>NC_140933.1:68558894-69758894 GCF_014529385.1 Adiantum capillus-veneris
TAGTCAATGCATGGTAGAAAAACTCGATGATATTGATTATAAGACTTAATACTTTATTAAGAGAGCTAGATACAAGACTAGGATTACATGACTTGAGTACAAGATAGGCTTGATTGCAAGGACAAGACTTGAACATAAGAACTAGAAGAGGGATTTCCTCATAGGAGCCTCACAAAAATTGGTGTTGGCAAAACTGAGGGGCTTGTGGCCAAAGACCCCTATTTATACTAGTGCTTGAGGAGGTTACTTGAGGAGGTTAGAACTTTCTAGGTTCTTCTTGAGGAGGTTAGAATCTTCTAGAACCTTCTTGATCCTTCTAGTCCTTCGAGAACCTTCTAGATCCTTCTTCAACTTTTTCTAGAGCTTTCCAAAAACTTCTAAATTCTGTCGGAATCTTCTCCAAGCTTCTAAAAACTTTTTGATCCTTCTAGTTCTTCTAGAACCTTCTAGATCCTTCTAGATTCTTCTAGAGTCTTCTAGTGATGATGTAGGTGATGACATAGGCGATGATGCAGTGACTGACTCTCAAGCATCCATGACATTTCCCTCTCCTTTAGCGATGAGTTCCACAAGGAGCTGTGGTGTTCCTTGAGCTGGGTTTCCATGGATGTTGTTGATGGAACTCTTGGACTTTGAGAGATGCATGTTGTAGATTGTGTGCTGGTTCCCATGTTCGTTCACTAACATCATAGCCTTTCCAATGCACCAAGTACTGTAACCTGCCATGCAAAACTTGAGAATCTAGGATTTTCTCGACCTCATATTTGTCATGTCCTTGCATCTTGAGTTGGGCTTCCATGGATGTTGTTGATGGAACTCTTGGACTTTGAGAGATGCATGTTGTAGATTGTGTGCTGGTTCCCAGGTTTGTTCACTAACATCATAGCCTTTCCAATGCACCAAGTACTGTAACCTGCCATGCAAAACTCGAGAATCTAGGACTTTCTCAACCTCATATTTGTCATGTCCTTAAATCTCAATCAGAGGAGGTGGTTGTAGGTCTCTTCTTGGGATCTTAGATGTGTGACAAGGTTGTAGGACTGAGACATGAAAGATCGGATGGATTTTCATGGATGAGGGAAATCGGAGTTGATAGGTGACTGAATTGACTTGACGGATAATTTTAAACGGGCCAAGCCTTCGATAATCAAGCTTTTGACAGGGACGAGATGAACGTAGATCACATCGGAGAAGCCACACTTTATCCCCTTCTTTGTATTCTGGATGATGCATGCAATGGAGATCTGCACTTTCCTTATACTTGGATTGAGCTTCTTTGATATGAATTGTAAGTTCTTTGTGAATTGCAGATAATTGTTGTGTAAGATGAATAGCAACTGGATTCTTGACTTGATAGTGTCTGTGAATATCCTATTTGGGATGTTGACCATAATTAGCAAAGAATGGAGTGTGACGGGTGCAGGCATGAAAACTGTTATTATAGGAGAATTCTGCTAGCGGCAGGAGCTCGACCCAATTATCCTGGTGATAATTGATAGTACAACGGAGATACTGTTCCAAAACTTGATTTAATCTCTCTGTTTATCCATCACTTTGTGGGTGATTGGCTGAGGAGAGGTTAATTTGTACTCCGAGTAGCTTGAATAAGCTTTGCCAAAAGCTAGAGATGAATTGTGGGCCTCGATCATAGACTATGTCATCCGGTAATCCGTGATAATGATAGATATGTTGTAGAAAGAGTCTGGCCGTACCTTCACTGGTGATGGTTTTAGTGGTTGGAATGAAGTGTGCCATTTTTGTAAACCGATCCACGACTACTAAAATGGAGTCAAATCCTTGTGACAAGGGTATCTCTACAATGAAATCTATGGAGATGGATGACCATGGTTTGGTTGGAATGGGCAAGGGATGGAGTAACCCATGAGGACGATGACGAGGGGTCTTTGATCTATTGCAAGTTTCACAAGTGCCTACATACTCCTTGATAAGCTTCCACATTTGAGGCCACCAAAAGTCTCGGGAGAGAAGCTCATTTGTCTTATTAACCCCAAAATTCCTTGCTGCTGATGGAAGATCATGCCGTTGTTGAAGTACCTCCAAGCGTGTTGGTCCTGACAGAATATAGAGAAGACCCTTATAGTAAATTAGTCCATCAATTTCTTGAAAGTCCTCATTAACCTCTTGTCCTTGTAGTTGTTGTGTAATATTCTGAGCAAGTGGGTCTTTGGCAATTTGCGTCTTCACCTTAGAAAGAAAAGTAGAATCTTCAGGAGCTTGGCTTATGGTGGCGTTTAGCTTAAGCTGCTTGAGTTTTAAAATCACTGACTCTTGTTGGATCAAATCTTGCGTTTCCTTCTCTAGGTGCAAGGTAGGATCTTCTTAATAAGGCATCTAGCTTAGCTTGTTGACAGCCAGGTCTATTAGAGATAAGAAAATCAAACCTTGATAGGATACCACTCCACCTGACTTGGTGACGATTCAAGACGCGGGATGTCATGAAGTATTCCAAGTTCTTGTGGTCTGTATAGACAGTGGTCTTATGAGGAGCTCCTTCAAGTAGGTGACGCCAAGTGTTGAAGGAGTCGATGATTCCTAAGAGCTCTTTGTCATGGATTTCATAATGGATTTCTGCAGCTGAGAACTTGCAGGAATGAAAAGCCACTTGATGTACTCGACCATCCTTTCCTACTTGGGATAGAATAGCGCCAAGGGCAAAATTTGAAGCGTCTGTTTCTAGGATGAAAGGCTTTGTAGGATCTGCGTGAATTAGAATGGGTGCGATCGTGAAAGCTTGCTTGAGAGTCTAAAATGCTTTCGCGGCCTCTGATTCCCAGACAAACTTATTATGGCCTGTCAACCTTGTGAGTGTTGTAACCACCTTGGAGTATCCCTCTATAAAGATACGATAAAAATTTGCAAATCCGAGGAAACATTGAACATCTCTTACCGAGGTGGGTGTCTCCCAATCAACGATGGTTTGAACCTTATTTGGATCCATGGAGATTCCCTTTTCAAAAATTACATAACCAAGAAATTCCACCTTAGATTGATGAAAAGAGCACTTCTCCAACTTTGCATATAACCCTGATGCACGAAGCTTTTCAAGCACTAATTGTACATGGTGCTCATGCTCTTCTTGATCCTTGGAAAATATCAATCATCCAAATATATTACCACAAAATAATCCAAATACTCGCGATAGATATCGTTCATTAAATGTTGAAAAACAACCGGGGCATTTCTGAGACCAAATGGCATGACGGTATATTCAAATTGGCCATATCTTGTCCGAAAGGTTGTTTTTCATTCATCACCTTCTTTGATTTTGACTAGGTTGTAAGCACCAGGAAGATCTATTTTTGTAAATATTCTTGCTTTGCCAAGGCGCTCAAGAAGCTATGGGATCAAGGGAAGGGGATAGCGATTCTTGACGGTGATCTTGTTTAGGCCCTTATAATCCACGCACATCCGGAGAGTTCCATCCTTCTTCTTTACAAAGAGTATTGGAGCTCCTGCTAGGGACTTTGAATGCCGTATGAACCCCTTAGCAAGATTCTCATCAATATTTTTCGTAATTCTACCAATTCATCTTGAGATAGCTTGTATATTGGGCCAAAAGGGGGTTGGGTTCCCTCATGAAGCTCTATAGCACAATCATAGGGTCGATAAGAGGTCTGCATTCTTCTTCTCAAAAACATCGTTGTAATCTTGATGTTGACATGGCAATGCCTCCATGATTTTTTTTGTCGACGTGTCAATTGGTGTTGCAAATATCAGGAAAGTTGGATACTTTTTTGCTGCACGCATGAAGACCTTCGCTCCAAGATATATAGGCCTATTATGCCTTCCCTTATTCTTTTGGATTTTTCGTGGTTCAATTCTCCAAACCCTCCAATCGATGTTAGGATTATGTAATTCAAGCTAAGGTAGCCCAATACCAATTGGACTGCCAATTAGAAAAAATGTGGACTCTCCTTGGGCCATATAGGATTAAGGTTAATTAGGCTCCAGCCAATAGGAAGAGAGCAATGTATATAAGTCTAGAACCTAAGAAAGTAGAGAGAATAATAGGGTTGTCCACACATTTATTGCTTTGTATCCTAGAGGGAGGTGGATGGGTAAAAGAGGGAGGGGGGAAAAGGGGGGGGGGGGGGGGGGGGGGAGTGGTGGGTCCACATATACGTTTTTATAAAAACCCTAAAATTTCAAAAATGTTCAAAAAAAAATTAAATTCAAAATATTCCATCCAAAACTCCCCCCAAACCTACCCTATGATCAAAAAGTCATTTTCTCACTCTAGAACCTTTTTCCCAAGACTCCCTTCCTCCATAGCCCCTATCCATAACACAAAGCTCCCACTTTCTCTCTAAACTCTTACACCTTCCTCCTTCTTCAAGCTCTCCATTGCAACTTTAATCTCCCACTCTCTCTCTAAACTCTGTCTCAGTCCTCCTTCCTCAAGCTCTCCATTGTAACTTTAAGCTCCCACTCTCTCTCTAAACTTTGTCTCCCTCCTCCTTCCTCAAGCTCTCCATTGTAACTTTAAGCTCCCACTCTCTCTCTAAAATCTGTCTCCCTCCTCCTTCCTCAAGCTCTCCATGGAAACTTTAAGCTCCCAATCTCTCTCTAAACTCTATCTCCCTCCTCCTTCCCCAAGCTCTCCATTGCAATTTCAAGCTCCCACTTAAGCATCCATGGCAAACAATGGTCAAAATAGACGCCCCAAACCCATCATTCAAAGTATGGTTCTCCACAACTCGAATAATGAGGAGCAGCAATGGGAACCTCAGGTTTTTCAAGAAGGTGCATGGGTCTACATGCAACCTTCCGCAATCGGGCCCCATCATGTTCAAGAAAGAACAAACGTTGATCTCCATTGGAAGGGAAGACTAATAGGCTTCAAGCAAGTAAGAGACAAGGGTACGATGGAAATCGTTCAACATGTCTTCATGTTTGGACACATGCGTCTACGAGGGATCACCAACCCAAGGGATTTTTGTTGTAATTGTATGTCCCTTGCACTTCAATGATTTTGGTGGTAACAAAAAATTGGACTTTTTACATCTCGCAGACTGTTTTGTTTCTATGTAGATGTTTTCCCTTCTAGCCTTGTGGAGGAGCAACCACTCGCGTGCCTTTCAGGCACATTTATGGCCATGCATGCAAGTCTTGGAGATATGCTCTTCTCCAACACAACTTCATCAAACCTTGCACGACAAAGGGTGCTCTTCTACACCCACAAGTACATCGTGCTCTGCTACAACCTTTGGAGGCTACAACCTTGAGTAGCATGGAGTGGCCAAAGCCATATGCATTCACTGTAATGTCTTTGAAAGCCAAGATTGTAGCTGATGTGAGAGCATCATTAAATTTTGAAAAAGCCTCGCGTTCCGTTGGGCCTGGATGGTGTTGTCTTGCTCATGTCTTCGCTATCATATTCGGGTCTTTGCCTTTCCATCATACAAATACTATGTATGTTTGCAAAGATCTACATTGCGATACATTGGAAGCCATCCTTGGCAAAAAGTGGGGGTATCTTGAAGGACTTCACAACGGAGATCGCTTTCGATGTCAGGTTGGAAGTTTCGGCATTGCTATCTGTTTCATCAAGGTGCGCTCCACCCTTTACGTGCGGTACTTCTATGAAAGATGGATGCGAAAGCTTGGTGAATAAATTCCATTGCAATCCACCGATGCTACAATTGAGTTATTTGATATTGCAATCAAATTTTCGAGTGGTGCTGTTGAGACCGTCCAAGTGAACAAGCATTGGACATTGGCCAATGTGCTGGAGCACTTAGTGATAATGCGTTTAGAGCATGGAGAAGATACAAAATTTTGCATCGAACGACGTAAGGTGAATGATTTTTCTCTTTTAATTATGTTATCTTTATGTTCTTTGGATTATTCCCTGCTCTAAGGTGGGTATGCTATTTCTTTTTTTTTTTGTTAGATTGGTAGCCGCATGGAGAGCACGATTCAAATTGAGAAGGAGTGGATGACGGAAGAGAATCTGATTTTATCATTAGAGTAGTTATGTTTTGTACTTAAATTTCTTATAATATCACAATTGTAAGTTCAAGAAGATGGTTGTATCAAATTTTGGCAATGCAGATTATCTTAAAGTCGTAGTGATGTGTTTTTAGAGTTAAATGATTGTAATTTAATTTGAAAGTTTTTTATAACTTCTTGTTATTTGTGTTACTTTATGAAAATTGTTTAATATTTTAATTATTGTTATTATTATTTTTTTGGGGGGGGGACTCACCTGCATAGCCTGTTCACACTCTCATTTGAACTCTAGCACTCTTTGCATTCCTACCTTAGGAGCTAGCATCATGGCATCCTCCTCCACCCCTCTCGAAACCACGGTGTTACAACGCTTCCAAGCGTTTTTACAAACAACTGAGTGGCAAGATCGTGATGATCTCCACAATTTCTTCACCCAATTCCTTGATGTGAACGCAACTATTCACCTAAACAACCAATCTTTTCAGCCTATCTTGGAATTTTTTGAAATCTACATCGACAAGTATGCTGTACCAATTGTCAGACAAGGGGAATTATGGATTCCATGCGATTTGCTTCGCTACATACACAAAGGTGATCGGCCTTTCACCCAACGGCTTCAGCGATTTTGTGTAATTGCGGGTGAGGCAGGTCAGTACATTGAAGATTCACGTTTGAAAAATGAGAAGGTCGGCACCCAGTTTCTAAGTCGCTTGGCGACTTTTGTGTTTCTTCTTGCGGAGGAGCCTGAAAGATCTGAGGTGAGTTTGCCTCATTTGCGCATTGGGGGTGTCATCAAGGACACAAAGGAGCCCATTACGGCGCCCTGGGATGCAAGCAAAGAGGTCAATATTCTTGTCCTAACCTACCCAGGAGGTGTCATGGATGCCGCCGAATCCATAGGTGATGAGGGTGCCAAAGCATCCTTTAAGCCCGCTGCAGATGCGCCAGAGGAGACATTAACTCCGGAAGTTTTTTTTGAACACCTCTCCCCAATTGTCATAAATAGGGAGGAATATTTGTTTTTACATGATCTTGAAAAGACTTTTGACATCCGCATGGATGTGTGCCTCTCCATCCTCCGTGCCACTGTAGGGTCCTCTGCCATTGGCCCCTCCTTTGATCCACTGGATCGAAGCCTCCTACCCCTTGGAGAGAGTGTGGTAGATGCAGTTGAATTGGCAATGGTGGCAGTGACAGATGCACCGCACTCATCTGTGTCGGAGGATGAGTTTGTAGCTACACGCGCATTGCTTGAAGCCCAACGTACTCCTATGCATGTTCATATAGATGAACTTGAGAGTGTCTCTATGGCTCCCAATTCATCTATTTCTCTTGAGAGCAAAGGCATAAACGATGAGGACGACAAAAAACAAGAGGTATTAATTAAATTTTGTTTTGTGATTACATTAATTTTCATTGTTGCATTCTGAAATCGTATTTACCTATTGATTTCTTTGTAGAATGTTGTGGAGCTGGATGAGCATGCAGGTCGGGGAGGAGATGGTAGGCGCCAAGATTTTGGATGGCAGTCAGCTCTTGCGCATTACCTTGGCAAGCTCTCCCAGGACGGCTTTGCGATAATTCACAAGGAGTACACTCCTTGTGGTCAATTTTGGGTGTCAATGATGAAAGCAATGAGCCGCATCCTATGCCTGTCACAACCATATCTCAAGCCTCCCAAGTTATATATCTTGTAAATAAATCTCTGGCCAGTGCTGCATTTGCGACACACATTTGTGGTCGTGTGCTTTGTAACGTGGCCTTAAGCCAAGTTGTAGGTCTAAGCAATGTGGAACAAATTGCTTGGGATGTGCTGCACAAACAGCTTCCCTGCGCCCAAGAGCATCGAGAAAACATTTCTCGCCATATCTTAGATGGCTCAAGCACTCAATAGCTGCATATATCTTGTAATTAACTCCTTCAAGTTTGTAATGAGATATATCACATCTTTGTATTTTGCTATTTCAAATTTTGAATGGGACTTGATTTTTATTGGTACTTTACATCTTTTGTAATGAGTTTATGGTACGATAGACAGTAGGTGATTGGTTCTATCTTGTGATATGATTGTGCAATTCTCTAAACCAAAATCAAGAGTTTTTTTTATATAAATAACACCAAAAAAGCACAATATCATTGTATTCTTGTAAACCCAGCCTAGAGAAGGTTAAAAAAGTTGTCTGGGGACCTGCCGTAGAGGTGCGCAAGAAGGCAAAAGTAACTGTTACTTTTGCCTTCTCGCGCGCCTCTGTGGCAGGCCCCTAGACAACTCTTTTTAACCTTTTCTAGGCTTGGTTTACAAGAATACAATGATATTGTGCTTTTTTGGTTATTCAATCAACCACACTTGGTTGACAGCCCTTCTATCGACATCTCTCTCTCTCTCTCTCCCCTTAGTTTTACTCATATCACTTAAAACACAAATGCACACGACTCGTTATATTTGAAAAAGATATCTTTATATTGCCAAAATTGCATAAAAGTCAAATTCAATCTCTCTCTCCTCTGATTCGACGCGCAAGAGCCATATCCTTGGGCATTATTGTCACCCGTTTTGCATGAGTAGCACACAAGTTAGTGTCTTCAAAAAGATAAATTAGATGATATTCTTCCGCTTCTTGCAGAGCTTCTACGGCGATACCTTGAACTCAAAACGCTGTCAGGAGTTTTTTGGAGCAAGGGATTGCGCATATGTACATATACATGCATGGTGCATCAAATAAAGGATTGCCCATTTTTCAGAGCCTGGTGGTTACGTGGGACCCACATGTGCACAGGTAGGACAGGGTGTACATAGTGCATCTATTTTCATTGTTACCAGTACCAATGTGTTTTTTCTACAATAATGAGGAGTTGGTAGTGCGTAAAAATTCTCGAGGAAGCATCGGGTTGTGGACATTCGAGGCTCAGTAATGAATCTTTGTCAACATCAATGATCTTACCATACCCATCCTTCGAGGTCAGCATTACATGTGTGTGTGAGTAGAAGAAGATTTTGCATTGTAGCAGACTTGAAGGTGGCGAGTTGGGAAGCATCATAATACCAATGTCAGCATGTAAAGCATTGAAGGTTCCTCTTAGACTATAGATTGGTAGTTCCTCAACAAATTGAGATGGGAATATGTTGATGACAACACCAAAAACTATCAAATAAAAAACAAATAACAAGCATATACAATCAACATCCAACAATGTTTTACAATTTGCAATGTATTGGGAAATCTCTCGAACTTCCACTCCTCGAGTGCATGGAACGTCAAGAGTACAGGTTGTCGTGTTGTGACACACACATGGTGGGAACGAATGCTACAAGATCTATCTTGCAACCTTTTAGATACATAAGTACATTTCCTATAATTTACATGTGCATATCTAGGTATAATAATAAGATTTCTATCTCATCCTATTATTTATCTCAAGGGTAACATGTTCTTACATTTCCATCAAAAAGTACTATGGGAAAAGCGTCAATAGTTGCTCCTCTTTAACTTGGGGCAAAAATCATTGGTTCTCTATTTGTACTTTCTCATTATCATCTTGCACCCTAGCTAGGTCCTATATCTAGAGTAACTTTCAATATATATATGTATTATATCTCTTTTAAATACATTTCTTATCTTTGTTTTTAATATCTACTAAGAAGGAATAAAATCCTAGTGGGACACTAGCTTGCATGATTTTCAAAGATACCCTCATTTTAATTCGTTATTAATAGGATTCTTACAAATCTTTGTCAAGGAGAAATGTCATGTTTTTCTATTGCATGAGGTCTCCATTGGAATCAAGTGGACGTCTAAGCTAAAGGGACCACAAGAAGACTTTTGATACCAAAAAGATACCCTATTTTGGTGAATTTGCTACACAAGGCTCCAATCAAAATTGGAAAAGTATATAGAATTGGAGTCGTACCTAATGAGATGAATTCTGTACTCCTATATTTATTTCTTTATTTAGAGACATGGTTAAGAGGATATGATCAAAATGGTGGACCCCAATCTATTCACATCATGCAGGGATATCTCATTTCAAACTGTGACAGTTCTTGTTCACACTGGCTCTTCTCTTTTTTGTGTAATCATTGACGGTTCCCTTCACCTACAAAAGGGGGCCTCTTCTTCCTTAAAATTTATTCAAGAGGGAGTGAGAGCATTCATGCCAAATTAGATTTTACCCCTACACTTGCCTTTGAGGAAGGCTAGCTAAACTTGAAATCAAACATCATCTCCAATCAATCAAGGCCGAAGTCTTCTATCTCTTGCTAGCTTCATCAATTGGTAAACTTTCTTGAAGGGGTTGAATAGTAAGGTGTTTTCTTCTATTTTTTTGTTCTGTTGATTTCTGTTTTTCATCTTTAAGTCCAACCTATACATCCACGTCTTCTACTAGTTCTACCTCTACTCCAATCTCCATCTCTCTTGTGTTCTAATTGTTTCTCTTGAAGGCATTCAAGAAGCAATGCTCTATCAACAACCTTTTTGTGAGGATATACTAGTGCACAAGGTATATCTCACCCCGCTACACTAGATACATCTCTCCCTGAAGTATCCTTATTGCCTTTGGGTAAGAATAGAGCTTGGGAGGGAAACTTCTCTTCACTTATCTTCTCTTCACTTCTCTCATATCTACATCGTTCACATACTAAAGTTATCCTAGATGAATAATCCACATGATGTGAATTTCTATCTCTACCACTCCGTGAGATCTATTACAATTAATGTATGAATTAGCCATAAAATACACTTTCAACAACATATAGTGTTTCTCTTTGGCTCAAAAAGGCTCAATGAAGTACTTATTTCACCGGATCCCATCATAATACCCCTTATAGACTATAACTTTGCTATGAACCAAGATAATTTGTACAAACAATTAATCCCACTCACTAGACCAAACATATATATTTTGGTATGCACAAAATTAAAATTACAAAGAACAATTTGTACCCTGTTTGGTCGGCAAAGATTAAACACCATTCACTCGTCTATTAACCCTTTCATATTACCCATGATACGATACGATACGACTATAGCCTTGATGTTTGTATCTTTGCGTTGTTTTGATATGCTATTTTGTGTTCTTTATTTGTGTGTGTGAGTGCAAGAGAGAAAGAGTGGGGCTTCTTTGATTGCACTTCCCTTCCAAACCCTAGACTTTATGGCATCTGTGATATAATTCCTTCATATAGTTTTTGGATGTAAGGTTTCCAATTTTTGAAAACATAGAAATTGTATAAAGACTAATCAAATTTATGTGTTGTTAGGAAAGCAATGTATAATTTTCCAACCGTGGAAAATATTGGTATTTTTGGAACCGTAATCATGACTTTTGCTTTGGTTAGAAATTTTGAGAACTGAATTTCCATAAAAACTAGCAAAGCTATGGCCCCTTGAAGTTTACATTGTAGATTAAGTAGTTAAATAAATTGTAAGGTTTTGGTAATCATTACTGCAAAAGACTTTTATCATAAATCCCTAGATATTTATAGATAATTGTAGATATTTATAGATAATTGCAGATATTTATAGATAATTACAGATATTTATAGATAATTGCAGATATTTTCAAAATTAATCATGAAAAGGATCAAATAATAGAGAAAAATCAATTTTGTGTATAGGGGAGGTTGTGTGGGGCAATCATGAACTTGCCCATGCTGGAATTAGCAGCAGGTGGTGCTAGGGGAAGACTGGGGGCTGCCTTGAAGTGCAAGTAATTACTGCAAGAAGCAGACTATGAATCCTAAAAACCTATAAATAGACCCCCTCCCTCTTCACAAAAAAACTGAGACTTGGAGTCCTATCCATTTCTCTCTCACATAGAGAGAAACTATAATAGGACTAATCTTTGAAGTTCTTAAAGTCAAAAAGAATATAGTAGGACATATCTTTCATTTAGCACGATTTGAAAGATTAGTGCATAGTCTATTAAATAGAGCTTATATGAATGAGTTTGAGATATTAAGAGAAAACATATATATGTTTTTGAAATAATACACTAAAGACGTATTTGATAAAGATTAATGAATAACAGATAGTCTGTCTATGAACAATAAAATTGAGATTTTTATTAATATCAATATTTTATATTTATGTGTTTTAGCTTAAAATGCATGGGTAGGCTTAAAATAAGTTGAAAAAGTAGTGGAGATAAAAAAATAAAGGTTTTATGAGTCGCGACTTAAAAGTTGCGTTTTTAGCCAAATAAAGACGTTTTTCGTTATATTGTCCACGATGCCTTGTAGACCAGTCTTATTCCCATCGTTTTGAGTACCTGGATTGCTCTGTTCTGAGTTTGTTTGTAGAAGTTATGATGAAAACAAACACAAGGCAGCAGCAGTGTAGTATACACAAGGACAGGCAGACATACACCAATATACAACTCTCCCTGAAAAAGTGGATTTGTTTCTTCATGGTAGACTAGTGCAATTGAGATTATGAAGGTACATAATTATGTTTTCTTACTTTGATTATCATGTTGAATTGGTTGCACGAGTATGTTCTTTTGGCTATTTTGTAGGCGATGCAGAAATCAATGTGTGAAACAGGGATCTGTGGAAAGTGTCATGATAAAACTCTAACCTTTCCGGATCGCTTAGCGATCACGTTCTTATCTTATTCTCGTAGGTATACTTGGTACGAAAATCGAGTTGACTGAACGCCTAAAAAGAGGCTATTTTGAGAAGTCGCAGGCTTTTCGAGGAAAAGAAGGATAAATTAAAAGCACGACGGGTGGTGTGTTTGGGGATCATTCATAGATCTCCTCTTCTGTGAGTGCGAGTGTGAGTTCGAGTGCGAGTGAGACACTGCATGCAAGCAGACTGAAGCTCGGGGGTGGTCGGGAGGTTCGAGCTCTGTACAACAGAGTGCGCCCATATTCAATTGCTCCTCTGTTGTATCAAAAGTCTGCAAAGATTCATCAATACAAAGATCTCTTTCTCTACCTTTTGCTATCTATCTCTATTATTCTGTTCCTG
Organism: Adiantum capillus-veneris; assembly: GCF_014529385.1. NCBI lineage: Eukaryota > Viridiplantae > Streptophyta > Polypodiopsida > Polypodiales > Pteridaceae > Adiantum > Adiantum capillus-veneris. The sequence continues at coordinate 68,571,841 of NC_140933.1, forward strand.
TGACAAAAAATCTACCCAAAAATCACTAGAGAGGAAACTTCTAAAATTGATTATCCATGATGATTAACCTAATCCCTTTTTAATTATCAAAATTATGCAAATTTATCTATATTCTCCTAATTGATTTAATAATCAATAGGATTAAACTTATTTACACTCAAATTAATCTCTTAATTCTTAATATTTTATTGATTACTTGGATTAAGAATAGGTATATTAACTTAATCAATTATCAAGCCATATTAATTTTGAAAATAATCTTTTTGGTCTTAAATTAAGGGTAGTTATACTAATCAGACTTAGATTAGTATAGGATAATTATCAAAGCTGGATTAGACTATCAATATGCTAGGAAAGCTATCTCTTAATTCTCTAACTAGTTTTTGTAATTAATTAGGCCAAAAATAGTTGTTTTTAATTAAAAAAACTAACGGAAAACCTATTTAGTTAGCTCACAAACTCTTAAGTTAATTATCCCAATTAGGAAATATTGTTAGGAACACAGGGTAAACTACTTATGAATAGATAATTAATCTAAGTATTTAATTAAACTTAAATTAGCTATTTCTAGCCATAAATAAAGGGGGAAATTAGTTAAACTACATAGATAGATAGAAAATATTTATCAAAGATATAAATAGATATTAGGAAGCCAAGATAATTAGGATATGCACAAAAAATTAGTTTATCTAAGTTATTAGGCTAAAATTGTTTGTTTTTTAGTATAAATTAAAGAGGAGGAATATTTAAACTACTTAGATAACTATATAGTAATTATCAAAGGTAGAAATCACAATTCCAAATTAGAGATAAATAGAGTATGTGTAAATAATTAGTCTAGCTAATATTATATGATTTTGACTATAAATTTGAAAGGGAAATTATTAAATTAATTTATATAATTACATAGTAGCTATCATAGATGGAAAACCACATTAAAAATTTGGGATATATATATCTTAAGTATAGATAATTAGTTTAGCAAACTATCTTAAATAATTTTGCTTGATTTTTTGTATAAATTGAGAAGGAAAATTAGCATATTGATTTTATGATTACATAGTAATCACTAGAGATGGAATTAGGAAGTTGGGATAATTATCTTAAGTATAGATAATTAATTTAGCTAATTTTGACTAAACATCGAAGGGGAAAATAGTAAATCATGCTAAATGATTACATGCTATTTATTAGAGTTAGATTACATGATAAATAAGTTTTGATAATTATCGTACGGTTAAAAAGTTAGTATCAATATTTGTCTAAGTCAAATTGTACTAATTCTAACTAAAAATTAAAGGGGGAAATTAGTAAATCATGTTAGATGATTACATGCTATTTATTAGAGTTATACTATATGATAATGAATCCATGATAATTATCTCAAGGTTAGAAACTTAGATGACTACATGTTATTTATTAGAGTTATAATATAATAAAGAATCCATGATAATTATCTAAAGGTTAAAAAATTAGTATACATATTTATCTAAGGCAAATTATACTAATTCTAACTAAAAATTAAAGGGAGAAATTACTAAATAATGTGCTATATATAAAAGTTATATTATATGATAAAAAAACCGTGATAAATATCTTAAGGTTATAAAATTAGTATAGATATTTATATAGGTCACGAACCTTGGGTGGGGGTTTATCCACTCCGGATTGTGAAGAAGAAATGGGTGTGGTTATTCACCCTTAGGTGGTCTAGAGACAAGAAGAGTACTGGTCATGGTTATTATGGACAATGTTTTGATTGATAGTACCCTATCTTAAATTTAAAGATATATGTTTTCTCAAAGAATTCTTTCAATGATGTCTTTAACACTTGATTGAAGGAAGTACTGTGAGGGAAAGTTAAAGAAGCCAATATTTTAAGTGTTAAAACAACGTGATAGCAATTAGAAAACAAAAGAATCATATGTGAGTGCGGGGTGGTAAGTGGGGATTGACTAAGGTTGTCAATCATGGACTAGTGGACCTGATTAGTCAAGTACTATCCATCCATACACACAAAAAATTATAAAAGACTTAATCACTTGGAAGAGGAGTCCACCAGCGGCTGTGCCCTCACATATGTTACGGGGAAAAAAAGATTGGTTGAGGATATCTATGCCCAGCTTGTGGAAGTCATAGGAACGAAATAGTTTTGGACTTTAAAATGTTCTCCCATTTCCACTGCAAGACAAGACTAGGTCTTTTTCTAGGGCTATAGACCCAATCCATTGTCAATGGTGAAGGTCTATTCCTTGGATTTTTCCTATTTAGAGACTCTGATTTTTACTTGGCCTAGAGACATGTAAAGGATCCCATCCCACTTGGGTGTTGGTGGGGTTGGGGACGTCACAAGTGGAATCAGAGACTATGTTAATTAAAGTCTTGGACCTAAAGAAAATATTAAGATGCTAAGTTGAAATAAGTAATCTTTGACAAATCCAATTAAAGAGGTATTTAATTGAAAAGAGAGAGGGAAACAAAGCGAGAGAATTATCCCCATCTTTGTAGGAAGATGTCCATAAGGACTACTGCAAATCCATGGCTTTCAACATTAGGTTTATGAGGGCTTGCCTATCTCGACACTATTCAATGCGAAAAAGCGTGATGAAATGGCTAGATAAGAGATTTTCTCCTTCCACTTGGAGGATCAGGCGGAGTTTCTTCGTTGATACAAGAGAGTTAGAAGGTGTAGAAGTAGATATAAAGAGACTCAAAGGTCCAAAGATCTTCAAGTGATTGAAGTATAGTTTTTCATTGGGACAAAGGATCTAGAGGAAACCCTTGTAATAGATGATGTCCAGGTATTCCAAAATCAGTGGGTGTTTGATCAGGTGTCTAAAGTAATATACCCAGGTAGATTTAGGACCCTAGGTGTAGACCCTAGTTTTAGTGGACCAAAAGATGTTGTATATTTTGATTTTATATCAGATCTACCCTTGTATATAGTATTCTAGTATAGGATTGTCATCACCCTTGTATATAGTAGGATCGTCATGGATTAAATATTAACTCTTGTACATACTATGGTTCTCAAGGGGATGTTATAAGCAGTTTTGTCTATGATTTGGCAATTGTCTCCATCTAGTATGCAAATTTATTTTATTTATTTTTAGTATTTGCAATGTTCATGCAATAACAACATGCCACTGAAAGAATGGAGATTTCAAAAACCAAAGCCATTCAAGCGACCGTAACAAGATGGATCAATTCAATGGAAAAGATGTAACCAAGTACTTATGCGAGTATGTGAAGGAGATGGAGCTATATCGTGTGTCTTAGTGTCATAGGAACAGAATAATAGAGATATACAGCAAAGACAGAGAAAGAGATCTTTGTATTGATAGTGTTTGATACAACAGAGGAGCAATAAAATATATGGGCGCACTCCGTTGTACGAAGCTCGAACCTCCCGACCGCCCACGAGCTTCAGTTCGCTTGCATGCAGCGTCTCACTCGCACTCGCACTCGCAGAAGAGAGATCGGTGAATGATTCCCGAAACGCACCACCCGTCTTTCTTTTCTCGGTTTTCCTCCAAAAGCATGAGACCTCCCAAAATAGCCATTTTTTCTATTTTTGGCGTTCGGTCGACTCGACTTGCGCGCCAAGTATACCTGCAAGAATAAGGTTAAAAAAAATGTGATCGCGAAGCGATCCGTAAAGGTTAGATTTTTGAAATTTTCAGCTGTCTTCAACTGAACATAACTCCCAAACGGAGCCAAAACAGCCCAAGTCCGTCTCACACAATCTTGTTGCACTCGCTGCGCTCTTCGATGACTATGTGATGGAAAGATTCCATAGCCCGCTCTGATTTGCTGAAAATCAACTTGCAAAACAGCATTTTCTACAAAAACGATGCAAAATCAGCAAATCCCACTTTTTTTCTTAATCTTTGGCCCTCAACGAGCATCAAAACATCAAAATCTCTAAAGACTCAGAGAACTAAAGTTGTTCCTTATAACACAGGCTTCAATCGCTTCATACATCACTTTTCCAAAATCCCACATTAACACCTTCAAAAATGCCCCAGAAAGTGCCTTCCGGATCAAAAAGTTTTATTGGACGAAAACAATCCACACATTCTTCTACATAGTGGACTAACTTTAAAACGACCAAAACTTCCTAGAAAAACAATTTTTTTTGCTAAAACACCTCAAAATCAAGTCCTGTTACACTTAGAAGGTGAGATGGTTTAAAGCTTTTAGCTAGTTTTCTCTCCAAAAAATAGGGACCATATTAGGGGAATTGAAGATGGGCATGGGAGAAACTGGAAAGAACTCCAAGTAGATTTAAAGGAGGAACACTTCATGGAGGACTCTGAGAGAGTGACCAAAAGGACATTCTTAGAATGGGTAGTCAAGACAAAGCAAGGACCTCAGTAACAGAGCTACTTAGGGAATTTGAGTGGCACTATGCACAAATCACTAGGACAAAAAAGGCCACACTAGATGCAAAGAAGATAAATCTTTTCTTACAAGGTGCAGGTAACGAGTTTAAAAAAAAAATGGAGCTTCTTCTTGAAGATAAATATGTTGAGCAAGGACTAAAGACCGAGTAGAACAAGGTAGAAGGTGTTGTATCACTACTTGCCAAACAACAAAGAAGAAGGGACAAGATGGTAGTAAACACTACAAGTGCTTAAACCTCAACTTTCTGAGAAAATGGTAAAGACTACTTTTATAGCTCCCAAGTTTGATGAGTCCATGCTCGATGATCTTGTGAAGGGAATCCGTGACTTGAAGGTGAATCTTGCAAATATTGAAGAAAAAGGTCAACCATCAGGGCCGCTTCCTAGGCAAAGAAAACAACCCAAAAGAGGGGTTGGTTAATAGATGTATTTGGTGTGATAGTAAAGACCATGTAAGAAGAGATTGTGAAAGTTTTAGTGATGCTTTGACAAAAGATGTTTTTTTTAAGGATGTTTTTTTTAAGGAGAGATAGGTCTACCCTTGAGAAATAAATTTCAGAAGGAAAGAATGCAAACCTTAGTTTAAGATATGACAGCTAACCATGCCACCTCTTCAGTTGAGTCATCTACTTATGGAGTAAAAATCGAGCATCTTAGTGATGAAGAGGTGAGTGATCATCATGGTTGACATTCACCAAATGTCATGGAGTTAGCTAAAAAGGAAAAGATTACAGAAGATATTCTTCATGCAGCAGGTGATTTCATACGTCCAGAAATAGGTTGGATTCATCCAGTGGATTCAATGTCTGTTCATGCCTACATTACAAACTGCCAAAGCCATGAAGCCATTGTAGAAGACAAGTGTAGGCGTGAAAATGGTGATGAATGGCCTTCAAAAAGAGCTACAAGAAGTGGAGGGAGGAATGATGCAACACAATTGAGAGCACCACCAACACAAGAGGCAAATTCACTAGAAGTGGCCATGGAGGAATCTACAACAGGAAAGAAAAAGGAGCCAACAAAAGGTAAGCCAAAAGAACTAGCTTACAAAATACAATCTGACATTGATCTTGCTACAGACTTGAAGAAAGTTCTAGAGGAGAGGATTTTGAATAGCAAGGTTGAGTTTACTTTGGGGGAGGTTCTTGGCATATCCAAGCATGAATTCCATGAATAGATTATCAACATCTTTAAGAGAAATAAGCGAAGTACCATTGTAAAGCGGGATTGCAGTGGTACAAAAAGAAAAAGGGTCTTGCCTTATCCAAAAATAGGTGAAACTTTCTCAACGGGATCCTTTGTAGCAAGGAATGGACTAGTATTTTTTACAAAACTTGAATATTTGAAGAGATGTGAGAGGCAATATATACATAATGTACAAATAGTCATGAAAGAGAGTGGATTGCTAGAGCCTACTAAACATGTTTTGAGTTTGTGTGAGCAAGTTTCTTTTGTAGATACTATGGGTGAGCTTGATTCTATAATGGAGTCTAGTTTGCATCTTGAAAATGAAGTTGTCAAAGTATACTCCATGGACATGTATCAATTCCTAGAAGCCTTTAAAGAAAACTAATAGTTTAAGCAAATAGTTGACGCAGAAGTCCATGCTGAACTAAATAGAAGAGTGTAGCAAAGAAGGTGAGACTAGTAGCTTCACACTTACCACCCAGAAACAAGGAAAAGATTGAGCATCCTTCTTTGCAACCAAGTTTGAGTAATCCTAAAGAGATTGGGCACACCTTCACAAAGGAGTCTTTTCGATAGTTTCAGATTGGTTGCGAGGAGTTTCTAACATAGGAGGAGACAAAGTGCTTTAAAGGAATACTTTCAAAGCATGGTAAGGCTTTCGCATTTGAGCAACATGAGATAGGATGTGTTGATCCTTCTATTGTAGCTCCTATAGTAATTTTTACAATACCGCATGTGCCTTGGAATCTGTGGAATATTTTGGTTCCAAAGGCTCATTTGCCCAAGTTAGTAGAGCTATTGAATGAAAAGATCAAAATGGGGATTTTGGAGCCTTCTTGTGCTCTATATTCAAACAGGTGGTTCATAGTTTTGAAGAAGAATGTTGCTTACGCTTCATCCAAGCTATGCAACCATTGAGCAAGGTGACAATTAGAAATGTAAGTACAGGAGCAATTGTGGATGAGTTTGGGGAGGCGTTTGTAGGGCGGGAAACCTACTCAATGAGAGATCTCTACTCACGGTATGATCAATTTCATCTTGCAATAGAAAGCAGAGACTTGACAACCATGAGGAAAACTTTGGGTTTGGTAAGGATGTGTTTCTTGACATAGGGAGCAACCAACTCAGTTGCACATATGATAGATGGGATGAATAAGGTCTTACATGACTTTATTTCTCATATCACAATGCCATTCATTGATGACTTGCCTATCAAAGGATGTGATAGGAAAACATATGGATACTTTTTGAGGGATCGTCATCTTAAAAAAAAGAGTGCTACACCACAATGGGTTATATGTAAGAAAAGAGACTCAAATAGAGTTCATGCAAGAGTTTCATGAGAGTCTATGCGTGGACACAAGGTTACGTGGGAAACTTCTTCACGTTGAAAGAAAAATATTGGTGGGAGGGTATGTATAAAGATGTATCTCAATTTGTAGAGTCCTATGTAGCTTGTCAAATGTATTCAAATGTCCGACATCGTGATGGATTGCAACCTACATATCCACTAGCCATGCACTATAAATGGATTGTGGATCTAGTCAAAATATTTAGGACTCTAGTAGATGAGATACTTAGTTCTTCCACGAGAGGATCTAGCTAACCAGGTTGAAGGGCTACTATTAAGTGAAAAAACCACGAAAGCTTTTTGCAAATTTCTTCTTAATGAGGTGATTTTTCATTATGCTTGTGTGAGAAAGATCACTGTAGACAAAGGTGAACTGGATGCCGAGGAAGCAAGGGAGTTTCTTTTTGGATTAGGAATCAATATTTTTCTTACTTACAGCTTACAACTCCGAATGCAATGGAAAGAGTTAAAGAGGGCATCCTCCTATGATCAAAGCTTTGGCCAAGGCTTGCAAAGGAACAATTGGTGAGTGTCCAAAAAATTTGCAATATGCTTTATGGATTGATCATACAACACATAGCTCAATAACTCGATATATGCTTGCAAAAATGATGAATGGTCAAAAGCAAGTGATGCCAATTGTGAGGGCCATACCCAGACTCGTCCACCCTACTGACCTCCCTCAATCTTCCAAATTTCTCCAGGGAATGATGTAGATCTATTCGTAGGTATCCCTCCCACTTAGGACCGACACCAAGACAGGACTTCAACCTATCTCGAATGCCAAACCAAGAGGGTAAATCCCATCAATTTATGACTATATCCACTTATCATAATTTAAATCCGTCCTTGGCATCTTTCAGTCACCCACACCTGAAATCGTGGTCCTTAGTCTTGATTCTCTTGATCTATAACTTGAGGATTTTCTCTTGCTTTATTGTTCTCCCTTGGTTCATGGCGATAACCCCTTTTTTCTGACAAGCAGTCATGACAGCTATCGCTTTTGCCTCAGAAGAGGGATCTTATAATCCTACCTGGTCTCGCTTGTTCCCGCTTACCCATTTTTATCCCGCATAGTCCTAGCGTTTAACATAAAAAAAATATTCAAGATCCAGTCATCTGACCCTCCGGATCCACCCACGCACCGAAACATTTCATGAAAATCCCTTCCCGAGGTAGTACTTAACTACTACAAAATCAGGAAGACATTCTATCAGACATCGTTAGACAACAAGCAGAATGCAATCTATTGCATACCCTCCTTCAGGGAAATTCATCTGGTTGTTCCCACCAGATCTTTATTTATAAACTTTTAATTTATTTCTTTACCTTTGTCTGCTACAATTAGCTTGTAACTAGTTTCCTAACTAATCATTCAACACGTTTTGTTTCAACCAATTCATCTTGCCATACTCAAGCCCAAGATAATCGGTTACAAGTCATCAAAACGGCAGCAGCTTCATAATATTTCCCAGAAGTGTTTGGGAAAGGCTCATCAAGTAATTTAATCATTCCTTCCTAAGCATTTTATTTCGAGAGATATAGCACCATCTGATGACAGATGCAGAGGATAGCCCCTATATTCCTAGCCTTTCCGGTTTTTTTTACGCAAACAAATTGAACAAATTTCCTTAATTAATTCACATCATCCTCCCTGAGTATGACCTTCTCTCCAGACTATTGGCATCAGGCCATACCTAGATTATGTCCATTTTCCAATAAGAAACCGCGGGTACTTCATCTGGCCGGGGGAAAAAAAAAAACCCGACTCATCCATTAACCCTCGGGCATGAATGACCTAGGTATAGCAAACTTGCCAATTACGCTGCCCTAGCCAAAAAGGGACAATCTCCGTCAAGTTCCCCAAGAGAATCCTCTCAATGGGCCCGCCTTTCAATCAAATTGACCCCAAGAATATCCATCTTTGTTTCCGGTCATTTCCAGACAATCTTCAAAACTCCTAGTTAAATCTATGTTTCACAATGGGTTATCCCTATCACCTCTCAAGATTCCTTTTTAACTCCTAGTTGGTAATTTCCAGGTTCATTTATTTATCAACCTTAATTCCTACTTTGATTAATTATCTACCAGCCAAGTTTATTTAGAAAATACATGCGAGTTTTTGCCATAGGCATTTGATGGTTAACGTCTCTTCGAAAATGCAAACTTTTTAAGTTCAATCCCCGTTTTGTATGATTCCTAGGATTTTGCAATCCTTTGTCATCCATGGGGCATCTTCATAGAATCTTGTAGAGTTTTCGGTTCAAATAACACGGAGATCAATTCCGCGAAGTTATCCCCTATCTCCTCCATCCCGTATTTGGAAACAAACTTGAAATTGACAACTTTAGAAATACTCTTCAATACCAAAAATTGAACTACTTCTATCGAGCTTAGACAACTACTCTTTGCTTATGGTGCCTAGCTTTCCATTTAGGAAGGTAGAAGGTCGTCCTATGATATATGAGTCTTCAAGATTTCCATTAAATCTCACTTTGGGGATAAAATGGGAATCGAGAGCTTTCCATTAAAGCTTGGAAGAGAGGATTATAACCATACATTCTTTCTACCATAAAAGAGACCTGCAAACCCTAAGCTTGATTACTATAATGAGACTAAACCTTTCTCTCTTTAATGAGACAAGGTTTCCATGGAAGCTTAACCCTAATCACACAAGGTCACCATGGAAGCTTAACCCCAATTACACAAGGTCCCCATGGAAGCTTAACCCCAATCACACACAAAGTCACCATGGAAGATAAACCCTAAATTGCAAGCTTGTCTCTCTTTCCTAATTGCAAAGTTACCATCAAAGCTTAGCTTAAGGATGCAAATCTACCTTTGAATCTTAACTTAATGATGCATAGATACTCTTAGCACTTAACCCTAATTACGAGAGTACCATTAAAGCTTAAACCTAAAATACAAGGTAGTCACTAAATCTTACACCTAGATGCAAAGTTACCATTAAAGTTTAGCTTAAGAATGCAAATATACCTTTGAAAGCTTAACTTAATGATGCATAACTACCACTAATACTTAACCCTAATTTCAAGGTTACCATTAAAGCTTAAACTTAAAATACAAGGTAGCCACACTAAAGCTTACACCTGAGTGCAAAGTTACCGTTAAAGCTTAGCTTAAGAATGCAAATCTACCTTTGAAACTTAACTTAATGATGCATAGATACTCTTAGCACTTATTCCTAATTGCGAGGTTACCATTGAAGCTTAGCTTAAGAGTGCAAATCTACCTTTGAAATCTTAACTTAATGATGCATAGATATGCTTAGCACTTAACCTTAATTGCGAGGTTACCATTAAAGCTTAAACCTAAAATACAAGGTAGTCACCAAAGGTTACACCTAAGTGCAAAGTTACCATTAAAGCTTAGCTTAAGAATGCAAATCTACCTTTGAAGCTTAACTTAATGATGCATAGATACTCTTAGCACTTAACCCTAATTGCGAGGTTACCATTAAATCTTAAATCTAAAATACAAGTAGTCAGTAAAGCTTACACCTAAGTGCAAAGTTACCATTAAATCTTAGCTTAAGAATGAAAATCTACTTTTGAAGCTTAACTTAATGATGCGTAGATACTCTTAGCACTTAACCCTAATTGTGAGGTTACCATTAAATCTTACACCTAAAATACAAGCTAGTCACTAAATCTTACACCTAAGTGCAAAGTTACAATTAAAGCTTAGCTTAAGAGTGCAAATCAACCTTTGAAATATTAACTTAATGATCCATAGATACCCTTAGCACTTAACCCTAATTGCGAGGTTACAATTAAATCTTAAACCTAAAATACAAGGAAGTCACTAAAGCTTACACCTAAGTGCAAACACCATTAAAGCTTAGCTTAAAAATGCAAACCTGTCTTTGAAGCTTAACTTAATGATGCATAACTACCATTAATAATTAACCCTAATTCCAAGGTTACCATTAAACCTCAAACCTGAAATACAAGGTAGTCACTAAAGCTTACACCTAAGTACAAAGTTACCACTAAAGCTTAGCTTAAGAATGCAAATCTTCCTTTGAAGCTTAACTTAATGATGCATAGATACTCTTAGCACGTAACCCTAATTCCAAGGTTACCATTAAAGCTTAAACCTAAAATGATGCACATAAATCTTCCTACTATTAAAACACATGGTTTATGTTAATTAATTCTACTAGAAGTGAAGATTACCTCCACTAAACAAGAGGGAAGTGGTGTTGAAATCCTTTTTGAAGAGATGTGAGGCTCAAGGAAGAAGGAAAGGGATTTAGGATGAGAGAGGAGGTTCTTCACAAAACCCTCAAGGGTTTGGCCCTCAAGAGAGTGAGAGAGCAAGAGCAAGGTTAAATGGAAACCTTGATTTACTTAAGCATAATTTTGAGCATGGCAAGTATGCAAGTAGCTTAGCAATGTGTGTAAAATTACAAAGGAGAGGGCGTGCTTATATAGAAAATGGTGGGTAGAATACTCAATTCCTATTGGACCCCCATTCTCTTCTCAATTCCTATTGGACCCCAATCCTCTTCTCAATTATTATTGAACCCCAATTTCTTCTCAATTCCTATTGGACCCCGACTCTCTTCTCAATTATTATTGGACTCCAATTTCTTCTCAATTCCTATTAGAACCCAATTCTCTTCTTAATTCTTATTTGACCCCAATTTCTTCTCAATTCCTATTGGACCCCAATTCTCTTTTCAAATGTTACTAGACCCCAGTTTCTTCTCAATTCCTTTCTCTTAACTTTATCTTCCAATCAAGTTAGTCCCTTTTTCTGGCAATTCTCGATCTAGATCAATTGCCACATGGCTTTTGACAAAAAAGTATACAAATAATCTTAATCTTTTTGGAAAAATATAGGGATGATTTAATTTCTTATCCGGAATATCCTTGTCTTTTCATTATGGAGTAAAGTCTCTTGGTCCACATGACTTCTTTGTTGGTCTTGCTTTTTTTAAATTATTTTCTATGCTGAAAATTTTCTGAATGGCTTTAGGGTTTAGGGAGGGACCTTACACCAATTGAAGATACAATTCCCACATGGAATGTACTACCTTGGTAAGATGGCTTAACAAGGAAGATCTCCATGCATTATGTATAAGGCAATTAGAGAGAAGACCGTGAGACATTGAGGGCACAACAGAGTGACAAAAAAATGCAAGATTAAAAAACAAGGACTACTTTGATAAGCGACATCGGCTAAGTAGCAAAGCAATTGACAAAGGTGATTGGGTGTTAGTGTATGATAGTAGCCTTGATAACTAGCACACAATCATGCGTAAGTTCTCAAAAAGATGGTTTGGACCATCTGTTGTAAAGCATGTGCATGACATTGCTACTTACAACTTGTTGGAAATAGATGGCATATAAGTAAAGGTTCCCATTGTACGGAAAAGGATCAAAGTGTTTAAGAGAAGAGGAGACAGTGATCTAGAAGACATTGAGGAGGAAGAAGAGAAAAACGCCAGTCAATATCCAAGTGAAGATGAAGCGTTGGAATATATTAATGAAGATGAAATATTTGAGGGGTTCACTATATATAAACCATCTATACAACATGCAATCAAAGGGTATTAAAAAAACCCCTTATCTGTGAATCTTGAACTAATAAAACAACCCCTCTTTCTTTATGAACTTACGGGTTTTTTTCCAAAGTGCAGTAAAAAACTCCTTATGTAAATATAGTTATGTAAATTTATCCAAAAATTTTGAATAAAAAAACCCCTCCTGTTGAACTCTCATGGTATACTTACATACATAGAGGTGGCCCCCTTGATATGAAATTATGTAAGATCTACAAGGGAATTGAGGTGCAAAAAGTCAAATATGGCACATACTACAGTATGTGCAAGTTTAGACGGGGTGGATATCATGGGCTAGTCATCACAACACATTGTAATTATTATTTAAAATTGCAGCATTGTATTCATTTGAGGATAGTGTGATGCCCCAAAACTCATATAACACTGTTTAGGGCTAGACATTGCAACACATTGTAGTTATTATTTAAAACTCTAGCATTGTATTCATTTGAGGGTCATGAGATTTCCAAAACCTCATATAGCACTGTTTAGGGACCACCATCATAGCATATTAATTATTATTTCAAATTGAAGCGTTGTATTTTTTTGATGTCATGAGATTCCCAAAACATTAAGAACAAAGTGCTACCCTTCATCGCATATCACGAGATAAATCTAATTATCTATTCTTAGAATTGAGAGGTAAAAGTACAAAATAGACTCGGTGGCCTCTATACCAAAACTATGCACGATGGCCTCATCATGGGAGGTACGAAATAGGGGCACCACTTAGCTTGGAATGCGGCTAGGATGCATGGTAGGGGGGTCCGCACATAGCATAAGAACGATGTGAGAGAAGGAGAGGAAGAGATTATTAGGGCTTCATAAATGCCGTAAGACAAGGAAGATGTGACAGAAGGAGAGAGAGAGGGAGAGGAAGATATCATTAGAGATTTATTAATACAAGCTTCATAAATACTATACAAACATTCACGATGGTAATTACACATAATTAACATCTCACACACTCATGTGTACATTGTAACTCAAATGTCCTGGCCATTAAGAAACCAAAAGAAATAACCATAGCCAGTACTATGCCATAGTAGAACTAGGTGTGCATAAAGGTGTATACACAAGGATGTACATATGAGAGCGTGAGTGCTAGAGCTTGATTGTGTGTGTGTCAAAGCTTCATCATTTTAAAGATTTTAGTCCCCATTTACAAAAGAGAAGGCCTCCTTTTGTAGGCAAAGAGAGTGATTAGAGAATACATTATGAGCAAGTGAGTTATTACAAGGTAACCTTAGTTAGAGGCATTCCTCCAATGAGAGACTTCCGTGTGCCCTGCTTATTGACCAATTTCCTCTTAATCACCTTTATCATGTTGAGCTTTGTCTCCTTTCCTCCTTCCATAGCTTGAGTCCAAGAGCTTCCTTATAATATTAAGAAAACCTTGAAAAATAAGAGAAAATCAAGTAATAATGGACACAAACCTATACGAAATTATTTGTGTGGAGTTGGATAACCATGACTTCTTCGCATGTGAACATATAGGCTCCACCATTTTGACCATATTTCCCAAACAATAGATTGAAAAATTATTTAAAAAACATGGACAAAAGTATAGGCTCAACGTCTACAACTTTTTGGTTAAATTCCAATTTCAATGAAGAAAATAGAGAAAAAACCCCACAAAAATATGTGTCTGTCTTTTCCCTTCCAAAAGTCTTCTAGATGGTCCCCTCATATGCAAGTGTTTTGCCCACAAGTGAACTATGCTTGAATTTGATAATATTTTGTTAACTCCAACTCCATAATGCATAAGATTTTCCTCACTTCACTTTTGAATTTTATTATTCACCTATTGTGACCATCGAATAGAATCAGTATTGAGTGAATTTTCTTTTTCATAGGGTTTTTCTTACCTCTTCTTATTTTTGAGATTCCAATGTGTCAAAACCATACTTATATAAAAAATAAATACATAGAGTTTTTTTTGTGATTTTCATGCATTAGGTGTCTCCTCCTCCATGGAGCCTTGAAAACTTATCGTCAAGTGCATACCAAGAGAGAGGTGGATCAAAATTTGAAAATCGGCCCTCATAATTTTGCAAAAAATGCACGTACATGAAAATTATCAATACATAAATTACATGTGCATGAAAATTATCAATACCAACATCACCTTTTGCACTATCTCTTATGTTTTGCTTTGTTGTTGTCTCTCTTGGCTCATCATTACATAATGTTTTTCATAAGTGTGTTGTCATTTTCTTGTTGTGCACCACTATGTTGAATAAAAGACAGGCTTGCAAAAACCATATTTCTTGAAATAAACATATAAGTAGCATGCTTCAGTTATACATCTCCTATAGCTAAAGGAGGGTCTCGATCTCTCTCTCCCTCTTTTCTTGTATACCATACCATCCTTCTAGAGGTGTCTGAGGTTGGGGTTTTTTCCATTTTTTTCTCTCTTCCTAGATATTTATGAGACAAGAAGGAATAGAGAACCAAAGTGAGGAGGAGGAGAATGAATTTATCTCCAGATTTGTTTGCTTAGTCATGTAATAGATCCATTAAATTTGATTGAAGATATACAAGGTAAGGGATAAAACTTTATTGGCATTAGTTGTTATCGCTATCTCGACAAGTGAGAACGGAGCTTGCACTAGCAATTAGCACAAGGATGAGATTTAAGGGAGTGATATTTATTGCTATAAGTGGTATAAATATCAAATAGGGGTTTTAGGTTGAGGTCCTCAAATCAATATCTTGATAGAGAATCTCATGGAATAAATTGGAGTTGAGTATCCAAAAGAGGAGAAAATGGAAAACAATATCTTAACACATTTCTTGGTGGTTATTAAATGTGTGGGGGATGGAGGTCCTTGAGCATTAGGAAGAAATTGGACTCTCAAAGGGGCCGTATAAGGAGGTTTGACTTTGCCTCTTTTGTCCAGAGTGGGGAACCTGATGAAGTACATAAATGCTTTATCACAACCCTATCAACCAGCATGTCATTGGAAAGATCTTAGAGATTAGGTTCTAGATCACCAAACTCTAACAAATTTGGAGTTGATTTGTAGAATTTATGGCCTCCCCACTGAAGTTGAAATGTGGGGAGAGGTTCCATGATTATAAGAAGAAGTTGTCACATTAAAAAATGGAATCTTTTAGAATATAAGGAATCAAATGGCATGCTATATATCAATGGATAGATCTCAATGATTATATTCTAGATCCAAAAGTTCCAACAAGTTTAAAATTCATTTGTAGAAATTTTACTATGCGTCCGTTTTGGACAAGAGGGAGAAAGTCCCTCCTTATAGGGCCCATTTGAGAGTCCAGATTTTCCTTATGATTAAAAATCATGTTGTTTTCTTCTTAATGACCACAAAGGGGAATGTATCTCCTATTATTAATGGTTGGAAATTGTTAATGAAAATGCAAGTCTTTCAACATGGAGAGAGAGAGAGAGAGAGAGAGAGAGAGAGAGAGAGAGGGGGGGGGGGGGGGGGGGGGGGGGGGAGACTTATATGTGAAAATGACAACCAAAGAGCCATTCTCTACAACATGAAGGAATAACCATGAGAAGATATACAATAGTACACACCAACTAAATTTCATGAGGAACTCACAACCACAACCTCATATTATAATATTGTGCATTCATCAATGAAGAAGAGTCCTATATCAAGGATGCAAAAGTTTTTGACCACTCGAGGTAGACCCATATCCATTTTAGTACCATATGAGTGAATTTGGAAAGCTCCCAATTTCCACTTTCAAAATGAGCTTAAGATTTCACGACATGGACAAATCCTAGATGCAGTTTTGAGAGCGTAGCTTGATATATTTGCAAGTACTACCTTGTGGAATGATTTGGCATTAAAAATGGTTTGATATTTTGGACATTGGTGATTCCCAAATTTTCTCTAAAGTCTTAAAGTCTCTAATATGGTGTTTTTTCACTTGGCAACTGTAAAGTCATTCTTCCGTGCTCCTCATCTCACCACATGCAAGGCATTGAGGGATCAATTTGTGGAAATACTTTGAAATGTAAACAAATTCCTCTTGCACAATCCATCCTTCAGCCATGCATGCCTTTGACGAGGACCATAACTGCGCAACAAATTTCAGAGTCTTTAAAAACCCCTATATCAAAGAACATCCATTGTGGGTGGACTACTCCACATATATATATGTCCTCAACCATGTGAATCAGTAGGTGGATTTGGCTAAGAAGAGCATCTCAAGGAATTGCACACATTATTTCGACGAAAATTGTTTGAGCAACATGGATGACATATATTTCAATTTCTTTGGAGCTTACAAATTGACAAGATCACACAAAAAAGTACACTAAGTGCTTGTTGAAGATATTGTGTAGATAAAGAAGTTTAGTTGAGTGGAGATGTGGTGTACCTTACTAAATCTTTGAGTTTGAAAATAACATCCCTCACTTTCTTATCCTAGCATATGCGTCGTCAAAAAAATAAACTAAAATGTCAAAAGAGTAAACAAGAAAGTGTGAGAAAGTCATACACACACATCAATATCTTAAAAAAATGAGAGAGAAAATAAAAAACAATGAAATAATTATTTGTAACTTCTTGTGCCAATCATGGGACTTCAACCTATACAATTGTACGCTTCCACCTTTGTTTTCTTTTGTGAAACCTCCCTTTAGTGACATCATGTATCCCCTTGGTGTTTGAATAGATGTAATGGAGCCCTTCACTTCATCTAGCTCATCTTTGGTTGGCATCTGTAGTGCTTTAGGAATGACAATCTTCCCATTGGGGGCTCCACATGGAGTGGTAGAGGCCAGAGACATTTCAGGGCCCTCAAATCCTCCCATGCCCCCAAAGGGTCTTTTTTACCAATAATGGTATACCACAAGGTGTGAAATACATTCTTGAATATGTGCATGGGATCTAAGAGGTGTTATATTCTTTAGTCCTTCTAATATGGAAGCCTTAAACATATGGAATACCTTAACATACCTTTTGGTGGAGTAGTCGAGGTTGGATCATTGTCATAGCGCTTTTCCCAATTAGTTACCCAATCTACCATCGTGCGCTTCACTGGCATCCTCCCATTTGTTGGAGCCTTGCATTTTCTATAAATTTGGGGCAAGAAATGATGGTTTTTTGGATAGATTACCTTGTGCAAGGCATCTGGACTCTTTGTTACCAACAATGATGGCCCACAAGTAGGACATGGAGTGTGTCCCAATGTGGAAAACCCTTTACTCGTATCACATCATTATAGAAAACTTCGTAATTCAAATGGAAACTAACAATGCCACCTCTTCAGTCAAGGCATCTACTTATGGAGTAAAAAATTGAGAATCTTAGTGAGGAAGAGGTGAGTGATCATCATGGTTGAGTTTGGCCAAATGTCATGGAGTTAGCTAAAAAGGGAAAGCTTACAAAAGATATTCTACATCAATCAGGTGATTTCATACTAGAAATAGGGTGGAGTGATCGAGTGGATTCAATGTTTGTCCAAGGCTACATTACAAACTGACAAAGCCATGAAGCCGTTGTAGAAGACAAGCGTAGGTGTGAAAATGGTGATGAAGGGCCTTCAAAAAGATCTACAAGAAGTGGAGGGAGGAATGATGAAACAGCTTTGCGAGCACCACCAACACATGAGGAGGCGCCTTCACTAGATGTGGCCATGGAGGAGTCTACAACAGGAAAGAAAAATGAGCCAACAAAAGGTAATCCAAAAGGACAAGCTTACAAACTACAATCCAACATTGAGCTTGCTACAGACTTGAAGAAAGTTCTAGAGGAAAGGATTTTGAATAGCAAGGTTGACTTTACTTTGGGGAAAGTGCTTGGAATATCCAAGCGTGAATTCCATGAGTAAATTATGGAAATCATCAAGAGAAAGAAGCAAACACTTGGAGAGTCTATTCGCCCACAAGCTGAAGGCGATTCTGTGAAGACACAAGGAGTATAGGTGCATGCTAAAGAAGGTGACGAAGCTATGGTGGGATGCTACCAGTATTCTTGGAATGTAAGGCAAGTGAAAATTTTTAATGATGGGGAAGAATATCAAAGTATTCATAGGATCCACTATTCTAGAAGCCATAGGGCACGGGCTACTACAGAGACATTGGTGAAGGTAGGTGATTTTGAAGAACCATTTGTTGCCATTAGGAAGAGAATGGGGTCTAGGAGGACCTCTTTATTTGGTAGTTTAATGAAGTCAAGCCTTTAGTATTAATAAAGTAATCAAAGGAGAGTTTTTGAATTCAAACAGGCAAAACAACTAGGGTATTTGAATTCAAAGTTTTCCCCCAAAATTTAATTTAAAACCTAGTGGGTAGAACCATATTATGTAGGGTGTAAGCATGTTAACTTGTCATGCTTTTTGTGCTAGTTATCATGTGGCAACAAGCATATCTTGTAAGCATAATGAGAGTGTAACTTTTCAAATGTGTGGGACTCCATCAAATATTTCAAAATAGGGGGACCACCTTGAATCCTCTTTCCTGACCATTTACGCAGTGTTACTCTGAGGGGAGTGGGGCAGTCAAAATGCATGGAGAGAAGCGGAGTGGGGGAGTCAACATGCATGGAGAGAAGAGGGGTGCAGGGGCCAGAGGTAAGAGAGAACCAAAAACAAAGTCGAGGGCTGAACTTTCTGCTGTTCTTTCTCCGCCCCGAAAAAGGGTGAAGCTCTCTGATTCCCCAACATCCCCAATGGAAAAGACCTTGCATACAAAGGGGAAATTTGACTCAAGTACTCTCTCTCTCTCTCTCTCCCTCTACCTCATTATGATTTGCAAGGATAGTTGCTGGTGCTATCTTGGCTGGAGAGTTGTCCCTTGATGTAGGCTTTAGCAGTAGGACATCTTGTGAATAGTCACTTGAAATACAATCGCTCAAGTTGAAGTCTGGCTCAAGAAGCACAAACCAGTGTTTGATTTGAACCTTGAAATTGGAAGGAAGTGCTCAATACTGCACTTTCCTACTATTAACACTAGAATGGTAACATGACACTTTTATGTCCTTGGACACTTTTGTGTCCTGTTAAGTGACCATTTTGCTTGAATTATTTGAAGAGTATGAAAATGAATTTCTAGGTGCTATATATCCACAAATTTGCCTTATGAGCTGAAAAAAACTTACCATTTTGTTTTTTAGTATCGATCTCACCATTAACCTTACTCTTGCACAACATTTTTGAACCTAAACTGTGTGAAAAAACGGGTCTTGTTTTTGGCTTATTTTCAATTTTTGGCAACTATACCACTCTAAACTTCATGTTTGTGAGGTTTATATGGCTAGAGGCTAGGCCTTCATAGTTCTTAACATGTTTTGATGCTTGTAGGGAGAGCTAAGTGTTAAAATTGAAAGTTATGACCAATTTACAAGAATTGCATAATCCTGTTTTTTTGGCAAAAATTAGCACTTTTATGATTTTTTTGGTGGCTTTCTTGATATCCAAATTCAATTTTGATTGTGTAAGTGTAATGTATAACATAAAGCTAATCTTCCTTGAGTTTTGGGGGACCTAATATGTTATATAGCATAGTATATCATGATGGTTGAGTTTTTTGATTGCTGAAGAATACGATACATTTTAGAGTAGCAAGTATAACTTTCTCAATATTGCTAGTTTCTTAGGCCCATTGTGTGTATTTTGTAGGTAGTGACCATATCTAATCATAGACTACAAGCTTGGCTAGATATTGAGTAGTTTCTATGGGTTTCTAGAGGTCATAATGCTAAACCCAGTTTTTTCATGTTTGGCTGTATTTAGCACTTTATCATTGCCCCCAAGGTTCCAATTGTAAGAGATCCATTATCCTTTTGACATGCTCCCTGGCTCCTTTGGAATCCAGAGGCCCAAAGAGAACTAAGAAAACATGTATATAGTATCTGTATTGAGCATGACTATAGAAACTTTGATGATAGGTCCGCAAAATGGCAAAAATGCAACTCTTTTGTACCTATGTTTTTTGCCCAAAAAAAAATTAGTGAGGTAAAAGCAACCATATGTTTTGGTCATCAACCCATTGAACTTAACGAGGCATTTTATCTCATGTCCTACAAAAATCTCCACTCTTATTTATATGCAATCAACCGTAAGAAATTGTTGTTTTGGGCAAAATGCACTGGTCCATCAACTTTGGAGGCTTGTAGTGACCAAGGGATGAGAAAAATTACAAGTTTCTCATTTTTTCCATATGTAGTAGTTATTGAACTATAAGCCCATGAAAGGATTTTTCAAAATGCGTGGATCTACTATGGTTTTGGAAAATTTTCCCAAAACCCTGAAAGGATACTTTTATGTCCTGTTAGGTTACCATTCTAGTGTTAACACACTCCTGGCTACATTATTTTTTACCTACCAACAAATAGAAAAATCTGCTAGTCTTGTGACATTGGGGGTGTGCAGGCCGATGGAAAGCTCCAAAGTTTACAGTCCCTAACAAGGTGTACTAGAAGCCCCCAACAAACATGGAGATCAACTCTGCATTCGTCAAGGGGTTTGTAAAAGAATTCAGCCCGACGGCAATTGCAAGTAGCTCAGCCATGCAATTCAATTGGGCTGAATTCGCTGTCTAGCATTTGCAAGACCTCCGAGAGAAAGGGTACTACGAGGCCCATGTCGAAAAGTGGAGGATGTGCAATGTATGTCAAAACATCGAGGAGGTGCAAGTTGAACTAAAGGAGGATACCAAGGAGACACCCATCTCTCGCCACAACACTCACCACCAGCAGGCTGAAATCCTGTCATTTTTTGGCGTTGAGAATTTGCAGCACATAAAGGCTGCCTCTGAAATTCTCAGCAAACAACTGCAAGATGCTAAAGAACATCTTCTAAAGAACAAAATCTTCACGACGCTGAAAATGAATTACAGAGGTTACTACAGAGCGATAAGTGGATGCAAAGAGAAAAATAGAGTGTAAAGTAAAAATAGAGACATTTAAAGAGACATTGGAAGGTTTGGAATTTCCTGACAATGAGGACACTCTTGCTCTGCTGACTCAACTTGTCAGCGTGTAAGTGAGTGACTTTTATTCTTCCACCGTATGATTGGAATATGTGCACAACAAACCTATGTACTTACCATGCTCCTCTTTTTTTTGGTGTGCAGATTAATGTGGAGGTTATGGAAGCAAAGTGAATGCATGTGAAGGTCAACTGCAGCTCCTAATGCACATGAGCAAGATGCTACAAGGCTCCTCCATTCCCACTACCCTGTGTAATATGGCTATGTGTACTTTTATAGAAAGTATAGAAGGGCCCTTGTATGCGATGGGACGATGATCAACCCGTGCAGTGGCTGCAGTTTGCCACTTGAAGTAAAGGGAACCAATGCCACGGTCAAGATGCCCTATGCGAATAGCTACCACTTTCTCTGCTTTGCAACTGCATGGTCCTTGTCGAACAAAATGTAGAGCTGTGACCTGCCAGCAAAGGATACCACAAGAATGGTGTTGGAAACCCCCAGAGCAAAGACATCCAATCACACCAACATCTGGTAAGATTGTACAGGGTGTGCTAATTAATTAGCATACCCAGTGTGTTAATTAGAATATTGGGTGTGCTAATTGGATATGCTAATTAGCATATCTTGTATACTGATTAGCATACTTGATATGCTAATTAGCCTACAAGATATGCTAATTAGCATACTGGGTATGCTACTTAGCATACTGGGTAGGCTAATTAGCATACCGAGTGAGAATATTCAGTGTGTTAACTGGATATGCTAATTAGCATACCCTGTGCTCAGTGTACAGATTAGAGTAAGTTTGGCATATTAGCATATCTAGTAAGTTAACTACCATATCCAAATGCTAACTAGAAAACTGTATATGCTGATAAGCATACTGGGTATGCTAATTAGCATACTAGGTATGTTGATTAGCGTACTAGGTATGCTGATTAGCATACTGGATATGCTTATTAGCATATTGGATATTCTAATTAGCATAATAGATATGCTAAATAACATACTGGGTAAGCTAATTAGCATACTGGGAATGCTAATTAGCATACTGGGTATGTTGATTCATGTAATGAGTATGCTGATTAGCATACTGGATATGCTTATTAGCATATTGGATATGCTAATTAGCATACTAGATATGTTAAATAGCATACTGGGTATGCTAATTAGCATACTGGGTATACTAAATAGCATACTGGGTATGCTAATTAGCATATTGGGAACGCTAGTAGCTAGCATACAAGGACTGTCTTTTAGCGTACAGGGTTTGCTTATTAGCATACCCCCAGTGTTAATTAGAATACTGAGTGTGTTGACTGGATATGCTAGTTACCATATCTTGTATGCTAATGAGAATACTTGTGCTCAGTGTAAAGACTAGAGTAAGTTTGTCATAATGGCAAATCTAGTAAGTTAGCTGCCATCTCCAGATGCAAACTAGCATATTGGATATGCTAGTTAGCATACTCAGCATTTCAAATTAGCATATTGGGCTTGTCAGCATAATGGATTCCAATGTATGCCAGGCCGCATACATAGTCACAGCATATCAAACATTTTCTAGCATACATGACATGCTTATATGAGTCTTAATCCACGGTTTTTGTTGCAGGCCTGTGGTAGTCCCTCCCTGATGTGGGCAGTGTGCATGACACGAAGGGCAAGGGAAAGGCTGTAATGGAGGACCTTTCGATCAAGGAGAGTGATGAGCTGGATACAGGTGATCTGGATGCAAGGAGTGAAGGGGTGGATGAGGGCTCCCAGCAGATGCCAAATGAAAGCATGAAAACCACGGAGGAAGGCGGTGATGTGAGAAGGAACTCAGAAGAGGAAAAAGAAGATGATTTTTTTGTCATGGCTCCTTGTGTGCCAGCGATGCGTGCTGCAACTGACAAAGCAGAAGCTTCTCAACAGACATTGGCTAGTGGCTCAGGGGAAACTTTGAAGAATGACAACATAGAAGATGAGCAAGAAGTTGGTGACAACAGCCCTCTTGGGGTTTTTTTGCGTAAAGATCAACTGAAAAGAAAAGTTGGCCTTGAAGAGGTACCCGAAGACATTGCAAGCACAGCCTGTGGTTCGGACAAGGCTGAAAGCTCCAAAGGTGAAAAGAAAGCCACCCGCTCAAGAGCTTGCAAAAAATTGTGTTAAGAATTATTGCTCCCTACCCGGTTGTGCCCTTCACTGTATATGCTAGACCATTTTGAAACCCAAATGCGTATTGTAACTGACATGCATTTTGTTTTCCAATGAAAATTTATTTTTGTGCAATATAAATCTGAGTAGTAGTTCATTGTAATAGTTCATTATATTTTTTGTGGTTTTTTTTAAAACTTGTTCATTTCGTATCGCGGTTTCCCTGTAGAGGAAGAGAAACAGGCATTAATCGTCATGCCTGATGCAACTGCGGCCATGCAATGGCAGAAATTACGGAGATGGAGAGTCCACAAAGCTAGGTAGCTAAGGAGACAGAAAATCGAGATTGAAAAACGCCTTGAACGATATTCACAGCTTGCCCGTAGTATTATTGAGCACCTAAATTTTGTGCACCCAAGTGGGACGGTTATTTTTGCTGAATGGTATCCTCTACCAGACCCAATATGGGTGCCTAAGAGTTTATGTGATGAAAAAAGGGCTATGGTGCTGGACCTAAATGGTCTTTTGCTGGTAGTGGTAGGGCCTCTCTTTGGTAAAAAGCCCCCGGCATATGCAGATGAAATGTTGAACTACGATGTACTTGATAAACAGGTGTTCTGTCGCAAGGACAACCATTTTTTTTTGGACTGGTGCCTGCAGTTCTTTAATGTGTTTATATGGAGCACAAGCCTCCATAGTAACGTCATGAGTAGTTGCCGTACTATTTTTAAAGAGCAGGTGCCAAAGATTACTACTTTTTTTGCTCAAGCGCACTGTACAAAGCAATCTTGGCAGATCCAGAGAAAACCTGTGTTTATGAAAGACTTATCCTTGTTCTGGAAACACACTCCAGGGTACATAGCCCAAAACACACTTATAATCGATAATAGCTTCTACAAAGTGTTTCAGAACCCATCACAAACTTGGCTTGTTACTCCCACTCTAGAGCACCAGAGTGCTGAGCAGAGGGAAAAGTTCCTTATAGAAATTTTTTTTTTATAGAAAAATATCCTTCTATTAGTTAATGAAAACTTCCCATAGGGCTACATCCACCTCTGCAAGAGAGGGCTACAACAAGCATGATGGGGAGACTCTCCCAATGAAAAAATAGCATATATACAATGGGGCTAAATCAAGAAATGGGAGGAGGGAAGAGCCACACAAGTGGACAATAGTGCCATATGAGCACCCCCTGGACCATGGTGTAGAAAGGCCCAGGGCGCCAGAGTCGAAGTAAAGCCTCGCGGTGCTCCCGCATGCGGTCGGAGCTGCCCTGTAGTCCCTCAAGTTGTCCTCTAAGAGTATGGATCAGCTCTAGCCAAAAGTCATGAACAGTCTCTACTGGTGGCACAGGGTGAGCCTCAAAGATGCGGAAACAATGGGCCCGCCAGATGAACCAAAGAGCTAGGCCGCTGATGAGCTCCCAGCACTCCTCTCTCTCACTGCACCACTCCTGCGGAGTAAGGTCTGTAGCAGGCTGCCCCCCCTGTATCACTATCATCTTGCTGGTGGAAGATAGCTCAAACTGTAGTGCCGGGCCCGTGAGGGTGGGACCAAGCCGCTGCCCCCCAAGTGAACTGTCGAGCCGCGGAGAGGGCAGGCATCAGCCAAAGAACTTGTAGCCACACCTGCTGGGCTGAAGGACAGTCCCAAAGACAGTGTCGCTGACTCTCTACCAACTGGTCACAGGCTGTACATGCGACCGAGAGACCACTATGCACAAGCCAGGTCCCTACTACTGTGGCTCTGTGTGCAACCAACCACTGGAATAAAGTGACGCGCCTCGGCTGTCTGGAGTCCCACAGCCTCTGCCAAAAAGCTGCCAAGAACTCAACTGTGAGACCCTCCTCCTTCCAATGACATGCTGCAATGGGGCGGGCCTCTCTCTGCGCTGCAAGTATATGACGTCCAAGCCGAACAGTGTACTGAAAGAAAGGGACTCCTGGGCGGTCTGCAGAAGAGAAGGGGTCCCTCCATAGCCACTCACCAGGATCCCACTGTACTCGTGCCAGTGGACAACACTCCCAAGCCCATAGCCTCCAGTGTCCTGCCTCGAGAGCTGCTGGGTCAAGGTCTATGACGCAAGTCCTCCCACAGATGCCCACAACTCGGATCCTCTGGAAACAGCACTCTGCTACCTGCGGGGCCTCTATTGTAACTCGCTGTAATCGTCCCCCACCCTGAAGCTGAAAGAACAAGGCTGGGACAGTCTCTGAACAAGCCCTGACTGAGATGAGAATCTCCAGTCGTGTGAAGGCTCCCATCCATCGGGGTGCTACAGGCTCGAGAGGCGTGAGCCACTCAGCTCGAACTGACTCTGAGATGTCCTGATACATGCTCTGAACCCCTCTCATGCCCTGTAGCTGGACACCCTGCACCTCCTCTGACAAACCTGTGAACTCTAGCCAGTCACCTAGAGAGCGCGCTGGACCTGCTGCCATGGGGCCCCATGAAACATGAGGCCTACTCCCAACCAGGTGGCATCTCTGAGTGCTAACCATGGGGTTCTAGACGAGGGTCTGTCGTAGGCGCTCCTTCGTGCATGTCGGTTGTCTCTGCTCTAGGCCACGCCGTAAGAGCTCCCAAGAGCGAAGCAAACTCACAGCAAATTGGTCCTCCAGTCTCCTGCTCAAACCAACTCGGCGCAACTCTGTAAAGATCCATCTGGTCGAAGGTTGCCAAGGGCCTCCTGACTGAGGCACCCTGGCACGAAGCCTCTGCAGCAAGAACTCTTTCCAGGGCTCCTCGCATGGAAGAAGTCCTCTGACGACGAACTTCCCAAGAAGGGCTCTACTCTGCTGTGCTGGATTAATGATCCCAAGCCCTCCCTGAGAACAAGGAAGTGTGATGACCGACCAAGCCACCTTCGCTCGGGCAACCTGAGTGTCGCGACTTGACCAAAGGAAGTTCCTGATCAGCCTCTCTACCTGGCTGATACAAGAACTCGAGAAGATCCAGCAAGAAGTGATGTACCACATAGTTGCCAACAACACCTGGTTGGCAACTACTACTCTACCAGCTAGCGAAAGTCGTGCTGAGCTCCACTGGAACAGCTTTCTCGTGATGGACAGGAGAAGAGGAGCAATCTGCTGGTAGGGGGACAAATCCAAACCAACCTGACAACCCAAGTATCGAATTGCAGTCCCTGGGGAATCCACCTGAAACCCTCTCCTGGCATCCACTCTGGCACAGGAGCACTGCCAACCGAGAAAGCCACTATCTTTCTCCAGTTGATCAATGCGCCCGATGCACAGAAGAAGGTCTCAAGAGCCTGCCCACACCTGTGTAAATTGGCCTCCTGGCCCTTTAAGTACAAGGTTGAGTCGTCGGCAAACTCAGCGTCCAGAAGCTCATCTCCCCGTATCGGGAGTGCTAAGCCCCTCAAACCAACCTGCTGTGACACCAAAAATCTGCTCATCGCCTCTGCATAGAACAGAAAGAGAAAGGGGGCAAGAGGACAACCCTGTCTGACCGATCCTGTGAGCATGAAGCGCTCACCTCTACCTCCTGCCAAAAGCACCTGACTGTGAGCCTGTCTGTACAAAGACGACACCCCTCTGATCCAAGCATCTGAAAAGCCCATCCTGCGAAGCGTGCCCTCTAGAAAGTCCCAGTCAACTCTGTCGTATGCCTTCTCAAAATCAAGAAGAAGAATCACAAGGTCCTCCCCACGGAGACGTGCCAGGGCAGAAGCCTCCCAGAAAGTGAAGATGTTGTCAAGGATACTACGTTCCTTGACAAAACCTGTCTGAGTCCCATGTATAAGGCTCTCCAAAAGTGGCTGAATCCTCAAACTCAGAGCCTTGGCAAGAATTTTGTAGGTTGAGTTGAGGATGGTGATGGGGCGCCACTGTCCAATCTCATCCAAGGAGCCACCCTCCTTTGGAATGAGGTAAATCAGGTCCTCACTCATGCTATCCGGCAGCACTCCTGTGTGCAGAATGTACTGAAAGGCACTACAAAGATCTGGGCCAAGCAAGTCCCAGTACTCCAAGAAGAAGTTGGGAGTCAGCCCATCCTCACCTGGACAACTACCACGAGGAAGGGCCCTAAGAGCCGTGTGCAACTCCTCAAGCTGAAGAGGTATCTCCACGGTCTGGCGCATCTCCTCAGTCACAAGACAAGGCATCTGCGCCCAAACCTGCTCCCTCCATGCATCCTGTCTCTCTGACTGGGGCTCAGCCGTCAGTAGCTCACGTTAAAAGTCCTCAGCTGAGTGACCTTGGCATGCGAGTGCCGAGGTCCTACTGTCTCAAAAAAGGCACCTGTCACTCTATCACCTAACTGAGTCCACTGAGATGCCTGTCGGTGAAAGGCAAACTCATGGCGCCTCTCCTCTGTTCAAGAAAGCTCCTGTCGAGCCTGCTCTAACTGCTCCTCCAACCATGGACTGTCTGGATGCTACTCCTACATCCTCTATATTGAAGTAATGCCTCGTCTGAGACGCTGCTCCTCCTCTCTCGCTGCGGCCCATCGAGCCAAAGACTCCTGGAGAAAAAAGTGGCTAAGATGAGCTAGGCCTAAGGCCACTCTGTCTGCCGGTAGAGCCTGGCTGTCCATGCCCTCTGTCCAAAGAGCCTCTACCCTCTCTCTGAGTGCTGTGTCCAACAAGACCCACTCTGGGATGCGAAGCATCGTGCTCCCACTTCTTTGTCTGTCTGCCACTGTGAGGATCACTGGTGCATGGTCCGAGAAGGATGTCTCTGCCAGGATGCCCTCTAATCCCCCCAAGTCACCGAAGTGGTCACTAGTGTAGAAGCGATCTATCCGTGATAGATTCACTCCTCCCACTCTGCGGTCTGATCTAGAGAAGGCAAGACTGTCTGGAGGCCTCACAAAGCCAGAATGCTGCCATGTATCCGAGACCCTCAAGGTCATACACAACCTCTCCCAAGATGCTAACTCGACTCCATGCACAGTAGCATGGCTGCCTCCGATCCTGTCAGAAGGGTCCTCAAACATGTTGAAATCCCCTCCTACACACCAATGGTCAACCTGTGGCAAAGACTCAACAATCAGTGACCAAAACTCTGCACGAGCACTCACCACATTGGGCACATAGATGTTCAGGAAGCCCACAAGGCCACCCTAAACCTGCAAAGTAATCCACTGAGCCCTGCCTAGCACAATAATCCCTCTGCCCACAATAGCCTGCTGCAATGAGTCCGCAATAGTCATACATACCACACCCTGGATGCCTCCAGGTCCAAGAGCAGCTGACCAAAAGGTATCATAACGTCCACGCAAAATCTAACCACAACGCCGGATGCGGCTCTCAGACAAATGGTGGTCCTGAAGCATAAGGAGATCAATCTCTCCTCCCACAAGGCAACGCTGAAGCTCCTGCCGAAATCGGCCCCGCTGTCACTGAAACTGGGCCCACCTAATCCCTGCACGTTCCATGAGACGATCCTCATGGGGAGCAAGAGAGAATAGATGCTGGAGCAGCAGCAAGACGGGCTATCTTCGAGGTAGGCTTGGATGGGGAGTAATCCGCATCCGAGCATCCTCTAGATAGGCGAGCCTGTAGTGAGTGCCTGGCCCAAACCCAAGCAGAGCGAGCCAAGCATAAAGCAACCTCCTCTGTCCAGGAGTCCTCATGTATGTATACATAGCAAGGCAAACACTGTGTATCAGCAAAAAAGTACACCACAATGTGCCTACATCCTGCTAAGTCTGGGGGTGTCACCGCAAACTTGGCCAGTGGCCACAAAGTCTGCAGCAAATCTGTAACTCCAAGTTCTCCCATGTGGTGAGAGAACTTGAGAACCTGTGTATGAAACCATCCCACCATTGAGTCGAGGGACCACTCTGTCTTGGTCCTAGCGTAGAGAGGAAAGGAGAAACCAAATGCTGAGTCCAAGGCCTCTGTCCCCCTAGCGGCGAGGAACAGAGCGTGGACCCTGAAGCAGGCTGCCTCGTGGTTTGCTGCGGAATCGCCGAGAAAGCGAGTGAATCGGTAATCGAAGAAGTCCCAGCGGCGTCGGAGGTCAATGCTCGTCAGACCACGAGGGATAGCTGCAAGGGAAGATGTTTGAATCTGCAAAGGGGGCCGCAAGAAGGGCTGACCCTCTCTCGCTAGGCGACTCGTGGCAAAAGTGCTGCCAAGAGATCTCCTAGCCGCCGGCGAGGAACCAGTCTCCTGAGTCGACTGTGGTGCTGAAACAGGAGGAGGGGGAGAAGGAGCTGGGGGGGGCGGAGGAGAAGAGAAGCGGGGTGGGACGACAGAGACAGGGAGGCGAGGTGGGGAGTGGGCGGGAGCAAAGGGCGGGGGAGGAGATGAGGAGGAAGAGGGAAAATCTGAAGGTGGACGGGTTGGCGAGGGTGAAACGAAAGAGAAGGCTGGCGTAGGGGGCTCCTCCTGCTCAAGAGGACCAAAGCGGTTCCCCGTGGGAACCCACTGCTGCTGAGTAGGCACCTGAGGGCCACTCTGAGTGCCAGGCTGTCGCTGTGGCCCCTGGTGTCGACGGCCAGGGGCCTGCTGTCACCCCTCCTCCGCTGGAGCCCCAGGCTCGGAGGGTGGCTCAGAATCTGTGCGCTGTGTGGCTGGCTGAGGCTGCGGCCCAGCCTTGGCAGGTTGGGGCTGAGGCTGAGGTGCAGGTCGTGGTCTCCTCCGTGGACAGGCCTTCGCTAGGTGGCCCATCTTTCTGCAAATGAATCACTGGTTCGGGATACCCGAGTACTCCACACTCTACCTAAACCAATCCCCACTCACCCGAGGCAAAAGGATGACCTTCGAGAGCGTGTGGGTATCTCTGACCAAAACTCGAACTGAAGGGATGCCGGCCGCCTTGGAAGCTACCTATGCTGCCATACGAGGTGTCTCTAGAATAGTCCCGATGGTGGAGCCAATCCTTGAGAGCAGTGAAAGGTACTCCCTCCATAAACCCGGAAAGCAGACTGAGATGGGGGTGTCTGCCTCCTCTACAAGCACATCCGAAGTCGGGTCAAAACCGTGTCGCCACTGTCGAAAGTGGGTGCGTGATGCTCGGATAGCCAGTGGACTCATAGCTATGACCTTGGAGGCCATCTCGGAAGTCTTGAACTCGATCTGGTAGTACCCCCGTCCGAGGATCTGGACATCCAAAATCTTGCCCACCTCAGCGAGAAGGCGGGCCTGGAGAAGGTTACGCAGCTCTCCTCTACTGGGTCGGGTGCCGAGAATCTTGTAGATGACCAAGGTCGCCTGCAGACGCTCTACCTCATCGGCTAGGCTCGCTTGCTCTGTCGGTGAGAGAGCAAGTCGAATGGTGGGCTCAGCGGTGTGGGGCGAGGGTGCTTCGGAGGAGTCCCTCTGAGGTGGAGCATGACCCTCCATTAGTGTCTGCTGCTGTGAAGGAGAAGGGCGGACGAGAAGGCCAACCCTTGAGAGCTCGGCAAGGAGAAACCAACTGAGAATCCACTGCCAGGCAATTCAAACGAGGCCTTCGGAGGAGGGGGGGGGGGGGGAGGGACGGGGGGCGTGGGGATAAGGGGCTGGAGCGGCGAGGCAGCGGGCAACGAACAAAAAGGGGGGGCAGCGGGCGGAGTTGCTGCACTCTGGCTGGGTGTAAGCTCAGCAGCGCGTGCGGACAGACAACGCGCAGGCAGGGGCAGCGCACAACAGGGGCAGCGCGAGGGCGAGGGCGAAGGGGGGGCTATGGCGCGGGGAAGCTCGAGCAAGCGGGGGGGGGGAGGGGAACGCGCAGGAGCAGCAGCGAGCCGGATTCCTTATAGAAACTTTGAAGTCTTGGCGTTTTCTTTGGCTGCAAACGGATGATTAGGAAACATATGTTGCTGATATTGTGTTTGAGACAGGCTCAGATGAGTTTTCTGATGCAGTCGTCAAACGTTTGCATGACATTCAAAAGATGGATATAGAGGCTAAAAGACTGGAAGAAATTCATCGCAAACAATGGGAAGCTGACCTGGAAGAGAAAAGAGAGAAAGAAAAGATGGAGAGAGAAAGAAGCGAAAGGGAGCAGCATAGTGCCAACCTAGAAGCAGAGGAGGAAGCAAAGAGAAAGGAGGAAGCAGAGAGAAAATAAAAGAGGCAGCAAGAAGAAGACAAACAGCGAGAAGGAAAACCCGGTCACTACAAGCGCCCTCCGAGGAGGCCTTAAGGGTTTTGGGGGCAGTGACTGTCATTGTAAAATTAAACCCTATGTAAATAATTTGATGCTAGCAATTAATGTAAACAATTTGATAATTAGCATGATGATCATGCTGACACAAAACCAACTTTATAATAAAACTGCATACCCTTACAACAAAGTGGTATATAGAAAATCCTGTGGATACAACTTAAAAGCTGAAGAGCATGCTATTACAGATTGCTTCATAGATTTCTGGACTGATTGTGTACACCTGCCTTCTCCTTGGGACGTGCTCCATGGGTATTTTGATACATCGCACCAAATGTGAAAGTAGGTGGACGATCGGCTGCTTGTGGTCTAGCTTGAAGGTGTATGCATCCAATTGCTTGTAATACAGTCCTTGCACAACATATGAGCCTCTGTCAATTACATTGCTCCATTCATCAATGTACCCCTTCTCCACCTTCTCCTTTTCTGCAACACACTTGACCGGATAGAAATCCACATCTTCGGCGTTGGTTAAAGCATCTGGATTTACAGCAAATGTGTCTCCAAAAGATAGAGTGCTACTCAACACATCATGATGACCTTCGTATGTGAAGTCATCATAGCCAACAACTTCCTCTATCGAAACTTCATCTATTTTCTCAAGTAATGGCTACAGAATCTAATAATCCCAAGCCTCCACGTGAGCTTTATTGATGCTGCGATTCCACCTTCCATTCATGCATGCATCACAGAAGCATGCCAACTTTATTGTTGCAAGAGCAGTTGGATCCTGCAGGTTGTGACCACGAATAGCATGCAAAGAGCGAGTTTTTGCCACAGTGGCACAATTCCACTTAACTTCCCTGTTAACATCTCCCTCTTTAACCTCCCAGAACACACGAGCACATTCCATTTCTTTTGAAGGATATGATGCAGGTGCTCCCTGCGATAGGTTGGCCTGGCAATAAGCAACCACATCTGCTGCACACTGCAATATAGATCCATTAGGTTTTAGTTGTTCATGGGTCGAGGTTCTTTTCACAACTGCTCCTGCACCAACATGCTCGCCCTTGCCATGCCGTGATCCAAAGAAGAACCAGCTCATCCCAATCCCTGTGAGTCCACCATATCTTACAACAAAATAGAAAGGCATGGCTCCCTTGAATTGCGAGGCCGCACCATCTGACCACACCCAATGTTGTTTACAAGTGACGCCCTCTTGTTGTAACCAGTCACGGTGTAGCATGAAGCAATGTTGCACAAACAGTGTGTCATGCACCCTATCATTTGATATGAAGAAGTGGATTGTTTTGACTACCTCCCCTACCTTGTGGTAGTACGTTATGTGTACAAAAAATAGTTACTTGACTAGAGTGCCAATGCATTGACTGAATCTCATTTTGCGCCTTGAAGGCGTAATTTTCAGCAAAGTCAACAACTGAGACAATGGCATCATCCGGAAAGCGAAGTATACAATCCTTAAATTGTTGTCCTTGCCATCGTGCCACATAGTTATGAGTGATGAAGAGCTTCAACTTGGTCTGCAACAGTCGAAGAAACTCCCAGCACTACATTTCTTTATGCAAAAGATCTTTTCTTTTCTTACTGTTTCCTTGCCTGTCTTTTGCTTCTACATACGCAAATACTTTCACATTAATACTCTTACCTGGCTTTGCTTTTTCTAAGCAACATAATTCTAACTTCTTTAGTCCACATATCTTACAGTCTCCCATCAGGCATTCTCTTCTATGGAAAATTGCATTTGCTGGATTTGGACAGAGAACGGACTCCCACATCTGTGTGAAACCTTTGAACGTGTGATGTGAAGCAAGGCAAACGCCGCCACTACTAATGTTCTTGCCTGTAGAACAAATATTGCATACACAGTTGCAACATGTATCATGTAGCCCAAAAGCACGAGAGCGCATGTGTTTCAATGCGTCTTTCAAAAAGGTCATCTGTACATGGTATTCGCAACAGCATGTGTACCTATCCTTCAACCTCCTGCAAAAGAATGGCTTTAACATCTCAAACATCCTCATGCCAATCTTGCAATCTGGATGTTTTTGTTTGAATCTTTGAAAGAGCTCAGGCTGTTTGGATCAGTATGTTTACTAGGAGAAATAATCCAAACAGGACTATATGCATTGCTACTTGATACATCCACCATAGAAACAAATTGGTGTGTTAAACAGCACATTGTATGGTCCTAACATGCATGTAACTGGGTATAACATTGTATACTAAGCATGCTAGTTAGCATACTGAGTATGCTAACTAGCATGCTGAGTATGCTAACTAGAATAGCTGAGTATGCTAAATAGAATACTAGCTGTGCTAACAAGCACAATCAATGTGTAGTGTAGCATACGAGGCATACTCATCAACATGCTAGTTAGCAATGCTAGTATACTCATCAGCATGCTAGTTAGCATGTTGAGTATGCTAACTAGCATGCTGAGTTAGCATACTAGCTGTGCTAACTAGCATACTCATAAGCATACTAGTTAGCATACTCATCGGCATGCTAGTTAGCATGTTGAGTATGCTAACTAGCATACTATCTGTGCTAACAAGCACAATCAATGTGTAGTTTAGCATACGAGGCATACTCATTAGCATGCTAGTTAGCATGCTGAGTATACTCATCAGCATGCTAGTTAGCATACTAGCTGTGCTAACTAGCATACTCATCACCATACTAGTTAGCATACTAGCTGTGCTAACTAGCATACTCATCAGCATGCTAGTTAGCATGCTGAGTATGCTAACTAGAATACTGGCTGTGCTAATAAGCACAATCAGTGTGTAGTTTAGCATATGAGGCATACTCATCAGCATGCTGAGTATACTCGTTAGCATGCTGAGTATGCTAACTAGCATGCTAACTTAGCATACTATCTGTGCTAACTAGCATACTAGCTGTGCTAACTAGCATATTAGCTGTGCTAACTAGCATACTCATCAGCATACTCATTAGCATACTAGTTAACATACTAGCTGTGCTAACTAGCATACTCATCAGCATGCTAGTTAGCATACTGAGTATGCTAGTTAGCATAGCTGAATATGCTAGTTAGCATAGCTGAATACACTAACTAGCATACTAGCTATGCTAACAAGCATAATCAGTGTGTAATTTAGCATATGAGTCATTGTTAACCACATGAATGCGTGCTAAGAAGAATAGAAGGTATGCTAACTAGCATACATATTGTGTTAACCAACACACTTATTATGTTGAATAGCATAGCCAGCACACTACGAATGCTAACTAACATAAATCAGCTTACCCGTTATGCTACTTACCATTCTCAGCTGTGCTAACTAGCATACTCATGAGCATGCTAGTTAGCATGCTGAGTATGCTAGCTAGCATGCTGAGTATACTAGTTAGCATAACTGAATATGCTAACTAGCATACTAGCATAAACGAGCTTACCCGTTATGCTACTTAGCATTCGTAGCT
The DNA here is from genome assembly GCF_014529385.1 of Adiantum capillus-veneris. Classification (NCBI taxonomy): domain Eukaryota; kingdom Viridiplantae; phylum Streptophyta; class Polypodiopsida; order Polypodiales; family Pteridaceae; genus Adiantum; species Adiantum capillus-veneris. The sequence continues at coordinate 68,606,970 of NC_140933.1, forward strand.
GTGCTAACTAGCATACTCATCATGCTAGTTAGCTAGCTGAGTATGCTTACTAACATGCTATATTGCTAGTTAGCACAGTTGTGTATGCTAACTAGCATACTAAATGTGATAACAAGCAAAATCAGTGTGTAGTTTAACATATGAGTCATGGTTAACCACACAAAGTGTGCTAAGAAGAATAGAAGGTATGCTAACTAGCATACATATTGTGTTAACCAGCACACTTGTTATGTTGAATAGCATAGCCAGCACACTAGCATAAAAGGTGTTAAAGTAGCATACATATTGTGCTAACCAGCGTAGTCCTCAAGATCACTAGGCATGCTAACTAGCAGAAGATTTATGCTGAACACCATACCCACCATACAGGAATGCTAACTAGCATATACCATAAACCAGCTTACCTATTATGCTAGTTAGCATACTACGAAAGGTAGCTAGCATACTCATTGTGTCAAAGAACATTCTGAGCATGCTAGTTAGCATAATAGGTATGCTAACCAGCATAAAGGGTGTTATAGTAGCTTACATATTGTGGTAGACAACATACTTATCATGCTAAACAACATACCCAACATACTAGGAGTGAGACTATGCTAACTAGTGATTCGAGCCTATCACAAATTTTTGTTTACTATATTTTGTTGGTTTTTCTTGCTTCTAGAGGTTTACAATAAAAGAAAGAGTGAGAAAAACCTCTTGGAAAAATTCAAAAAATGATTTGATGGGAATTTTTTGTTGACTAGTTCACCGGAGGTGAAAGGTAGAAGGAGAACCTAGTGGTAAAGGGAAGGGAAAATATGTAAATGTGAAAAGAAAAGGTATAATGTGGTTGTGGAGCCATGCACCCATGATTCAAGGGTCATGAGTGGCTCATATCATCGTGGCTTTGGAGCCATATGAGGATTCAAACAGATGGGACCCAGGTGGAAGACTTGGTAAAGGAAGGAAACAGACACATGATTTTGCTGGATTTTAAAAAAATACTTCCACTCCGATCCAAGAAAAGTTGTCTTCATCAAAGTTGTAGCTGATGAGCTGGAGATTTTGACAATATTTTTTTTATAATTTTTGCATCTACGGTATAGGAGATATGGCCAAAATGGTGGGCGCCAGTTTTTTCAATTGTGGTGGAGACCACCCCCTCTACCTTTACACACGCACCCTTCCTTTTCCACATTGAGTCCTTCTCTAAAAATAATCCATTAGTCTTCTCACCCTCCCCTCCTTCCTCCTCTCTCTCAAGCTCAAAAAACCATCACAAATTCCTCTTCTAATCACCTCTCAATTCATGCTTAATCTTATTGTAATTCATAAGTTCTCATTCAACTCCTTTCTATTATTACTAGATATGCATTGATTTTATGTAGATTCTTTACATTTTAAAATAAGGAAGCTCTTGGACTCAAGCTATGGAGGAAGGAGTGAAGACAACACAAGTGATGATGGAGCCAATTAGTTGCAAATTGGTCAACAAATCACTTGGAAGGAGCTTCTTCATTGGTTGAATGTCCCTAATCAAGCTTCATTTGTACAAATTGCACTTGGATCTTAACCTCACTCCTAATCACTCCCTTTCCTATATAAAGAGGCCCCCCCCTTTGTAATTTCAAGTATCCCTCAGCCCCATTGAGTCTTTGTATCACTCATCATGAGCCCATAAAGCTCATTCATTCACTCTATTCTTGCACATTCTATATAAAGAGGCCCCCCCCTTTGTAATTTCAAGTATCCCTCAGCCCCATTGAGTCTTTGTATCACTCATCATGAGCCCATAAAGCTCATTCATTCACTCTATTCTTGCAATTGTTTTATGCTAGTAACCTCCCCTCCTCTTACTTATGTTAATTAAGAGAGATCTTTTATGTGTGTGTGAGAGTGCTTCATGTGATATTGGCTAATTCTTGAGTTGTTGTTTAGTAATCTACATGCTATTTGTGTTGGGAGTGCTTGAAGTTATCCATTCCTTGTACACACACTAAGGTTAATGCTTCATTCATAGTGATAGTTCTCTCTCTCTCTCTCTCTCTCTCTCTCTCTCTCTCTCTCTCTCTCTCTCTCTCTCTCTCTTTGTGTAGCGGTCCTAGTCCACGCTTCCAAGACTAGGTGGTGCCCTCATCTCATTTCCCTTGTGGCGCAATGGAGTTTGTTTTGGTGTAGAGGCCGCCATTCCAAATTTCCTTCGTCACTAGCACACATGCTAGGTGGCATACATAGCATAACATATTGTGATAACTAGCATGCTCTATATGCTAGGTAGATTACTAGCATGCTATAATGCATAAGTTATGGCGCAAGTATGTCATTGATCACCTGAGACTCATCCAGGAGGTGGACAGGGTGTTTTATGTAGCTTTTCCTTCCCACTCTCTTTCGACAAACATCCTTCTTGTTGGGTGAAACATGAGTCTCCTCTGTCCAAAATGTGTAGACCAATTCCTTAATTTCATATGTGATAGGGCTATGACGGTGTTGCTTGTGACATCAGCCGAGCATTGACACCAGACTTGACCTGCCATGATTTTGCTTTGAACAAGCTGCGACGGTCGACTTTTAGGACCCTGGAGAATTTGGCAATAGGCATGTTTTCCTTTGAATTTATCATCATCTGCAATGCTGCATTCGTCAAAAATAGCTCCTCGTTAGAAGCTGGCTGCTTGACGATAGCTAGTGTGTTGCAAACATTGGAGACAATTGCACTCTGCACAACAGCCTCCTCCTCTAAAGAGTGATCATGGATTGCCCGAACAAGCGTATGTTGAGCAACAAGATTCTAGATTTCACACTTTGCTTCTTTGTTGAGACCTTCACTCCTGCTCTTGAAAGCTTTCACAATCTTGAGGAGATTTTCCTTTTCTCCTTATCGTCGATGGCATGATGTTCTCGTTTAGTTGTCATCTATCGGTGCTCCCGCTGTTTACGCTTTCTTTCTGTCTCATATTTCTTGATAATAGAAAGAGTTGGATGCTGGTAGTTGTGATTCATTTCCTGTAATGGCTCCCTTCTGCCTCCATTTCTAGTGGCAATAATGTTGTCTACTGGTTTTCCATATCTGCAAGTCTGCTAAGCTTTGATAACTCAACTTCGAGGCAAGAAGCAATGCGCGAGAGAGAGAGAGAGAGAGAGAGAGAGAGAGAGAGAGAGAGAGAGAGAGAGAGAGAGAGAGAGAGGGAGGGAGGGAGGGAGTAGGAATGGGGAAAACTGTAAATTGGTATGAGAGTGAGACAGAGAGGGAGTCTGCGCCGCAGAGAGAGAGAGAGAGAGAGAGAGAGAGAGAGAGAGAGAGGGAGGGAGGGAGGGAGTAGGAACAGGGCAAACTGTAAACTGGTTTGAGAGTGAGACAGAGAGGGAGTCTACGCCGTAGAGAGATAGATACAGAGAGAGAGAGAGAGAGAGAGAGAGAGAGAGGGGGGGAGGGAGGGAGTAGGAACAGGGCAAACTGTAAACTGGTCTAAGAGTGAGACAGAGAGGGAGTCTGCACCGTAGAGAGAGAGAGAGAGAAAGAGAACAGAGGGCACACCCCACATCGTCGTCGTAACTGAAAACAGAGGCCACACCCCATATGGGAGGGAAAAATAATATATCCTATGGTTATTAAAATTTCAAACTTCACTTGCTCTTTGGTTTTGAATAGATGCTAACAAGCACCTCTTACTAGCATTGTCCGGGACACCAAAAAGCATGACAAGTTAACATGCTCATACCCTGTAGCATATCTATGGAAACAGTACCATGTGTAGATTGCAGATTTATGATCTCCACTCAAATCAGAGATCATATGTTGGAATTAAGGAAGGCCAAAAATCATGAAATTTTCCACCTCCTTTTTGAGGAGAAAAGTGAATCCTTTGACCACCGTTCACACCCACCATTCTTACACACATGGTGTACACCTATTTGTCAAAATGTTAATCACCTCCTTAAGCTCATGGCAAATAAAGCGGCCCTCCTACACCCCATTCTCTTCCCAATGCCTTAATTGACCATGGTTGTGAAATAAATATAATGTCAAAAAGTCTTTACAACAAATGTAAATGGCCAATGGACACAGAATACGGTTGGAGGGTTAGAATGGCAAACAATTCAACAAGTGAATTGTATGCAGTATGTCCAAGTGTAAAGCTAACAATAGGTGATGTCAAGGCTGAACGAAACTTCTTTATACAGGACACATCTTTTCCTTGGGCAACCCTACAATGTGGGATTTGGAATGGACACAAAGGTAATGGATGATGGTTGAGTTTATGCCAGGATTCGAAGCAAACATAGTAAACTTGCTATTCAATTTCTCACAGTTTTTGTAAACCATGAAAGAAATCGTGACAACCTCAGAGATCATCCTCACAAAGGGGGCCTTTAAGACGTTTGACTTTACCTCTCTCTACCAAAACGGGTGCATGCATAAATTTTTGCAAACAAACTCCAAAGTTGGCGGAGGTTTGACAGTTAAAATGTACTCTTCAAGATCTATCTACTACTGATATATAGCACGCCAAGAGATTCCTTATATTTTGAAAGATTCTTTTTTTTATTCACTTAGATTCCGACAGAGTTATCACATCATAGGTGAATAAAAAAAAGAATCTTCTAAAATATGAGGAATCTCATGGCATGCTATATATCACTAGATAGAGCTTAAAGAGGAGATTCTAACTTTCAAACCCCCGCCAACTTTGGAGTTTGTTCGCAAGAAATTATCCATGCACCCGTTTTGGTAGAGCTCTAGGTAAAGTCAAACTCCTTAAAGGGCCCCTTTGTGAGTCAAGTTTTACCTAATGATGGGTTTTATCCAAGTACATTTGTAAAACGGGATTGCAGTTGTACAGAAGAAAAAGGGTCTCCCTTGATCCAAATATAGGTGAAACTTTCTCAGTGGGATCCTTGGTAACAAAAAATGGGTCGGTATGTTTTACAAAACTTAAAGATTTGAAGAAATGTGAGAGGCAATATGTACATAATGTACAAATGGGCATGAAAGAGAGTGAGTTGCTAGAGCCTACTGAAAATGTTTTGGGTTTGTGTGAGCAAGTTTCTTCTGTCAATACTATGGGTGAGCTTGATGCTATAGTGGAGTCTAGTTTGCATCTTGAAAATGAAGTTGTGAAAGTATGCTCTATGGAAATGTATTAATTCATAGAAACCTTTAAAGACAACCCATAGTTTAAGAAAACAGTAGGCCTAGAAGTCCATGTTGAAACTAAATACAAGGGTGACAATTAGAAATTTAGGTACAGGACAGATTCTAGATGAGTTTGTGGAGGCGTTTGCACGGAGGGAAATCTACTCAATGAGGGATCTCTACTTAGGGTATCATAAATTTCAGCTTGCAATAGAAAGCAAATACTTGACAACCATGAGGAAAACTTTGGGTTTGGTAAGGATGTGTATCTTGCCACAGGGACCAACCAACTCGGTTGCACATATGATGAATGGGATGAATAAGGTCTTACATGACTTTATTTCTCATGTCACAATGCCATTCATTGATGATTTTCCTATCAAAGGAAGTGAAGAAGATGGAAAAGATGAAGCTTTGGATATCAGGGGGTGCCTTTGGTTTGTGGAAAATCACATAAATGATTGTGATAAACCTCTGTCTAGGTTGGAGGAAGTGAATCTTACTTTGTTAGGAAAAAGGCTATGTTTGGTGTCGATGAAGTGCTCATTATGGGGCACATGTGTGGGCCATATGGTAGGAAACCCTCCGACAAAGGTAGATGACATCCAAAGAATGAAACAAACATGCACTAGCATTACTAAGGCTACAGGGTTTCTAGGCGCATGTGTCTTTTATGTTATTTGAATTCCATATATATGCACATGTGGCTGATCCTCTTTATTATCAATTGCTTAGAAAGAATAGAAAGTTTAAATGGACAGAGGCACATGTAAAATCCATGAAAAAGATAAAGAAGTTTCTTCAATTAGCACCAACTTTGAGAAAGGTAGACTATGAGTGTAAAAGGCTAGTATTTGTGACAGTAGACACCACTCATGTAGGAATTTGATGGGAAATAGGGAAAGATGATGAAAAAGGACAAAGGTATGTGGTGAGATTTGAAGAGAAGGCACTAAGTGCTTGAAAAAGAAATCATCCATAGAAAAAGAGAGAGTTATGGGGTATGGCTACAGTCTTAAAAAATGGGAAAAAGTACCTTATTGGTGCATATGTGGTTGTAGAGACAATTTTTCTACCACTTCTTGGGGTGATTACAAGCTTCTCAACGTAAGACATTGCGATGTTGTGATGTATTGCCTTTATTAAGTCCTTAAATCTTGAGTTTAAGCACATTTCAAGTAAAGACAATACAGTGGCATATATGCTATCAAGGGCAAGTTAAGAAGATGAGTCACAGATGACTAATGAGGGAGATGATGTGGGCTTGCAGTTCTACTCTATCTCTCATGTCAAAGGTAACAATATCTGCATGAATAATCCACTTGAATTGTTCTTAGAAGAGATTTATGAAGGTGATTGTATTTTTATTGGAAGCTACTTCAGTACTCTAAAAAAACATGATGATTGGTTTGAGTAAGAATTCAAGAGGTTACGTAGGAAAGCATATGGGTGCTTTTTGAGGGATGGTTACTTTTGGAAGCATCCTAAACAAAATAGTGTTACACCACAAAGGATTATATGTAAAAATGAGACTCAAGAATAGTTCATGCAAGAGTTTCATGAGAGTCTATGGGTGGACACAAGGGTATATGGGAAATCTTCTCCATGTTGAAAGAAAAATATTGGTGGGAGGGTATGTATAAAGATGTATTTCAATTTGTGGAGTCGTCTTTAGCTTGTCAAATGTATTCAAATGTCCAATATCGTGAGGGGTTGCAACCTACATATCCACTAGCCATGCACTATAAATGGATTGTGGATCTAGTCACAATGCCTTTAGGACTCTAGCAGATAAGATACTTAGCTCTTTCACAAGAGGACCTAGCTAACCAGTTTGAAGGGCGACAATTAAGTGCAAAAACTACTAAAGATGAATGCAAATTCGTTCTTGATGAGGTGATTTTCCATTATGATTGTGTAGGAAAGATCAATCTATACAAAGGTGAACTTGATGCCAAGGAAGCAAGGGAGCTCCTTTCCGGATTAGGAATCAATGTTTCTCTTACTACAACTTACAACCCTGAAGGCAATGGAAAGAGTTAAAGAGAGAATCCTCCTATCATCAAAGCTTTGGCCAAGGCTTCCGAAGAAAGAGTTGGTGAGTGGCCAAAATTGTTTCGAAATGCTTTATAGATTAATCGTATAACACATAGCTCATTAACTAGATATATTTATGCGGAACTGATGTATGGTCAAAAGCCAGTAATTCCAATTGAAGATACAATTCCCACATGGAATGTACTACCTTGGTAAGACAAACTTAACAGGGAAGATCTCCTTGCATTATGTATAAGGCAATTATAGAGAAGACTTGGAGACATTGAGGACACAAAAGAGTGACTAAAAAATGCAAGTATGAAAAACAAGGACTACTTTGATAAGTAACATCAGCTTAGGAGCAAAGCAATTGACAAAGGTGATTGGGTTTTAGTGTATCATAGTAGCCTTGATAACCAGCACACAGTCATGCGTAAGTTCTAAAAAGATGGCTTGGACCATCTTCTCTAAAGCATGTGCATGAAAATGCTACTTGGAACTTGTTTGAACTAGATGGAATAGAAGTAAAAGTTCCCATTATAAGTAAAAGAATCAAACTGTTTAAGAGAAGAGGAGACAGTGACACATAAGATGTTGAGGAGGAGGAAGAGCAGACCACATGTCAATATCAAAGTGAAGATGAAGCATTGGAAGCTATTAATGAAGATGAAATCATGGAAGATCTACAAGGGAAATTGAAGCTGCAAAAAGTCAAATGTGACACATCCTGAAGTATGTGCAAGTTTAGAGGGGGTGGATGTTGTTCTATGAAACGTACATAGTGGGAACAAATGCTAGGAGATTTATTTTGTGACTTTCTAGATACATAAGTATACTTTTCATAACATACATATGGATATGTAAGTATAATAATAATCTTTCTATCTCATCATATTATTTATCTCAAGGGTAACATATTCTTACTTTATCATTAGAAAGTACTATGGGAAAAAATGTCAATAGCTCGGTCTCTTTTAACTTGGGGCAAAAGGCGTTGGTTCTTTCTTTCTACTATCTCATTATCGTCTCACACCCTCTCTAGATCCTATATCTAAGTTAACTTCCAATATATATATATATATATATATATATATATATATATATATTTGAATGCATTATTGCAAGGATGCTTACAATGTTTTTTCAAGGAGAAATGTCATGCTTTCATATTGCATGAGATGTCCATTGGAATCAAATGAAAGTCTAGGCTAAGAGAACTGCAAGAAGACTTTCGCTACCAAAAATGTACACTATTTTAATTATTTTTTAACACAAGATTCCCATCCAAATTGGAAAAAGTATATAAAAAGAGGGTTGTATCTTATGAGTTACCTTTCTTGTGCTTGTTTCTTTCTCCTTTATTTAGAGCCACGATTAAGGAGATATGATCAAAATGGTGGACCCTAGTCTTCCCACATCAATATGCAGGAACAACCCATAGCAAACTTTGCCACTTCCTGTTACACTGGCTCTTCTATTTCTTCTGAACCCTTGGGGGTTTCCTTCACCTATAGAAGGGGGCCTCTTCTTCCTTGAAAACCATTTAGGAGAGAATGAGATGATTATTGCATAATTGTACTTACCCATAATCATAATCCTGAGCCTACACTTGCTCCATGAAGAGGGCTAGCGAATCTTATAAACAATCCTTGTAAGATCAATTATAACCAGAGAAGGCCGTGAATTTGGTGCATCATTCAAGGTTGGAAGTCTTTCCTCTCCTTCTCTCTCCATCAAATTGTCCAATACATTTTGAAGGGTTATCACAAACAAGGTTTGTTTTTTATTTTGTGATTTTTTTGGTTTCTTAACGTTTTTCTTTTCATCTCTAGCCCAACACTCACCTCTATCTCCATATCTCTACTTGAGTACTATTACAAAATAGGATGATTGGTCTGAACAAGAATTCAAGAGGATACGCAGAAAAGAATATGGATATTTTTTAGGGACGGTTACTTGTGGAAGCATCCTAAACAAAATGGTGTCACACCACAAAGGGTTATATGTAAAAAAGAGATTCAAGTAAAGCTCATGCAAGAGTTTAGTGAGAGTCTATGGGTTAGGGACACATGGGTGTGTGGAAAACCTTCTCCAAGTTGAAAGAAAAATATTGGTGAAAGGGTATGTATAAATATGTATCTCAATTTGTAGAGTCACAAGTAACTTGTCAAATGTATTCAAATGTCCAACATCGTGATGGATTGCACCCTACATATCCCCTAGACATGCACCATAAATGGGTTGTGGATCTAGTCACAATTCCTTTAGTACTTTGGCAGATGAGATACTTAGTTATTGCACACGAGGACTTAACTAACTAGGTCCTAAAAGAACGTGAATGAGAATTATCAATAGAAACATCACCTTTTGCATTATCTCTTATGTTCTGCTTTGGTGTTGTCTCTCTTGGCTCATCACTACAAAATCATTATCATAAGTGTGTTAGTAATAGATCCATAATTTGATTGAAGAAATACAAGGTAAGGGACAAAAATTTATTTGCCTTAGTTGTAATCCCTATCTCCACAAGTGAGAACGGAGCTTGCGCAAGTAATTAGCACAAGGATGAAATTCAATGGAGTGATATTTATTGCTATAAGGGGTAGACATGTCAAATAAGGGTTTTAGGTTGAGGTCCTCAAATCAATATCTTGATAGAGAATCTAATGGAATAAGTTTGAGTTGAGTATCCAAGAGAGGAGGAAATGAAAAACAATAGCACAACACATTTCTTGGTGGTTATTAAATGTGTGGGGGGTGGAGTTCCTTGAGAATTAGGAAAAAATTAGACTCTCAAAGGGGCCTTCTAAGGAGGTTTGACCTATCCTGTTTTGTCCAAAGTGGAAAACCCGATGAAGTACATAAACGCTTTATCACAACCCTGTCAACCACCATATCATTGGAAAGATATTAGAAATTAGGTTCTAAATCTCCAAACTTCGACAAATTTAGAGGTAATTTGTAGAAGTTATGGCCTCCCCAGTGAAGCTGAAATGTGCGGAGAGGTTCCATTTATGAGATGAAGTTGTCACATAAAAAATGGAATCTTTTAGAATATAAGGAGTCAAATGGCGTGCTATATATCAATGGATATATCTCGATTATTATATTCTAAATTTAAAAGGTCCGACAAGTTTTAAATTCATTAGTAAAAACTTTACCATGCACCCATTTTGGACAAGAAGGAGAAAGTCCAAGTCCTTATAGGGCCCATTTGAGATTCCAAATTTTTCTAATGATTAAAAATCATGTTGATTTCTTCTTAATGACCACAAAGGGAAATGTATATCCTATTAATAATTGTTGGAAATCGCTAATGCAATTCTTTCAACATTGAGAGAGAGAGAGGGAGACTTATTTGTGGAAATGAAATATTCTCTACAACATGAAGGAGCAACCACAAGAAGATCTACAATGGTACACACCAACTAAATTTGATGACGAACTCACAACCACAAACGCATATTATAATATTGTGCACTCATCAATGAAGAAGAGTCCTATATTGAGGGTACAAAAGTTTTTGACCACTCAGGATTGACCATATGGACAAAACATAGATAAACTTTTGAGATCGTGGCTCAAACTATTTTTAAGTATTACCTTGTGGAAGGATTTGGCGTTAAAAATGGTTTGATATTTATCCATATGGCCAAACTCTCTAATATGGTGTTTTTCCACTTGGCAAGTGTGAATTCATTCTTGCATGCTCCTTTTCTGACAACATGCCAGGCATTGAGGGAGCAGCTTGTGCCAATACTTTATGCCTCTTTCACAATCTATCCTTCAGCCATGCATGACGCTGACAGGGACCATAACCGCACAAAAAAAAAAAAAAAAGTCTTTAAAGAACCTCTCTATCAAAGAACATTCATTGTGCATGGACTAATCCACATATATATATCCTCAACCATGTGAACCAATAGATGGATTTTTCTAAGAAGAACATCTCAAGGAATTGCATCCTCAATTGCACACATGATTTCTATGACAAGTGTTTGAGCACCATGGATGACATATATTTCAATTTCTTTGAAGCTACAAATTTACAAGAGTACACTAAGTGTTTGTTGAGGATATTGTGTAGATATAGATGAGTGGAGATGTGGTGTGCCTTACTAACTCTTTGATTTTGAAAATAGCATCCCTCAGTTGCTTGTCCTAGCATATGCACATACTCGCCAGAAAAATAAACTAAAATGTCAAAAGAGTAAACAAGAAAGTGTGAGAAAGTTATACACACACATCAATATCTTTAAAAAACGAGGGAGAAAATAAAAAAAGAAAGAAAGAATTACTTGTATCATCTTGTGCCAATCATGGGACTTCAACCCATACAAGTGAAACCTCCCTTTTGTGACCTCATGTATCTTGTTGGTGTTCAAATAGAAGCAATGGAACCCTTCACTTGATCTAGGTCATCTTTGGCTCGCATCCATAGTGCTTTAGGAAGCACAATCTTCCCATTGGCGGCTCCACATGGAGTGATAGAGAACGAGAGATGTTTCAAGGCCCCCAAATCCTCCTATACCCCCAAAGGGTGTTTTTTACCAATAATGGTGTCTCACAGGGTGTGAACTACATTCTTGAATATGTACATGGGATCTTAGAGGTGCTATATTTTCAAGTCCTTCTAATATGGAATCCTCAAAAATATGAAATACCTTGACATACCTTTTGGTGGAGTAGTCGGGGTTGATCATTGTCCTATTGCTCTTCCCAAATAGTTACCCGACCTACCATCGCGCCCTTCAATGGCATCCTCCTATTTGCTGGAGCCTTGTATTTTCTATAAATTTATGGCAATAAATAATGGTTGTTTACATAGATTACCTCGCGCAAGGCATCTGGACTCTCTCTCACCAATGATGGCCCACAAGTAGGACATGCATAGGTCCCAACGTGGACAACCCCTCATATCACATCAATATAGAAAAGCTTCGTAATTCAAATGGTAAAAAGAGAAAATAATGAACATAACATACTAGAAATCTCTTTAAGCCTGAGATAGTCGTGCATAGTCCAATAAGGATCCCCCTCACAATGGCCTATCTCCTCTCCTTTGGAAGTGAGACATCTAACGGGGATGCCTCGCCATAACTGCTCGATGAGGGGATTGAGGTAGCCCAAAAAGAAGTATATTTCCCTTCTTGACTGTCTCCCATGGTGGAATATTGTAGAGTATGATCACCATAGGCCATGTGCACCATGAGGTGGACTTGATGCCAAAAGGTTTGACATTGTGTCTTGCCAGCCCAAGCCTCAAGTGTTAAGGTTATAGCCAAAACTTTGCCCATTGAGTCTCCATGTGTCTTCATGCAAGTGAATCAGCAGGGACATGCATCAATCCATCATTTGAGTGGTGGTTGGCATGACACGTGAGAAACTCCATTTTAGACCTAAATTTAAACATGTGCTCAATGTAAGGGGTTAGTGAAAAATGTCTCAATAACTTGAAGGGTAAGTGCACCCCGCTCACTTTGGTCTTGTAGCATGCTTCCTTGCAGATGAGACATGAGGTAGAATGTGTGTGATCATTGCGTTATAGTGTGAAATTGTTGAAATATGCGTGGATGTGCTCATACTCCATGCCAAGTACAATGACATACGATTTCGCTCATCAATAATCCGGAGGCATGTGGTGATCTTCAAGAAGTATCTTTCCCATCAAACTACAATTGTTGAAGGCTAGGTGGTCAACATGACATAACTCAAGAAAGACTTATTCTTTGAGAGCTATGGAATGCTACGGATTATGGTCATAAACATCATTTGTAAAAAATAAGTAGTCTAGCTGCAGAAGCGGGGGTGCAATGGCACTTCCAGATTGTAAATACCAAGTCATTTGACCCCTCAAACTCTATTTTTGGTTACCCTAACATATCCTTAGTATATAAGGTACCTCGATCACTTTTGTAAAGAGGACTTCTTATCATAATCATAAGTTTTAAGCTTCCATCAACTGTGTGTGAGAGAGGCAGAGAGAGAGCCTGAGCTTCATCTGGCGCTACTCCTCGCTCGTTCATCACATTGGAGATCCCACTACACCATCACGTTAGGCTCAGCAAGAGGTATGCAACAACGTCAAGCATTCCTCACCGAGCAGAGCATACGTGCTCGCGCATCTACGAGCTACTCGTGGTCAAAATTATATCAAATCATGTATGTTTTCTGTCTACAAGTAGTCGTCAGAATCGTAGAGACACAAGCTACGCATAGGAACTCAAAAATTTTACTTTCGCGGTCATTTATAAAATTTGGCTCTATCTTTATACTTGTTTTTACAGATGGGTTTAGAGCAAGGATTTTGAGTGTAGAGGTTTAGGGAAAAGTGTATCCTAGTGAGGGGATGTTGTTCCATAATTTTCGTATGATTCTAGCATGGTTTAGTGATTTTCCTTCCGTTTGTGTGTATGTGGCTAGGTGGTGTAGTTAAGAGTAGTGAGACTCTAGATTGTGGTTTAGTTGGCCTTCTAGAGTGTTGTATGTGTAGGATGGTGTCAGCCTCACAAGATAACAAGATTTGCTCCGTGTGCCTATCGTGTGATCTGTGTCTTGGATTGACATTATATTGATATAGGTTGTGTTACATGCACTTTATGGGTGGTGTAATTTGCTCCCGCAACATTGACGCCACTGCCGAGGATACAAGGACTTAGGTAGGTATTCCTACTAACACTCGTGTGATGGTTGTTTGCTTTAGTCTCGACTAAAGAAAGCATTTTTCTTAAGTGTATCCGAAAGAGGTTATTCCGAGATCAAATGGATAACCAGGAAGCGTGCGTCTTGTTGAGGGCCAGCGACTAGGTAGATTTAGTTAGGATTTGTAGATTAGACTAGTTGTTGTGGTGGTCAAGTGACTTGTGAGGTTATAAAAACGTTTGCTAGTCCTTGGTGTCATTGAAGCGTTTTTTTACTCATAAATGCGAAACCCCATATGATTTGTAGGAGTAGCTTTAGGTAAGTGATTTGATTCTGATCTAGAACTATTTATCATTGATTTATTTTCTAAAGTGCTTGTTTGCATTCATGATCTCTGAAAAGTCTTCTTTTGAGGTAAAAATGCAGAAATAGCTTTCTGTTGATAGTTTTCTATGACTGATAGATGATGAGCATATAAGAGGGCATGTGAAAGGGTTCTGTTGTTTGCTGAAAAACTATAATTCTATAAACTTAGACTTTATACGCGTATAAAGTCTCAAGGGGCATTTGGAGACAAAATGTGAAAAAATTGGCTGCACTAGTGTGTTCGGAAGGGGGGTTTTACCTCGAGTATCAAAAGAAGGAGTGCCTAAAATGAAAAAAAGAGAAACTTGAGATTTTAAGCACAGTTTTGCATGAAAATTGGCCAAAAAGCTTGAAAACCTGTGCTAGATAGAGGCTGGGGGATGCATGTGAATGAGTTTTGACCAAAATTTTATCAGTAGACATCATACGCGTATGATGTCTCAAGGGTGATTCGGGCAGCAATTATGAACTTTTGACATTATACCCATCTTATGCATGTTGTGTTGAGCACACCCACCAAATTTCATATCATTTGGAAATATAGACTTAGGGTTAAGGAGATTTTACTCTTTCATAGGATTTCCTTGTGAAAAATGATGATTTTGTGCAATTTTGACATCCAAAATTTGTTGTGAGCACATATCCTTGATCTACACACTAAGGGGCGCCTCTAGTAGTAACATAACTAAAATCTGAGCAGAAAGACTTTATACACATATAATGTCTTGAAAGACAAATCTAAGGTCAAAAGTTACATCTAAGTGTATCCTTGTGATGTACAACATTTAGGAAGCATCTAGGCCAGATTTCATCAAATTTGGATCACTTTTGGGCCTGCAAAGACCATAAGACGCATCTAGGCAAGTGAATTCTTGTATTGGCCATAACTTCCTCAAAATGTGTTCAAATTGAATTTTAAAACTTGTTGTTACAAAAATTCCTACAAGAATTCGAAAAAGGGAGCCACTTGGACTCCCTTCTAGAGCAATAACAAGAGACGAAATGATCACAGAAAAGGTGGCAGACATGCCTTCTCAAGTGAATATGCCTAATGGAGCATGGATGTCCCCAGACGCAACCATAGAACATGACTTTTATAGAGGTGGAATTACGGCCACAACAACACCATAGGCACCTTCACCACCCTCTATAACTTATTCCTATCCAATGATTTATATTTACGTGACCACTCAAAAATTCTACGTGATCACAAAAGGCTAATTAACGTTAACAACCATATAAATTGTCTTTTTTCAAAATTGGTTTCTTCCCCCTTCATCCAATAGTTTAAATGCATGACTTTGTCAATGTTAACAAAAGATTCACCTTGCCAACTTGATGTTCACTCTAATGTAATTTTGAGTGATTACGTGAATTTTAAATCCCTGCTCCTATCCAAATCAGAGCAGAATCTTGAGAAGATATGATACTCGGAGTGACACATCTTCTCAGAGGAGTGATTCACCAAGAATACAAACCACAATAAATCCAGAGGTATCTAGTGAGCAAATGAAACTTATAGAAGTCAAATCTAACGTACAAGAACCTCTATGGTGTGAAATTGAGAGAAAATGGACAAACCGTACGAGAGAAGAGTGTTACTGTGGCATGGAAATTGCTAGGCAAAGGTATCTAAAACCTGTTCCAGTAGCACCTACTCCAGCGAGATATGGGGAATGCACCAAGACTAGGAGGAGATTCAAGGCCACAACCTGTGTTAGGAAAACAACCTCCCACAACTAGATGCTACAATACCTATAGACATAAGATACATGTCAATGATGGAAGCGTCTAGCAAACAAGTGATAGTGCCAGCTGCAATGTGTTATAACAACCAAATCAAGTACATTCCTTCAAAGCAACAGAAGATGAGAGAAACACATGAAATGGTGAGGCAGGTACAACCTCCACCTCCTGCGTTTTGACCTGAAGAAAGAAGATACGAGATGGAAAAAAGGACATTGTGGTTCATTTCTAATAGAGACTTATCTAAGTCAAAGGCTGCGTATAGCCAAGAGGAGGAATTGGAAGCAGAAGCTCCTCAACCACAAATAGATTGTCAACCCCTTGGTTAAACAATGTCCTTAAACTGAGATCACCCATGTGAATTCCTATTGTCTTGGTTGTGGTGTCATTGACTTGATCCCCAATTGTACAAAAAATGCACAGCGAGTCAGAAAGATCACAACGAATGTCTTAGGAATTATTCATCTACGCGATAGCTCAGAAAATAAAATAATTGTACAAGTTCTGGTAGTTACAAGAGCACAAGCTCAAACAGAAGCTATGAAACTAGAGACAAAGAAAACAAAAAGTGGCACGACTCTAGAGATGGGTGAGCCAAATACCAACGCACGTAATCAAAAAACCAAGAGAAAATGGAATAGCTAGAAATCTAGAAATGCTAGGATGAAAGCACGTAGGTAATGAGAGCAAAAATCCCTAGCTAAGAAGCTTACCCAGACTGAAGAGAAGATAAGACAACATGAGGAAATGGTTGCACCTTCTCTTACGCAAATGTCTCAACCTCCAAAAGAAGCATCCATAGATGAAAAACAAAGAAGTTCTATTTCAATAGGATCAGTACGGATAGAGAAGACTAATGAGCCACTAGATGCCCTCCTAAAAGGCTATGAAACACGTCTAGGAAACAACCAAACCCAAGAACGGATATGGATGACATATTCATATGTGTAGCTAGAAAAGGATAGGCTTGAAGTGTGCAAGAAAATGATTCAAAAATTCCAAGATTTACTAGAACCACCAGATGGAAAACCTAAGGGTGTGATCCCTGTCCCACCTACACCAGTAATCCCACCAAACAAGGAACAAAAAGAGCTAGATTCCGGTCATTAGCACAGACAAAATCTCAAGGATCCCGAACTAGAGCCAATGATAGTTTTGAATACCACAGATAGTTATTCTAAGGGATTTCACATAAATATATCTGATAGCTGTAAAGAAATAGATGGTCTTGATGAATTGTGGAAACAAGTCAGAGATTCCAATGAAGCAAGTGAAGTAAGCAAACGATGTTGTGTAGCTCCGCTCCCATGCTAAGAAAGATGCTATAAAAATGCACATCAAGTTGTTTGAATCCTACATGATTAATGAACAGTAGTAAGGCCTGGTAACTGGACAAGTTCAATGCTTAATGTATGCCAGATGCGGCTTTAAAGGGCCAGCTAATGCCTTAATGATGCCAAAAAGGGAAATTCTTGAAGTGAGCACAAAAAGACAATTATGATCTAGAACTACAGTGGTTGAATTGCTCTACTGGCCTGTCTTTATGGCTCGTCGATTGGAGGTACAATGAAGAAGTTATGGCAGTTCAAAGTTTGAGTCAATTGTAGATCCGTACCGGATTGGGAAACTGCAGCCAAGGTGACAGAAAGGAAAAAAATGCACGGGCTTGAAGTGCTCACTTTGTGGAGCACATCGGTCTTTTCAGTTCGGTGATCGGAGTCCCGATCGCCAAGATATTGGCTGATTAAGATACACCGGGGGCTGGCTCCGTACCAGTCCAGTCGGCTCGGTCGATGTCTCTGCTGGGAGTTTTGTCTATTTTCCAGAGATTGGGATGGTGGAGCGGTAGTAGCTTGATGAGTCTCATGCCCGAGATGTAATTTCATGCAGGGCTTGTCCGGCAGTGGTCGCAATTGACAATACCTAGCTGACAAGAAATAAACTTTGACACCTTTTATCGAATGTGATGAGAAGGCTTTACTTCAATGCAACCACCTATACTTGCATCTTAAAGGTATGCAAGATTATACAAGAGCTTGATACGGGCATCGAAGTTCAAGATGATAAGGCTAGACAAGGACTGTGGGGGAAAGATGTCGTGCTTGGCATTGCCTTGGCCGGCATGTATACCAAATGTGGTGCCTTTACAAGGTGCTTAGGCCGCCCAAAGGTTCATCCAATACCCGCCCAAGGTGAAGGCTATAAAGAGTGGCCGCCCATAAACCTAAAGTGCCGCCCACATGAATCCAATAAAGAGTGGCCGCCCATAAACCTAAAGGGCCGCCCACATTAATTAAAAAGGTTCCCTAATTTTAATTGAAAATGGGAAGCCAAAGCAAAAATAGGAGAGCAAGGGCAGCGAACAGCGAGGAGGGCGTTGGGGGAAGAAAAACTGCTCACGGCGCTTGGTAGTAGGCTCGGGTGATGACCAACATAAGGAGACAATTGCTCACCATCCTTAGGCGATCCCTTTCGGTAGCAGCCACATAAGATTCTGCGTCGGTCACTGACGGGCCCGCCATGTCAGTCACGGTGCCGTGACTGCGTGGTGGGGCAAAAACAAGAGGAGGGCTATTAAAAGCAAGCTATCAACGAGAAGGGAGGCAAGTATTGAAGGAAGGGAGAGAGGAGGGAAGAAGAAGGAAGCAGGGCTCAATCTCTCAAACTCTTGAGACTCAAGGAGGCTCGCTCTCTCGCATGCTCTCAGAGAAACAAGCTATGCTCTCTCTCGTGATTAAGGAAGGGAGGAAGAAGGGGAGATTCTTAAGCAAGGAAAATCAAGACACAATCTCTCTCTCTCTCTCTCTCTCTCTCTCTCTCTCTCTCTCTCTCTCTCTCTCTCTCTCTCTCTCTCTCTCTCTCACTCTCATTCTTGTACGAGCAAGGGAGGAAAGAAAGAGGTTATCTCTCTCGTGCATGAGAAAAGGGGAAGATACTCTCTATCGATCTCCAATCCAACCAAAGAAAAGGGAAAACTCTCTCTCTTGCTGGACAATCCAAGCCAAGCAAGGGCGAGCTCTCTCTATCAATCTCGGCAAGGCTTAAGCAAGGGCTTTGCAACCAAGGCAACCAAAGAGACTATTTCTCATCGGCTTAGGCAAGGAGATATCAACAAGGGATTGTAAGCAGTCATAGGAGAAGAAATACTTTTGGCATAGACATTGATTGAAGACAGATCCAACAAATAGAATCGACACAGTAGGATTTTTCTCGTCAGTAGGCAAATTAGTATAATTATCTCCTTTTAATGGATTGCGGAGCCGTTAACAGCTCGAAGTGATCTGTAATGGGAGTTTAAGCTCCTTAACTGTCATTAGCATTATTTAATGGTGTCGTTAACGACACTTCTTCTTGATAGCGTATTAGTTTCGTCGGTTTTTGTACGTCAACAGTATTACTGAGTAATTAATTGTTGCTATTGTATTGTGCGGTGCTACAATTTCTCACTCTCAATTTTTCCACAGCCAGCAGCTCAGTGCTGACCTGGCTCAAGTTTCAAACACATATCCCCCGACACCTGATGAACCCGACGCGAAACCAAGCTGCGGTGGGAAAATTATTGAAGCATATGTCTACACCACAAGAAGCAGCCATGCAGTAGATGATGCAGCAATTTGCAGCATACATGCAACAGCAACAGGTTGCCCAGCAGCAACATAATTTGCAAGAGCGGATTCGTAAAGCTCGTCAAAATGTTACGGAAAAGCTGCAACGATTTGAAGGCCGAGATATTTCAAAATTTTGCAATTTGTATGAGTAGTCTATGGAAGATAATGGTATTGAAGACCAGGATTCAGTGGAAGGATTTCATCTGATTGCAGTACCGGAACTTAGGGCCCGGATTAAAGAAATTCAAGCTACTCAAGGACCGAACTGGCAGGATTCTAAGAAGGCGCTGCAAGAGGAATATTTTTTGGAGGATTCTCAACGGGTGACCAGACAGAGTTTTACGAAGTGGGTGCAGAAGAAGGGTAAAAATTTATCTGCACCAGAACTATTGCGAGAGTTTGAAAAGAAGTTTGATCAGTTATCGTCAGCAGAACAACGTTCCTTGAAGGATCAAAAGGTGGAATTGTTTATTCAAGCTGCTGATCCGCGACTACAAAAGAATTTGGTGCAATTATCGGAGGACCCGGCAGGAGAATTGGGGTTGACATCGGATTGGAAAATAGTCTGTGAAGCGGTGAATATGATTGTAAAACGATAAAAGTGAGCTGACAAGCAGATCGTGCTTGAGGTTGTAGATGATGATGAAGAAGAGATTCAAGATAAGCCGCCCTCTCCAATACCCAAAGTGGAGGGGCCTGTTCTTGACGACCTGGTTAAAGGTATTCAAGAACTAAATTTGAATTTTCAAACTGTTAAATTTGAAGGGTTAGCTGCAAAGGCGTTGTCAGGAGTATTTTGGAGCAAGGTATTGCACATATGTACATACACATGCATGGTGCATCGAATAAAGGATTGCCCATTTTCCAGAGCCAGGTGGTTACGTGGGACCCACATGTGTACAGGTAGGACAACATGTACATAGTGCATCGATTTTCACTATTACCAATACCAATGTGTTTTTTCTACAATAAGGAGGAGTTGGTAGCGCGTAAAACTTCTCGAGTAAGCTATCCACGGGATGACAACATGAGGTAAGCAGGTGCGCCTGATGGCATCGAGTGGCGTCAGGAGGTCGAACGGGGTCAATACTTGCACGTGGATGAGTACGGACACAACGTGGATGTTTTCTTGTGATAATTATGCAGAAAGTTCATCATGAGGACCATATTTTGGGGCCACTTCACGTGGTGGCGGCATGCATTATTGGAGAAAAGTGAGTGCTAGGCGTGCGCATGGATGCAGCATTGTGACAATTATACACTACGAGGTCAGTTTTTGGCCTTTTCGGGGTCTGTTTGAGGTCATCTAAAAGGCCAAGGGTTCCCAAGTGATAAAGATAAGTGTGGCAACTGAAAAAACAGAGAGAAGACCATAAAAAACGTGGAGAAGAGAGGAGGAACAGCCGCAGGTGTGTTTTTGGGGTTTTTGGAGCCTGTTTTGGTCGTAAACTGCTCATCCGATGTCGGATTTGAGCACTTTGACATTATAGACTAGGGTTTTGGGCCATTCCGGACGTGATGGCGCTGTCCATTTTGCCAAATTCCTCACTCTTTTTCTGTTGTTTTGGTTGTGTAAGTTTCTCCTATGAGCGAAGCTTTTGCTCCAATTTGTGATTGTATCTGGTATCTTTTACCCATATTGTGTGAGCCATTTGCCCCATTGGTGTTGGCCCAAGCTCAATTGTATCTAAACATCAGAAATTATCCTCTTTTGAGCTTATTTTTTTGGGTGTGTGTGTGTGTGTGTGTCTATGTGGAGTGGGCAAGTGGATAGTCTCTCTCCTCTCACTCCAGAGGTGTGCCCCATAGTGTGTGTGTGTGTGTGTGTATCATTCCAAGAGTATGTGTCAGGTCATTATAGAGACGTTGTGTGTGTTTTCATCCCGCTCACATTCTTTTGGTACCCCCACGGAGGATCTTCTTCGAGTACCTTCTGCTTCGAGCTTCAAGCTTCGAGATTCGGGATTACAGGTTACAGGTTATAGGGACAGGTACAAGTACAGGTGATTCACATAGGTACAGGTAGCTGGAGTACAGTGATATACTAGCAGTGATGTCACTTGCAACTGTTGTGGGTATGCATCACTTGGCGCCTGTTTGAGCGCATTGTCTGCTGGATTGTATGTACGTTACTTGTAGAAACTGCCATTGTACGCCTTTGTGGAGCCATATTTGGTTTTATTTGGCAGTCCCACCCATTTCTGAGACTTATTCTGGAAGATAATCATTTCTGAGACTTGACGATACGCGATTTTCATTAGCCTTTGTGTGAGGGTAGATAACGTGAGGTTTTATTGAGCTAGGGGATTCTCAAACGTGGAGATCATTTCGGTGATATAGGTAGCTGGAGCACCCTTTTCGTGACCTCGCCATAGGCTATGTACTAGTGAGTCCTATTTGATGCTTGGGTTCTATTGTTGACAGTTTATGCATACATATATAGTCTATACTTTGGGTTCCTATTGCTCTACTTCTGGGGAAACTCTGTCAAAAATTTTCCAAGTTATGATGGCTGGTTTTTTGGTCTTTTGAGCCATTTATGCTGTTATGCTGTTGAAATTTTGGCAAAATCAGAGGATAAGATAGGTGTGCTTTCTTGGGAGCTTCATGGTTGGCTTTAATGGATGATCAAAATGTACCTCAGTTCACTCCTTTTGATTTAACACAGAGAATCTAGATAAATGTTCATGTGTCCAGGAAGAATTTTTTCCAGCAGTGCATAGTCTTTATGTTCCGGCCAAGAAGATTAAGAGAGATATTGGAATGTCCTTTACCTGTTGTAATTCCAATGATCAACTACGAAAACTCATTTGATGTGCATGTGTTGGTCCTTACCTTAAGTTTAGCTCCATTGAAGTTTCTGGGAGTTGAGTCAGTCAAATGTTTTGGGTTCTTGCACGTGTGTTCGAAGGGGTTCTAAAAGCATCGTAATTTGGGTAGCCATGGATTTCTCTTATCCGGAGTTTCATGGAAGAAGTGATGAAGATGTGGAAGACTTTTTGGAAAAGATGGAGGTTGCCTGCATTAGCAACCAGATTTATGACCCAACGCAAATGTTACGTCTTCTCCAAATCTGTTTGAAGAGTGATGCATGAGTCTGGTCCAAAGCATTTGAAGAGGAGTTGCGTGCAGCGGATCCACCTATAAGATTGAGTTGGGACAATCTAAGGCATGGATTGGAAGTGGAGTTTGTGAAGATAGAAGATCCTGACAAAGTGTGGCAAGAAGTACAGGCTTTAGTGCAAAAGGAAGGTGAGCCAGTAGATGCGTACATACATAAGTTCTCATTGGCATGGGAGAGGATGTGCAAGGACTTAGCACCACAAGTACCTCCGCCTGACATGATGAAGAAGGACAGGTTCTTCGCTGGTCTTTGGGAGAATATACGTTGGAGAGTGGAGCTAAAGAAGCCTAGGACATATGAAGATGCACTAGAGGTAGCAAGGAACAAAGAGTGGAAGCTGAGGAAAATGAGTCAGCTAGGAGTAGAGTCTTTGCGCTTGAGGTCTGATTTTCAGCCTATGGACTCTTTACAAGGTCGCATGCCAGGGGTTCATCAGGAACCAGTGGTTTCTGCTACTCCTCAGGTTATGCCAGCAGTGGTCACTACAGAAGTGCAAGATGATGGGCTAAGGCAAGACATGAGGCAACTGGTAGATTTAATGAAGAATCTCAGCCTAAACATGCTAGGGCATGTGGGAAATAATCGAGGTCGAGGGAGGTTTGCAAATCAGCCAAGAGGTGAAGAAAGACCTAGGAATGGTGCTGGACAAAGCAATGGTAGGTTCTGGAGGCAGACGCCCACATGTTATAATTGCGGAGAGTTGGGCCAGATCAGCCCACAATGTGATAAGCCACCAAGGATGGGGAGAGACATGTACCCATTTCCAAGACAGGTGCTAACTAGGTTAAATGATTATGGCATCAAAATTAAGGGAGATGAAGGAACCAGTGGATTAAACTAGGAGGAAAAGGGAAAGACAAAAGTTCTAAGTGTAGTCACCTTGGAGAAGGCATCAAAGCTAGAGGATACATTAGTGATGCCTATTGGGAAGAGGACCACAGAGATGTTACCATAAGAAAGTAAAATGGAGAAAGAGCCAGAGAGGGGTTCAGTGAAGGTGTTGGCAATGGATGAGCTACCAGACATTTGTCCAATCGTAGATGTGTGGCATAAAAGAAAAAATATAGGACAAGGTTATGTGGATGGCGGAGCCCAAATATGTGTGATAACACACTCATGCGTTGAGAAGATGGGTCTCACAGTGGCTGGGGTGTCAGGTTTCCGGATTAGATTGGCAAACCATAAGAAAGTAAAATGTTTGAGTGTTGTAAAGAGCTTATAAGTGGAAGCATATGATGCAAAGGCAGTGGTTGATTTTCATGTGATGCCAGCAGGGTTGGGAGCATATCCTATTATACTGGGCAGACCATGGTTACGTGCATTGGGAGCTGTTCAAGATTGGCGACATGGTACGATTAGCCTCTATGGAAAGACAGGTACCAAGAAGCTTTATAATATGGACACAAGGAAACGATTAGAGGAGATTTATGAAGATGAGGATGAGTCTAGTGATGAAGACTATTCCGCGGTGACAGATGAGGACAGTGATAGCACTACTAGCAGTGATGAGGATGTTGATGTTGCATTTGTTTTGATGGACAAAGAAATCCAGGAGTCTGGTTTAGTTGCATTTGCAAATGAGGTTGAAGATGAAAGTGAAGGGCCTTATGAAGTGATTGAAGGGCTGATGCAAACCAAGGTTGAGTTGTCAAAGAAGCAGGAATTGATGACACAAATGATCAGTGGAGACCTCTCAACTATGGAGAAGGAGATATATTTGCACATGCTAGCTAGTTTTCTTGATTTTTTCATTACTTCATATGAAGAGATCAGAGGGTTCAAGGGCCAAGAGATGCATATAGAGCTGAAATAAGGTGCTAAGACAAAGCGGCAAAGGCTAAGAAGGATGGGTCAGGAGCAAATGGAAGCCTTGCGAGAAGAGGTGGACAAGTTATTGAAGGCAGGGTTCATAGTCCCTGTGGAGACCATAGAATGGGTGAGTCCAGTAGTAGTCAGTCCAAAGAAGGATGGGAAGTGGAGGATTTGTGTAGATTTTAAACCCTTAAACGCAGCCACTAAGAAGAACCCATATCCTCTTCCATTCATTGATCAGATCTTGGATTCAGTGGCAGCTTATGAGAGGTACAGTGTGTGTGATGGTTTTTCAGGCTATTTTCAATTGAAGATTGCTCTTAAAGACCACAAAAAGACAACTTTTATTACGCCATGGGGCTGCTATTGCTACATGGTATTGCCATTTTGGTTGACAAATGGACCATCTTTCTATCAAGAGAGAGCAAATTGGGTATTGAAACCATTCATTGGTAGTTGTGTTAAAGCTTTTATAGATGACTTTTGTGTCTATAGCAGTAGGGCTCAACACCATGAGAAGTTGCAGATGGTATTAGCTCAATATGATGAATGTGGAGGACAACTAAATCCAAAGAAATGTCATCTAGTTATTGGGCCACATGGTGTCAGAAAATGGTATTGAGGCTGATCCAGATAAGGTTAAGTCTATTATTCTTCTTCCATCACCTACGAGTACGAAGCAATTGGCAACCTTTATACACAAAGTGAAGTACATGGCATGGTTTATTCCATTGTCTTCGTAGCTCCTTTATCCATTACAGAAAGTGGCAAAGCATGATCCATTGCAGTGGGATGACAAGTGTGAAGAAGTGTTTCAAGAGGTGAAAGAGGTGCTAGGGGGGTTGTCAGCCATGCCGGCTCCTGATTGGGAGAAAGATTTTTATGTAAATCCATCAGTAGGGGATGATGCAATTGGAGCCATGCTATTGCAAAAGGGGAAGGGCAGCCATTATATGAGGCCAGTGTATTGTGCAAGTCGAGTGAAGTTGGTAGCGGAGAGAAAGTTCTCGGAAGTAGAGCTAGTGATGGCCATTGTAATATTTGCTTGTCGACGATTTCGTCATTACTTGCTACCACGACCTTTTTTTTTCTTGACGAGTTATGCCTTTTTGCCACAGTTAATTAATGGCATTAACATGTCAAATGTGGTGAAGAAATGGGTATTTGAGCTGCAAGAGTTTGAGTTCTCTTTTTTAGTGGAAGACAGTACAAGGGCTACCCTAGCCGATTTGTTGAGTTACAAGGAGAATCCCCTTCTTGTTAAGGAAGAGGTGGTGAGAAAGGTAGTTGAAGAAGAGCCACAGATCAGCAATGCACATGTTTTGTTCTTTGATGGCTCATATAGGAAGAGCCATGATGTAGCTTCAGGGGGTATAGCACTTTATGATCCAGAGGGGAAGCTAGTATGCAAGAGAGGGTTCAAATTGGATGTGCATAGTAACAATGAGACTGAATATGCTACTTTGGAAGCTGGATTACACATTTGTTTGAATCATGGGGTTCAAAGGTTGAGCATAAAAGGTGATGCCTTGTTAGTGGTGAAGCAAGTGCTGGGTGTGTGGAAGAGCAAGAACGCTCATTGAAGGAAATGTGTTTCAGAATTAAAGGGTTGTTAAAAAAGTTTGAAGCATGGAGCATCAGACACATTGAATGTTCTCTAAATGGAGAGGCACATGAAGCAGCTCAAAGCATGATTGGGGAGCTATTTGTGTTGAGGACCACTTTACCTCTTTATCATGGCCGGGAAAGTTTGTCTCAAGAAGAGGAGTTTTTGCTAACAAGAATCATTCCAAAGGAGATTTAGAAGTCTAAGAAGTATGTTTTTGTGCGTAGAGCATACAGGTACAAATTGATTGGTGATGTCTTATACATGAAAGGGGTTGATCTCGTGTTGAGACGTGTACCTTGGAGAGAGGAGCTTTATAGAGTGTTGGAAGAGAATCACGAAGGGTCATGTGGTGGCCATTTTGCTCTAAAGATCACCTTGCATAAGATTTTGCAAGAGGGGTATGTATGGCCTAGTTTGCACAAGGATGTTCACCATTGGTGTAGGTCTTGCAATAGGTGTCAAGCATTTGGGAAGAGAGTGTTGAAGCCAGAGCTATAAAAAACCATTCTGGCGTTTGATGTGTTTGAAAAGTGGGGAATTGATGCAATAGGCCCGTTACCTATCACAAGTAGGGGCAAAAGGTATATTTTGACTGTAGTGGACTATCTCTCTAGATGGGAAGAGGCTATCACAGTAAAACAGATCACTGCAAAGGATGTGGCAAAATTTGTGTACGAGGAAATATGTTGCAAGTTTGGGGTGCCATTGGAGCTACTTTCAGATAAGGGGCCAGGATTTAGAGCTAAACTTCTAGATTTTTTATGCGCGAAGATGAAGATTAGGCACCAGCATACCACTCCTTATTATCCGCAGTGTAATGGCTTGAATGAAAGATTCAATGGTGAGTTGGTACAAATTCTTTCAAAAGTGACAGAGCACCAAGGAAAGAATTGGGATTTGGAATTTCCTAGTGAACTATGGGCTTACCGTACGTCGGTGAAGACAGGTACAGGGTTTACTCCATTTCATTTGGTGTATGGAAAGGAAGCACTATTGTCTGTGGAAGTAGAGTTGCCTGCAGTCAAGATGTTAGAGGAGTTGCTTGGGCCGCCTAGTGATGCATTCAAAGAGAGGCTCTTGTAGTTACAAGAGGTTCAGTTCGATAGGATGAGCGCATTGGAGCATTATGGACAGATGCAGGATAAGGCTTTGGCAAAGATAAATGAAAAGGTCAAAAGTAAGGGTATCAAGAGAATGACTTGGTTTTGCGCTACAACAGTAAGCTGGACAACACCTTCCAAAAGAAGTTTCAAATTAAGTGGAAAGGCCCTTTCAAGGTAGTGGAGTGTTTCCCGAATGGTACATATCACTTGGCTAACCTGGATGGGGTTCTACATAAGTCAAGGGTAAATGGATTGTGTCTTAAACTGTATCATTCTAGGTTAATGATGGTGGAGCAAGATGAGCTGTATGTGGATCAAGCAGTGTTGGTGAAGAATGAGGAGACTTGTGACGCTGCGAGTCTCATATCGCTTTTTGCTGCTGCTGATCATGAATGATCTAGCAGGCTAGGGGATGGGAAAATTATGTCAGAAGTTTTCTAGAGAAAGGTATTGCACATATGTACATACACATGCATGGTGCATCGAATAAAGGATTGCCCATTTTCCAGAGCCAGGTGGTTACGTGGGGCCCACATGTGTACAGGTAGGACAACATGTACATACTGCATCGATTTTCACTATTACCAATACGAGTGTGTTTTTTCTACAATAAGGAGGAGTTGGTAGCACGTAAAACTTCTCCAGGAAGCTATCTGTGGGCCGAAAACATGAGGTAAGCAGGTGCGCCAAATGGCATCGAGTGGCGTTAGGAGGTCGAACGGGGTCAGTACTTGCACGTGGATGAGTACGGACACAACGTGGATGTTTTCTTCTGATAATTATACAGAAAGGTCATCATGAGGACCATATTTTGGGGACACTTTACGTGGTGGCGGGATGCATTATTGGAGAAATGTGAGTGCCAGGTGTGCACATGGATGCAGCAGGGTGACAACTATGCACTACAAGGTCAGTTTTTGGCCTGTTCGGGGTCCGTTTCAGGTCATCTAAAAGGCCAAGGGTGCCCAAGTGATAAAGATAAGTGTGGGAACTAAAAAAACAGAGATAAGACCAGAAAAAACGTGGAGAAGAGAGGAGGAACAGCCGCAGGTGTGTTTTTGGGGTTTTTGGAGCCTATTTTGGTTGTAAACTGCTCATCCGATGTCGGATTTGAGCATTTTGACATTGTAGACTGGGGTTTTGGGCCGTTCCGGACGTGATGGCGCTGTACATTTTGCCAAATTACTCACTATTTTTTTGCTATTTTGGTTGTGTAAGTTTCTCCTGTGAGCGAAGCTTCTGCTCCAATTTGTGATTGTATCTGGTATCTTTTACCCATACTGTGTGAGCTATTTGCCCCATTGGTGTTGGCCCAAGCTCAATTGTATCTAAACATCAGAAATTATCCTCTTTTGAGCTGAGTTTTTTGGGTGTGTGTGTGTGTATGTGTGTGTGTCTGTGTGGAGTGGGCAAGTGGATAGTCTCTCTCCTCTCACTCTAGAGGTGTGTTCCCTGTCTCGGCCAGGTGTGTTGTGTAAGCCGAGTGGTGCCCCATAGTGTGTGTGTGTGTGTGTGTGTATCATTCCAAGAGTGTGTGTTGGGTCGTTATAGAGGCCCTGTGTGTGTTTTCATCCCGCTCACAACGTCTACTTCTGAACCTATGCAGCAGCAGCCACCACGTAAAAGTTGGGATCGATGCATGTGGTGCGATAGTGAAGACCACAGATTTGTGAGAGAGTGTAATGAGTTTGATGAAGCTTATAAGAAGAATGTGGTTCTCTAGAAAGACAAGAAGATTCATCTCAGGGCGATAGGGGAGCTGCTCCGCTTGAACTTTGGCAGAGGCGGAATGAAGAAGATAGTGGAGGAAATACAGCATATTGCTGCTCTTGTGGAAGCAGCTACATATGGGCTGCAAGTTTGTGGTAAGGAAGATGATGATGGTACGGTTACAAAGGGCCAGTTGTGGCGATATGCTTTAAAGATAGCAGAAGGAGGTACGCCAAGTGGGTAATTCAATTCGAGAAACTACTGCGTGGACCGATCTAGTGGATTCTCTTTCAGTATATTCTTATATTGCTAAAGCTCAATCCAATGAAGCTATGGTGGAAGAGAAGCGGAAAAGAGATGAAGAGGTGGCTGGGACGTCAAAAAGGTAGACGAGATCCAACAATAATAAAGAAGAAGTGCCAGCTCCTAGACCTGCTCCGGAGGTGGTTATGGAAGAGGCTCTGAAGGACAAGAAGCAAGGTAAGCCTAAAGGAGCCTCGTATAAACTCAAGTCTGATATTGAATTGGCTATAGATTTGAAGAAATTTTTTGAAGAACGTATCCTAAATAGTAAAGTGGAGCTCACATTGGGGGTTATTCTTGGAATTGCTAAGCGCGAGTTCCACGAAGAGATTATAGACATCATAAAAAGAAAGCGACAAGTACCGAGTGATCAAGAGTCAGATCCAGTTAAAAGCCAAGTGGTTCATCGCATTGAAGCAATTTTGGAAGACTATGAAGAGTATTTAGCAGAGCTTGAAGAAAAAGAGCCAAAGCCTGTGGTGGTTCCAAGCGCGATTATACCTGAGGTAAGAAACATGCATTTTAATGATGGTGAAGATGAAGAACTTATACCCAAGAGTCACTTTTCGAGGACTCATTGGGCCAGAGCACCGACAGAAACAATGGTAAAGCTTGGCGACATTGAGGAGCCGGTCTTAGCCCTCATAGACCATGGTTCGGAAATCAATCTAATGGCAAAGAATTTGCACCAAAAGGGGAAGTGGCCTATTGATGTAGATCACGGGTGGCACATTCGAGCTGCCAACATGCTTCTTGGAGATCTTTATGGTGCATGCGCAAATGTTAAGGTAACTATTGGGGATGTTTGTGATGAGAAAAACTTTTTTATACAGGAGCATTCCTCCTACCTGTTGATTTTAGGACAACCCTACATTACGGCTGTGCGGATGAAAACTAAGGTGCTGGATGATGGCTCGGCCTATGCCAGGGTTCGAAGCCGAGATGGTAAGAAAGCGGTTCAATTTCTACCTGTATGTGTTGATCATGCTAGAAACAAAGATAGTTTACGTGATCGTCCAATGACAAAGATACATAAGGAGTTTAAAGAACAAAGATTTTGTCAGGATTTTCTTGGGGTGCCACTATAAAACGGGACTATGGTGGTGCAAGTGAGGAGAAGTTCTCGCAAAGAGATACCTTTTCTTCAAGATTTCTAGGGTTTACATCTGAGGGTTCAGTATCTTACAAGAAATTTAATGATTTAGCTAAGTGGGAGAAACAATATGTTTCAAGCATTCAAAGTGACTTGTAGGGATGTGATGTGCTAGGACCGGATGATGTGATATCAAGAGTCTTTGAAGAGATATCTTATGTTGATACTATGTCAGAGCTTGAGGATATCAAGCAGAACAGGTTAAAAAGTGGAACTGAAGTTGTTAAAGTGCACTCAATGGACATGTGTGAAGAGTTGGACATATACGAGGCAGTTTTGCATATTGAAGATGAATTGCATAAAGAAGTTGAAGCACAGGTAGAGACTAAATACAAGACAGTTGCAAAGAAAGTGAGACCTGTGGCTACACCTCTACCAGAGGGAAGTGATGAAGTAATTAAAGAAGCTTCTCGACAACCTATGCTCAGAAATCCTAAGAACATTGGGCACAAATTCAGTAAAGAGACATTGCAGTAGCTGAAGGTGGGAGAAGATGGTTTTCTCAACGAAGAGGAAATCAAGTGTTTTCAAGGTATGCTCGAAAAACATGGTAAAGATTTTGCCTTTGAGCCAAATGAGATTGGGTGTGTGGATCCAAGTGTTGTTGCACCTATGGTTATATTCACTATTCCTCACATGCCATGGAGCTTACGTCTTATTCCAGTTCCTAAAGCTCACTTGCCAAAGCTTATCAATTTGCTTAATGAGAAGATACAAATGGGAATCTTGGAGCCTTCATGTGCGCCATACTCTAACCGATGGTTCACTGTTCTGAAGAAAAATAGTACTTTAAGGTTTATACAGGATATGCAGCCTGTTAACAAGGTAACAATCCGCAATGTGGGTACCGGCCCAGTTGTGGATGAATTTGCTGAGGCTTTTGCAGGTAGGTCAATTTACTCTATGGGTAATATTTATTCTGGATATGATCAATTTCAGTTAGCTTTGGAGAGCAGGGACCTTACTATGATGCGTACACCTCTCGGATTGGTAAGGATGTGCACTCTGTCGCAGGGTGCTACTAATTCTGTAGCTCATATGATGAACGGCATGAATAAGGTATTAAGGGACTTTATCCCACATGTTACTATGCCTTTCATTGATGATCTACCGATTAAGGGCTGTGAGGAAGGCTCAAAAAATGAAGTAAAAGATCAAAGGGGGTGCCGACAGTTTGTTGCTCAACATATTGCTGACTGTGATGCTATTTTATCCATGCTTGAAGAAGTTAACTTAACACTTTTAGGGCAAAAATCAACTTTTGGTGCCAAAGAGGTTCTAATTGTAGGGCACATGTGCAGTCCAGAAGGTAGAAGGCCAAGTCCGGCAAAAGTTGAAGCTATTCAAAAGATGAAGGAAATGTGCTCTTTGGTTACTGAAGTTCGTCGGTTTCTGGGTGTTTGGCTGCCACATTTTTCTGATGTTGCAGACGTGCTTTATCCACTGTTCAGAAAAGGTAAAAGATTTGTTTGGGAAGAAGTTCACACACGAGCTATGAGAAAATTAAAGAAGATGCTCCTTGAGGCTCAGACCTTGAGGAAAGTTGACTACAAATGCAGAAGGCCAGTAATCTTAACAGTTGACACTAGCCCGACAAGTATTGGATGGGCTATAGGTCAAGATGATGAAGAAGGGAACAGGTATGCGGTTCGATTTGGAGCAAAAATGCTCAATGCTCGCCAAAGAGGCTACCCACAGGTTAAGAGAGAACTTTGGGGCGCTGCTACTGCTCTAACGTCTCATAAAGAATACTTTATTGGAGCTTCAATCATGGTAGAGACAGATTGCTTGCCACTGATAGGGATGATTGCAAATTGCTCTACTCTGGATATTGCTATGCTACGATGGATAGCCTATATTAAGTCTCTTAATCCTGAATTTTGTCATATTGCAGGTAGAGATAATCCTGTTGCAGATATGTTATCAAGAGCTATATTTGAAGATGAAGAAGAGATGCTGACCACAAGTGATGATGTTGGCTTGAAGTTCTATTCGTCTTCTTATCTGCATGCAAATTGTGGCAATATTGCTCATACTTTTGAGGTATTTTCTAAAGAGTTCTATGAAGGAGAATGGCTTTTGATTGGTCGTTACCTTAGCACTCTTACTAAGCATGAAGGGTGGACGGATCAAGAGTACAAAAAGATCAGGAAGAAAGCTTACGGCTATTTTCTGAAGGATGGCCATTTATGGAAGCAGCCAAAACGCTCTAAAGGAGTGCCGCAGCGGTTTGTTTGTGATAGAGCGACTCAACAGCAGGTTATCAAAGAGTTTCATGAAAGTTTATGGGCTGGACACAAAGGGGTCTCGGCAACTTTTGTCAAGATTAAGGATCATTACTAGTGGAAAGGTATGTATAAAGATGTGGCTCACTTTGTGGAGACATGCCTAATATGCCAAGAGTATTCTAATGTGCGACATCGAGATGGATTGCATCCCACCTATCCACTGGCTATGCACTACAAGTGGGTGGTGGGCCTGATTACCATGCCAGTAGGTGTCTGGCAGATGCGGTATATTGTTATTGCAAGAGAGTATCTTACTAATCAGGTGGAAGGCAAATCTTTGCGTACCAAAGCTACCAGTTCCGTATGCAAGTTCTTGCTTGAGGATGTTATTTCCAAGTATGGATGTGTTGGTAGAATTACTGCTGATAGAGGAGAGCTGGATGCAGATGTAGCTCGGGATTTCTTTGCTCTCTTGGGCATTAAATTGGCTCTCACTACAGCATACAATCCAGAGGTTAATGGTAAAAGTGAAAGAGGGAATCCGCCTATTGTTAAAGCTTTAGCAAAGGCATGCCAGGGATATATTGGTTATTGGACTAAACTCCTACCATTTTCTTTATGGGTTGATCGAACTACACATAGTTCTCTTATAGGTTTTATGCCATTTGAGCTAATGAACAGGCAAAAACCCATTATGCCTACAGAGGAAGCGGTTATCTCTTGGAATATAATGCCATGGGAAGAAGGCATGTCTACAGAAGGTTTGCTTGCATTGCGCATACGCCAACTTGAGAGACGTAAAGAAGATATTGAACAGGCTAAAGTAATGCTTAAGGAAGCAAGGCTGAAGACAAAGCAGCGTTTAGCACAGACTACGACCTCGTGTTATTAAATATGGGGATTGGGTCCTTGTATATGACAGTAGCCTGGAGAACCAGTACACTGCTATGCGGAAAATGGTTAAACGATGGTTTGGACCATATGTAGTACTTCATGTTTATGATAATGTGACCTACAAGTTATGCAAGCTTGATCGCACTCAGCTCAAGGTGCCTATTGTGCAGGAAAAATAGTCAAGTTGTTTAAGCAACGATATGGTGAGATTAATATTGGAGACTTCAACACAGATCAACCTCCTGAAGACAATGTTATGTATGCATCAGAAAATGAGTCTGATGATGCTCATGATGATGCTTTATGAGTACGGTTGGCACAGACAGGAGTCTGTGCAGGTTCAGAGGGGGTGGATGTCATGCAGCTCCGCTCCCATGCTAAGAAAGATGCTAGAAAAATGCACATCAAGTTGTTTGAACCCTACATGATTAATGTGAACAGTAGTTAAGGCCTGGTAACAGGACAAGTTTAATGCTTAATGTATGCCAGATGCGGCTTTAAAGGGCCAACTAATGCCTTAATGATGCCAAAAAGGGCAATGATTGAAGTGATAAAAGAAGGAATATTAAGATCTAGAACTGCAGTGCTTCAAGTGCTCAACCGGCCTGTCTTTATGGCTCGTCGATTGGAGCTACGGTGAAGAAGTTATGGCAGTTCAAAGTTTGAGTCGATTGCAGATCTGTACCGGATTGGAAACTGCATCTGAGGTGAGAGAAAGGAAAAGAATGCACGGGCTTGAAGTTCTCACTTTGTGGAGCACATCAGTCTTTTCAGTTCAGTGATCGGAGTCCCAGGCGCCAAGATATTGGCCGATTAAGATACACTAGGGGCCGACTCCGTACCAGTCTAGTCGGCTCGGTCGCTGTCTCTACTGGGAGTTTTGTCTATTTTCTAGAGATCGGGATGTTGGAGCAGTAGTAGCTTGATGAGTCTCATGCCCGAGATGTCATTTCATGCAGTGCTTGGCCGGCAGTGGTCGTAATTGACAATACCCAGCTGACAAGAAATAAACTTTGACACCTTTTATCGAATGTGATGAGAAGGCTTTACTTCAATGCAATCACCTATACTTGCATCTTAAAGGTATGCAAGATTATACAAGAGCTTGATAAGGGCATCGAAGTTCAAGATGATACGGTTAGACAAGGACTGTGGGGGAAAGATGTCATGCTTGGCATTGCCTTGGTCGGCATGTATACCAAATGTGGTGCCTTTACAAGGTGCTTAGGCCTCCCAAAGTTTCATCGAACGCCCATAAAGGTGAAGCCAATAAAGAGTGGCCGCTCATAAACCTAAAGGGCCACCCACATGAATTAAAAAGGTTCCCTTATTTTAATTGAAAATGGGAAGCCAAAGCAAAAATAGGAGATCCAGGGCGGCGAACAGCGAGGAGGGCGCTGAGGGAAGAAAAAATGCTGCTGGCGCTTGGTAGGAGGCTCGGGCGATGACGAGCATGAAGAGACAATTGCTCAGCATCCTGAGGCGATCCCTTTCGGAGGTAGCCACGTAACATTCTACGCCGATCACTGACGGGCCTGCCACGTCATCAAAGACGCTCCCACGCCACGTCAGTCACGGCGCCCTGACTGCATGGTGGGGCAAAAACAAGCGGAGGGCTATTTAAAGCAAGCTATCAACGAGAAGGGAGGCAAGTATTGAAGGAAGGGAGAGAGGAGGGAAGAAGAAGGAAGCAGGGCTCAATCTCTCAAACTCTCGAGACTCAAGGACGCTCGCTCTGTCGCACGCTCTCGGAGAAGCAAGCTACGCTCTCTCTCGTGCTTAAGCAAGGGAGGAAGAAGGGGAGATTCTGAAGCAAGGAAAATCAAGACACAATCTCTCTCTCTCTCTCTCTCTCTTGTTTGAACAGGTAAAGAAGCCACATCCTCTCTCTCGTTCTCGGACGAGCAAGGGAGGAAAGAAAGAGGTTATCTCTCTCGTGCATGAGCAAAGGGGCAGATACTCTCTATCGATCTCCAATCCAACCAAAGCAAAGTGAAAACTCTCTCTCTTGCTGGACAATCCAAGCCAAGCAAGGGCGAGCTCTCTCTATCGATCTCGGCAAGGCTTAAACAAGGGCTTTGCAACCAAGGCAACCAAAGAGACTATTTCTCATCGGCTTAGGCAAGGAGATATCAACAAGGGATTGTAAGCAGTCATAGGAGAAGAAATACTTTTGGCATAGACATTGATTAAAGACAGATCCAACAAATAGAATCGACACAGTAGGATTTTCCTCATCAGCAGAGGCAAATTAGTCTAATTATCTCTTTTTGATGGATTGTAGAGCCGTTAACGGCTCGGAGTGATCTATAATGGGAGTTTAAGCTCCTTAACTATCATTAGCATTATTTAATGGTGTCCTTAACGACACTTCTTCTTGATTGCGTATCAATTTTGTCGGTGTTATCAATTTTTAAGAAATTTTTGTACGTCAACAGTATTACCGAGTAATTAATTGATGTTGTATTGTGCAGTGCGACAATTTTTCACTCTCAATTTTTACAGAGCCAGCAGCCCGGTGCTGACCTAGCTGAAGTTTCGAACACATATCCCCCAACAACGGGTAAACCAATCGAGTGATGGAAGAAGAGTGTCTCTTCCACCAATAGAGGAATTTGAGGCTGGATCTCAAATGCATCTAGAAATGGCATCGTATTGGGGATAGAAAGGATCTGTAAAGTCTATGGACAGTCAACCGCACTCGCTAAGAACACTACCATCCTTTATCAAAGAGTACGAGGTCAAGTCAGAGGTTGTTGCAGTCCCATCACATCGAATCTCTCCCAACAAGGTCATATATTCAAAAGGACTGATAGACATTTGGTTGACACCAGTCACTTGTATGATAATGTTAGCCGAGTTGCTCATAATTTGACCAAACATGTGGGCTACTCTGGGAAATGCTTAGAGAAAATTGGTGTTAAAAATCCAATGACTCAAATTGTGGAAGGGATTAGAGAGTTGGAAATGCCTCAGCCAAACACTAGGACATTGCCTTTAAACAAGGTAGATGAGTATCAAGAGGGAGAAAATGGGAACACACTCTTCCTGTGGAATTCTAAGGTGTACAAAACATGGCAATTCTTGACAGTAGAGCCAGTGTTTACATTTCAACAAAAGACTTTTAGAAAACATGGAGAGAACTAGCACTGAGTTCTACAAGAATGAAGCTGCAGCTTGAAGATGGACACATGGAAAGGCCCATAAGACTGCTACAAAAATAAGTTGTTACTTCTTGTGGAGTTGAATATGAGAAAAGATTTGCTATTGTGGATTTTGGCAAGAAGAACAACTATGATATCATTCTAGGAAGACCATTCATGAGACAAGTGAAAATGGTCCCAGACTAGGGTTATGACTATATCTACGTAAGACATACAGAAACCACGACAAGGATAAATCTAAAGGACCATAGTTATAGGGATGTGATGAGAACACCTATGGAGGAGTTTGATTATGCTTTCTTAGCAAGATCAAAACTTCCAGCATGGTTCGATAAGCCTAAAGAGTTGTGGATGTGCGGAGATTTACGATGCAAAAGCTTAAAGCCAGAGGAAGGCATCCTAGAAAGGGAAATTGATGATACGGATTACATCTCAGAACCCTTTCTTGAGGAAGATTTAGAGCCACTTGAATGGGAGCACATCTTGGCTACTCTCAATGTGTGTGCTATTCAAAACGATCCAACAATGAATTTTTGTGATGAAAATGGCTTTGATGTTGTTCCTTACTTTGCAGTGAGTGCAATCCAAGAAAATGAATAAAAAGAAGAAGAGGAGTTCTACGACTCTATAGAACACTTGGAGCTTCAAGTATATAATGACAACGGATATCCACACGACCCTGCACGTGACAAGAACAAAACCTTAACTAATGCACGATTTTATGATTGTCCAATTCAAAGACCCAGGAAACAATGTCACCACTAAAACAATAAAGTGCATTAGAAGTGGATTCCAAAATCCACAGTGGAAACGCAACTGCAACAAGCACCCTCGTACGTGGCTCCCATACATGAAGAAAAGACTCAGCCAAGAAGAACACAACCATGTCAATGGGCTACCAACACTCTAATCAAGTGGATAGAAAATTCATCCCAAAATCAACAACCCAAGAGAAAACAGATAGTAACTTTCCATAATCAGCCCAACCACAAAGAGAAAGTGCTAGAATGCAACCTTGCTGAGGATAGCCATGATAGTGATGACTCTTATCTAGTCATCACAATCACTAGTAGTTTCTGTAACAACCAGGGAAGGCCAAGAGTAAAGAGCAACTAGCCATAGTCAAAATGTTTGACACTCGATACAAAAGAGCCAGATTGGCCAAAAACAAGTATGGATCAAGAAGACAAAGATCTTTGTTGAAAAAGCACAATATCCAAATCCGAAAGAAAAATGGTCCAAGCATGGAAGAACATCTACAAAAATCCCAAAGTTTCAAGCTTCCACAACTCAGATTTGGGTTTCAAAGAATTTGACTCAAGCACAAAGAGGTCAAGAATTTATTTGGATTCCAAAATGGTCAATTTGTCAACTCCCAACGTCTAAACTTGTCCTCAAACAAGAGTACAAGAGCTGAAGCAAAGACCACTGAAGACTCACACAAAGACAAGGGGGATTGCAAAGATCTCTCTCTTGAAACACGAACAAAGCAGGGACAAGTATGGGTTCCCAAACGAGCAGCATCAACAAAACAACCAATAGTCACAAAGAAGTGGGTCCCAAAGGTAGCCAATAAAACTACTTTCGCTAGACCGCTGCTTGAACTCTTTCAATTCCTCCTATGGGTATAGTACAGTTAGAAGAGAACCCACTCTGAGAAAAATTGCAAAATACGATAAACAACAAGAAGGCCAAAATGGATTTTGAAGAAGCATCAAATAGATAAGTAAGCCTTCAAAAAGCCTCTACAACCTTCAATCAAGCAAATGACATGTGAGCTTCAAAGAACATCACATTGCTTAGAATAGGAGGCAAATTGCTTATACCCACATCTTGCACATCGTAAATCTTTTCCATGCATTGATTGTGTATGCATAATAGGGCTACATTATAACGCCTGCATAGGCGCATATTCTAAATGCCCAAGCACAACACATACCAAGCTTGGTGATACCCTGTCGTTCGCAGGAGTTTTTGGGAGCAAGAGATTGCGCATATGTACATACCCATGCATGGTGCATCGAATAAAGGATTGCCCATTTTCCAGAGCCACGTGGTTATGTGGGGCCCACATGTGTACAGGTAGGACAACATGTACATAGTGCATCGATTTTCACTATCACCAGTACGAGTGTGTTTTTTCTATAATAATGAGGAGTTGGTAGCATGTAAAACTTCTCGAGGAAGCGATCTGTGGGCTGAAGACATGAGGTAAGCAAGTGCGTCAGATGGCATCTAGTGGCGTCAGGAGGTCGAATGGGGTCAATACTTGCACGTGGATAAATACGGACACTGCGTGGGTGTTTTAATTATGCAAAAATTTCATTATGAGGACCATATTTTGGGTCCACTTCAGGTGGTTACAGAATGAATTATTGAAAAAAGGTGAGTGCCAGGTGTGCGGATGATGCAAAAAGGTGACAACTATGCACTGCGAGGTCTGTTTAAGGCCTGTTCGGGGTCCGTTTGAGGTCAACTAAAAGGCCAAGGGTGCCCAAATAATAAAGCTAAGTGTGGGAACTGAAAAAATAGAGAGAAGACCGGAAAAATAGTGGAGAGAAGAGAAGGAATAACTGCAACTGTGTTTTTGCTGTTTTTGGAGTCTGTTTTGGCCATAAACTGCTCACCGAGGTCGGATTTGAGCACTTTGACATTGTAGACTGGGGTTTTGGGCCGTTCCAGATGCAATGAAGTTGTCCATTTTTCCAAACTCCTCACTGTTTTTTTGTTTCTTTGGCTGTGTAAGTTTCTTCTATGAGCGAAGCTTCTGCTCCAATTTGTGATTGTATCTGGTATCTTTTACCCATATTGTGTGAGCTGTTTGCCCCATTGGTGTTGGCCCAAGATCAATTGTATCTAAACAACAGAAATTCTCCTCTTTTAAGCTGATTTTTTTGGGTGTGTGTGCGTGTGGCTCTCTGTGTGGAGTGGGTAAATGGGTAGTCTCTCTCCTCTCACTCCAGAGGTGTGTTCCCTGTCTAGGCTTGGTGGGTTGTATAAGCCGAGTGGTGCCCCATAGTGTGTGTGTAAATCATCCCAAGAGTGTGTCTTGGGTCATTATAGAGGCGTTTTGTGTGTTTCCATCCTCCTCACATTCTTTTGGTGCCCCCACTGAGGATCTTCTTTGAGTACCTTATGCTTCGAGCTTCAAGCTTCGAGCTTCAAGATTCGAGATTTGGAATTACAGGTTACGGGGACAGGTGCAGGTACAGGTACCAAGAGTACAGTGGTATACTAGCAGTGGAAGTCACTTGGAGTTTCCGTGGGTATGCATCAATTGGCGCCTGTTTGAGTGCATTGTCTACTGGATTGTACATTACTTGTGGAAACTGTCATTGTACGCCTTTGTGGAGCCATATTTGGTTTTATTTGGTAGTCCCAGCCATTACTGAAACTTGGTCTGGAAGATAGTCATTTCTGAGACTTGACTATACGAAATTTGCATAAGCCTTCGTGTGAGGGTCGATAGCGTGAGGTTTTATTGAGCTGGGGGATTCTCAAATGTGGAGATCCTTTCGGTGATACATGTAGCTGGAGCACCCTTTTCGTGACCTCGCCATAGGCTATGTACTAGTGATTCCTAATTGATGCTAGGGTTCTATTCTTGGCAGTTTATGCATACATCTACAGTCTATATTTTGGGTTCTTACTGCTCTACTTCTGGGGAAACTCTGCCAAAATTTTTTCAAATTATGATGGCTGGTTTTTTTGTCTTTTAAGCCATTTATGTTCTTATGCCGCTGAAATTTTGGCAAAATCACAGGATAAGACAGGTGTGCCTTCTTGGGAGCTGCATGGTTGGCTTTAATGGATGATCAAAATGGCCCTCAATTCACTCCTTTTCATTTAACTCAAAGAATCCAGATAAATGTTCATGTGTCCAAGAATATTTTTTTTACAGTAGTGCATAGTCTTTGTCCTTATCTAAAGCTGAGCTCCATTGAAGTTTCTGGGAATTGAGTAAGTCAAAAGTTTTGGGTTCTTGCACGTGTGTTCGAAGGGGTTCTCAAAGCATCCTAACTTGGGTAGCAATGGCTTTCTCTTATCCGGAGTTTCATGGAAGAAGTGATGAGGATGTGGAAGACTTTTTGGAAAAGATGGAGGTTCCTGCATTAGCAACCAGATTCATGACCCGGCACAGATGTTACGTCTTCTCCAAATTTGTTTGAAGAGTGATGCACGAGTTTGGTCCAAAGCACTTGAAGAGGAGTTGCGTGTGGCTGATCCACCTGTAAGATTGAGTTTGGAAAATCTATGGCATGGATTGGAAGTGGAGTTTGTGAAGACAGAAGATCCTGACAAAGTGTGGCAAGAAATACAGGCTTTATTGCAAAAGGAAGGTGAGCCAGTAGATGCATACGTACGTTAGTTTTCATTGGCATGGGAGCGGATGTGCAAGGCCTTAGCACCACAGGTACCTCCACCTGACATGATGAAGAAGGACAGGTTCTTGGCTGGTCTTTGGGAGAATATACGTTGGATAGTGGAGCTAAAGAAGCCTAGGACATATGAAGATGCACTAGAGGTAGCAAGGAACTGTTGAGATGTAGAGAGAAAGAGAAAGAGACGAGACAAGAGACACACCATATACGCTTCCAAAGACTGATTCATATTGAGGACAAGATACAAATATATAGGTGAGACCAAGTTGATTAGAGTGAGCCATATATAGCTCCAACACCCCCACTCAAACAAAGGTCTCTAGCTTTGGATGAAAAAGCCCTTGGGGAGTTTAAGGGAAAAACCCAAGACCTTATACAATGTGAAAACATGAACCAGCGATATGATGATGTGAAAGTGAATTGTGCATCCATGTACAAATATTCAAGTGACTTAGAGATCACAATGTGCAAACGTGGAGTGTGCATAGTGTATGGTACCTAAAAGATTACAATGTCATATGTACAAAGTGATTACAATAGCAAAGAAGCTAATCTAGAAAGAGTGAGGCCGAAGCAACTCCAAGCTCTGAGGGCAAGAGGATGAAATGTGACTCGTTGAGG
Source organism: Adiantum capillus-veneris (assembly GCF_014529385.1). NCBI lineage: Eukaryota > Viridiplantae > Streptophyta > Polypodiopsida > Polypodiales > Pteridaceae > Adiantum > Adiantum capillus-veneris. Next base: position 68,648,591 of record NC_140933.1, read on the forward strand.
CCTTTGGTCAAATGGTCTCCAATCATCTGGTCACTTGGACAGTGTTCAACCATAATGGTTCCTTTGCGTACTTCATACCTGACATAATGATAATGGACAGCAATGTGCTTTGACTTATTAGGTTGAACATAGTCTTTTGCAAGACTAATAGCACTTTGGTTGTCACACCGCAAGGGTGTGCTAGAAAGAGGAGAGTGACCAATATCAACTAGCATTTTTCGAAGCCAAATCAACTCACGAGCTGCAAGTGATGCCGCAACATATTCTGACTTAGTTGTAGAAACTGCAACACAACGTTGTTTCTTGCTGGTCCAAGAAACAAGACAACCATTTATAAAGAAGCAATTTCCACTAGTAGATCGCATAGATAAATGTGAGCTTGCCGAGTCTGCATCTTTTGTACGGTTCCGTTGGACTTGAATGCCAAGACACGAGTGAATCTCTCCAAGATCCACCATATCAAATGCAGAAGACAATAACTTTTTCACTTGCTGAAGAAATCCCAAATCATTGGAAACTAGGATGGTATCATCCACATAAAGAGCAAGAATCACAAAACTGCGACCTTGGCGTTTTATGTATAAGTTGGGGTCTGAAGAGAAAGAGATGAATCCTTTAGAGGTGAGAAAAAGATCAAATTTTGTATACCAGGCTCATGAAGCTTGTTTGAGACTATATAGTGCCTTATGGAGTTGAGCAACAAGGTCTTCTTTACTTAGAATAACAAACCCTTCTGGTTGTTCCATATAAATTTCCTCTTCCAAGTCACCATTAAGAAAAGCAGTTCGTACATGATGCATGGTTTTTAGGACCCCTTCTGAAGATGCAATAAAGGCACAGTCAGTTGTTGGGGAGATGAGGATACTCTAGTCCAAGGGATCTCGAAAGAGAAGAAAAATCTACTTCACAAGCACCAAAGAGTAAAAAGTGCCATGGACAGAAGATACGTGGGAACGAGCTCTTATGCATGCCTACAACCTATATCTTACAGAATAGCCCATTCTAGGTGTGAATTTCTAGTGAAATTTACACGAGGATGTTCGTGTGGACTCACAGCACAGCATACTCCGTTTTCACTTTTTTACCGACAGCAAATATTTTTTACCACAGTAAATATTTTTTACCTACAGTAAATATTTTTCACCTACATGGTAAATACAGATCACTTTTTACCTACAGTAACATTTTTTACCCATGGTAAATATTTTTTACTGCACCATAAGTATTTGGTAGGTAACAGTTCACTGTTACTAGAAGCAGTGATTGGGCATCAACAATGCAGTTACAGGAGGAGAAAAGGGGAAAATCTTATGGTAAAGGTGAGTCAACAGGAATAAAGACTTTTGAGTTGAAAAGAGACATGCTGATTTTTTCAAAGAACACATGTCAAAAGAAGCCATGGTTGAGGATTTTTTGAGAGTTTGATATTCAGGAGGACCCAGCTGCCACCTCCCCCCCGTAGGTCCCCCCCTGACATGTGCAGAACCTCCAGTTTCAACAGCCACCTTACCTGCTCTTAAATGCTAGTCAAGGCCTTATCCCCATGTGTCACAATCAGAAAAATCAGCATTTACCCTCCCCTCTCACATCACTCTAGAGAATATCTTGATGGTGACATATCAGGTGACCTCAATCTGTTGACCACCCTAAGCAAAAAGTAACCCCAATCAGCGGATTTAAGCATGTTTATCCCTAATCCTAAACCCTCTCAGAAATCTATATAAGGAGGCCTTCTCTCACTCAAAACCAACACTTCACCCACTTCACCAAGCAACGAAGCTATGACGACATTGCTCACAACGAGGAGCTATGGATGGAGCTCTACTCTCTCTCCCTCTCTCTCTCTCTCTAGTATGCTACATTACTAGCCCTAAAACCTAAATAAAGAGTCTTCTCTCATGCTCCATGGCCACCATCCTCGCCATCATTCTCTAAGGTATTGATGTGTTGCTAGTAGGATCATACCTACTTGCTGGGTTGATTGTTTTTGACAAGGGATTATGCCATCCTTGGCTTGCTTCTCTATATCCTTGTTATGTATGATCAGATGCCGTTGTATTGTTAAGCTGATGTCTTGTGTATATATATGCTACATAAGATCCCTAAGATTTGTTTCTATGTGTTTTGCCATATGTTTTGATGCCATCATAATGCCAGAAGTCTCACTTGCCTATGTGCACTATGTGTGAGGTCCCTAAACCTCTTAATTTAGGGTGGTTCCCCTTTGTTTTGTTCTTTGCTTGTTTGCATGAGGCGTGGTTTGTGGAGTGTGCATGAGTACAGAGGCCACCCGATTGCACTTCTCTTTTTCCCGCTATCATTTTGGTGCCCCCACGGAGGAGGGCTACACAGACCTTCAGTCCACAAGCAATGAAGATGTGCAATCTACAACATGGACGAATGGCGTGAGGAGTTTGCAAATTGGAGAATAGAAGAGGAGGAGGCTTTAGAGGCCTTAAAAGCTTTCATCGAGGTCTTGTTACCAGGTTGCAATGTCATTGAAATTCAAGAAGTAAGTTCTTCTACATGCCTTGTTCGTGATCGTCGCCAACGAAGGAGAGTGAGAAGAAGAGCTTGATATACCTCTCCTCTCAACCTATGAGTGCTCTAGAAACCTCCAACGCACACGAGCTTGAAATATTCTACATCAACATACACGAAGGTACTGTGACACACATTAAGGGAAGAGGAAGCATCACCAGATCTCTCTTTCCTGAGGAGCCAACTAAGAGGAGAAAGATCACCTCTACACCTAAGTGGCCCAAGGCCGCAGCGCGTGCTCAAGCGTAAGGTAACATTTGGCTTAATCTCATTAATAAGGGATTACATGACCACTACAGGCAAGAAAAAGTCTAGTGAGCAACCAACTTCAACCTCCAACTTGCAACCACGACTCTCACCCCTAAATCCTCCTGAAGCAAAGAGGCGAAGGATAGCCTACAAGATTGCCGCCTGTCTGCGAGTTCTCCCACTGCACTTTGTGAATCAAGACACCCCCAATCCCAAGCCAACCTCCTGTCCGCGTGAAGATCACTTTGGATATTGTCCAAAGTGCTTTGGAGACCGGGTGAAAAGCCTCCCTGCCCTACCTTTGCTACTAATTTTCAAGAAGTTATCTCAATCTAAGGAAACTATCTTAGTTGATGATGTGCTGCACATTAATGGTGTCACTTTCATTCGTCATGCTGATTATGGTAATAGCATCCAATTGTTGCTTGCTAAAAGGCTCAGCATTGTACAAAGTGTTGCCATCACGCCTTACGTCTTCACAGATGCATCAGGAAGAGTCGAAGTGATCCGAGGTGCTGACCTTCTGTGGCTGATCAGGCTCATTGGTCCCAAGGTGGTGCAACTAAGCTAGGCTCTTGTGTGTAAGTATGGATGCCAATAATGAGAATGATGATCCCCGCATGTTTCCTTTCCATTTTGTGCGTCATATCCGTGTGAATATTTGTATTGATAGAAAAATCTTTTATCAGCAAAGAATAGCCCTGTTGTTTGGAGCCGAGAGACTTGGGGAAATCTTGCGCTCTCCTCATCCTGTCATTCTACCCTTACTAGACTATTACCATTCCTTTGATGTGTCGATCTTCATCCTATTTTGAGCTAAGTTGTGCTAAAGCTCCAAATTGTAATTACCATACTCTATTTTAAAATAAATTGGAGCTGTTTGTGTAATTGTTTACTCTCTCACTTATGGCCTTCCCTAATTTTTATGGTAAGCCTGGGGAGGTTGCTCCAGACTTTTGGGATAATTTGGAAATGGCCTTTCTGGTATCGGGAAGGGATGACGAAGCTACTAAGTTAAGGGCCTTTCCTTTGGTCTTGAGGGAAGGTGCAAAATTATGGTATCAAACTTTGGCACCTGAAGAAAGAAGAGACTGGGAGTCCTTAAAGATGGCCTTCATCGAAGAATTTCGCCGCCATGAGCCTCCAGAGGAGATATGGAGACAGCTCTTAGATCTACGCCAAACATCACCCAATGACTATAGAAGCTATGAAGGAAAATTTTCCAACCTGTGGGAGAAATGGTGTGCATCACTAGGTGAAGGAGAAAGGGCGCCAGAATGCCTGAAGAAGGACTATTCCTGGCAGGGCTTTACCCCATCCTTCGAGAAAAGGTAAAAGGTAAATTCCCAGATACCTTTGATAAAGCTATGACTTATGCAAGGGAGAAGGATAGGAAGTTAAAATTCCAAGCTCAACTACACGAGGGAATGGAACCTCCACCGCTAGCTCAACCTACGGCAAGGGTAGTAGCAGGGACAGGAGCAACAGACCAAGAGTCCTCTCAACAAGAATTACTTCAACAAATCACCAATCAGCTAGAGAGCCTGTCCATCAATCTGGTTCAAGGTGTAAGGGCTCCCCAGCCAGGAAATGAACGAAATAGACAAGAAGGACAAAGGCAAGCACGTGAGTACATTTGCTACAACTATGGAGAGGTAGGTCACGGCATGTATTATTGCCCCCATCCACGACGCTATCAAGGAAATGGTAATCAAAGACGGCCTCCTTGCCAGCAAGTCACTCCTCCTCGAGCTAGGCCACTAAATGGACAAAATGCACACGTGGCTCCACCAATCCAAATATGTAGACCCCCTCCTCCACCACCACAAGCACCAGCAGAGATCCCTCCACTACCATCGGGAGGGGAGGACAGGGCTGTCTCTGTCATAAGTCTTGACAATGGTAAGGATAAAGGGAAGGAAAAAATGGAGGAAGCTATTGCCATGCCAATATATAGAGTTAGGAGACAAAGAACGGATGAAATGGAAGCTTCAGAGCCGGATAAAGGGAATGAGGGTTCCTCCCAAGTGATAGGAGACAAGAAAAGGAAGAGTAGGTCAAGGAGGCACATAGGAGTAGAAGACTTTCCACTTGGGGTAGGATCCATACCTTACGACCTGGTAGTAGATGTGAGTAAGCAAGGACCAAAGATTTCATGGCAGCAACTCCTCCACCTTTCCCCAAAGATGCGTAGAACCTGGTCTAAGATGGTCAGCACCAGGAGGGCTAAGGCAAAGTCAGTTGGGTCTATTAGTGCAAGAGGCATGAAGGATATCGTGCCAGTCATTGATGCAGAGATTAAGAGTCAGCGAGTCTCCAATGTGTACGTAGATGGTGGAGCTGAGATTTGTGTTATGACAGAGAAATTAATGCACAGGTTGGGTTTGGAAGTAAACGAGCAAACTTCCTTACAAGCTAAGATGGCAAATAATGTAAGGGTGGCTTGTGTGAGAAAGGTTAATGGAGTGAAGGTTTCAGCTTTTGGTGTTGCAATCTCAATTGATGCTTATGTGATCCCAACTAAGGGGGAGGGCTATCCGCTAATCCTTGGAAGACCTTGGCTTATGGATATGAAAGCTAGGCAAGATTGGGAGACAGGTTCCCTTGAGTTGCGACCAAATCATAAGGTAGGTGGCAAGCAACAAAAAATTGTGTATGACATGAAGCAGGGTAGACAACAAGACCTAGAGATGGAGACTTCTATGGATGAATGGAGCACAAGCAGCTGCTCTTCATCTGAGGATGAGTCATCTGAGGATGAGTCATCTGAGGAGGATGCTAGCTCTTTGGAACTCATGGGTATAATACTGCGAAACCCAGAAGGAGAAAGTGGTCAAGACTCTCTAAACAAGGAAGAAGCTACAGGATTAGAGGAGATGCTAGCTAAGGACCTACTAGAAGAAGAGAGAGAACCCTATTTGCAGGTACTAAAGAAGCATGCTGGCCTCTTTATAACTGATTACGAGCACATTAAAGGAGTGACGGTAACCCAACACCATATCCAATTAAAGGAAGGTGCCAAACCAGTGGTGCAAAGGCTAAGGAGATTAGGGCTAGTGCAACAAGATGCACTCTTAAAAGAAGTAAAAAGATTACTCAAGGTAGGATTTATCTACCCAGTGGAAGATTCTGAGTTGGTGTCTCCAGTTGTGGTAGCACCAAAGAAAAATGGGAAGTGGAGGGTATGTGTGGATTACAAGCCTCTAAACGCAGCCACAAAAAGGGACCATTTTCCTTTGCCTTTTCAAGATGAAATACTAAATGAAGTGGCTGGTCATGAAAGGTACACAGTGTGTGATGGGTACTCAGGCTACTTCCAAATCAGAATTGCAGATGAAGACCAAGGAAAGACTACCTTCATAACACCTTGGGGGTGTTTTGCTTATAGAGTTATGCCTTTTGGTTTAACTAATGCCCTAGCTACTTTCCAGAGGTTTATGAACTTGGTGTTTCAACCTTACTTTGGTAAGTCCATACGAGTCTTCATTGATGATTTTTGCATTTACAGCTCTAGGGAAGTACATCTGTCCAAGGTTGATGAAGGTTTCACCCGTCTGGCCCAATTGGGTGGGCAATTGAATAAAGACAAGTGCCACATAGGTGAGAGCAAGGTCACTCTACTAGGCCATGTTGTGTCTCAAGATGGTATTGAGGCTGACCCTGAAAAGGTAAAGACATTGTTAGCTTTACCTACTCCTTCAAACGTGAAGCAACTAGTCTCCTTCATTCAAAAGGTTCGCTACATGGGACGATTCATACATCTCCTTTCTCAGGCAATCTATCCTTTGCAGCAGCTCACTAAACACACTACATTGACATGGAGTGAGGAGGGTGAAAGGTGCTTTCAAGAAGTTAAAACCATTTTGAGCTCATTGCGTGTCATCCTACAACCCACATGGGGTGAATTATTCTATGTAAATCCTAGTGTAGGTCCAGAAGCTCTAGGAGCTATCTTGATGCAAAAATACCCAAAGACATCTCTCATGAGACCAGTCTACTTCTCTAGTAGAGTGATCACAGCTGCTGAAAAGGGTTTCAACACAACTGAGCAATTGGTGCTAGCTCTTAAGTTTGCAGTGGAGAAGTTTCGGGCTTACTTACTTCCGAGACAATTTGTGGTGATCACAACTGAGGAGGTTTTTCCATATGCCCTACAACACATGGAATTGTCTCAAAGAATAGCAAAGTGGGTGGTGCAGCTTCAAGAGTTTGACTACACACTACAAGTAGAGGATTCCACCCGTGCTTGTTTGGCAGATGTCCTCACACAAAGGTGTGATGAGAAGGCCAAGAAAGAGGCACCTAGTAAGGTACCGCCTATCCCGGAGCCTGAAGTTCTACAGGGAGCACACAGTCTGTATTTTGATGGGGCTTACAAGAGGACCAAAGACAAGGCATCAGCAAGCATAGTAATATTAGGTCCAGAGAAGGAGAAGATCTTTGCAAAAGGGTTTCATCTAAAAGAGGTTCATTCTAACAATGAGGCAGAGTACCATACCCTTGTTTTAGGGTTGCAATGTTGTCTTTCTCAGGGCATCACAAAGCTAAATGTTTTTGGTGACTCCATGTTGATTGTTAAGCAAATGGTTGGTGTATGGGCCTGTAAAAATGACAAATTGTCTGTTAAGATGAGGGAAGCAAAGGCCTTGTTGAAGGGTTTTAAAGAAGTTCGAGTGCACTTTGTACCTAGAGATCAAAATCGAGAAGCAGATGCCTTAGCAGGTGAAGAACTACAAACTCTCATAGTAGGTGCTATCCTTGTGAAAATTCCTTTATACCAGGGGAAGGAGGAACTGCACGATTTACATTACTTTCTTGAGCATTGTGAAGCACCCTCTGGTATGAGTAAAAGTGAACGTAGGTGGTTGGCAAAAAAGGCTTCCAGGTATAGCTTAGTGAATGAGGACTTGTATTGCAGAGGGAAAGATGTTGTCTTAAGGAGAGTTCCTGCATCCCAAGAGATAAAGGATATTTTGTTTATTTGTCATGAAGGTGTGTGTGGTGGCCACTTTGCACAAGAGATTACTAGCAGAAAGATTTTACGAGCAGGGTTCACCTAGCCAAGCCTCCATCAAGATGTACAACATTGGAGCCGCACATGTGAGGTTTGCCAAAAAGCTGGACCAAGGCGTCATACCCATGAAAATCAGCATCCAATCAAAACCTATGGGCCATTTGAAAAATGGGGGATAGATGCAATAGGGCCACTACCTTGCACTCAATCAGGGAAGGAATACATCATTATGGGGGTGGAGTACATGACCAGATGGGCAGAAGCTCATCCCACAAAGCGCGTCATAGCCAAGGACATGAGTGATTTCATTTTTGAATGCCTTTGTTGCCGTTTTGGCACACCTTTGGAGATTCTCTCAGATAGGGGACCGGGATTTCGAGCTGATTTAGTCGAGCAATTGATGAGCAAGTTAAAAATCAAGCGCAGGCACTCTACACCATACTACCCTCAGTGCAATGGTCTTGTGGAAAAGGTAAATGGTCTTATATGTAAAATCATCACTAAGCAAGTGCATTTACATCCTAAGACATGGGACAAACACCTAGATGCAGCACTTTGGGCCTACAGAACATCCTTTAAAACATCCTTGGGGTATACACCTTTTCACTTGGTTTACGGGCAAGAGGCACTATTGCCTATAGAAGTGGAGCTAGCGAGCCTCCGAGTTCTAAAAGCACATCAAGAGGATATTCAAGAGAAGCAGGTGGAAGGAAGAATCATCGATTTGGAGAGGTTATGGCTAGATCGAGAGTCAGCAGTGAAGTACTATGCAGCCCAGGCAAAGAAGAAACGAAAGAAGTTCAATCGCAACCTTGTCAAGAAAGGTATCAAGGAAGGTTCTTTAGTGCTCAGATACGACAATCGCTTTGATCGCAAAAAGGATGGTAAGTTCTTGCTTAAGTGGGAAGAACCTTTTGTAGTGATACAGAGGTTCTCAAATGGTAGTTACCAACTGGGTGACCTAGATCGTAAGGTACATCAGACCCCGGTAAATGGTTGGCGATTGAAGGCCTACCAATGTCGTCTTTCACAGCCATATGCTGGTGAAATCAATGCTAAGGATGGTTCAGAGGAGAGCTTATCATATTCGAGCTCCAGCTAAGGTAACAATCATGTACATAGTCGTTTCAAAAAAAAAAAAAAAAAAATGAAAAAAAGAGAAGAAAAAAAGAAAAAAAGAGAATGCTACCAGTGAAAGCGGATATTGACAATGGATGGGGTATGGCTTTCAAGGGTCTAGGAGACCGGTTGTTAGTCATGGATGGATACAATTATTCATCAGAAAGGACTAAACAGGGTGCATCAGCCAAGAAAGCAGTAACATGGCAAATTAAATTGGTACCAGGTGGGTAAGTATTCAAGAGAACCCTATTGTAGCACAACCTACAGCTAGAGGCATCAAATACCTCTAGCTTAAGGGGGAGGGCTATATGATGCATGGTTTTTAGGACCCCTTCTGAAGATGCAATAAAGGCACAGTCAGTTGTTGGGGAGATGAGGATACTCTAGTCCAAGGGATCTCAAAAGAGAAGAAAAATCTACTTCACAAGCACCAAAGAGTAAAAAGTGCCATGGACAGAAGATACGTGGGAATGAGCTCTTATGCATACCTACAACCTATATCTTACAGAATAGCCCATTCTAGGTGTGAATTTCTACTGAAATTTACACGAGGATGTTCGTGTGGACTCACAGCACAGCATACTCCGTTTTCACTTTTTTATCGACAGTAAATATTTTTTACCTACAGTAAATATTTTTCACCTACATGGTAAATACAAATCACTTTTTACCTACAGTAACTTTTTTTACCCATGGTAAATATTTTTTACTGCACCATAAGTATTTGGTAGGTAGCAGTTCACTCTTACTAGAAGTAGTGATTGGGCATCAACAATGCAGTTACAGTAGGAGAAAAGGGAAAAATCTTATGGTAAAGGTGAGTCAACAGGGATAAATACGTTTGAGTTGAAAAGAGACATGCTGATTTTTTCAAAGAACACATGTCAAAAGAAGCCATGGTTGAGGATTTTTTGAGAATTTGATATTCAGGAGGACCCAGCTGCCACCTCCCCCCCGCAGGTCCCCCCCTGACATGTGCAGAACCTCCAGTTTCAACAGCCACCTTACCTGCTCTTAAATGCTAGTCAAGGCCTTATCCCCATGTGTCACAATCAGAAAAATCAACATTTACCCTCCCCTCTTACATCACTCTAGAGAATATCTTGATGGTGATATATCAGGTGACCTCAATCTGTTGACCACCCTAAGCAAAAAGTAACCCCAATCAGCGGATTTAAGCATGTTTATCCCTAATCCTAAACCCTCTCAGAAACCTATATAAGGAGGCCTTCTCTCACTCAAATCCAACACTTCACCCACTTCACCAAGCAACGAAGCTATGACGACATTGCTCACAACGAGGAGCTATGGATGGAGCTCTACTCTCTCTCCCTCTCTCTCTCTCTAGTATGCTACATTACTAGCCCTAAAACCTAAATAAGGAGTCTTCTCTCATGCTCCATGGCCACCATCCTCGCTATCATTCTCTAAGGTATTGATGTGTTGCTAGTAGGATCATACCTACTTGCTGGGTTGATTGTTTTTGACAAGGGATTATGCCATCCTTGGCTTGCTTCTCTATATCCTTGTTATGTATGATCAGATGCCGTTGTATTGTTAAGCTGATGTCTTGTGTATATATATGCTACATAAGATCCCTAAGATTTGTTTCTATGTGTTTTGCCATATGTTTTGATGCCATCATAATGCCAGAAGTCTCACTTGCCTATGTGCACTATGTGTGAGGTCTTTAAACCTCTTAATTTAGGGTGGTTCCCCTTTGTTTTGTTCTTTGCTTGTTTGCATGAGGCGTGGTTTGTGGAGTGTGCACGAGTACAGAGGCCACCCGATTGCACTGCTCTTTTTCCCGCTATCAGTACATCCATTTGATGAGCTTCTAAATCAAATTGAACAGCAAATGCCAATAAAACTCAAACACTTGTAATGCAAACAACTGGTGAAAAAGCATCTTGATAATCAACATCGGCTACTAAGAGTAACCTTTTGCAACTAAACACGCCTTGAATTTTTCAAAAGATCCATCTGCTTTTACTTTTGTCTTATACACCCACTTACATTTAATAGTTGTACGACAAGGAGGTAATTCAGTTAGTATCCATGTACCTTTAGAGATAAGATAATCGTACTCTGCTTCCATAGCCTCTTTCCATTGATCCTTTTGTGGTGAAGAGATAGCTTCATCATAAGTGACCGGATCTTAAGAAGTAGAAAAAGCATTATCAGCAATATCGTCATCATAAACATGACATGAGCCATGTTCAAACTCAATAGGCAGATCAACAAAAATATCAATATCATCATTGGAAACATTTGGAATGGATGGTTGTGAAGAGGAAAGTTGCTCTATAGGAAGAGTTTCATTATCTGAAAGAAATGGAAAAGCTTGAAGCAATGATTTAGTATCATCAGAATCATCCATGGACCATGAGCCTCCCATAAGCTGTTCGTTAAAAGTAGCATCACGATTCACAATTACTTTCTTGGAGGAAGGGTCATAGAATTTTTAGCCTTTGGAAGTGTCTAAATATCCAATAAAAATAACTTTAAGACCACGAGCATCAAGCTTTGTTCGTGTTTCTTTGGGAACATGAATATAAGCAATACATCCAAAGGTTCGAAAATGAGATACAGAAGGAATGTCACATGTCCATGCTGTGATGGGTATCTTACCAGAGGGTGCAGTAGTAGGAAGATGATTCTGAATAAATACTGTTTTCAAAGTAGCTTCAGCCGAAAATACATGAGATAAGCCAGAATGAATCATCATACATCTTACAGCATTGAGAATAGTGCGATTCTTTCGTTCAGCAACGCCGTTCTGTTGAGGCGAATATGGAATAGTGTGTTCATGATGAATTCCACTGTCAGCACAGTAACTCACAAACTCTCAAGAAACATATTCGCCTCCATTATCACTACGAAGCTTCTTAAGGCGACGACCAGTTTGAAGTTCCGCAGCCTTGTGGAATTGTTTGAAAATAGATAAGGCTTTAGATTTTTGTCTAAGTAGAAATACAGTCGTATACCTTGAGAAATCATCAATGAAAGTAATGAAGTAGCGATATCGTGATCTCGAAGAAGGTAGAGGTCCACATATATCAGTATGAAGAAGATCCAATATGTCATGAGAATGAGTTGTATTTGAAAGAGGAAAGGGTTTATGATTGTGTTTCCCAAGAGCACAAAATTCACAAATTCCCATATGGGGATGGGCTTTAAGATGGGCTTTAAGATCCATGCCATGAACAAGATCACGACGGTGAAGATCAAGGAGTTTTGAGAAATCAGCATGAACAAAACGGTGATGCCATACTTTGCAATCATGATCACCTGGAGCATTGAAAACATTTGCTACAGCATCGTTGAGAGAGAGTTTAAACAAATTACCGTTTCGAGGAGCAGTGGCTATAGTCTGTCCTTTTTTCTCAATTCGGCATTTGGTATGATCAAATCCAACAAACAGACCAAGATCAACAAGTCTAGCAACTGAAATAAGATTACGTTGAAGATCTGGTACATGTAATACTCCTCACAAAATTCGAGTGGAAGAAGATAAGGTACCAAGATATAAGTCTCCAATACCCTTTACTTGACAAGTAGTATCATCAGAAAGATAAATAACACGTTGAACTGGTAGTGGATGATAGTTATGGAGCCACTTAGACTGATATGTCATATTTCTTGTAGCACCAGAATCAACAATAAAAAGTGATCCATCATGTACATGAAGTATTCTGTCTGGAGCAATTGAACATAGGACGCATATTTTTTATGGTACAATGTTGTTTCGATGTTCAGAAGCATATGCTCTACTACGATTTGTGTCGAATCGACGCTTATAGCACATATGAGTGGGATGATCAGATGGTCTACAATATTCACAAGAAGAAGAAGAAGAGTCTCTAGATAAATGTGGTTGTTTCGTGGTAATATTGTGTTCTTCATCATATTGACGTGCCCAACAATCATCTTCAGTATGGCCATTTCTGTTGTAGTAAGAACATTGCTTATTAGGAAATTTGAGACGAGAGAAAATATTACCGCAATGGACACCTCTGCGGTTTCCTCATTGAAATGGACACCTTCGAGCATAAAAAGCACATTCCATCTGTTGTGACTCAGTCTCCTCATGTGAAATCATAGCTGTATCGTGACCAGCATTACGACGTTCTTAACGTTGAGAGTATTCAATTAAAGACATGCAGGCTTGGTCGAAATCAAGACCATCTTTATTAGAGAGAATAGTAACAATGTTATCATAAGAAGAGTCCTTCACCGTATCAAGGAGAAGTGTAATCAGTTGCTTTTGTGGAACAGGATCACCGGTAGCAAGTTGATTAATAATAGATTTGAAAGATTCAATATGTCCCGTCATGGCAGTACCAACTTCATATTGTAACTTGTTAAGCAACCCTTTCAATAAATTATTTCTATAACAGATTTATTCTAAAATTTTTGCAATAAGGTACTTCCATATGTCGTGGGAAGTAGGTAGTTCATACATATCAAACAAGAGGAAATCATTACGAGCAGAAATAATATACCGACGAGCTGCTTTATCACGTCGTTGCCAATCCATATAGGCAACATTCCAATCTTGAAATATAGGTCCTTCAGTGATAAGCATGTTATCATTATCCGTATCAACAGGCTGAGGTGTACAAACACGATTTCCAAGAACAAGATCAGAGAGTTCATCACCTTCAAGAATTAACAACATATTTTCTTTCCATCGTGGAAATCCTTGGCCTTGGAAAGGAGGAACAGAACGCTGGCCAGAAGGAAAGCCGTTGACGAGAATAGTCATAGCCATATCTTGTTATGAGAAGACGTATAAGATAAGATCGCAAAATCTGCACACCATATATGGTGAAGGACGCAATTGAGAATGAGAGAAATATGAGGACTGCGTTCTGTCAATGATAAACGCAAGAAGGATGCTCAAGGAATGTCCAAAGATGTGAGAGACGTCACCCAAAAAGGCAGGGTAAAGGAGACGTTAATAATAAAAGAGTCCTCAAAATAGAGTGGCGTGAGACGCAAGATTGACGGCCACAATACGAATAGCAAAAAGCTAAATTTTCTCAAAAAAATTAACGCCAAAATTAGAAAAACGATCGCGGACGCTTCACAAAGAAGTACGACGAACAAAGCTGCATCAAGCTCAATTGCAGTAAAAATAGCATAACTTTCTGCTGTGTGAACTCCGATTGACGCAAACCTAGAACTCAAATCGAAGAGCTCGAGGAGACGAATAGGAAGGCAAATGTTACTTTTGGGTAGCTTATAGAGATGGTGCGTAAACTAAGGCGACAGTGGAAGAGGATGGTTAACCCAATGGAGAAAGAGCCAGAGAGAGGTTCAGTGAAGGTGTTGGCGATGGTTGAGCTACCAGACATTTGTCCAATAGTAGATGTGTGGCACAAAAGAAAAAATCTGGAAAAAGGTTATGTGGATGGTGGAGCCCAAATATGCGTCATAACACACTCATGCGTTGAGAAGATGGGTCTCACAGTGACTGGGGTGTCAGGCTTCCGGATCAGATTGGCAAACCATCAGAAAGTAAAATGTTTGGGTGTTGTAAAGAGCTTAGAAGTGGAGGCATATGATGCAAAGGCAGTGGTTGATTTTCATGTGATTCCAGCGGGGTTGGGAGCATATCCTATTATACTGGGCAGACCATGGTTACGTGCAGTGGGAGCTGTTCAAGATTGGAGACGTGGTACGATTAGCCTCTATGGAAAGACAGGTGTCAAGAAGCTTTATAATATGGACACAAGCAAACGATTGGAGGAGCTTTATGAAGATGAGGATGAGTCTAGTGATGAAGACTATTCCATAGTGACTGATGAGGACAGTGATAGTACTACCAACAGTGATGAGGATGCTGATGGTGCAGTTCTTTTGATGGACAAAGAAATCCAAGAGTCTGGTTTAGTCGCATTTGCAAATGAGGTTCAAGATTAAAGTGAAGGGCTGATGCAAACCAAGGGTGAATTGTCGAAGAAACAAGAATTGATGACAAAAATGATCAGTGTGGAGACCTCTCAACTATGGAGAAGGGGAGATATTTGCACATGCAGGTCTATGCCAAAGTAATTGATGGTTTTCTTGATGAAAAGTTGATATAAGGCATCTCTATAGGTTTTCGATGGGAACTAGGTGGAACCTTGATTAAGCTTTTGATGCAAGGAATGCCAAGTGTTTTTGTGTGGGTTCCTGGTGGAATGAGTATCTACTAGTGTTGTTGCTGCTGAGCATCAATGCTCTAACATGCTAGGGGATGGGCAAATTATGTCAGGAGTTTTTTGGAGCAAGAGATTGCGCATATGTACATACCCATGCATGGTGCATCGAATAAAGGATTGCCCATTTTTCAGAGCTAAGTGGTTATGTGGGGCCCACATGTGTACAGGTAGGACAACATGCACATAGTGCATCGATTTTCACTATCACCAGTACCAGTGTGTTTTTTCTATAATAATGAGGAGTTGGTAGCATGTAAAACTTCTCGAGGAAGCTATCCGCGGGCTGACGACATGAGGTAAGCAAGTGCGTCAGATGGCATCTAGTGGCGTCAGGAGGTCGAATGGGGTCAATACTTGCACGTGGATAAATACGGACACTACGTGGGTGTTTTAATTATGCAAAAAGATCATCATGAGGACCATATTTTGGGTCCACTTCACGTGGTTACGGAATGCATTATTGAAAGAAGCTGAGTGCTAGGTGTGCGGATGATGCAAAAAGGTGACAACTATGCACTGCGAGGTCAAATTTTGGCTTGTTCGGGGTCCGTTTGAGGTCAACAGAATGGCCAAGGGTGCCCGAATAAGAAAGCTAAGTGTGGGAACTGAAAAAAAAAAAAAAAAAACTAGAAAAAGAGTGGAGAGAAGAGGAAGAACAATTGCAACTGTGTTTTCGCTGTTTTTGGAGCCTGTTTTGGTTGTAAACTGCTCATCCGAGGTCGGATTTGAGCACTTTGACATTGTAGACTAGGTTTTGGGCTGTTCTGAACGTGATGAAGCTCTCCATTTTGCTCATCCGAGGTCGGATTTGAGCACTTTGACATTGTAGACTAGGTTTTGGGCCGTTCTGAACGTGATGAAGCTGTCCATTTTGCCAAACTTCTCACTGTTTTTCTGCTTCTTTGGCTGTGTAAGTTTCTTCTATGAGCGAAGCTTCTGCTCCAATTTGTGATTGTATCTGGTATCTTTTACCCATATTGTGTGAGCTGTTTGCCCCATTAGTGTTGGCCCAAGATCAATTGTATCTAAACATTAGAAATTATCCTCTTTTGAGCTGAGTTTTTTGGGTGTGTGTGCGTGTGGCTCTCTATGTGGAGTGGGTAAATGGGTAGTCTCTCTCCTCTCACTCCATAGGTGTGTTCCTTGTCTGGGCCAGGTGGGTTGTATAAGCCGAGTGGTGCCCCATAGTGTGTGTGTATATCATCCTTAGAGTGTGTGTTGGGTCATTATAGAGGCGTTCTGTGTGTTTCCATCCCGCTCACATCGTCAAGGAGGACTCCAAATAGGAGGGAGGGAGGCATTATGAATGCAGACCTATTATTATGAATATTATAGGGCGATGTTTTCTGATTTTTATTGATGTTTTGTGTTTGATTGTGACATTTTTTTATAAAATTCAGAGTATATTCCCTCATAATAGTGTTACAAGAGAAGTACGAGGACAAAATCCATATATGAGTCCCCAGGGACATGTGTATAGTGTACATAGCGTTTAGATTTCTATTAACTTCATTTTGATTTTTGAGTTAAGTTGATTTTTTGTTTTATTTTGTTATTTTTGAGATTTTCAAAAAACAAAAAACAAACATAATCCAGATGAAGAAAAGACTAAAGAGATGTCGAGCAGTACAAAGAGAAGCAGGTACATGAAAATGACAAAACTTCATGAGGTATGCCTCAAATGTCATCTCCACAAGGTTGTAAATTCAGAGGTAAGAAAAGAATGTTGATCAGCCTTCCACAACAACATGAGTCCATACATGAATGAGAATGGTCATCAAACTCCGAGATGGCCTACAAGGACAAAAAAAGTTGGTGATCCACTAAATGAAAGAAACCATCAATTGTAAAGTTGCCTTTCAGACACTTTATGCAACTACAAGGACGTATACAAGAAGTAGATCACTATATTGTAATCGTCTACCTTGTATGTGACTTAATGAGGCCAAAAAAACAAAAGGGACTAACAATACTGACAAGAGCCAAAGAGGTACAAATGACAACTCACTCATCTATCGTGGTAGATGCCTGCATAAGCAACCAATGACCAAGCCCAATTTTGATCATCATCATTGGTTCTACATGTGATTGCTAGTGGAAAGGTGCCAGAGATGCCCATAAATATTTCTTGAGATTTAAATTCAAAAAGTTATCTTGCGGGCCAAACTTTGGCTATGCATAGAGAGTACAAGCTAAGGGTTCAAAAAAAGAAGGTCTAACCCTTAGCCAAACATGCAAATTATTCAAACCCGAAGCCATGATATCCATCTACATACCCTGTACATCATGTATATGAATTTTGGGGACAAATTGAGATTGATAGCTCATTCATGGTCAATCTATCATGAATGTCAGATAAAGCCCTTTTGATGCAAGTTACTAACTTGGGGAAATTAAAGGGGGGTTGTCGGGCTAAAATTAAGTCATGTATCAAGTAGAAGTAGTATAATGATTTACAAAGAACACAAAAGTAGTATAATGATTTTTATTTTTATTTTTGCAATAGTAAATTCACCCTCAAGGGGGGATGTAAGAAATCACATTACTTTTATCTTGTAAGGGTGAATTCCCACCATCAAATATCACATAGATTTAGCAATCAATAACCCAACTATTCACCTACCACAGACTTAGAAATCACCCATAATCAAGGCACTAATTGATCACCCCAGTCTATATAAAGGCTACTGAGTCTCACCCCTAGTATGCTCATTCTTCCATTGAGCACAGCTAATCCTTTGTATTAGTTTCAATGTTTCTAGTAGTTCAATTATCTCTGTTTTTGCACCAGTCTCTATATCTGTGTTTCTTACTACGTTAATTAAGTTTTTAGTGCTTGTATATTAAAGTTTTTACAGATATTTCTCCAATGGAAGTCTTTACACTTCTTCCTCTCCCCATCATGTAGGGTATATATCCCATGTTCTGTCGCAATCTCCCTGCAGCTTTCTCTCTTAATTCTCCGTATGCTCTTGCTTTTCCTTTCCCTCGCATACCCTTCATGAGCTCCCCTCCTCTAGCGGTGGCTCGTCCTTCATGTGCAGGCCATCCTCTTTTATTATTACAGGTGACCCCCTTTTACAAAAAACGCATTTTCCTTCCTTTCTAATCACTTTGCTAAGGTTGGTTCCCACTGAGATAGTACTGCTATCATTTGATCCAATGCTTGAGTTCCTTGTCGTAGAGCCGCGTTGAGCTTGGATCTCACTATCCCTGACCCTTAACATGACAAGCTCATAGGGTTTACTTTATTGGATCTACCCCAAGCAATGCACAATGCTAATGAATGCTGCTGATGTAGCGTTATTCATCACGACCTAAATGATGCTTAACCTTGAGTCACACCTCAAGATTCAAGTGCATCTATTCTTTGCAGATTTGGTCAAGCAACGAGCTATAGACCATAGCCAAGAGCACACATCAAAAATTGGCATTGCCCAACATATAACAAGTGGCATATAAGGGTTGTTAAACTTCAAACCAAAAAACTCCTAGCAACGGCTAGGTCAACAACACGACATAGCTCAACAAATCCTTATTCTCTTAGAGTTGTGGAATGCTACGGATTGTGTTAATAAACATCATTTGTAATAAGTAAGTGGTCTAGCTGCAAAAGCCGGGTTGCACTAACTCTTCTAGATTGTAAATATCAAGCCATTTGACCCCTCAAACTCTATTTTTGGTTAGCCTAAGGTATCCTTAGTATACAAGGTACCTAGGTCACTTTTGTAAAGAGGACTTTTTATCCTAATCATAATTTTTAAGTTGTTGTCATCTGTGTGTGAGAGAGGAAGAGAGAGAGCGCGAGCTTCCTCCTAGCACCACTCCCTTGCTCGTTCATCACATTGGAGACCCGATTGCACCATCACGTTAGCCTCAACAAGAGCTAGGTGACAATGCCAAGCATTCCTCACAAAACAAAGCATACGGGCTCGCGCATCTACGAGCTACTCATGGTCATAAGTATATCAAATGATGTATGTTTTCTGTGCAAGTAGTCATTAGAATCGTAGCAACATAAGCTACACATAGGCACTCATAGATTTCAGTTTTGGTCACTTCTAAAATCCGGATTTGTCTTTATACGCATTTTTGCAGATGGGTTTAGAGCGAGGATTTTGAGTGCAGAGGCTTAGGGACATGTGTATCCTAGTGAGGGGATGGTGTTCCATAAGTTTCGCATGATTCTAGCATGGTTTAGTGAGTTTTAGTCCGTTTGTGTGTATGTGGCTAGGTGGTGTAGTTGAGAGGAGTGGGACTCTAGATTGTGGCCTAGTTGGCCTTCCAAAGTGTTGTATGTGTAGAATGGTCTCATTCTGACCAGCTAACAAGATTTCCTTCGTGTGACTATCATGTCATCTCTGTCCTCGATTGACATTATGTTTATTTAGGTTGTGCTACATGCACTTTATGGGTCGTGTGATTTTCTCCCGCTACAACAACAAAATAAAGTATTAATACAAATGAAAGCCCACAAAAAGAAGGGAGTTCTATTTATAGCAAGTCATATATAGAACATACCCAAGGAGTGCATCTACACTTTCATTGTTTCAACCAAGTCTTACTTGCGAGTTGAGGACTTCCAATGATGCAAAGAAGAGCAAGGACTATATACCATCAAAAAGAGGTGTTCGAGCACTCAATAGAAACTTTTCCTTTGTTGATGCTTCCCATTGAGTGTTTGGTCTACAAAACTCCAGGCACATGTTTCCTTAATGAGTCAAAAACTCATCCATCATGTCAAACATTTTCTCATCCTTAAGCTCAAAATGTCCTTAAGATGCATGCAGAGGAGCCGTTGTCTTTTGACCTTGCATTCTAGAGCACCCCCACCGAATAGAGACCAATGGGGGGTATCCTCAAGCGAGAGGGGGGATGCACTCTCATCCACTCGAGCACTTTTTTAAAGATGCCAAAGCCCTTTTCTTTCCACATTCTCCAAAGTGATGTGTATTAAGCAAAGGATTGCCCGTTTGCACTTGGTGCAAGGACAAGGGAGTTTTTCCTTGAGCCATTGATCATGGTCAAATCCATTCAAAGGGCCACGGTCATCCCAACACGTGCGAAGATGTGTTAAGATTAACTCAAAGGTAGAGAGAGAAATCAAAAGTAGATTTAGAAAATAAAAAGTAGAGAAAAAAAGTATAAAGTAGAGAGAGAAAGAGATAGTGAGTAGAGAGAGTAGGTAACAGGGCTTCACTGCAATTTAAACACTTGAAAAAAAAGGAGAACCTCACTAAAAATTGTTAAGACATTTTAGAAATAAGACCTACAATTTTCCCAAGCTACTCTTTTACCTCCTTTCCTAATACACTTGACATGAGTATTATTGAGAGGAGAAATGGGTACTCCAAGAAATAAAATTAATGAGAGAAAGCTTATGTTTCCTGCCACCATCACCAAAACAAAACAACATGACAATATTAGTGTTTTTAGGGTGGAAAACAGGTGTCAAAAAAAACTTCTTACATGGAATTGATGTAACCTTAATGCAAGTGATTAAGAGCAGACTTGATTAGAGGGTTCTATGAAGAGTAACGAGGTATGGGTTGTGTGTCGAAGCTCCTTTGTCATCCTAGAGGTAGAGTGATTCTTACTTGCCCCTTTTTCCACACATTGGATTTTAGTCTCCTATATATAGGTCAGACAAGCCACATGGAATTCACTCCAAAAAGGGCTTTTAGTAAAATAAAGGTGGAGGGAGTTTGTAGGCCCATCAAGAAGGTAGAGGGAGAGTGGGGAGCTAGTAGGAATAAAGATATCCCTTGGGTGGTAATAGCAAAAATAAATATGCACGTCCCATTTCGCCTATGAGGTCCCGCAAAGGTTTGAATATAATCTTTTTATTAGCACAAGTGTTGGGGGCTTAGACCTAAATAAATGCAAGTAAGATATATATATATATATATATATATATATATATATATATATAGAGAGAGAGAGAGAGAGAGAGAGAGAGAGAGAGAGAGAGAGAGAGAGAGAGAGAGAGAGATTGTTCTATTATCGTCCTTCGAGGTCAAATATGACCTATGGGACCAAATGAGGATGTCACATGATGTGAGTGGAGGTCATAAGTGAGTCGCAATAGAGAGTCCACATCGTGGCTGGGAGAGGAAGGTATGCAAGGAGAGCTCATGGCTGAATACATGGGGAAAAGAGGACCTAATCTGGTCAAAAGCCGAGCACTCAAGTACTTTGTGGTACTTACTCTCTCGCACTTGATGAGGGCATAAGGTGCAAAGGCGAGGAGACTCCTCTCTAGTGCCCCAACCTCATGTCTCGCACCGTAGAGAATGGGAGCTAACACAAATGGAGGCAATGGTGCGGATCGCACTCGATGGGATGGGCTCAAGGATGTAGGGATGGGTTTGGTTACCACATTAGGAGAAGAAGAGGGATTGTAATTTGGGGCAATGTGTGTGGTGTAATGGCTGAAGCGAGAAGCTTCCGATTTCTCCCAAGCCGTGATACATTGGCGTTGTAAGAAGGCCTCATTAACTTGGGAGTCGATCGATGCATCCTTGACCAAGTGACATGCATCCCATCTTCCAAACCATTTCTTGATGTCAAGCATCCACCCCGAGCTTATTACTTTGATAGAGAGAGAGAGAGAGAGAGAGAGAGAGAGTAGAGATATAGAAAGAGAGTGACAGAGAAAGAGAGGGAGAGTAGAAAGGTATATATATAGAGAGAGATAGAGAAAAATAAAGACAGAGAGAGGGTTTAGAGAGAGGGGGGGTTTAGAGAGAGAATATATATCTTTCTATAGATATATATGTATATATATATAAAGAGAGAGAGAGGGGGGGGAGAGTGAGAATAGAGAGAGATAGATAGCTAGATAGATAGATAGTTCTATTATTTTCCTCAGAGGTCAAATATGACCTATGGGACCAAATGAACACATCACGTGGTGTGAGTGGAGATCATAAGTGACTCTCGATGCTCAAAAATTGCTGAAATGAGCGTCACAATACAGAGTCCACATCGTGATTGGGAGAGGAATGTATGTAGGGAGAGCTCATGGCTGAATATATGGGCAAAAGAGGACCTAATGTGGTCAAAAGCAGATCACTCAAGTAGTGTGTGCTACTCACTTTCTCGCACTTGACGAGGGCATAAGGTGCAAAGTCGATGAGAGCCCTCCCTAGTGCCCTAACGTCTTGTCAATCTCCCAACGTAGAGAATGGGAGTTAAGAGGAATGGAGGCAATGGTGCAGATCGCACTCAATGGGATGGGCTCAAGGATGTAGAGATAGGTTCGGCTACCTCCTTCGGAGAAGAAGAGATATTTGTAGTTTGGGGCAACGTGTGTAGTAGAATGGCTGAAGATAAAGCCTTTGGATTTCTCCCAAGCCATGATACATTGGTGTTGTAAGAAGGCCTCATTAATTTGGGAGTCGATCCACACATCCTTGACCAAGTGACATGCGTCCCATCTTCTAAACCATTTCTTGATGTCAAGCATCCACCTCAAACTTAGTACTTTTCTCTTGCATGTCTTTTGGACCTTTTGAGTTGGTTGATATGAGATTCTAGGAAGTCGATACAAAGGGCTACATTGTGTCTTAAGCATGTACTCAAAAACCCTTTGCATGCCCAAGTCCTAAGTAGGAAGCGATCTGGACTCAAGAAGTAAGAGCATGTAGGGTGTTTGTGTCTTGACTTGGAGAAAGTTGGTGAGAAAATTCTTTTGGACATTCTCAAACTCTTTCCAAGTAGACTTCCCGATGCTTCCTCCCCACACCTCCACTCCATCAAGAAGCATCGGTGTCACCAATGTGTCAAAGAGGTACTTTTTGAGAGCCCAACACTTGATCTCTCCAGCATTGCACATGTTATCAAATGCATAATAAGCCCTCTTTCCTGCTTCCAAGAGACACATTGTGCAATCCTTCCATTTATGATTGGATGGAACCTCAAGGCCAAAAATGTAAAGAATGAGGATGCAAGAGAGCTACACAAGACAAGCACAAAGCACACATAGATGGAAAGCTTCTTCTTCTTCACAGAAAAGAGAGTACAAAATGACTAAGTGCTAAAGCTGAAAAGTAGCACATATGTACATGCGGTCACTAAGTGTGAACTCGCTAGAAGCGTTCTAGGCTGGCACTATAAGTGTAGTCCAGCTGTAGAATCACTGGCAGAGATCCTCCGTGTCGGTCACCTAACGCGCCAGTGAGTAAATGCCGTAAGCGGCCAAGGCCCGTAGTGGATGCCAGCTCAAGGTGTAGAGCTCGACATCTCAACACTCCCCCTCGAGCTCTGCATGTCGCAGAGTCCAAGCATAGTCCGGAAACGTCGAAGCTTCTCAGCTCCGAGGGCCTTGGTAAAGATATCCGCTATCTGCTCCTCCGTGCTGACGTAGACCAAGTCGATGTCGCCCGCCAACACTCGCTCTCGAACGTAGTGGTAATGGATCTCTATGTGTTTGGTCCTAGCATGGAACACTGGGTTCCTAGCCAACTGCATGCTGCTGAGGTTGTCACAATGAATGAAAATCTGCTGGTCCACCTACACTCCCAAGTCCTCAAGTAATGTGCGTAGCCAAGCTACCTCGCACGCCGCAACTGCTGCACCTCTGTACTCGGCCTCTGTGCTCGAAAAGCGACCGTAGGCTGCTTTTTGCTGCTCCAAGTAACAGCAGCACTCCCAAAAGAGAACATGAAGCCACTCGTAGATCTCCTATCAACAATGCTACCTGCCGAATCTGCATCTGTATACCCATACAATGCTAATGGTGCATCTGCTGCATAGAACAATGCGTAGTCAAGAGTCCCTTGCACATACCTAAGTGTGCGTCGTACTCCATCCAAATGTGGCTTCCTCGGAAGCTGCATGAACTGACTCTCCAAGCCTACTGTGTAGCTCAAGTCTGGCCTTGTGATAGTCAAGTAGATTAGACTACCCACCATCTTCCTGTACATATTGACATCCTCAACAACATCACCCTTCTCTGCACTCAGCTTTGCATTCACATCCAAGGGAATGGAAATCGGCTTACAATCAGCCATACCATACTTTGACAACATGTCCAAAGCATATTGTCTCTGTGACAGCCATACACCCTCTGGAGTCCTGATCACCTCAATGCCAAGAAAGTAGCGCAACTCGCCCAAATCTTTCATTTCAAACTCCTGTTTGAGAAGACCCTTCACATGGTCAATCTCCATAGCATTGTCACCAACAATAATAAGGTCATCTACATATATGGTAATGACCACAATCCCCACATCACTCTCACGTACATAGAGTGAATGATCAGCATGAGCTCTCCTAAAACCAATACTGACAAGATACTTGGCAATCCTGTCATACCATGCTCTAGAGCCCTGCTTCAAACCATACAAAGCTTTGAGAAGTCTGCATACATAATCTGGGTAACCTGGATCGACATAACCAGGTGGCTGATCCATATACACTTCCTCTTGCAACTCACCATTCAAGAAGGCATTCTTTACATCCATTTGATGCATAATCCATCCTCTAGATGCAGCCACTGCTATGACAGCTCTCACTGTCGTCATCTTTGCCACTGGAGCAAAGGTCTCCTCATAGTCTATGCCATACGTCTGTGCATAACCCTTTGCGACCAGCCTTTCCTTGTGACGCTCAATGTTACCATCAACCTTATGCTTGGTTTTATACACCCATTTACAGTCAATAGCTTTCTTGCCACTTGGAAATGGCACCAACTCCCATGTGTCATTTGCTTCCAATGCAGCCATCTCTTCATTCATTGCATCATCCCAATGCACATTTCCAACTGCATCCTCAAAACATGTGGGCTCCACATCCTGTATCACCTTAGCCATGTAGGCTTGGTGATGCACTAGATACCCATCATAAGTCAATTTCTGAACTGGATTTCTGACTCTATTAGATCTGCGCGGTCCTGGGTCACTCCTTTGCCCTCTAGCATCTTCTTGTACTTTCCTTACACCAGGTGTCCTGACAGCCGGAATTCCAAATTCCTCATCAAGACTTTGTTCAGAACCATTTGAATCCATGTCTACATGTGAAAAACCTGATGATGCATCAACCATAAAGGGAGGTTCATCAACCTTTTCCTTTCCTTTTCGTGATACATTCCCTGTACCTGTTGGTGGAGTAACCTGCGTACGTAGTCTACCATTCCATGGTTTCTCAACAGATCCACGAGAAGAGGACTCTTGTGGTCCACTCAAAACCTGTGACTGTGGCCTCACATTTTGTACAACCACATCATCTTTTACATCAGCCCCAATAGTGCCATGTGCATTACTATACCAGATGCTCATCTCATCAAAGACTACATCTCTACTCACTCGTAATTCTCGTGTAGTAGGATTGTAGCACCTGTACCCCTTTTGTTCAAGGGAATATCCCACAAGAATACATTTCTCTGCTTTAGGATCCAATTTCCTACGCAACTCATCTGGTACATGCACGTAAGCTATGCAGCCAAACACTTTCAAGTGTGCCAAATCAGGCTTTGTACCTGTAAACTTTTCCTCAGGTGTTACATCATGCACCGCAGTTGTAGGTGTCCTGTTCATAATGTACACAGCTGTATTTACAGCTTCAGCCCAGAAATGATGAGGCATGTTCTTCTCATTCATCAATGCACGTGCAACCTCTGCAATGTGCCTGTTTTTCCTTTCTGCGACCCCATTCTGCTGTGGAGTATATCTGCATGTAAACTGCCTGTGTATACCATGCATTCGCAGAAAATCTGAAAAATCATTGGAGAAGTACTCTCCCCCTCCATCTGACCTCAATGTCTTGATTTGCATATCTGTCTCCTTCTCAATCATGACTTTGAAGTCTTGAAAGTGACCAAACACTTCACTTTTGTTACGCATGAAGTAGACCCATACTTTCCTTGTATGGTCATCAATGAAAGAGACATAATACCTGCAACCATGTATACTTGCAGTATCGGTTGGACCCCAAACATCTGTGTGCACCACCTCAAGTGGCCTTTTACATACATTGCACTCATGTGGAAATGAGCCCTTTGACTGTTTTCCAAACTGGCATGCTGCACACACTTTATGCATACCATCCACCTTGAATTTGGGCAAACCTTTTACAATCTGTTTTGATTGCATGCTGCGCAATCTCTGCTCATTGACATGGCCAATGAGTTTGTGCCAAATGTCAACATCAGCCACAACACCTGTGCCCTGTGCAAATAATGCAGCTTTTACCTCAGGCATGTCTACATTCAGCGTAAACATTCTGCCCACACATTTGCCCTCTGTGATCAGCTTACAGCCATTCTGGAAATCTTCTACATAACAGCCATTTGGATTGAAGCGAACCTGCAAACCCTGCTCAACCATTTGTCCAACAGAAACAAGATTCTTTGTAATGTTTGGGACATGAAGTACATCTGCTAAGTACTTTGATTTCCCACTCTTCGTATTTAGAGGTATGTCCCCTACATGAGCAATGGGGTGAGCTGTGTCATCTCCTGTCTGCACATAGCCTAACACATTTGGTTTGCGCATATCTCTAAACCACTCTCCACGAGACGTCATGTGATTAGAGGCACCTGAATCCACATACCAAACATCATCTTGGGTGGAATTCTCTGCAGTCATTGTATTCATTACATGCTGCATAACAAACATGCGCTCGTTTTTGCTGTCATCTGCATCTCTGCTAGTAGATGCATAGTTGCCCTGTTCTCTCTTTCTACTTGCTTTTCCCTTTGGACAGTCACGTGACATGTGACCTCTTTCACCACAAGTCCAACATTCTCTACTATCTGGAGTATGTTGCTGCCTGCTTGATCCTGCACCACGACCTCTTTGACTCCCCCTGCCTTGAGACTGGTTTCCCCTGCCACCTGTTCTGTTTTGATTTGATTGACCTTCCAGAAATTGGCCCCTGCAACCCCTTGGGCCTCAACCACGACCTCTACCTCTACCTCTGTTGGAGTTAGAATAGAAGGCCTGTTCAAAATTA
The DNA here is from genome assembly GCF_014529385.1 of Adiantum capillus-veneris. Lineage (NCBI taxonomy): Eukaryota > Viridiplantae > Streptophyta > Polypodiopsida > Polypodiales > Pteridaceae > Adiantum > Adiantum capillus-veneris. The sequence continues at coordinate 68,675,681 of NC_140933.1, forward strand.
TTTCTGCCATGAGAAGAAGATGTGTCAAGGTTCTTCTCCTCAAGAATAAGCATAGAAATCAAATCTTGGAACACGGGGATGTCGTCTCTTGTATTCATGGAAGACCTAAAATGTACATACTCATCTCCTAGACCATCCAAGCATGCACGGACAATGTCATCGTCTTCCACTGAGACTTTAATAGATCCAAGAGCCTCAATGATACTCTTGATCTTCAAGGCATAATCATTGATTGAGAGGTTGTTCCTCTTAACCTGATTTAGCTCCGACTTTAGTTGAAGCTTCCTGGCCTTGGTGTTCACCTCGAACACTCTGCCTAAGTTTCTCCATGCAATGGGGGGGGTTTCAGCATCCTGTAGATAGCCCATCATGCCATCTGTGATGCTCATAGAAAGCCAATACATCACTTTGCTCTGGCCTTGTTGCCAGTCCCTCAAAGCTTTCCTTTGTTCTGCTGTAGCATTTGCCTCGGGAATCTCTGGTTCCTTTTCATTGTCTCCTTCTACATAGTCCCAATAACCTTTTCCTTTTAGGAAATTTGTTATTCTGAACTTCCATGCAGGGTAGTTATTTTTCTCAAGCTTCTCAGTAACAATCTGACTGAAACCGTCAGACATCTTGAAGCACTAAGACAAAATAGCTGCAATCTGCAAAAACCTGCAAATCTGCTGAACCTGCTATCGTGGTTCCTGTAACGCTTTCTACACTCAACGAGTGTCCACAATCAAGCGTTTCACAACCACTGTACTTGTACAGTAAATCTCTGTATATTGTTCAGCATCTGGTCGTGGATTGTGAATGAAGGGATGGTGATGCTCTTGCTCTCTTAGCCTCTCTTGCCTGCACCAGGATCTGATACCATGTAAAGAATGAGGATGCAAGAGAGCTACACAAGACAAGCACAAAGCACACACAGATGGAAAGCTTCTTCTTCTTCACAGAAAAGAGAGTACAAAATGACTAAGTGCTAAAGCTGAAAAGTAGCACATATGTACATGCGGTCACTAAGTGTGAACTCGCTAGAAGCGTACTAGGCTGGCACTATAAGTGTAGTCCAGCTGTAGAATTACTGGCAGAGATCCTCCGTGTCGGTCACCTAACGCGCCAGTGAGTAAATGCCGTAAGCGGCCAAGACCCGTAGTGGATGCCAGCTCAAGGTGTAGAGCTCGACATCTCAACAAAAAACAGAGAGAAAGAGTGAGAGATAGCCGGTTTAGACAGAGAGGATGGAGAAAGTAGAGAGATAAAGAGAGAGAGAGAGAGAGATAAGGAGAGATAGAGTAGAGGGAGAGATAGAGAAAGAGATGGAGAGAGATTACAGAGAGATAGTGTTATCCTATACATGTGCTAGTGATATGTGTGAATACACTTAGGACCGCCATGGAATTTTTTCCCTCACGAGGAGGTTTTCTCCTCAATGCATTGCATATACACCCATCACTCTAGGATATCTATCATTTTGTTATACACTAAGTAGTACACTCTTTGTTGTGTGCCTTGAGCTTCTTTCCCCTTCTCCAAGTTGTGTGATTTTTCTTGTAACCCTGATTTCAACAATTGGTATCAGAGCAGGTTGCATCCTCCTGGGCTTAGTAGCGCGTAGCTCCAGCACAGGCCTTCTCTCTTTATCCAATTTTTGTGAGCTTTAATGAGCATTAGCAGGTCGATGACTATTTTATCATAGCTCAATGGAGTCTCCGTTTTGACTACAAGTAGTACTACATGTAGGCTATTTTTTAATTTTGTGAAAAACTTATGTTAGTATTATTTTCTGCATAACAAGGTTGACTTTGGTGGTAGGATTGCTGCCACGAGAGTCTTTTTGCATATGGTTGAGCAAACTTGTTGGGATGTAAAAGATGTGCAAGTTCATGCATTGATTGTGTTGTCTATGAAGCGCGCTATTATTCCTAACATTTGTTCAACAAAATATGCAAAAGAGGATTGGGATATTCTGATTGTGCTTTATGCAAGTCACAAACAATGACGCAAAAATTGCATATATTGTTGCGTAAAGAGCTAGAATCAAAGATTATGCATGAGAAAGATGATATGGACACTTTCCTTGGTGGTCTCAAGGATACCAATGAGAAACTTAGTTCTACAAACAAAGTCATTTCTCACAGTTTTCTTGTGCAGATTTTTCTTGATGCCTTGCTATATTCTTACCATACTCTACAACAATTTTTCAATTAGCAGCTGCCACTTCAGATTTAGCAAGACAGATCTTATAAGTCTCATACTTCTTGAATGCTTGTCTGAGGTGCTTTGTATTTTCATCTATTAAGACAAAGTGCACAAAAATATTATCCACATAGGTTTCCAAGAAAATCTTCAAGTATTCCTTAAAGGCATGTACCATCATGTTACTAGGGCATTGGTCAGGGCCAAACGACATCACCCTATATACATATATCTCACATTCTGTGGAAAATTTTGTCTTGTATTGATCTTCAAGATCAATGGTAAGTTGGTTATATCCTAAGAGCCCGTCTAGAAAGGAGTATGCCTACTTACCTGCCACTTGTTCTAGGACATGGTCAATAATAGGTGAGGGGTAATTATCCCTTATTGTGGGCACATTAACCTTGTTTGGATTCACACACACCCGTAGTTTACCATTCTTCTTAGACACTACCACAATGGGAGATATCCAATTGGTGTGTTCTATCTTTTAGATAAACTCAGTATCCTTTAATTATTCAATCTCCTCCTTGATGCCCTTAGCAAACATCTCATTGTATGTACAAGGTCTCTGTCGGGTGGATACAATTTGCATTTGATCTTAAAGGGATCGTGTGTTGTGTTGTGACACGTACATAGTGGAAACGAATGCGAGGAGATTTATCTTGTGACTTTTTAGATACATACGTATATTTTTTATAATTAAAATATGTGTATAGTATAATAATAATCTTTCCACCTCATTATATTATTTATCTCAAGGATAACATGTTCTTACTTTACTATTAGAAAGTACTGTGGAAAAAAACGTCAATAGCTCCGCCTCGTTTAACTTGGGACAAAAAGCATTGGTTCCTTATTTCTACTACCTCATTATCATCTCACACCTAGCTAAATCCTATATTTAAGGTAGCTTCTAATATACATATATTCTATGTATTTTCCTTATTATTTTTTTTAATAGCTACTAGGAAGGAATCAAATCCTAATGGGACACTAGCTTGCATCATTATCATCTCACACCTAGCAAGATCCTATATTTAAGGTAACTTTTAATATACATATATTCTATGTATTTTTCTTATATTAATTTTTAATAGCTATTAGGAAGGAATCAAATCCTAATGGGATACTATCTTGCATGATTTTCAAAGATACACCTATTTTTATGCATTTTTGCAAGGATGATTACATAACTTTTTCAAGAATCAATGTTATGCTTTCATATTGCACGAGGTGTCCATTGGAATCAAATGAAATTCTAAGCTAATGGGACCACAATAAGACTTTTGCTACCAGAAATGTACCCTATTTTGATGATTTTTGTACACAAGGTTCCAATCCTAATTGGAAAAAGTATACAAAATGGGGGTCGTAGTTTATGAGTTGAACTTTTTGTCCCTATTTTTAAATTTCTTTTAAAGGCATGATTATAGAGATATGATCAAAATAGTGGACCCCAATCTACCCACATCATGGAGGGACAGCCCATTTCAAAATTTGCTAGTTCCTATTCACATTGGCTCTTCTCTTTCTTTTGAAACCCTTGGGGGTTCCCTTCACCTATAAACGGGGACCTCTTCTTCCTTGAAAACCATTCATGCGGGAATGAAAGGATTAATGCTTAATTGTACTTATCCATAATCATAAGCCTCAGCCTACACTTGCTCCTTGAGTATTGCTAGCCTTTCTTATTAACAATCCTTGTAAGATCAATTCTAATTAAAGAAGGAGCTAGATGTGGTGAGTCATTCAAGGTTGGAATTCTTCCCTCTCCTTATCCCTCCATCAAATTGTCAAAAAAATCTTGAAGGGTTATCAAACAAGGTGTGTGTTTTATTTGTGATTTTGATGGTTTCCTGATGTTTTCCTTTTCATCTCTAACCTAACCCTTACCTCTATCTCTATTTCTCAATCTACTCTCTAACCTAGCTATTATCCACTTCTAACTATACACCTAGCCTATATCTATCTCCTTGTCCATCTCTCTTTGTGTCCTAATTATTGAAGGCATTCAAGCTTCAATACTCCGCCAATGTATGATCAACCCTCTTAGAGAGTTGTGGTAGTACACAAGGTGAGTAACCATACCTTTAACCTCTCCCAAATCTCTCTCACTCTAGGAAGCTTATTCTCTCTATAAACTCTAGGTTCTCCTTGCTACAGGTACATCTGTCCAAGTAGTATCCTCATTGCCTATGGGCAAGAATAGGGCTTAGGAGGGAAATTTCTCTTTTATTCACTTCTCTCATATCTAGCTATTTTACATACTAGCTGAATAATCCAGATGATGTGAATTTATATTGCTGCAAATTTGTGTGATCTATTACAATTAACGTATGTGAATTTCTATTGCTTCAACTTTGTGTGATCTATTACAATTAATGTATGGATTAGCCATAAAATACACTTCCAAAAACGTAAAGTGTTTCTCTTTGGCCCAAAAAGGCTCAATGAAATACTTCTTTCACTAGATCCCATCATACTACCCCTTCTAGTCTATAAATTTTCTTTGATATAACTGTAGTTATCTAACTATGAACCAAGAGGATTTTATAGACAATTATCCCCAATCACTAGACAACACATTTTTATCATAGTGCGAACTAGACTACAGTTCCAAATAACAATTTGTAGCTTGTTTGGTCTGCAAAGATTGAATATTATTAACTCATCTATTAACCCTTTCATCCTACCCATAATAAGATATGACCAAAGCCTTCACATTTTCTTCTTTGTGCGGTTTTGATTTCCTCTTTTGTGTCCTTTATTTGTGTGTGTGAGTGCAAGAGAGAAATAATGGGGCTTCTTTGATTGCACTACCTACCAAACTCTACACTTTATGGCATCTATGGCATAACTCCTTTACATAGTTTTGGAGTTAGCTCACAAATTCTCACGGCAAGAAGCCTAGTGATTTCCTAGAAAGACTGCAATCTCCTCGCTATGATGTTGGTGAACCCGTTGCGAATATGCCAGGGTTTGCTAACATGGGTGATCATGTGGAGCAACATGGTATGCAATTCGACCTAGTAACAATGAAAATGTTTCAAGCATTTGCAATTTTCATGCAACAACAACATGCCACTAAAAGAAGAGAGATTTGAGCAAACAAATCCATACGAGCGATCGTCAACAGAATGTATCATCTCAATGGAAAAGATGTAACCAAGTACTTGTGCGAGTATGTGAAGGAGATGGATCTCCATCACCTGTAAGAAGGTGAGATAATTCAAATATTTGATCTAGTTGTTGCTCCATAAATTAGGGAACATGTTAGGGCATGCAAGGAATTTGGGAAGAACTCAAAGTAGCTTTCAAGGAGGAATATTTCATGAAGGACTCTGCGAGAGTGACCAAAAGAAAATTCTTAGATCGGGTAGTCAAGCCAAAGCAACGACTATCAGTAATAGAGCTACTTAGAGCATTTGAGCGGCGCTATGGACTACTCATTAGGACCAAAAAGGCCACACTAGATGCATAGAAAACAATTTTTTTCTTACAAGCTGCAGGTAAAGAGTTTCAAGAAAATTTGGAGCTTCTTCTTGAAGATAAATATGATGAGCAAGGACTAAAGATCGACCGTAATGAAGTTGAAGGTGATGTCTCACTGCTTGCCAAATGACAAAGAAGAAGGGATAAGATGTTCGTAAACACTAAAAATCCTTCCACCTCTACTTCGAAAAAAATGATAAAGCCTACTTTTATGGCTCCTAAGTTTGATGAGTCCATGCTAGATGAGCTTGTGAAGGGAATGTGTGACTTGAAGGTGAATCTTGCAAAGCTTGAAGAAAAAGGCCAACCATCAAGGCCACTTCTTAGGCAAAGACAGCAGCCCAAATAAGGGTTTGTTAATCGATGTATTTGGTGTGATGATAGAGACCTTGTAAGAAGGGATTGTGATAGTTTTAGTGATGCTTTTACAATGATGTTATCTTTTTTAAGGATGGTAAAATCCACTTATGAGAGATAGGTCTACCCTTGAGAACTAACTTTGGGAAGGGGAAAATGTAACCCTTAGTTGAAAATATGGAAACTAACCATGCCACCGCTTCAATTGAGGCAGCTAATTATGGAGTAAAAATTGAGCATCTTAGTGATAAAGAGGTGAGTGCTCTTCATGTTTGACTTTGGTCAAATGTCATGGAATTAGATAGAAAGGAAAATCTTACAAAAGGGATTCTACATGAAGCAAGTGATTGCATACCTCTAGAAACAAGGTGGAGTGATCCAGTGGATTCAATACCATGCATGTCAACTGTTAACTATGGAGCCTGATTTACCCCTTGTAATTTTCTATGTTAAAAAATCACATTTGTAAGTCCCCATTATGAGGAGAAGCCATCGTGCATGAAGAAAATCAGTTGCCGGAAAATTTCGGAAAACAAAATTTTCACGGATAGTATCAAGCAAAGCTCGAGACAAACTTCGCCGAAATAGTATGGCCAGACCGAAAGTGTTCAAAAAATGACATGTCGGTTGGTCAGTTGGCCGGTTTTGGTAGTCAATGGATGGTGGCCGATGGTCGGCAGTCAATGGCCAGTGGCCGAATTCAAAAGCGGACTTGTCTTCTCAAGGGCGGCCACACATGGGCAGATTGAAGGGTCCGATTTGGACTTATCTACACAAGGGTGACTACACATGGCTGCCTCTCATGAGAAAGTGCAAACGTTTTGGCCTATAAAAGGAGGCCATTTCTACACATATTTCATAATGCAAAGTTGATGCAACAAGGTGGGTGTGAGGTGGTGAGAGTGAAGAAAGTTGGGAGCTCTATTAAGGGTATAATCCCTTTGTAACCTACTTCTTGTTTGAAGTACTAAATCCATTAAGTGACAGCTTTCCCGTGCATGTATCCCACATTGAGTGAGCCACGCATATCATGTCTACTCTCTCTCTCTCTCTCTCTCTCTCTCTCTCTATCTACTCCATAATATCTTGTGTGTGAAACTTATCTCTCTCCATTAAGTAATCTACTCAATTATCTACTTAGCTACATCATATTTCCTAACAATTGGTATCAGATCAAGGGTTGCTTGTAGCTAGATTATCTCAAGTAGGGATTTCATTAACGTGATCACAAATACTTGAACATGTAAGTAACATTGAGTGATCACATTTTAAAATATGTGATCACGTTAAGTATTCACGTGACTTTCCCTTAACCTATAGAAAATTTCCAATTCGGTAAGCCCGTAGGGATTTTCTCATTTCTTGGTTGGCCCAATTTAGCACTCTTATAGTTTCTCGATGGATCCATAAAAAAAACACTTACCCTGGTGAGGTTTTGGTGGGTTGCCACATCACCACTTATGGGTTTTTTTTCATCACATTAATTGTGATTATGTGAATATGATAATAGACATTGTGATCACAAGAAATTTCATTTGATCACGTGAATAATAAATCCCTGACCTCAAGGAAATAATTCCTTGAATTGAGTGGGAGTAATGGCGGAGGAAGGGAAGCTCAAGGTTGAGAAGTTCAATAGAAAAACTACCAACATTGGAAGATGCAGATTGAAGACTATCTCTACCAGAAGGAACTCTATTTTCCACTGGGTGGTCTTGCAATGATGGAAGATGAAGCATGTATTGTCCTTGACCAAAAGACACTGGGAACAATCCGGTTAAGCTTGGCATCAATGGTGGCCTTAAAGTTTTTGGAGATGAAGACCACGGAGGACTTCATGAAGTCACTCGATCGCCTCTACAAGAAACCATCGGCATCCAATAAGGTATTTCTCATGGAGCGCTTGTTCAATCTAAAGATGGTAGAGAATGTTTCAATTGTAGAACACCTAAATTAATTTAACACCAACATAAGTCATATTTTATTGTGGTGAAAATAAATTTCAATGATGAAGTGCGAGCTCTCCGTATACTATCGTCTCTACCGGATAGTTGGGATAGTGATAGCCATTTTTCGGCTCTCCGTAATTGCCATAGTGAGCTACCTCACCCTACCAAATCACCAAAACACTGTGGCTATCCCTACCATTTCACTGTACATAGGCGTGTGTGAGTCAAGGAATTTTTTCCATATCTGCCTAAAATCCTCAGCTAGCTAGTAATTTTGGCTAGTTGAATCAAAAAAATAAATAAAATAAAAAAAATAAAATATATTATGGCCTATTTGTGTGTAAATATTGCATTGTATATATGGCCTAAATATAGGATTTTTTATAATTATTTTGATATTTTACTTAAATATTTATACTTAGGTGTGTGTTTTACTAAACCTGTGTATCCCTTCTTTCATTCTCTTACACCATAAGTATATATTTGGCAATGTGTACATACTCTAACCTCATATTTTTCTTTTATACAAATCACCCCTACATTTTCACCCCCACTCTCGTGAAAACAAAAATTGATTTCTACTCTCTTAGTCACGTTTATTATATTATTTACTTGCATACCTTTTCCTCTTTCACCCAAAATAATACAAAGAGGGACCATATCATATGATTCCAATATCTTTCCATATCCATATTTTTTTATTATTTTCACTCATTATTCTAACACCATGTGCTCATTGAGCTAAAATCCATGAATAGTCCCTACACTAGTCCCACCATGTATATATTGCTTTATTTACCAATAATCCTCCTCTATGCATGTGTAAAGGGAAACTTGGATGCTTTGTATTATGATATGACAATGGAGGGGCTCACTCTTGGATGCATTGTACAAATTCAACAAAGGACGGGGCCACTAAAAGACTTTTGTAGGAATAAAAAATAGGCTTTTTGGTGAGAATTTTGGCACCTATCTCCGCTCGGAATTTGAAGAAGTAATCAACAGAGAAAATATAGCCCACGATCTAAATAATCACATCAATGTTTTTTATGATTTTTGGAGCTATCAACGGTGAGATACATTTTTTTAGTGGACCCCAGTCTGCCCACTTTTCTCACAAAGTTACCCATAGTCTTCTCTCACCTCCTTTCCCACTTTCACTCACATACACTCATTCCTCTCCATCCCTCACTCAAACCTGCAACTTTCATGGCTTACTTCATCTTCTTCACCATTTCCATCTCTCCTTACTCCATAGCTCAAAAGATTATCATCTCTACACACATATAGCTCAATTTCTCTCTCTAGAATCAAATTCATATTACCATAACCTCTTCATCCTTTCATAAAAAGAGAAAAAATCAGCAAATAACCAAGCTCAAGCCCTGCAAAAGGAGGAGTTTGATCATGGAGAATTCAACTTCCCCATGGTCACAAGAACTGCACCGACAAAGTTCTACAACCGCTTCATTCACTAGAGGAGAAGGTGGAAAATTTCATTTACATCTTGTGGTTTCCACCAAATTGTGTGTATTCTCATCCTTCTTTTACTTTTTATCATTGTATAAATTATATAATGCACCTTGAGTGCATATGCCATGTAATTTTACCCCATCCTACTAACTTCAAACTACTAACACTAACTGCTAGCCCTTTTTTTGTAAATTGAACCCACTCTACTCTATCGTGGAGTAGGCAACCTCACACAAAAAATCACTCACCTCTCTAGAATCTTCTCTATTTCACCTCAATAATTCTCTCCTCTTGAGCCCACATCCATGTGACTCAAGAGACAAGAGAGCCCCACTCTCATAAGAACATATAAAAAATTTCATAAACATGGTTTTCTATAAAAATGTTGATTAGGTATAATCCTAATTAGGGCTCTCCTCACCTATAAATAGAGCCCTTCTCCCTTTGTACATGGCACGATCCCTACACTATTGCTTACTAATTTGAGCGTGCCATTCACCATCTTAGTTTTAGGGAGTGAGAGTGAGTTCTCTATGCACCATTACATGTGGTGTATAGGAAAGCTTCTTTGAGCTAGTTGTAACATTGCAAGGGAGTGAGTGATTCATAACTTCCAATCAAAGTTGTACCTACTCTTGTGCATCAATTTAATCAATAAGTAGGGTGCAATCGCGGGTCAAAAATCTCTTGAGTCTCTCCAATTCACGCTTCGCAACCTCATCTCATTTGGTTGAAGGTGACGCGTTTTCATGTTGAGATTCTTTTGTAGTATTTGCTTGTATGTGACTCAAGAGCTCTTGTGTTTGTTTTTGTTGCTTGGGAAAACATTATAAGAGGTTTGTATGGTGAGAGATCTCCCATAACCCTAAGATAATGTCTAGATTGCAACATCATCAAACTTAATCGTGTCTCTTGACTCTTCTCCAAGCTGTTCATACACCCACGTCAATCATTAAAATTGAAGCTAAATTCTTGCACAAAGATCTCTCTCTTTCTTGTGTGTGTGTGTGTGTTTGGTGTGTGTATTTATAGCATTTAAATTAGTGATAGTGTACCCTTCCTTCTCGCTTGTATTGCTAAGGGATTCTCCTCTTTTGCGTCCTCGTTCACTCTCTAACTAGGTAGTGCCCCTATCTTGTTTGGGTTTGGCTGTGGGTTGGTTGTTGTGTTGTGCTTGTGGTTGCCCCAACTCCAAGTGAGCAGCACGGGAGCCTTGAGGGGTGTTTAGAGGTCGCCTCTCTTGTTGCCCATCCCGGACCGCCTCAATTTTGGTGCTCCCACTGGGGATTGCTTGCGTATGTTTTGTGTAGGCTCAACCTTTAGCATAATCAAGTAGCTTGCATGAATCACGAGAATTTGTATGATCCTTTTATTCTCATTGCAAGGAAAAAGGTGCACATAACTGTTAGTACTACGTTCCAATTTCGGGCCCTCTTAGGTTGGCCAAGATAAACGCTTCAGTAAATCCTTTTATTTTGCCTCTTATTAGGTACGACCTTAGTTTGGACGTCTATATTTTTGTTTTGTTTTAAGAATTAGGTCATGCATAGACCATGGATAATGGCCCAGGAATAGAGGTTTTCCCCTCCCATTTCACTCCACACATTAGAGTAAATATTGCAATTAGTAGAAAATCCATTTTCAACAACGTCTGGTATTCATGTTTGGTGCCCAAAGAGTATGAGAAATTCTCGCGTCATCAAACCCTGTCATCCTATCTCTTATTGATTACCATAGGTCATTTGATGTGAATATTTTTATTTTGTTGTAGAATAGATTGCAATTTAGAAAATATTATTGAAAAAAACAAAAGCGTGCATCACTTTGGAATCAATTCAATGGAGAGCCAATGCCAAATGTCTGGATATCCTCTTTTCTTCGGAGAGGTTGGAGAGGATGCAGAATTATTTTTGGCGAATTTCAAAATGTCTTGCCGTATCAAGAGGATAGTAACTGATCAAGAACATGTAGAAATGTTTGAGGTGGTCCTTAGGAAAGATGCTAGCAATTGGTTTGACTCTTTGCCTGAGGAAGTTAAGGGGAACTACACAGAAGTTTTGAATTGTTTTAATAAATACTTCTTTGATCCCCAAAACACTCAAAAACTATGGCAAGACATTGTTTCTAATAAGCAAAAAGACTTAGATGACTACTACTTGTACAAGCAAGAGTTTCTACGTCTTTGGGCTGTATGGGTGAGAAATGTTGCTAACTCTGGTGATGGTGTAGAGTTCCTAAAGAAGGAGAGGTTCATAGCCGGACTCTTTCCTGACCTTAAGGTAAAAGTTGAGGCGGGTGCACCTGCTACCTTTGATGCAGCTGAAACTAGGGCTACTGAGAAATATAGGAAACTCAAGTGCTTAAGGGGGGAGGTTCCAATAGAAGGTCTTAGACCCAAAGGTAAGTCACAAGCATCAACATCTAGGGAGCTTCCTGAGGTAACGGCGGAAGTGATTAAGAAATTAAATGAATCTTTAAGTAGCCTGTCAATTCACCTTGCACAAGTTGTAGGTCCAAAGGGACAAGCAAAGAAGTCTGAAGAGCGAGATTCACGACCTAGGAGAGTCTTGCAATGTTGGAATTGCGGTGAGTCTAGACATGGGATGTATAATTGTCCTTGGCCCCGTGGGGAGCCAGGGAGACCTAATTTGAATTACCCAGTGATGAATGCAGGTGAAGGAACTGGTCAACAACCAAGGCTTCTACAAAGGCCAAATGGACCAAGACCACCTCCACAAGGGGTAGAAGGAGTTCCACCTTTGCCAGATCCAAATGTGCATGTGGTAGAGGTGACGAATTCCAATGAGGTTGACATGGAAGCAAATGGCATTAAGCGTGGCCGAGGGAAGGGTAAAGAGAAAGAAGGTGTCACATTACAGAGTGACCATGGACGAGGCAAGAAGGAAAAGGAGACCAAGGAAGCTAAGAGGACTTGACGTCGTATCAATCTCCAAGACTTCCCTCTTGAACATGGTATGGCTCCATACAACTTGTTTGAAGACATGAGAGGTAAGGGTCCTGATATCTCATGGCCTCAGTTTCTTGCATTATGCCCACAAGTTAGGAGGGATTTAACAAACGCAATTAGCACTAGGATAAAGGTAAAAGAGAATGTGCATGTTGTAAAAATTGCACATGCTGAAATGAATGAGGATATTACACCTGTGCTAGATTGTTACATCAAAGGAAGATTGGTTAGGAAAGGTCTAGTGGATGGGGGTGCACAAATTTGTATCATGACAGAGGGACTCATGCAAAAACTAGGCATGCACATCCATGAGACACCTGAAATTAAAGTCAAGATGGCAAACAATAGCAAGACTAGGTGCGTAGGCATTTGTAAAATGTTTTTGTGGAGGCCTTTGGCATTAACAAGGCAGTGGATTTCTATGTCATGTCTACCAAAGGAAATGGTTACCCATTTATCCTAGGGAGACCATGGCTAATGAAAATGTGAGCTTTGCAGAATTGGGAGAGTGGAAAGCTAATTTGCAGGAATGACAATCATAAGAAGGTTGTCTTTGACATGAAGGAGCAACGCCAAGAGGAGCTCCATGAAGAATCATCTCAAAGTGAAACAGAGGAAGGCTGGACCGATAGCACTTCAGAAGGAGAAAGTAGCGGCAGCATTACTGAAGATAAGTCTTCCATCGAAGTCATGGGGGTAAGGTTTAAGCCAAACAACCAGGAGACCTCTTGCCTAGGTTTGGAAGAGGTAGGTTCCCAAGAGAGCCAAAAGGTGGAAGATGAAAGAATTCTAGAAGGTATGTTATCTACAACACTTACAAAGGATGAAAGAGAGGAGCTCAAAGGTGTGTTAAGGATATTTCCTAGGATTTTTGCTAAAGACTACACTGATGTGCGTGGAGCAGATGTTGTTCAACACAAAATTGAGTTGAAGCCAGAGGCCACATCTAAGGCTGAGAAGCTACGAAGGCTAGGATTCATCAAGGAGCAAGCTCTACTCAAGGAGGTAAGATAGCTTCTAGCAGCAGGTTTCATTTATCCAGTGTGGAGAATTCAGAGTGGGTCTCTCCCGTTGTTGTCACTCTTTAGAAAAACGGCAAGTGGAGGGTGTGTGTGGATTACTGACCACTCAATGAGGCAACAAAAGGAGATCACTTTCCCCTCCCATTTCAGGATGAGATACTAAATGAGGTAGCTGGTCATGAGAAGTACACTGTGTGTGATGGCTACTCGGGTTACTTTATAATAGGTATCGCATTGGAAGATCAATTGAAAACGACCTTAATCACTCCTTGGGGTTGTTATGCTTTTAGAGTCATTCCATTTGGACTGACAAATGCTCCTGCAACTTTCCAACGCTTCATGAACATGGTGTTTCAAGTATTCTTTGGAAAGTCCATTAGGGTTTTTATTGATGATTTTTGCATTTATAGCTCAAAATCATTGCATCTACAAAGGGTAGAAGAAGGTTTAAAGAAGCTCTACAACATGGGAGGTCAACTCAACCCCAACAAGTTTCACATAGGTGAGGATGAAGTGATCTTGCTTGGTCACAAGGTTTCCTTTAAAGGCATTGAGGTGGATCCTTCAAAGGCAAAGGCTCTTATTGAGCTCCCATCACCCAAGAATCTCAAAGAGGTCATCTCATTCATTCAAAAGGTGAAGTATATGTCACGCTTTATTCACTTAGCTTCGGAGTTGCTTCATCCTTTGCAAAAGTTGACATGACAAGTAGAATTTGCATGGTCTGATGAGCTTGAAGAGTACTTTTGTAACATTAAAGTCATTTTGTCAAAGCTACCAACACTCATGCCTCCTTGTTAGGAGTACACATTCTTTGTTAGCTCTAGCGTTGGAAGAGAAACAATTGGTGCCGTGTTGCTACAACAAGATCCCCTTAGTACCATAATGCAACCCATCTACTTTGCTAGTAGGGTCATGAATTCCCTGGAGAGAGGCTACACAGAAGCAAAACTCATGATGCTTTCTCTCATGTTTGCGGTGAGAAAGTTTAGATCCTACCTGCTACCAAAACCTTTTGTAATTCTCACTGCAGAAAATTTGTTCCCTTGGGTGTCATCTCAAATGAATCTTAGTATTAGGATCTCAAAATGGATTATGGAGTTGCAATAGTTCCAATACTCTTTCAAGGTAGAAGATAGTGTGCGTGCACAATTGGTGGGGATTTTCACTTATAGGGTACACGAGAAGGAAATTAAGGTGCCTAAGGTAAAGACCCTACCATTGCCACCACCAAAAAGTATTTCTAATGCTTTTACCTTGTTCTTTGATGGAGCTTTTTGACGAGCCACAGGGAAAGCAGGGGGAGGGCTAGTGTTGCTCAACCCAAGTGGAGAGGTGGTCATGAAAGAGAAGGTCAATCTACCAGGTTCAACTAGCAACAATGAAGTAGAATACGACACACTACTTCATGGTTTGAAGATGTGCATTGGGCAAGGTATACAACGTCTCATGGTAAAAGGAGATGCACTTCTCATTGTTAAATAGATTTTAGGCATTTGGGCATGCAATAATGAAAGCTTAAGGACAAAAGTTCATGCCATTTGTAGGATGTTTAATCAGTTGGAAGAAGTGCAACTATATCATATTCCTAAGAAACAAAATGAAGATGCCGATTTACTTGCACAACAAGCAGTTACATGTGTTGAGAAAGAAGTGCAAGTCATCATGGTGGCAGCAGCTGTCAAGCAACCAAGATACTAGGGATTGGAGTCATTGGCTCCCATTATTGGCTACATTTTGGAGGGCGAGTTTCCACAAGAATTCACTAAAGCTCATAAGAGGAGACTCATGAAGAAGGCAAGTTTCTATCTCTTCCTAGAAGGATCCCTCTATCAAAGAGGAAAGGATCAAGTGTGCAGAAGAGTACCAACTATCGAGCAAATTCCAGCCATTCTAAAAGGTTTGCATGAAGAGGCATGTGGTGGTCATTTTGCCCAAGAATTAACTGTGAAGAAGATTTTGCTTGCGGGGTATGTTTGGCCAAGTTTGCATGTGGATGTTCAACATTGGTGTAAAAGTTATCACAATTGTCAGATAAATGGAAATAAAAGGTTGGTGCATGGCCTGAGGCAAATAGTTCTTGCAAATGGACCCTTTGAAAAGTGGGGCATTGGTGCTATGGGTCCTCTTCCTAGGACAAAAAATGGTAAACTCTACATTCTAGTGGTTGTAGACTATATGACTAGTGGGTGGAAGCACAAAGTGTGGCAAGGGTAAATGGGAAAACAGTGAGCAGGTTTGTCTACACTAATATTTATTGTAGATTTGGCACACCTCTAGAGATTGTTTCAGATAATGGTCCGGGGTTCAAGAAGGGTTTACTCACAGAAGTTTGTGAAGAGCTTCACATTCTACATCGTCATAGCACACCATACTACCCACAGTCGAATGGTTTGGTGAAGAAGGCTAACGGTGTCATTGTAGGCATCATTAGAAAGATGGTCTAAAACAAAACAAAGTTATGGGATGACTTCTTGGATGGTGCCTTGTGGGCATATCGAACCACATATAGGGAAGCCACGGAGTTCACACCATTTCACTTGGTCTATGGACAAGAGGCTTTGCAGCCTATCGAGCTCAACATTCCAACAATGAGGCTTCATGGCAAAGGTGCACAAGATGATCAAGAGGTATGGATGGATTGACTTCTTACGTTAGTGGAGCTTGAGTGGAAAAGAGAAGCAGCTTACGAGTGCTACAAGAGGAAAGCCACACAAGAAAAAGAAAAGCTCGACAAGAAACTGAAGGACAAAGGAATCAAGGAAGGAGAGCTTGTGCTAAGGTATGACAATCGACTCAATAATCGTTTTGATGCCAAATTTGAAACTAGATGGCAAGGGCCATACATAGTTAAGAAGGCTTTCAATTCAAGTTACTATCAACTTATGGACTTGAATGGGAAAGAGCACTCCAAGAAGGTAAACGGGTATCGCTTGAAGCCTTATTTGAGTCGCCTTCTACCAAAGGATCTACCAAAGATCTGTCAAAAGGCCGCTGTCTCATGTAAGTATTGTTACATGAAGCATGAGTGTAACTGCAGCCAAAGTTCTGAGGGGCCAAACAATGAAGATCTCGTCAAGGACTCTAAAGCACTCTCTTTGAATAAGATGCTCTATGATGGTACATGAATGTACCATTATCATGGGGGAGGGCTGATGATAGCCGTTTTTCGGCTCTCCATAATTGCCATAGTGAGCTACCTCACCCTACCAAATCACCCAAACATTGTGGCTATGTTGGACGGATACGCCGCGATGGATGACAACACAGCGAGAACTCACCTAACATGTAATGTCAGCTAAGGACGAAGCTTGACCCGCAGGCGCGTGGAAGCAAGCATAAGGTGTCAACCTACACTCGTCCAACTCCTAACTAATTCTTACAAAGGTCTTTACCAATTGTCTTAGTCACAGCGTTCAAGAGTGCATAAGAGGAAACTTCCTACAACGCTTTCTAGAGCCAAACACCCATCAAACAATCTTGAAACACCATAGAACTTGACGGAGACCCTACTAATACCAATAGGTCGCTCTCCCTAAGGTCTAAGAACCAAATTCACGACCCAAAACACCTAGTGCAGAAACACGTAGGATGTCTGGCCGAAATCTGTAGGTCTTCGTTTCCGAAATCGAAAGTACTTAATGTGTAGTTCTACTCAATGTGAACGCGTGGATCTGCTGCAATGCAAAATCGGACAACGTATGATCACCCAAACACCCGATGAAGCTCGTAGAAGGAGCTCGCAAAGCCGGACTGTATACGCGCAATGTAGGTATCGGATTGTAGCTCTCGTCGGGGGCAACATGCTGCACTTCTCTGGACTCGATTCCGACCACCGGAGCACACGTAGCGTCAAGATGAAGCTCACACTCTCTCTATCGTACACAGTACACTCACTCACAGACTTCAAACTTGTTTTTAAAAATGACAAAATGTTTTTTCATTAAGGTCAAAAAGTGGTATATATATCTTACAATTTCTCAAACCCTAAAGTTCCAAAATCAACCATCTACTCAATCTAACTATCAAAACTGGGATACAATCTGGAAACTTCTGTAAGTCCCAATAATTACAAGGTGAAAAATCAGGTTTTCCTCAATGAATGAATAATTACAAAAATAATAATCCTCGGAGTAGTTACTGTCGTGGGGTGTGTCCACCTTCTAACAATCCCCCCCTCCTTGTTCATGTCGTCCCCGACATGGCCTTGATCTGCTGCTTCATCTTATCGTTTCCCACATCTTTAGCAGCAATTCATACCTGGCATGTAGGTTCAGCATTGTTGGGCCAAAAATGTTTGTATTCATGGTGAAGAACCCTGTATAGAATGCTTCTTCAAAATCCTGGAGGTGATAGGATGGTAGAAACAGGATCCTCTGATACAGCACATGTATCACCTCCTTGGAAGGCTGACCTAACAGATCATAGGTGCATCTGTATGTATCCTGCAAGAAGAAGATGATGTCAGTCACCTGGCCTGGCTTGAAGGTCTCGAACACTGCTAAGATGGTTCTGTAGATTTTCCTCATCATAATGCATGTGAGGTCAGGCGAGCCAGTGAACAATTTTATGGTGCCCGTTAGGGTTTTCACCATGTATTGGACACTTATTCTCTCACCTGCCTTCACACCCGGTAAAATTTCATGTGCCTTCCACGTCCTAACCCTTGGTAGAGGACAGAAGCTAAGGTTGTCTTTGATATTTTTAGGTGCCTCTACCAAGTGGATTAGGTATTGTGGGTACTTTGTAAGCCAAGCCTTCCTCCACTTTGGCTGAGAATCCACTATAAGCTTAACTCCTTCTGGCTTCGAGGTGTCTACATTGTAGAGAGGTACCGTTGGCTCTTCTCTGATCCGCTTGTTTATTGTAGCTGCCTCATATTTCAGCAATGGATATGGGAGAGAGGGTTGAAGCCACTCGCGCCTGAGAGTGCTGGTGTCGATCTTCTGGATTGTCATAGATTTGAAGACCCTCTGCTCCCATTCCAAGGCTTCCTTCGTGCTTTCTCTTAGCTCTTCCTGTATTGCCTTACGCAATTTTTCCTCCTCTTCTTGTGTTAGATCCTGTGGCTCTTGAGAGGATCCTGCTATGCTTTCCTCTTGCATGTGTGTATCCACAGGATCTGCCACATTTTTGAGGTCGAGGCCCTCATTGGCGGCTGGCCCTGAGCTTTCTACCTCTCCTCCTTGCTAGCCTTTCAACTCCTCAATTTGCCCGAGGAGTGTTTGCTTTTCCGCTTCAACTTGTCCGCCCATATTCACGAGGAGGTCATTAAGTTCGGCGTTTATTCTTTCCGCCTCGTCGAGCTTTATCTTCATGCTTTCCACTTCTTCTTGCAGGGCTTTTTGGCCCTCTTCCATTCTAGTTTGCATGACTATAGAACATTCAGCCATCATCAATCTCTACTTTTTCTCGAGAGTCAATTCTTTCTGAAGTTCTTGCATTTTCTCTTCGTAGAGTTGACTCTCAGAAATGATTTGAGTCGAGCTCGTAGCTCTGAATCTAGCAGGTGATGCTCGCAGCCTCTCGATGGTTTGATCTTTGACTTTTAGTTGGTCCTTGAGCTCAAGGACTTCATCCAGGCTTGCTTCTTGTCCTATCTTTGCTCTTTCCTTGGCATTCCTCATGGCCTCTACTTCTTTCGTTTCTTCTGCCAGTTGTAGTGTCAGATTATCTCTTTCTTTCTCGGCATCTCACAATGACTTGCTGAACTGCTGACATTCTTCTTTAGCTGCTTGTATTCTTTTTGCTGCTTCCTGATTTGCTTCTTCCATTGCTTGGCAGTTTTGTAGAGCCCTTGCCAAGCTGGCCTGTAGGTCGGCTTTTCTCTCCTTTTTCCCTTGGCTTTGTGCCTGCAGAGAATGTACTTCCATTTTGATCTTTTCTTCAGTGTCTTTGAGAGTTGTCATTTCTTTCTCTGAATCCATGGATTGTGCCCTCAATCCGGCTAGCTTTGTCATCACCATGTCCCAGTCATTGGAGGGCGGGTGCAGGTCTACTGTGTCTATAGCAATTTCTTTTAGCTCCACTAGCCTTATGCCTTGCATCTGTTCTTTAGGCCCTATCCTCGCCAAGTCGAATGCGACTGTGGCGGCTTCTTCCTTCGTATCGCCTGCAGCTAGCAGGTCCAAAAATGCATAGTAAGCCTCATCTAATCCTTTTTGCTCAGTTTCAAGCTTGGCCTCTTCTTTTGGCTCAGGTTCTTCTCTTTGCTCTTGATCTTCTGCTTGCCTTTCTTCTTGTCTGTCCTCAGCCTCCTTATCTTCCTGTGGAGGGCTGCAAGGAGGTGGTGAGGGCAGTGGTGATGGCTATGGGCTGGGTTAAGGTCTATCTGGTAAAGATGCAGGTTTGCCCTTTAAGTCCCTATCTGCTTTTGTTTTTCTTTCTCTTTCCTGGCTCTCTTGCTCATCCAGCAGTTTCTGCCTTATCTGTTGTATTTCCTCCTCTGTGAAAGGGACATGAGGGATGTTTTTTTGTTGCAGCATCAAGAATCTCGAAATTCTTGATATAATCTTCAAATCGGTCCCTTTGCACTCTTCTGGACGATCCGGACATAGAATCTAGAGATGGCTTAAATTACTCTTGAGGGCTCTCTCCGCTCGAAAACTCTCCATCAGTCTCTCTATTCTTGCCGCTTTCTGAGACCTTGTTTCTTTGGCCGGCACTTGAGCAAACTCCTTCTTTCCTTTCTTCTGCTCGAGTTGCTCCTCTTCAACTGGCTCTAGCCGTCTTTTCACTCTTGTAGCCACCCTTGGTGCCCTTTGCGGCTCATCTTCCTTGTCTTCTTTTACTCTCGGCCAATCATTCTGAGATGGGGGGTCAGGCCACCTTCCTTTAATGTGTAGTGCCCCAAAAACAACCTTGGTGATCAGTTCTCCTGGCACTATATAGGTTGGATTTTTGTTGCCCATCTTTGCTAAGCTGTCATGTATATATGCCGCATAGCTGATTATATTTGGGGTGCCTTTTGTCATTGCCCAAGTGAACGTTGTGGCAATTGCACCTGGCGGCATCCTGTACTTCTGTGGCCTCTTCCTGCACATGTGGAAGTACTGGTTGTATAATTGGCTCATAATTGCCACTTTTGGGTTGGCAATGTCTTCAAAGGTGTAATTTGCCTTTTTCTCTTCGTACACCTTGACGTCATCCCTTCTTGTTGTTACACCGTCTTCCTCATTGGAGAGGTCTAGTGTATGGTCTACAACCCGCTCAGTGATTATTATCTCTGTTGCTGGTCTGCCTTGTAAATCTGTTACCTTGGCCACTCCATCCTCTTTGATGCTTGTTACAAACTCCAAGAATCTTTTGATGTCCACCCCCGCCGGTATTGCTTCGAAGCAGTTGTGGAGATCAATTTTCTCCAAGTAGCCAGCCATCTTGCTTCGTACAAACTCATTGAGTTCTCTCGACAGCATTGGTAGCTCTATAACATTGCCTTCAGTGTCTTTGAACACTCCCTGGTAGATCTTTAGGTCGTTGGACTCTAACAGATCCTCTTGTATCCAGGTGTTGGTGGGCTTTAGTGTTCCTTCTGGAATGACAAAGGGTTCCACTTCGTCCAGATAATCCTCGATGGTCATTCTTTTCCTCTTTGCCGGTGACTTCGAGGTTGCCATAGATCCTGTTGCACTCAATAGTCCAAAGTTAGTGTTTTTTCCATATTAGCTGCGAAACTAAGTTTTACTTATCCAAATGACTTGAAAATTGAAAATAAAGCTTAAAAGGAACTTGTGAAGCTATGCATGTGCTCACAGTGCAGATCTGGCCAAAAATTTCCATCTAGACATCCTACGGGTAGGATGTCTTTTTCATCAGAATTAGTTCATACTTGACATGCAGGTAGTGTAAGGCTCATGGAACATGGCTATATGCTTGGATTTGAATTTGGATATCAAAAAGTGCCCTTGAGACATCCTACGCGTAGGATGTCTCCTGGTGAATTTTTTCATTTTGCTGGTGCTCCTAATGCTTGCCCTTGGCCCCCCTACGTCTCTTTTGAGCCTACTTTCAACAAAAAAGTCAAATGGATAGAGAACAACTCCCTGTGTGGACTTCAGAGCCTCTGAGCCATTTCTAAAGTTTTGGAGTGATTTTTGGCGATGAAATTTCTTGATGTTGGTCTCCATAGCTTCCCGATCCCTTGGGGATCCTTGCCGTATGGTTTTTGTCGACTTTGGCTTCACCGGAGCTCCATTTGGCAATTTGTTGCTCTAGAAGCACCCGTGGTTGCGTTTACATACCTTTGATGATTTGTGGTGATCTACCACCATAGGACTTGGTTGTTGATGGTCTAGGAAAGCCGCTCGTAAAGTTTGATGGCAAATGGGCTTGCGGTTTGGCCGCAAGTGCAATTTGACGCTTTGTGTGTCTGATGCCGTTTTCTGAAGTTTAGTGCCGCTTCGGGTCACTTTTTGGTCATGCGGGTCATATAGACTTGTCGAGCATGTCGAGATGCTCCTACCCATGAATTTTGGTAGAATTTGGTTGCAGTTTCGCCGAATTCCCATTTGGTGGCCTCTTGCAGGTTTCTGGGAATTAGGGTTTTTTCCGATGGTTTCCTACTACCTTTGGCTATCCAAGACTAGTCTCCTAGACTAGGGTAAGCTGCCGATAAAGTCTTGTTGATTTTGGGTTCGCCGCCGTTAGGCCGCCGTCTCTACTTGTAGGGCTCTACCGCTCGCTTTGTGTGTGACCCCTACGCTAGTTTTCGCGACATAATGACAAACATCCACGAAAAGCTCAAGGTGGTGAGCCTACCTCTCATGTCTGGAGCTTGTCGGGTAGTCGTGCACTTCGTAGAAGCTGCTGGAAGGTCGATCCGCTCTAGGTGGCAAAAGCTCTCTCCAGAAAGTCAATAGTGAGAATGAGCTAAAAATGGGGTGAAAATTTCTTATAATGGAGGTCCCCGAACCACTTTTCATGAAATTTGACATGTGCTCCTATCTTCTTGCGAGATGCGGTTTAGGCTCAAAAATTTCTTGATTTGGACTCCATTTGCTCTGTTTACCAGAAATTTGGCATTTCGGTCAAAATCTGTCCAAAACACGCTTTCCGCTCTAGTCTCATAATTGCATCCCCACTGTACCATAGGTTTTCCTATAGTCACTGATCATCCCCATTTTATTTTTTTTCATTACAATTGTTTTGCACCTGCTTTTTGTATTTTTGAAGTTTTTCTACCGAAAATTAGCAAAATTAAAAGGAAAATAGAAAATCAAACCCAAAAAATCCCCAAAAATCATAATAAATCACAAACATCATCGCAACACATTATATACACTCACATGCAATTTTTATGGCCGGATTTCTCCGTTTTACCAATACTTTACCTGAAAAATGGCTATTTCTACTTATATACGCACACCTAGGAGCTTGATTTGGCATTTGGCCCCATATACCTGTAGCTTCATGTTGTATAAGGGCATATATACTTGGGTTACTCCATAAAATTTCACAATCAAACAAAAACCCTTAAAATAGTCAAAAATCATGCCCTTTTTTGTTGTTTCTGTTATTGGTTCTGCATTTGAGAGTGCCTCTAGAATGCCTCCCCCCCCTCCTAGCTGGAGTCCTCTCGGACGACAAGGTATCGCCTCGGAGTATGTGTCGTGCATAGGTTGAAAAATTTGTGCTAATGCCTAGCCGATTAACGTGGCCCTACGTTATGCATACTCGATCAATGGATGGAAAAATTAATGTTGTGCAAGAGAAGGGAATAAGCAAGATGCTTATTGGCATTCGCCATCGAGGTTTCCTGCTTTCTTTGCAAGTAGCAGCTGTAACTCTACTGCTCTCTGTTTATTGTCTTTTTTGCAAAAGGCACTGTTGATGGAGTCGTAGCTGTTTCTAAGGGCAAAATTGGCTTGTCCGTAATGGTTATGGGCCGTATGGCCATTGCTTTCCATTTGTATTTTGTTGCTGCCAGTTTTTGTAGATGGTTTGGCACTTTCTCCTTTGCCACTGGTTTGTCTTTTATTGGCATCCACGTATGTCGGTTTTCCCTTTTGAAATGCAGCTGTCTGCTTTTCGTTGTTGCTTGTACTGAAGGGAGTTCCTTTTGCTTTTGCTTTGGTATCCAAATGTGAGTGACATTTGGTTTATGGCTAAGCATTTTCTTTGGGATCCATATATGTTTTATGCCCCTGGTTTGTGGTTGAACCATTTGCTTTGTTGGAATCTTTTTGTTGCATTGTTGTTTGTCTGCCATGTCTTTTCTATCCTTCCACATACATACTTGTTTTCCTTGTTTTGGTAGCCTAGATTTTTGCATTGTGGCCGTTGACTTCATGTGTCTGTAAGTAGTATGGTTGTCTTTTACCTGATTTTTTCTCTCGGGTATCATATTGTTCTTTGATGGCATTTGTTCTTTTGGCTTTGTTTCGAGTGATTGCATGGCTTGCAGTTGAGCATGTTGGTATTGCTGAGCAAAAGCTATCACCTGTTGTTCATGTTCATGGAGAATTTTAACTGCCTTTGCTTTCCAATCTATATGCACATTGTACTCTTTTTGCCAAGGTTGCCCCAGCATCATTGGGTGTTGTGTGCTTTCTTCTGTCACCACATAGAATTTGTGTGGGTAAATATATTGATGTATCTGTACATGCAATATAGTCAATCCCAATGTTTTCAACGGGTGTGATGTGCTACTTTCCAGCGCTTGAGGAGTAGGATGAAGTTGACCTGTGACTTTGAGCTGTTGGTATAATCCTTAAGAGATCAAATTTGCTTGAGCACCCGAATCAAGCAAGGCTGTTGATTCAACTTGATTGCTGCCCACTTTGACCGCAGTTATTGGCTCCAATGTTTCTTCCTCCAACTTTGTCAGTCGAATGGAATTGATTCATAATGGTGGTCCACTTTGTTGTTGTTGTCGCAGAAGCCGTCTTTTTGCAATGCGTTCTTGTGCTTCGGCTTGAGCTTCCTCCCGTACTCTCTGTTTTTCCTTCATTCTTTGTTTTCCTTGATGAATTTGTTAGAGCATCTCCTGTGTGAGTGGTAGATGATACCTCCTCAGTGAACATCCACTAATCTGGTTTGGCATTTCTTCACCTACTAATGTAACAAGCTTGACAGCTCCACTTTGTGATAGATCACTAATCACAAATGGTCCCATCCCTCGCTTTTTAAGTTTCTTGCCATGTTGCTTCAAGGTATAAACAAGTACGTAATCACCTGTTTTGAACTCTTTGGTACGCACATGTTTATTAAAAAATTCTTTTTGTCTTCTCTTTTTAGCACAGATTGAAGCGACAGCTCGTAAGCGGAGTTCATCTAGCTTTTCAAGATCCTCAATTCTTGAAGAGAGCTCATGCACTGTCCATTCCAAGCTTTTTGCTACTCGTAGAGTTGGAATTAAAAATTCTATGGGTAGTATAGCATTTAGGCCAAACAACATGTTGTATGGTGTTGTTCCTATCGATGTTTTATAAGCTACCCTGTATGCCCATAGTGTTGAGTGTAGCTGCTGATCCCAATCTTTTCTTGATTCTGACACTATGTTAGTGAGAACCGTGCATAGTGCTTTATTAGTGGCCTTAGCTTGCCCATTGGCCTGTGGATGGTATGGTGCGGATTTCCTATGTATGACCATGAATTCCTCTAGCAGATATTCAATGACTTCATTGATAAAATGTGTTCCACGGTCACTAACAATTTCTATTCGTAACCCGTAACGTAAAGAAACATTCTCATACAAAAATTGTGCCGTTGTGCGTGCAT
Source organism: Adiantum capillus-veneris (assembly GCF_014529385.1). Classification (NCBI taxonomy): domain Eukaryota; kingdom Viridiplantae; phylum Streptophyta; class Polypodiopsida; order Polypodiales; family Pteridaceae; genus Adiantum; species Adiantum capillus-veneris. The sequence goes on from NC_140933.1 coordinate 68,700,847, forward strand.
CAGCTTTTTGTGTTGCTTTGGCTTCGACCCATTTTGTGATAGTCCGTAGCCACAATGATATATTGTGTATGTTTGCAATATATAGGGGGTGATATAGGTCCGATGAAATCAATGCCCCATTTTGCAAATGCTCTTGCTCCCATCATTGGCCGTAATGGCATCTCATCTCTTTGTATTGGCACCTTGGTGCGTTGACATGCATCACAACGCTTTACAAACTCTTCAGCATCCATGTGCAATGTAGGCCACCAAATTCCTGCAGTTAATACAAATTTTGCCATCTTATCGCCCGAAAAATGGCCTCCGCTATGTGCATGTTCTAGAATCAACAGGTATTCACTTTCACTTGCACAGATTCTAAGTTGATTGTCCTTACCTCGCTTATAGAGTTGGTTCCCAATTAACTGAAAGTCACGAGCTTCGAGCTCTATAGCTTTTTTCCGTGCTCTTGTGATGTTCTCAGGGAACGTCTTGGTGGTCAGGAAGTCAATAATATATTGACTCCATGTAGGTGCTATTTTTACCTGAAACAAAGTTGCGTGATCCATTGGTCGTTTGGCACTACATATAGTACAATTGGTAACATAAGAATGCGTGTCCGCATACATAGTTTGCGAATAAACCCCTTTTTTTTTCAGTCTCTAGTGTGTCTTCACTGTTGAACAATGAAATGCACAATCCTGGACATGTGCCTCTTCAAGCTAGCACTTGAATTCTTCCGGGTTTATACATAATCGTAGGATTAAGTCCGATCCAAAATGATGCAGCCGTCCTGCTACCAACTGGAAGTTTTTTGTTTGTCGAATTGTTTGATGTTTGGATCTGCATTCCGTATTATCAAACCCCCTTCCAAAGGAAAGAATGCTAACAATTTCCTGAGACCATTTGGGTACCATTTCAATGTTGAAAAGATAAGCATCTGGTATGTCATCATCTACTCCTTCAGGAGCTTCCCCGTTGTGTATCCGTGAAAGATGATCTGTTCGTAGATGGGTTTTACCCTTTTTGACCACCACTGTGAAGTCAAATTCTAGCAATATAAAAAACGAGCGTACGATTCTCCCTGTATTGCAAGGTTCATTTACTAGGTACAAAAGAGCTTGATGATCTGTGAAGAACACAAATTTGTTTGCAAGCAAATAATTCCGAAATTTCTTTACAGCATAAATCATTCCTAACCCTTTCCGCTCGATGGTTGTGTAGTTCTTTTCCGCACTGTTTGTCTGTCGGCTTGCATAGCAAACCGGAAAATCCATTCTTTCATCTCCAAGTTGAGCTAGAATACTTCCAATGGCATATGCTGAAGCATCAATGTGCACATGGAATATCTTTTCCCAATCTGGTGCCTTCAGTACAGGTGCTGATATAAGGTTTTCCTTCAGCTTTTGGAATGAAATTTCACACTCCTTGGTCCACTCGAAATTGACTAGCAAACGATACAGAGGTTGTGCGATAACCGCATACATGTATATGAATCTTCGATAATATCCGCAATGTCCCATGAAGGATTGCACTTGTTTCGCATTAGTAGGCCTGGGTAGGTCTACAATGACTTTGACTTTGTCTAGGTCTGTGGTTATGCCATTTCTTGAGACAATGTGTCCTAAAATTTGGCCTTGCTTAACCATAAATACACACTTTTCCGGGTTAAGACATATTCGATATGTCCTGCACTTTTCAAAGACCTTTTGCAAATGGTCAATATGTTCCTCTCGTAGAAGAGAGTGTACACACAGGTTATCCATGTAAATTTTCAAGAATATTCTTAGGTATTCCTTGAATGCATGAGTCATTAACCTTTAGAAAGTGGCTGGTGCATTAGTTAAGCCAAATGGCATAACTCGATACGCATAAATCCCCCATTATGTGGCAAACGCTATTTTGTGTTGATCCTCCCTTGCTATTGCCAGTTGGTTGTATCCTAAAACCCCATCCAGAAAGGAATAAGCCTGTTTTTCGGCCACTCGCTCAAGTACATGTTCAGTGATTGGCAAGGGATAATTATCCCTTATGGTTGCTGCATTCACCTTCTTGAGGTTTACACACACTCGTAGTTTTCCATTCTTTTTGGGAACTACCACTATGGGTGACACCCAATTTGTATGTTCAATCTCATAGATGAATTCAGCTTCCATCAGTTTATTGATCTCTTCTTTGATTCGTTTAGCAAATGTGTCAATATATGTATAAGGACGTTGTTTGCTAGGTTTTGCATCCGATTTCAATGGAATTGTATGTTGGCATATCAATGGATCAACTCCTTTGAGGTCTTTATAGGACCAGGCGAACACATCTTTATACTTCTTGAGAAGTTGTGTTAGAAGTTGTTCTTCCTCTTCAGGCTCTAAATCGTTAGCTATATAGACCGCCGGCTAAGGCTTTTCACCTGGTTCTGCGATGTCTATCTTTTTTGCATTTTCAGGCCCATCGTAAGATTCTTGGTTGGTTCTTTCCTAACTGGTGGTGTTCATGTTTCCCTTTTCTGACTCCCCTTTACCATCACTATCTTTTTCAGAAGTCCATATCTCTCTCATAGAACGTTTCAATTCTTGGTATTTCTGTTTACGCTCCAGTTTGGCCCACTCTTGGTCCTTTGTTATTTCTTTTTTTGAATTTTGAGATTTTTGTGATTTTGTTTCGGTTTTAGCTTTTCGTACCTGTTTTATTTCCTCTCGCGTTCTTTCTATTCGATTTTTTGAGAATCTTCCTGATATTTGATCTTTTACACAATCCTCTGCTTTGACAAGCATCAAATAGTGGGCTTTACCTTTCATCCTGGGCATCAAGTTCTCTCTAGCTTTGTTTCCTGCTCGTTTCCTCCTATAGCGTTCTTGGCGTCTAGGATATTGATTAGCAAAATCATAAAACTTGATATTCTTGGTTTCATTTCCACGCTCACTTGAGGTGTCTGAACACTTATTATCTGCATCATTATTTACTTCCAAATGTTGAGAGGATTTGTAAAACTCTTCTTGTTCTGGTGGTTCTATCGTCTCTTTTTCTGGTATAACGCTTACCATGTAATAGGATAACACATCATAGCCATCCTTATCACAAAATTTTGTTGTTGGACTGTTGGTAATGGTACAGACATCCAATGTTGCTAGTATGTGTTCCCATTCTAGAGGTTCCAAGGAATCTTTAGGGAATATACTCCTTGTCCTCAATTGCTCTTTCTAAGACGCAGTCCTCTCTTCTTAAGCTTCCACAATGTGAAGCTCCACACATCCATAGCTCTTTTGGTTGCCCTAACCATGCTGGTAGTTCCGATCCTGCTATTGTAGCCGAATCAAACTCTTCCACAGGTGTTTGGTTCACATCTTTGTAACTATGGTCTTTTAGGTGTATTTTAGTTGTTGTCTCGCCATGTCTCAAGTATATGTGGTCATAACCCCAATCTTGGACCATCTTTAATTGTCGCATGAATGGTCATCCCAAGATGATCTCATAATTGTTCTTTTTGTCGAAATCAACTATTGCAAATGTATGCTCATACTCGATTCCCCACGAAGGGACAATCACTTTTTCTAAGAGTCCTAGAGGCTTCTCCATGAACCCATCTGCCAATTGTAGTTTCATTCTGGTAGCCCTCAAAGCGGGTTTTCCCCATTTTTTCTAGATTTCCCTGGTGGCGATAGCTACTCCCGCTCCACTGTCAAGAATAGCTTTGAAAATTACTCCTTGGAATTCTACTGGTAGCATGGTGTTTCCATCTTCTCCCTCGCAATATTCTCCAACCTTATTCAATGGTACTGGCCTAGTGTTTAGTTGAGGCCTGTCCAACTCTCTGATTCCTTCTTGTAGCTTCAAGGTGGGGTCTTTCACTCCAAAGTTTTCTAGGCATTTTCCTACTGTGGTCCACATGTTTGTCCTTAACCTTAGGAGTTCTGCTAACGTGATTGAGCATGCCACCGGGGTGGATAACAACTCAATCAATCCTTGCAAATCCATCACCTTGTTAGAATAAAGTCTTTGAGATGGGATTGCTCTCACCTCCGACTTAGCTTCATACTCTCCTAGGTAAGAGGGTAAAATTCTCAACGAGTCTGGTTGGCTCAAATTCATTTGTGACCTTGCCTCAAATTCTTCAATAGGAGGTAAGATCACATTCTTTTCTTTTCTCACGCTATTCATGTGGTTACTCATCCTGTTAGCCTCGTTGGCCTCTCGGATTTGCTTCCACAGATCGTCTAGACCGTTACAGTCCTTACCCATTTCTGCCAATATTTTAGGTTGGAACCCGTCACTTGCCCTATCGGTGGTATTTGGCACTATGATAGGCTCTCCTCTGGACTCATAGGCATTAGTGAGTCTTTCCTTTGTTTCCACATGTTTCTCTAAAGTGGGTTGGATAGGGGTTGGAGCTAGTTCTTCATGCCAATTTGTAGGTTTACCCAACGGGTCTTCCATCAATGATTGAGCCGTCTCAATTATATTTTTACACATATCCAACCTTTGTTTTTCTATTTCTTCATATGGATAAGTCATCCACCTTTGCTCCTAGGTTTGGTTCTTTTTAAGTCAAGCTTCATAAGCTTTTAGAAGCGCATCCAACTGCTCATTTACCTTGTCTGCTAGTACAAATCCTCCAGATCCTGCACTTTTGGGCTCTGCTATTTCCTTGGGTGCTATGGTTATTGTGGTGTGTGAGCTGAAGCTAGCTAGATCCTCTAACCGCTCCAATCTATCCTTTGTATGTTTCAACTCCTTGGATAGGGATGTTTTCTTTCGTTCTTTCCTGGCTTTCCTACACGCCTTTCTAGCTTTCCATCTGCTTCTTTGATTTTTTGTTTCTGAACTTTGGGCATCGGTTTTTGGTTCTTCAACTATGGGTTCATTCGTCCTTCTCTGAGCTTGGGCTCGTGTTACCGCCTGAATAGGTATGATTGTTTCATTTTCCGATCCTCCACTGGAAGGTACTGTTTCTAACATGTTCAAGGTGGTTTTTGCTCCTTTGCTCGGGTTTTTAGGGCAATCGGGAATCAAATGAGTAATTCCAAGTTCTGGGCAATACGCATTGACTCTAATGATTTGATCATGAGGACAGTCTCTCAGCCAATGGTCTCCACCACACTTGTAACAGGGTGCCTTGGGTTGTTGAGGTGCTCCTTGAGCTCCTCTTTGTTGGTAAGCATGTCTCTGTCCGCCCATGCCTCCATTGGCTATGAACAACAATGTTCGTTCATCTAAGATATATCTTCCTTCTCCTGCTGCCTGTGTAGCAGTTGGTGGTCCTGTGTTTCCTATCATGCTCCATGGTTCTGGTGTCGAGGGTTCTTCAAGTGGATAATAGACAAGGTTTGCCGCATATCCATTGGGATCTTCATAATATGCATGCATAGGTACCAAAGCCTTATCCTCTGATTCAATTACTGTTGGTGTGTATCTTATACCAACGAGTCGTAATCCTAGTAGGGTTGATTGTTGCCCCAACACCGGTTGTGGTCTTTCTACACCGACAGGTCTTGGTAAGTTGCCTGCTTGATATCTAGGCATCGGTGGAACTTGAGGGGAAGCTACTGGAGCTTGGGGAGCATAAGGTCTCTCTCTCACATATCCCTTGTTATAATAACATTCCTCGGTCCCATGGTTTGTCCATTTTTTTCCAATAGCACACCACTTGGGCTTTTTAGCCTGGGGTTTGGCGTACAAGTTGATCTTTTTTAGCACTTCATCTATGAGCTTCTCCTAGTTTACAGCTACTTCTCCTTTCGGTGTTGTCTTAGAAGACTTGCTTCCACTTTGCTGTGAAGACGAATCGTCATCAAGGTCCTTGAACTCCCCTTCTTTGTAGACCGCACAATTGTCCACAAGGTAAAGAGCCTCCTTGGTCAACTCATTCAACGTCGTGCTCCTCTTCATATGTAAGTCTTTCTAGAGATACCTTGAATAGAGTGGTGGTTCTTGAAAATCCCTGAGCCCTCGTGCGGCTTGATAAACATCTCGGTTTCGGTCTGATTCCATTGTTGCACTCTGTGGAATCCATGCCTCCAATGATGGCTGGTTTGCTGGTTGGTCTTGGTTGTTGAATGCTTGCGGTCGGGTGGAATGTGAGGTTGCGTAATACTCATCTGAAAAAGGATTCGTTGACTTGCTTGGGGTGTAGGTGGCCCTTGGAACTTCCTTAGGGGCATATGCTAATGCTCCTAAACCTTTTGCCCTCTCTACCTCCTCTGGGAGAATACGTTGGTATTCTCGCCCGTATCTATCAACAAAAACTATTCCCTACCCCGTAGCAGTTTCGTAAGAGAATAAGTAAAGAACCTTGTCTTTGCTTAATTCGTTATGTATGGTTCTTTACTGCGAAAGTGAGAGACTATACCCTCACTCTCATGCTTGTAGATTCCCACGTTCTTGTTATAAGTTGGAACCCTGGTTGTTTTCTTATCATACATAAAAATAGCTCCGGACCGATCAATGTTTGGTGTCGGTTCTTGAGCTTCTGAAACCATTTTCCCTTTCGCCACGTTATCTCCATATCTGTTGTAATCTTCAGGGTTACTAACTATTAAATAGTGGTTCCCCTTTTTGTCTCGGAATCTATCTCCATCATCATACACTCGGATTACCTCCAATCTTTGAGCTGGCCTCTCTTCGATAGAAATGCACTTGCGGCCTCGATAGTGAGAATAGACTAGGGCTCCTCTTGAGTTTGTTCCCTCTAAGAAGATCACCGTGAGCTTGGAATCATTCAAAGGATTTTGGGAGGTGCTTCCTCCTTGCATAGGACCATCATAGGTGAAACCTCCTGGCTGTTGACTACCCATCATGAAGAAAGATTTGTCTTACAAAGTGTCAGTATCAATACCTTCCTCAATAATTGGTGCTAGCGGGTCTAGCCTTGCCTGAGTTACACTCTCTTCGGTGGACACTAAGCTACCTTGGTCACTTGCCACCTTCTGGTCTCTAACAATGTATCTTCGTGATCTTAAATTCATAAAACTTATCAATGCAATTAATCACAAATCCAACCACTCACCTAGCAAAGGGTCAGTTTCTGCACAACTTCTTACTTTGTTGCTGAATATACTTGTACACAAGCATTTTAATTTTGGCAATCGAATCAAAGCATTTATCTGCTAGAGGTTATCTTAGTAATGATTGGTATAACTAGAGAGTTAATCTCACCACTATTCCATTTTATACATTGCTGATGTTCTGGATTAGGTTTGCTAATCTGAAACAGTACTACCCTCAGATGTTGGTCAATTTATGCAAAAAGGTCTAAATTCAGTCTTTGCTTCGTCAAATGGGCAAACAAGGTGCAAATTCACTTCTCAAAGAAGCTCTGGAACCCCTGAGCCAAATAGAATCTCACTGTCTATGCCAGGTCAAATTTTTGCTGCAGTATGCCCCAATAGATATCCTACGCGTAGGATGTCTCCTGCTGTGCTTTTCATGGATTTTTGCATTGTTGTTTCCCTTTGTTGTGCTGAGCTTACAGCTGATTTTACTTTTTGATTTGGACACCTATTAGCTGGTCAATGAGTCAGAAATCTGTTCCGACACCTGTTGCTGATATTGATTAGTCTAATCAACTCCAAATTGGACCAAAATTGACTAGGAGGCTTGCCTTAGGCTATACAACACCTTACTATGCTCAAAGTCAAAGTCTGGCTTCCATTTCTTGCATTAGACATACTATGCTGATGCATGGTTTTTAGGACCCATTCTAAAGATGCAATAAAGGCACAGTCAGTTGTTGGGGAGATGAGGATACTCTAGTCCAAGGGATCTCGAAACAGAAGAAAAATCTACTTCACAAGCACCAAAGAGTAAAAAGTGCCATGGACAGAAGATACGTGGGAACGAGCTCTTATGCATGACTACAGCCTATATCTTACAGAATAGCCCATTCTAGGTGTGAATTTTTAGTGAAATTTACACGAGGATGTTCGTGTGGAGTCACAGCACAGCATACTCCGTTTTCACTTTTTTACCGACAGTAAATATTTTTTACCACAGTAAATATTTTTTACCTACAGTAAATATTTTTCACCTACATGGTAAATACAAATCACTTTTTACCTACAGTAACTTTTTTTACCCATGGTAAATATCTTTTACTGCACCATAAGTATTTGGTAGGTAACAGTTCACTGTTACTAGAAGCAGTGATTGGGCATCAACAATGCAGTTACAGGAGGAGAAAAGGGGAAAATCTTATGGTAAAAGTGAGTCAACAGGGATAAAGACTTTTGAGTTGAAAAGAGACATGCTGATTTTTTCAAAGAACACATGTCAAAAGAAGCCATGGTTGAGGATTTTTTGAGAATTTGATATTCAGGAGGACCCAGTTGCCACCTCCACCCCGCAGGTCCCCCCCTGACATGTGCAGAACCTCCAGTTTCAACAGCCACCTTACCTGCTCTTAAATGCTGGTTAAGGCCTTATCCCCATGTGTCACAATCAGAAAAATCAGCATTTACCCTCCCCTCTCACATCACTCTAGAGAATATCTTAATGGTGACATATCAGGTGACCTCAATCTGTTGACCACCCTAAGCAAAAAGTAACCCCAATCAGCGGATTTAAGCATGTTTATTCCTAATCCTAAACCCTCTCAGAAACCTATATAAGGAGGCCTTCTCTCACTCAAAACCAACACTTCACCCACTTCAACAAGCAACGAAGCTATGACGACATTGCTCACAACGAGGAGCCATGGATGGAGCTCTACTCTCTCTCCCTCTCCCTCTCTCTCTCTAGTATGCTACATTACTAGCCCTAAAACCTAAATAAGGAGTCTTCTCTCATGCTCCATGGCCACCATCCTCGCCATCATTCTCTAAGGTATTGATGTGTTGCTAGTAGGATCATACCTACTTGCTGGGTTGATTGTTTTTGACAAGGGATTATGCCATCCTTGGCTTGCTTCTCTATATCCTTGTTATGTATGATCAGATGCCGTTGTATTGTTAAGCTGATGTCTTGTGTATATATATGCTACATAAGGTCCCGAAGATTCGTTTCTATGTGTTTTGCCATATGTTTTGATGCCATCATAATGCCAGAAGTCTCACTTGCCTATGTGCACTATGTGTGAGGTCTTTAAACCTCTTAATTTACGGTGGTGCCCCTTTGTTTTGTTCTTTGCTTGTTTGCATGAGGCGTGGTTTGTGGAGTGTGCACGAGTACAGAGGCCACCCGATTGCACTGCTCTTTTTCCCGCTATCATTTTGGTGCCCCCACTGAGGAGGGCTACACAGACCTTCAGTCCACAAGCAATGAAGATGTGCAATCTACAACATGGACGAATGGCGTGAGGAGTTTGCAAATTGGAGAACAGAAGAGGAGGAGGCTTTAGAGGCCTTAAAAGCTTTCATCGAGGTCTTGTTACCAGGTTGTAGTGTCATTGAAATTCAAGAAGTAAGTTCTTCTACATGCCTTGTTCGTGATCGTCGCCAACGAAAGAGAGTGAGAAGAAGAGCTTGATATACCTCTCCTCTCAACCTATGAGTGCTCCAGAAACCTCCAACGCACACGAGCTTGAAATATTCTACATCAACATACACGAAGGTACTGTGACACACATTAAGGGACGAGAAAGTATCACCAGACCTCTCTTTCCTGAGGAGCCGACTAAGAGGAGAAAGATCACCTCTACACCTAAGTGGCCCAAGGCCGCAGCGCGTGCTCAAGCGTAAGGTAACATTTGGCTTAATCTCATTAATAAGGGATTACATGACCACTACAGGCAAGAAAAAGGCTAGTGAGCAACCAACTTCAACCTCCAACTTGCAACCACGACTCTCACCCCTAAATCCTCCTGAAGCAAAGAGGCGAAGGCTTGCCTACAAGATTGCCGCCCATCTGCGAGTGCTCCCAGTGCACTTTGTGAATCCAGACACCACCAATCCCAAGCCAACCTCCTGTCTGCGTGAAGATCACTTTGGATATTGTCCAAAGTGCTTTGGAGACCGGGTGAAAAGCCTCCCTGCCGTACCTTTGCTGCTAATTTTCAAGAAGTTATCTCAATCTAAGGAAACTATCTTAGTTGATGATGTGCTGCACATTAATGGTGTCACTTTCATTCGTCATGCTGATTATGGTAATAGCATCCAATTGTTGCTTGCTAAAAGGCTCAGCATTGTACAAAGTGTTGCCATCACGCCTTACGTCTTCACAGATACATCAAGAAGAGTCGAAGTGATCCGAGATGCTGACCTTCTGTGGCTGATCAGGCTCATTGTTCCCAAGTTGGTGCAACTAAGCTAGGCTCTTGTGTGTAAGTATGGATGCCAATAATGAGAATGATGATCCCCGCATGTTTCCTTTCCATTTTGTGCGTCATATCTGTGTGAATATTTGTATTGATAGAAAAATATTTTATCAGCAAAGAATAGCCCTGTTGTTTGGAGCCGAGAGACTTAGGGAAATCTTGCGCTCTCCTCATCCTGTCATTCTACCCTTACTAGACTATTACCATTCCTTTGATGTGTCGATCTTCATCCTATTTTGAGCTAAGTTGTGCTAAAGCTCCAAATTGTAATTACCATACTCTATTTTAAAATAAATTGGAGCTGTTTGTGTAATTGTTTACTCTCTCACTTATGGCCTTCCCTAATTTTTATGGTAAGCCTGGGGAGGTTGCTCCAGACTTTTTGGATAATTTGGAAATGGCCTTTTTGGTATCGGGAAGGGATGACGAAGCTACTAAGTTAAGGGCCTTTCCTTTGGTCTTGAGGGAAGGTGCAAAATTATGGTATCAAACTTTGGTACCTGAAGAAAGAAGAGACTGGGAGTCCTTAAAGATGGCCTTCATCGAAGAATTTTGCCGCCATGAGCCTCCAGAGGAGATATGGAGACAGCTCTTAGAGCTACGCCAAACATCACCCAATGACTATAGAAGCTATGAAGGAAAGTTTTCCAACTTGTGGGAGAAATGGTGTGCATCACTAGGTGAAGGAGAAAGGGCACCAGAATGCCTAAAGAAGGATTGTTTCCTAGCAGGGCTTTACCCCATCCTTCGAGAAAAGGTAAAAGGTAAATTCCCAGATACCTTTGATAAAGCTATGACTTATGCAAGGGAGAAGGATAGGAAGTTAAAATTCCAAGCTCAACTACAAGGGGGAATGGAGCCTCCACCGCTAGCTCAACCTACGGCAAGGGTAGTAGCAGGGACAGGAGCAACAGACCAAGAGTCCTCTCAACAAGAATTACTTCAACAAATCACCAATCAACTAGAGAGCCTGTCCATCAATCTGGTTCAAGGTGTAAGGGCTCCCCAGCCAGGAAATGAACGAAATAGACAAGAAGGACAAAGGCAAGCACGTGAGTACATTTGCTACAACTGTGGAGAGGTAGGTCACGGCATGTATTATTGCCCCCATCCACGACGCTATCAAGGAAATGGTAATCAAAGATGGCCTCCTCGCCAGCAAGTCACTCCTCCTCGAGCTAGGCCACCAAATGGACAAAATGCACACGTGGCTCCACCAATCCAAATATTGAGACCCCCTCCTCCACCACCACAAGCACCAGCAGAGATCCCTACACTACCATCAGGAGGGGAGGAGAGGGCTGTCTCTGTCATAAGTCTTGACAATGGTAAGGATAAAGGGAAGAAAAAAATGGAGGAAGCTGTTTCCATGCCAATAAAGAGAGTTAGGAGACAAAGAACTGATGAAATGGAAGCTTCAGAGCCGGATAAAGGGAATGAGGGTTCCTCCCAGGTGATAGGAGACAAGAAAAGGAAGATTAGGTCAAGGAGGCACATAGGAGTAGAAGACTTTCCACTTGGGGTAGGATCCATAACTTACGACCTGGTAGCAGATGTGAGTAAGCAAGGACCAAAGATTTCATGGCAGCAACTCCTCCACCTTTCCCCAAAGATGCGTAGAACCTGGTCTAAGATGGTCAGCACCAGGAGGGCTAAGGCAAAGTCAGTTGGGTCTATTAGTGCAAGAGGCATGAAGGATATCATGCCAGTCATTGATGCAGAGATTAAGAGTCAGCGAGTCTCCAATGTGTACGTAGATGGTGGAGCCGAGATTTGTGTTATGACAGAGAAATTAATGCACAGGTTGGGTTTGGAAGTAAACGAGAAAACTTCCTTACAAGCTAAGATGGCAAATAATTTAAGGGTGGCTTGTGTGGGAAAGGTTAATGGAGTGAAGGTTTCATCTTTTGGTGTTGCAATCTCAATTGATGCTTATGTGATCCCAACTAAGGGGGACGGCTATCCGCTAATCCTTGGAAGACCTTGGCTTATGGCTATGAAAGCTGGGCAAGATTGGGAGATGGGTTCCCTTGAGTTGCGACCAAATCATAAGGTATGTGGCAAGCAACAAAAAATTGTGTATGACATGAAGCAGGGTAGACAACAAGACCTGGAGATGGAGACTTCTATGGATGAATGGAGCACAAGCAGCTGCTCTTCATCTGAGGATGAGTCATCTGAGGCGGATGCTAGCTCTTTGGAAGTCATGGGTATAATACTGTGAAACCCAGAAGGATAAGGTGGTCAAGACTCTCTAAACAAGGAAGAAACCACAGGCTTAGAAGAGATGCTAGCTAACGATCTACTAGAAGAAGAGAGAGAACCCTATTTGCAGGTACTAAAGAAGCATGCTGGCCTCTTTATAACTGATTACGAGCACATTAAAGGAGTGACGGTAACCCAACACCATATCCAATTAAAGGAAGGTGCCAAACCAGTGGTGCAAAGGCTAAGGAGATTAGGACTAGTGCAACAAGATGCACTCTTAAAAGAAGTAAAAAGATTACTCAAGGTAGGATTTATCTACCCAGTGGAAGATTCTGAGTGGGTGTCTCCAGTTGTGGTAGCACCAAAGAAAAATGGGAAGTGGAGGGTATGTGTGGATTACAAGCCTCTAAACGTAGCCACAAAAAGGGACCATTTTCCTTTGCCTTTTATGGATGAAATACTAAATGAAGTGGCTGGTCATGAAAGGTACACAGTGTGTGATGGGTACTCAGGCTACTTCCAAATCAGAATTGCAGATGAAGACCAAAGAAAGATTACCTTCATAACACCTTGGGGGTGTTTTGCTTATAGAGTTATGCCTTTTGGTTTAACTAATGCCCCAGCTACTTTCCAGAGGTTTATGAACTTGGTGTTTCAACCTTACTTTGGTAAGTCCATACGAGTCTTCATTGATGATTTTTGCATTTACAGCTCTAGGGAAGTACATCTGTCCAAGGTTGATGAAGGTTTCACCCGTCTAGCCCAATTGGGTGGGCAATTGAATAAAGACAAGTGCCACATAGGTGAGAGCAAGGTCACTCTACTAGGCCATGTTGTGTCTCAAGATGGTATTGAGGCTGACCCTGAAAAGGTAAAGACATTGTTCGCTTTACCTACTCCTTCAAACGTGAAGCAACTAGTCTCCTTCATTCAAAAGGTTCGCTACATGGGACGATTCACACATCTCCTTTCTCAGGCAATCTATCCTTTGCAGCAGCTCACTAAACACACTACATTGACATGGAGTGAGGAGGGTGAAAGGTGCTTTCAAGAAGTTAAAACCATTTTGAGCTCATTGCGTGTCGTCCTACAACCCACATGGGGTGAATTATTCTATGTAAATCCTAGTGTAGGTCCAGAAGCTCTAGGAGCTGTCTTGATGCAAAAAGACCCAAAGACATCTCTCATGAGACCAGTCTACTTCTCTAGTAGAGTGATGAGAGCTACTGAAAAGGGTTTCAGCACAACTGAGCAATTGGCGCTAGCTCTTAAGTTTGCAGTGGAGAAGTTTCGGGCTTACTTACTTCCGAGACAATTTGTGGTGATCACAACTGAGGAGGATTTTCCATATGCCCTACAACACATGGAATTGTCTCAAAGAATAGCAAAGTGGGTGGTGCAGCTTCAAGAGTTTGACTACACACTACAAGTAGAGGATTCCACCCGTGCTTGTTTGGCAGATGTCCTCACACAAAGGTGTTATGAGAAGGCCAAGAAAGAGGCACCTAGTAAGGTACCGCCTATCCCGGAGCCTGAAGTTCTACAGGGAGCACACAGTCTGTATTTTGATGGGGCTTACAAGAGGACCAAAGACAAGGCATCAGCAGGCATAGTAATATTAGGTCCAGAGAAGGAGAAGGTCTTTGCAAAAGGGTTTCATCTAAAAGAGGTTCATTCTAACAATGAGGCAGAGTACCATGCCCTTGTTTTAGGGTTGCAATGTTGTCTTTCTCAGGGCATCACAAAGCTAAATGTTTTTGGTGACTCCACGGTGATTGTTAAGCAAATGGTTGGTGTATGGGCCTGTAAAAATGACAAATATTCTGTTAAGATGAGGGAAGCAAAGGCCTTGTTGAAGGGTTTTAAAGAAGTTCGAGTGCACTTTGTACCTAGAGATCAAAATCGAGAAGCAGATGCCTTAGCAGGTGAAGAACTACAAACTCTCATAGTAGGTGCTATCCTTGTGAAAAGTCCTTCATACCAGAGGAAGGAGTAACTGCATGATTTACTTTACTTTCTTGAGCATTGTGAAGCACCCTCTGATATGAGTAAAAGTGAACGTAGGTGGTTGGCAAAAAAGGCTACCAGCTATAGCTTAGTGAATGAGGACTTGTATTGTAGAGGGAAAGATGCTGTCTTAAGGAGAGTTCCTGCATCCCAAGAGATAAAGGATATTTTGTTTAGTTGTCATGAAGGTGTGTGTGGTGGCCACTTTGCACAAGAGATTACTAGCAGGGTTCACGTGGCCAAGCCTTTATCGAGATGTACAACATTGGTACCGCACATGTGAGGTTTGCCAAAAAGTTGGACCAAGGCGTCTTACCCATGAAAATCAGCATCCAATCAAAACCTATGGGCCATTTGAAAAATGGGGGATAGATGCAATAGGGCCACTACCTTGCACTCAATCAGGGAAGGAATACATCATTATGGGGGTGGAGTACATGACCAGATGGGTAGAAGATCGTCCCACAAAGCGCATCACAGCCAAGGACGTGAGTGATTTCATTTTTGAATGCCTTTGTTGCCGTTTTGGCACACCTTTGGATATTCTCTCAGATAGGGGACCGGGATTTCGAGCTGATTTAGTCGGGCAATTGATGAGCAAGTTAAAAATGAAGCGCAGGCACTCTACACCATACTACCCTCAGTGAAATGGTCTTGTGGAAAAGGTAAATGGTCTTATATGTAAAATCATCACTAAGCAAGTGCATTTACATCCTAAGACATGGGACAAACACCTAGATGCAGCACTTTGGGCCTACAGAACATCCTTTAAAACATCCTTGGGGTATACACCTTTTCACTTGGTTTACGGGCAAGAGGCACTATTGCCTATAGAAGTGGAGCTAGCGAGCCTCCGAGTTCTAAAAGCACATCAAGAGGATAGTCAAGAGAAGCAGGTGGAAGGAAGAATCATCAATTTGGAGAGGTTAGGGCTAGATCGAGAGTCAGCAGTGAAGTACTATGCAGCCCAGGCAGAGAAGAAACGAAAGAAGTTCAATCGCAACCTTGTCAAGAAAGGTGTCAAGAAAGGTATCAAGGAAGGTTCTTTAGTGCTCAGATACGACAATCGCTTTGATCGCAGGAAGGATGGTAAGTTCGTGCTTAAGTGGGAAGGCGCTTTTGTAGTGATACAGAGGTTCTCAAATGGTAGTTACCAACTAGGTGACCTAGATGGTAAGGTACATAAGACCCCGGTAAATGGTTGGCGATTGAAGGCCTACCAATGTCGTCTTTCACAGCCATATGCTGGTGAAATCAATGCTAAGGATGGTTCAGACGAGAGCTCATCATATTCGAGCTCCAACTAAGGTAACAATCATGTACATAGCCGTTTCAAAAAAAAAAAAAAAGAGAAGACAAAAAAAAAAAAGGAAAAAAAGAGAAGAAAAAAATAAAAAAAGAGAATGCTACCAGTGAAAGTGGATATTGACAATGGATGGGGTATGGCTTTCAAGGGTCTAGGAGACTAGTTGTTAGTCATGGATGGATACAATTATTCATCAGAAAGGACTAAACAGGGTGCATCAGCCAAGAAAGCAGTAACATGGCAAATTCAATTGGTACCAGGTGGGTAAGTATTCAAGAGAACCCTATTGTAGCACAACCTACAGCTAGAGGCATCAAATACCTCTAGCTTAAGGGGGAGGGCTATATGATGCATGGTTTTTAGGACCCCTTCTGAAGATGCAATAAAGGCACAGTCAGTTGTTGGGGAGATGAGGATACTCTAGTCCAAGGGATCTTGAAAGAGAAGAAAAATCTACTTCACAAGCACCAAAGAGTAAAAAGGGCCATGGACAGAAGATACGTGGGAACGAGCTCTTATGCATGCCTACAACCTATATCTTACAGAATAGCCCATTCTAAGTGTGAATTTTTAGTGAAATTTACACGAGGATGTTCGTGTGGAGTCACAGCACAGCATACTCCGTTTTCACTTTTTTACCGACAGTAAATATTTTTTACCACAGTAAATATTTTTTACCTAGAGTAAATATTTTTCACCTACATGGTAAATACAAATCACTTTTTACCTACAGTAACTTTTTTTACCCATGGTAAATATTTTTTATTGCACCATAAGTATTTGGTAGGTAACAGTTCACTGTTACTAGAAGCAGTGATTGGGCATCAACAATGTAGTTACAGGAGGAGAAAAGGGGAAAATCTTATGGTAAAGGTGAGTCAACAGGGATAAAGACTTTTGAGTTGAAAAGAGACATTCTGATTTTTTCAAAGAACACATGTCAAAAGAAGCCATGGTTGATGATTTTTTGAGAATTTGATATTCAGGAGGACCCAGCTGCCACCTCCCCCCCGCAGGTCCCCCCCTGACATGTGCAGAACCTCCAGTTTCAACAACCACCTTACCTGCTCTTAAATGCTGGTCAAGGCCTTATCCCCATGTGTCACAATCAGAAAAATCAGCATTTACCCTCCCCTCTCACATCACTCTAGAGAATATCTTGATGGTGACATATCAGGTGACCTCAATCTGTTGACCACCCTAAGCAAAAAGTAACCCCAATCAGCGGATTTAAGCATGTTTATTCCTAATCCTAAACCCTCTCAGAAACCTATATAAGGAGGCCTTCTCTCACTCAAAACCAACACTTCACCCACTTCACCAAGCAACGAAGCTATGACGACATTGCTCACAACGAGGAGCCATGGATGGAGCTCTACTCTCTCTCCCTCTCCCTCTCTCTCTCTAGTATGCTACATTACTAGCCCTAAAACCTAAATAAGGAGTCTTCTCTCATGCTCCATGGCCACCATCCTCACCATCATTCTCTAAGGTATTGATGTGTTGCTAGTAGGATCATACCTACTTGCTGGGTTGATTGTTTTTGACAAGGGATTATGCCATCCTTGGCTTGCTTCTCTATATCCTTGTTATGTATGATCAGATGCCATTGTATTGTTAAGCTGATGTTTTGTGTATATATATGCTACATAAGGTCCCTAAGCTTCATTTCTATGTGTTTTGCCATATGTTTTGATGCCATCATAATGCCAGAAGTCTCACTTGCCTATGTGCACTATGTGTGAGGTCCCTAAACCTCTTAATTTAGGGTGGTGCTCCTTTGTTTTGTTCTTTGCTTGTTTGCATGAGGCGTGGTTTGTGTAGTGTACACGAGTATAGAGGCCACCCGATTGCACTGCTCTTTTTCCCGCTATCAACGCGTAGGATGTATTTTTCATCAGAATGGCTTCAAACTTAAAGCCCAGGCTCCCCTTGAGTTGCTGATCACTTTGGTATACTCAAAATGTAGTTTGGAGTCCAAAATCACTCAGAAGACATCCTACGCGTAGGGTGTATTTGTTGCCTGTTTGACCCCAGACTTGTCCCACAGCTTCCCCTTGATGTCAGTAACCCAGTGGTATGCTTAGATTTTTGTTTGGATGTCAAAAGTCCCAAATTTCAGCTGTTCTTTCCTTTTTTAGTCAAAATTGCTAAAGTTCTCTTTGAATTCAATTTTCTCACCTAAATGAGGTGAAACCCCTTTCAATCACTCAATATATCCTGCAAGACATGTTCATGTAGCCATCTTATGGTTTGGTCTCAAAATAATGTTTTGGCACTATTTGGGTAGGATGTCTGGCAATTTCAGTCTATCTGGCCTTATCCTGTCAAGATATGGCCAAATTTTCACTTTCCAGTTGAAATTAGGCTAAACCCTACCTTCAGAACACACTGGTCAACTCAAAATCCCAAAATTCCTCCCAGATTAGCCTGTAGACATCCTACGCGTAGGATGTCTCCTGGCTTAAAATTTTAAAAAAAATCTGACAGGAATGCTCTTGATCCCTGTAGATCTATCAGAAACACTCACAGGAACTTTTGGACTTCAATTAGGCTTCCAAACACACTTTTGCATCTTTTTGCGTCTTTTACAAACTTGTAATGACTTTACCAAGCAAGTGTTCATGCATGAAATGCTCTTTATCCTGAATCATGATGTCCTACTTACTCTACTCCTACCTATCATGTGAAATGGTGATAATGGAATTTTTGGTTGCTTTTTGGCCTCTCCGGACTCTCAAGCTCTCCTCTCACCGCTTCTACCACTCCAACTCCTACTCTAGAACTCGACTATTACCTGAAACTACCTAAGTCGAAGGATCTAGGCCAGACACACACTTCCTAGACTCCCTCTAAGACCTAGAGAGTCCTCCACCCTCTGATCCTATCTAAATGTAAAGCGAGGCTCTTGGAAAGCCAAAAATCCCAATCCTCAAGGATTAGTCTCGGTCACCTACCTAAGATTTTCTTCCCCGGCAGTAGTGGCAATGTTGGACGGATACGCCGCGACGGACGTTAGCACAACGAGAACTCACCGAACATGTAATGTCAGCTAAGGACGAAGCTCAAGGATTAGTCTCGGTCACCTACCTAAGATTTTCGTCCCCGGTAGTAGTGGCAATGTTGGACGGATACGCCGCGACGGACGTTAGCACAACGAGAACTCACCGAACATGTAATGTCAGCTAAGGACGAAGCTCGACCTGTAGGCACGTGGAAGCAAGTATAAGGTGTAAACCTACACTCGACCGACTTCTAACTAATTCCTACAGAGGTCTCTACCAATTGTCTAAGTCATAGCCTTCAAGAGTGCATAAGAGGAAACTTCCTACAACGCTTTCTAGAGCCAAACACCCATCAAACAATCTCGAAACACCATAGAACTTGAAGGAGACCCTACTAATACGAATAGGTCACTCTCCCTAAGGTCTATGAACCAAATTAACGACCCAAAACACATAGTGCAGAAACGCATAGGATGTCTGTCCGAAATCTGCAAGTCTTCGTTTCCAAAATCTAAAGTGCCTAATGTGTAGTTCTACTCAATGTGCACGCGTGGATATGCTGCAATGCAAAATCGGACAATGTATGCTCACCTAAACACCCGATGAAGCTCGCAAAAGGAGCTCGCAAAGCGGACCGTACACGCGCAATGTAGGTATCGGCTCGTAGCTCTCGTCGGGGGCATCACGCTGCACTTCTCCGCACTCGATTCCGACCACCGGAGCACACGTAGCGTCAAGATGAAGCTCACACTCTCTCTCTCGTACACAGTACGCTCACTCACAGACTTCAAACTTGTTTTTACAAATGACAAAAGGTTTTTTCATTAAGGTCAAAAAGTGGTATATATACCTTACAATTTCTCAAACCCTAAAGTTCCAAAATCAACCATCTACTCAATCTAACTATCAAACTGGGATACAATCTGGAAACTTCTATAAGTCCCAATAATTACAAGGTAGAAAATCAGGTTTTCCTCAATGAATGAATAATTACAAAAAATAATAATCCTTCGAGTAGTTACTGCTCTGGGGTGTGTCCAGCTTCTACCAGGCTATCCCTACCATTTCGCTGCATATAGGCGTGTGTGAGTCACTGAATTTTTCCCATATCTCCTTAAAATCCTCAGCTAGTTAGTAATTTGGGCTACTTGAGTCAAAAAAATAAATAAAATCAAAAAAATAAAATATATTATGGCCTATTTGTGTGTAAATATTTCATTGTATATATGGCCTAAATATAGGATTTTTTATAATTATTTTGATATTTTACTTAAACATTTATACTTAGGTGTGTGTTTTACTAAACTTATGTATGCCTTCTTTCATCCTCTTACACCATAAGTATATATTTGGCAATGTGTACATACTCTAACCTCATATTTTTCTTTTATACAAATCACCCTAATGAAAACAAAAATTGATTTCTACTCTCTTAGTCACGTTTACTATATTATTTACTTACATACCTTTTCCTCTTTCACCCAAAATAATACAAAGAGGGACCACATCATATGATTCCAATATCTTTCTATATCCATAATTTTTTCATATTTTTTTATTATTTTTACTCATTATTCTAACACCATGTGCTCATTGAGCTAAAATCCATGAATAGTCCATACACTAGTCCCACCATGTATATATTGCTTTATTCACCAGTAATCCTCCTCCATGCATGAGTAATCCTCCTCCATGCATGTGTAAAGGACAACTTGGATGCTTTGTATTATGATATGACAAAGGAGGGGCTCACTCTTGGATGCATTGTACAAATTCAACAAAGGAGGGGGCCACTAAAAGACTTTTGCAGGCATAAAAATGAGGCTTTTTGGTGAGAATTTTGGCACCTATATCCGCTCGGAATTTGAAGAAGTAGTCAACAGAGAAAATGTAGCCCACAATCTGAACAATCACGTCAAATTTTTTGATGATTTTTGGAGCTACCAGCAGGGTGAGATATGATTTTTTGAGTGGACCCAAGTTTGCCCACTTTTCTCACCAAGTAACCCATAGTCTTCTCTCACCTCCTTTCCCACTTCCACACACATACACTCATTCCTCTCCATCCCTCACTCAAACCTGCAACTTTCATGGATTACTTCATCTTCTTCACCATTTCCATCTCTCCTTACTCCATAGCTCAAAAGATTATCATCTCTACACACATATAGCTCAATTTCTCTCTCTAGAATCAAATTCATATTACCATAACCTCTTCATCCTTTCATAAAAAGAGAAAAAATCAGCAAACAACCAAGCTCAAGACCTGCAAAAGGAGGAGTTTGATCATGGAGAATTCAACTTCCCCATGGTCACAAGAACTGCACCGACAAAGTTCTACAACCGCTTCATTCACTAGAGGAGAAGGTGGAAAATTTCATTTACATCTTGTGGTTTCCACCAAATTGTGTATATTCTCATCCTTCTTTTACTTTTAATCATTGTACAAATTATATAATGCACCTTGAGTGCATATGCCATGTAATTTTACCCCATCCTACTAGCACTAACTGCTAACCCTTTTTTTGTAAATTACACCCACTCTACTCTACCGTGGAGTAGGCAGCCTCACACAAAAAATCACTCACCTCTCTAGAATCTTGTCTATTTCACCTCAATAGTTTCTTCTCTTGAGCCCACATCCATCTGATTCAAGAGACAAGAGAGCCCCACTCTCATAAGAACATATTAAAAAATTCATAAACATGGTTTTGTATGAAAATGTTGATTAGGTATAACCCTAATTAGGGCTCTCCTCACCTATAAATAGATCCCTTCTCCCTTTGTAAATGGCAGGATCCCTACACTATTGCTCACTTCTTTGAGAGTGCCATTCACCATCTTAGTTTTAGGGAGTGAGAGTGAGCTCTCTATGCACCATCACATGTGGTGTATAGGAAAGCTTCTTTGAGCTAGTTGTAACATTGCAAGGGAGTGAGTGATTCATAACTTCCAATCAAAGTTGTACCTACTCTTGTGCATCAATTTAATCAATAAGTAGGGTGCAAATCGCGGGTCAAAACTCTCTTGAGTCTCTCCAATTCACGCTTCGCAACCTCATCTTGTTTGGTTTAAGGTGACACGTTTTCATTTTGAGATTCTTTTGTAGTATCTGCTTGTATGTGACTCAAGAGCTCTTGTGTTTGTTTTTGTTTCTTGGGAAAACATTATAAGAGGTTTGTATGGTGAGAGGCCTCCCATAACCCTAAGATAATGTTTAGATTTCAACATCATCAAACTTAATCGTGTCTCTTGACTCTCCTCCAAGCTGTTCATACACCCACGTCAATCATTAAAATTGAAGCTAAATTCTTGCACAAAGATCTCTCTCTTTCTTGTGTGTGTGTGTGTGTTTGTGTGTGTGTTTGGTGTGTGTATTTGTAGCATTTAAATTAGTGATAGTGTACCCTTCCTTCTCCCTTGTATTGCTAAGGGATTCTCCTCTTTTGCGTCCTAGTTCGCTCTCTAACTAGGTGTTGCCCCTATCTTGTTTGGGTTTGGCTGTGGGTTGGTTGTTGTGTTGTGCTTGTGGTTGCCCCAACCCCAATTGAGCAGCACGGGAGCCTTGAGGGATGTTTAGAGGTCGCCTCTCTTGTTGCTCCGCCTCAACAGCCTTGTGATGGTTGTAATTAACTGAATCCCTGGCACAAATACTCTTAAGTTTGATGATTTTGTGGGTGTCATCCTAAGCGAGGAAATACAAAGGAGAAGCACATGAGAATCATCAAGTGCAGCACTATCAATGGAAAGAAGAGGATGGCCTAAGGCAAGGTTCAAAAACCAAAAGGGTCGTGATTGCTCAAGACGGAGCAATTAACGGAAAAATTTAGTTCTTGAATGTTGGAACTATAGCAAGAAGGATTGCTGGTCCAAGAAGAAGGAGTCAAATTTTCAAGACAACAAGCCAACATTGGAGGCCAATGTGGCAAGTAAAGTAGATCAAGATGCTCGAATTCTCTCATTAAACAATGTGTCTAATTCTAGGATAGTAGATTCTGGGGCTCCATTCCATAGGACACCACACAAGAAACATTTCCAAGATTACACCAAAGGTAATTTTGGGTATGTATACTTTGGAGATGTTGAAGCTTGTGAAATTGTCAGCAAAGGTACAATTTATGCTAATATAAATAAATGGAAGCTTAAAGATGTTAGGCAAGTTCCTTCTCTTCGCAAAAAATTGATCTCTACAAGACAATTGGACGATGACGGTCACAACATTGCATTTGGAAGCAAACGGCGGAAGATTTCAAAGGAATCTCTGGTGCTTTCCAAGAGAGAAAAGGCCGGTACACGTTACTTGTGTAATGTTAGCATGCAATCTTCAATTTTTTCAATAACTACGGAATTCGATAGTGTAGTGTGGCAGTGTTGGCTTGGGCATATGAGTGTTAAAGGAATGCAAATCCTTCAAACAAAGAAGCTTCTACCAAGTTTGAAAGAAGTGGACTTACAATTCCGTGAAGATTGTGTTTATGGTAAACAAAAGAGGGTAAAATTTCAAAAATCAAGAAATGAAAGAAAAAATAAAAATCTTCAATTGGTTCATTCTAATGTTTGGGGTCCTGCAAGTACACCATCACTTGGTGACTCATTGTATAATGTAGCATTCATAGACGATGCAGCTAGGAAAACATGGGTTTATGTCATGAAGAATAAATCCAATGTTTTTTCTATATTTCAAAGGTGGAAAGCCTTTGTGGAGAATGAAGTAGGTACCAAGGTTAAATGACTCAGATCCAACAATGGAGGTGAATATTGCAACCAAGATTTTGAAAGCTTTTGTGCTAGAAATGGAATTTGGAAGCAAAAGACAACCCCAAGAACACCTCAACAAAATGGGATTTCAGAAAGGATGAATAGAAAAATCATGGAGCGAGCACAAAGCATGCGACTACATGCAAGCCTATTGTTTGAGATTTGGGTGAAAGTTGTAAGTACGTCTGTGTACTTAATCAACTAGTCACCCTCAACGGCATTGGATGGGGAGTTCCAGAGGAGGCCTGGACATGTAACCTTGTGAATTACTCATTTCTCAAAGTGTTTGCGTGTGAGGCTTTCATGCACATAGATACAAGCCTGAGGTCAAAACTAGATGCAAACTCCAAAAAGTGTTTCTTCATTGGCTATGGAGAAGGTGACTTTGGGTATCACCTATGGAATCCTGAAGATGATAAAATATTTAGGAGTATGGATGTAATTTTTAACGAAAAAAATATGTACAAAGATTATTTGTAAAGAAAACAAACAAAAGAAATTGGTGATGTGAGTACATGGAGCTTGAGAATGGCAAAGAATCAAGGAGTGTAAACGGTGACAATGTGCAACAACGTCAACCAAATGAGGAGCCTTAACCTATTCCCTGAAGATTTACAAGACCAAGTAGACCTCTAGAAAGGTTCGTTCCTCTCTTCAACCATCTCTTGATCTCAGATTTTGGAGAGCCGGAATCATACGAAGAAGCTATGCATCACAAATCCAAAGAAGAATGGATGCAGAGCATGCAAGTGGAGATGTACTCATGAATCATTACGTCGCAACCAAACATGGGAGTTGGTTGAGTTGACTAAAGGTAAGTGGGCATTGCAGAACAAATGGGTGTATAAGTTGAAGGAAGAAGAAGGTGGAAAGAAAAGGTACAAGTCTAGGCTTGTGGTAAAAGGGTTTTCTCAAAAGAAAGGTATTGACTTAAATAAAATATTTTCTCCTATTGTAAAAATGAACTCAATTAGGGTTGTCTTAAGCCTTGTGGATGCTCATGATTTAAATCTTGAGAAAGGGGATGTAAATACGTCATTCCCTTATGGTGACTTAGAGAAGAAAATTTGCATGCTTCAACCAAAGGGGTATGAAGTAAAAGGTCATGAGAAAATGGTTTGCAGATTAAAGAAGAGCTTGCATGGTTTAAATAAAGCATCAAGATAATGGTACTTGAAGTTCGATCGATGGATGTTGGATCATGGATTCACAAGATGCGACTCAAATCATTGCGTCGTGGTACAAAGAGGATACTTGGTTTGAAGATATCAAGGGACATGAAAAAGAAGACAATAAAGCCATCTCAAGAGGATTACGTCAAGAAGGTACTAGAAAGGTTTGAAATGCAAAATGCCAAAATGGTTTCTACACCTTTGGCTGGTCACTTTAAACTAACGAAGGATATGTGTCCAAATACACAAGAGGAGATAGCCTATATGTTTCCTCTTGTGTCTTTGGGACACAAGAGGAGATAGCCTATATGTCTAAAGTTCCATATACTGTAGTAGTAGATTCTCTAATGCATGCTATGGTATACACAAGGCCAGACATTTCACATGCAGTGGGAGTTGTAAGTAGGTTCATGGAAAACCTAGGTAAAGAGAACTGGAAAGCTGTGAAGTGGATATTTAGGTATCTAAAAGAGACAACAACAAATGCTTTGTGTTTTGGAGGAACTGATATTTTTCTTCAAGGGTATGTTGATGCAAATATGGCAGGTGACAAAGATACTTGAAGAAGAACTACTAGCTACGCCTTCACGGTTGGAGGCACAACAATAAGCTGGGCTTTAGAGCTGCAGAAAGTGGTCTCACTTTCTTCCATGGAAGCAAAGTATGTAGCCATGACAGAGGCAAGCAAAGAAATTAGATGGCTTCACAGATTCTTAGAAGAGCTTGAATTCAAGCAGAACTCAGCCTTTCATTCAAGGACAAAGTACATTGAGGTGATATATCACTTCATACGCACTCTTTTGGAAGAAGGAAAGCTAAAGCTAGGAAAGGTGCATACAAGTGAAAATCCTACAGAGATGTTTACAAAGGTGGTCAACAAGGAGAAGTTGAGATTTTGCTCATCTTCAATCGGCATTCAAGGATAAGAAGCCAGGATGGAAAGCAGTTACAGTTTTGGTTTGGAGATCAGTCTCCAAGTGGGAGATTGTTAAGTATGGAGCCTGATTTACCCCTTGTAATTTTCTATGTAAAAAACGCACATTTGTAAGGCCCTCATTATGAGGAGAAGCCATCGTGCGTGAAAAAAATCACTCGTCAAAAACCAAAATCTTCATGGCTAGTTTTGAGAAAAGCTCGAGATGGGCTTCGCCGGAATATTCTGGTCGGTTAGCAGTCAGAAAGTGGTCAAAAAATGACCAGTCGGTTGGTCGGTGCCCGGTAGTCAATGAACGGTGGCCGGTGGTCAAATTCAAAAGCGAACTTTTCTTCTCAAGGGAGTCCACACATGGGCGAATTGGAGGGTCCGATTTTGACTCATCTACACAAGGGTGGCTACACATGGCTAACTCTCATGAGAGAGGTTAGCCCTTTTGGCTTATAAAAAGAGTCCATTTCTACACATATTTCATAGTGTGAAGTTGATGCAACAAGGTGGGTGTGAGGTGGTGAGAGTAAAGCAAGGTGGCATGTCTATTAAGGGTATAGTCCCTTTGTAACCTACTTCTTGTTTGAAGTACTAAAGCCATAAAGTGGCTGCTTTCTCGTGGATGTAGCCCACATTGGGTGAACCATGTATATTGTGTGTACTCTCTCTCTCTCTACTCTATAATATCTTGTGTGTGAAAATGGTCTCTCTCCATTAAGTAATCTACTCAATTATCTACTTAGCTACGTCATATTTCCTAACATCAACATTACAAACTGCCAAATCCATGAAGCCATTGTAAAAGAAAAGCATAGGGGTTAAAGTGGTGTTGAAGAGCCTTAAAAAAGAGCCACAAAACACAAGAGGCACCTTCACCAAAAGTGACCATGGAGGAATCTACAATAGGGAAGAGAAAGGAGCCAACAATATGTAAGCCAAAAGGACGAGCTTACAAATTACAATCTAACATTGAGCTTGCTACTTACTTGAAGAAAGTTCTAGAGGAGAGGATTATTACTATAAAGGTTGAGTTTACTTTGGGGGAGGTGATTGTCAAAGCCAAGCATGAATTCCATGAAGAAATTATCGTCATCATCAAGAGAAATAAGCAAACACTTGGAGAGCACGTTCGCCTACAAACTGAAAACAATATTGTGAAGACAAAAGGAGCACAAGTGCATGCTAAAGAAGGATATGTAGCTATGGTGGGAGGATATTAGTTTTCTTGGATTGTAAGGAAAGTGAAATTTGATGATCATCTAAATGTATTCCTAGGAGCCACTACTCTAGAAACCATTGGAAACGGACTACTACAGAGACATTGATAAAGGTAGGTGATCTTGAAGAAATATTTGTTGCCTTAATTAACCATGGTTTTAAAATAAATATAGTTTCAAAACGTATTTACAACAAGCATTAATGGCCAATAGACACAAAACATGGTTGGATGGTCAGAGTGACATGCAATTCATCAGGTGAATTGTATGCAGCATGTCCAAGTGTAAAGGTGACAATAGGTGATGTAAAGGTTGAAGAAAACTAACTTATACAGGACACATCTTCATATCATCTTATCTTTGGACAACCCCACATTGTGGGAGTTTGAATGGAAACAAAGATAATGGATAATGGTTTAGCTTATGCCGGGATATGAAGCAAAGATGGTAAATTTGTTGTTCAATTTCTCATAGTTTGTGTAAACCATGAAAGAAATTGTGGACAACTTCAGAGATCATCCTCTATCAAAGGTGACCAAACAGTTTCATGACCATAGGAAAATGATGGGTTTTGGCCAAGTACCATTATAAAGCAAGATTGTAGTGGTACAGAAAGAAAAAGGGTCTCTCCACATCCAAAAATAAGTGAGACTTTCTCAACGGGCTCATTGGTAACAAGGAATGGATCATTATGTTTTGCAAAACTTGAATATTTGAAGAGTTGTGAGAGGCAATATATACATAATGTAAAAATAGGCATGAAAGAGAGTGGTTTGTTGGATCCTATTGAAAATGTTTTCAGTTTGTGTGAGCAAGTTTCTTTTGCAGATACTATGGGTGAGCTTGATGCTATAATGGAGTCTAGTTTGCATCTTGAAAATGAATTTGCGGAAGTAGGCTCTATGGAAATGTATCAGGTCATAGAAACCTTTAAAGAGAACCAATTTTTTAAGTAAATAGGCCCAAAAGTCCATGTTGAAAGTAAATACAAGATTGTAGCAAAGAAGGTGAAATTAGTGGCTTCACCCTTACCACCCAACAACAGCGAAAGGATTGACCAAGATTCTTTGAAATCAAGTTTGAGGATCCCTAAAAAGGCTGGGCATACCTTCACAAAGGCGTCTTTTAAAGAGTTGCAGATTGGTTTCCGTGGAGTTTCTAGCACAAGAGGAGACAAACTACTTTAAATAATTTCTTTCAAATCATGGTAAGGCCTTTGCATTTGATCCACATGAGATAGGATGTGTTGATCCTTCTATTGCAGATCCTATGATAATTTTTACAATAAATCATGTGCCTTGGAATATGTGGCCTATATCGGTTCCAAAGGCTCATTTGACCAAGTTAGTAGAGCTACTGAATGAAAAGATCAAAATGGGGATTTTGGAGCCTTCTTGTGCTCCATACTCAAACAGGTGGTTCATAGTTTCCTCGAAGTATTCACTCTATGTTGAGCTATATTGCGTAGCTCAGAAATAAACCAGAAGAGGCGAGCAAAGGTGGCGGCAGAAGCAGAACCTTTTGCTGAAGCAGTTTAGCGCATTTCTTCTCATCTCTTGAGTGATGCCAAAATTAGAGAAAGCACCAGCTTCCCAGCGACCGTATCTTGGGATTATTAGCGCAGGTGGTTTAGGAGTTGAAGTTCATGCGCCAGAGGAGGATATAATCTACCTGCTCTGTTTTTTGTGTCATTTCTACTGACTGCAGTCGGAGCTGTGTAACTTTCTTATTTGTCTTGTGCTAAATATAGAGGACCATAATCAAACATTATATTTTCGACCTTTAAATTTGTTGCTCACAAATAGCAAGGCGCTCAGTTTTTCCCTGCAACATGCACCATAATCGAACAAGGCTTGATTGGTCTACTGATTGGTTTGAGCTCTCATGAAAGCTCTACGAGCACGGCTTCTTTTCTCTCTCCAGCTTTACCGTCGAGTGCAAATTAGAATTACCATATACTTCTATTTATTTTATGTAGAGCATGAATGCTCTCTGATTGGTTAGACTTTCTATGCCTTATTTTTCTGCGTGCATTAACGATTATCAAACTTGGCAATCGTTATCGGCCTGCCATTTTTTTTTTTTGCATATGTTAAAGGATTATCATGCTCAAGTTTGCACAAGTTACATTTAAATTCTCTCAAATTTCATGGAGAAATCGTAATATTACTGATTTTAGCCATCTGGCCATAAATGTTGAACTAATTTGCTACTTGATGAAATACGTCATATAATTTTATGAAGGTATACTAACGCATGTGATCATATGTCAAGTAGCATCATCGTTGTCAAGGCCTTGTGCTACACGGAGTTGCTAAGGGATGGTGTTGCGCTTCTTGGTGGTTTTTCGGTGTGGAGTTGATGCAGGGTACTTTGAACTTGCATGGTTACAATGTGGATCTATGGTGTTTTGAGCGACAATATGGTAACGACATGGATCCATATTTTCATGGGAAGCGCCTCTAAGTCCATGGTACGTAAATCCATGATGATTGCTATTTTAAGGTTTTCTAAATGTCTCTAATTCCATGATGAGAACCATGATGCCATGGTACGTAAATCCATGATGATTATTGCTATTTCAAAGTTTTATTTATTCAAAGCGTCTCTGATGCCATGGTACGTAAATCCATGATGATTATTCTTATTTCAAAGTTTTTCTAAGCGTGTCTAATGCCATGGTACGTAAAGCCATGATGATGATTACTGTCAATTGAGATCTTGGGGGCCCCAATATGTTTATTACATACCGGCATTGTATATATGTGTGCACATGTGATTACATTGATATTATGTTTGTTTCTATGTCATCTACATATGTAATTGTATCATCGTTAAGTTTGTTTCTATGTCGTATCTAGAACGGCGTCGCGAACCGTCTCGAAGGACAATGTGATGTGGTTATTTCTAATCTTCACATCTCTATATGTTTCTTGAGTTGATATTGTTTACAGGATGAAAGTCACATCAAACAGTGTATAGGGGCTCCAAGATATTCAAGCTACTTAAAGATATTGAAGGTTTTCAAAGACATTGAAGAATTTGCATCAATTCAATTGTATATATAGGGTTGTTTAAGACCCTTGAAAGGGCACATTGTAAAACAGCAGTGATGTAGCTCCTTTGAACATTGTAAATGTATATTTATAACATTTTAATAAAATGATGGGTATATATAGAGCTGTGGGTTTTTCCCTTAAGCCCCCAAGGGTTTTTTCATCCATAGTTAGGGACCTTCATTTGAGTGGGGGTGTTGAGCTATATATAGTGTCTCTTTATATAGCACCTTGGTCCCCTCTATATAAACTCATTTTGTATAGTCATTGGACACACTTTGGGGCTTGTACATGTTGGTGTCGTTTCTCTCTCCTCTCGTCTACATGCGCTCTCTCTCTCTCTCCGGTTCAACACTCTATATACAAAACGAGATGCCACTTGCGAGTAGAAAATTTTTCTAAAACCCCTATATACAACTAATATTACAAAATATAAACCCCTCATTATACGCTTATACAACAATCAGTGAAGAAAACTATCATCCCCCTATCTTACATATAAAATTTAGGTCTCACATGATCTAACTGATTAAAACTAGTCAAAGAGTGTGTAGCATAGTGACTAGAAACTTACTAAGGAACCACTTATGTTGATCACTAGATGTACCCTCAATGTGTCTTAGTTTGACTTTCAAACTATGTGCCCGATGAGCCTGCACTGTAGCTACTCATCCAATTCTCACCCATCAAAACCTTGTGTAAATTGACCCTTGACCTGCTCCAAATCAGTCCTTATCTATGACCGACGTGATGCAAAATTTACTGTGTGACTTGATAAAAAAATTCTCCTAAATTCATCTAAGTTCTAATGCACATCTATGACCAATCCTTACAAGTAATCAACCCAGGTCAAGTCCCCCCCCCCCCCCACCAAAAGAAAAAAAAGATACTCCCCTCCCTTATTTTCAATCTTGGGAGATAAATTATTAGGGGCCTATCCCCAACTTATATGCTTATGTAACTTGTAAAAAAATCTCCCTCCCTACACTTACATGGTGCGGTAAATTTCCCATGTGAATCACTTGGGACAGTTTCAAATAAGAATGGTGCTCCATGCTTTATCCAAGATATGAAACCAATGAGCAAGGTGACAATTAGAAATGTAGGTATAGGTCCAATTGTGGATGGGTTTGTAAAGGCGTTTGTAGCGAGGTAAATCTACTCAATGGGGGATCTCTACTCAGGGTATGATCAGTTTCAACTTGCAATAGAAAACAAAAACTTGACAACCATAAGTACACATTTAGGTTTGGTAAGAATATGTACCTTACTACAAGGAGCAACCAAATCGGTTGCACATATGATGAATGGGACAAATAAGGTCTTACGTGACTTTATTCCTCAAATCACAATGCCTTTCATTGATGATTTTCCTATCAAATAATGTGAAGAAATTGACAAAGATGGAGCTTTGGATCTCAAGGGATGTCGTAGGTTTGTGGAAAATCACATAAATGATTGTGATAAAATTTTCTCTAGGTTGGAAGAATTGAATATTACGTTGTTAGGGAAAAAGTCAAAGAAGTGTTCATGTGGGGCACATGTGTGGGCCATATGGTAGGAAACCTTGTCCGACAAAGGTAGATTTCATCCAAAGAATGAAAGAAACATGAACTAGCACCACTAAGGTTAGAAGGTTTTGGGAGCATGTGTGTTTTATGTTATTTGGATTCCATATTATACACATGTAGTTGATCCTCTTCATCAATTGCTTAGAAGTAATCAAAAGATTAAATGGGCATAAGCATATGTAAAAGCCATGGAAAAGTTAAAGGATTTTCTTCAATCAAAACCAACTTTGAGAAAGGTAGAGTATCAGTGTAAAAGGCTAGTAATTCTGACAGTAGATACCACTCCTGTAGGAACTGGATGAAGAATATGCCAAGATTATGAAAAAGGACACAGGTATGTGGTGAGATTTGGAGCAAAGGTACCGAGTTCTTGCCAAAGAAACCATCCATAGAAAAAGAGAGAGTTATGGGTTATGGTTACAACCTTTAAAAATAGAAAAGAGTACCTTATTGGTGCATATGTGGTTGTAGAGACAATTTGTCTACCACTTCTTGGGATGATTACAAGATTCTCAACGCCAGACATTTCTATGTTGCGATGGATTGCCTTCAATAAGTCCTTCAATCTTGAGTTTAAGCACATTTCAAGTAAAGACAATATAGTGGCATAAATGCTATCAAGGGCAAGTTATGAAGATAATTCACAGATGATTAATGAGACATATGATATGGGCTTGAAGTTCTATTCTATCTCTCATGGAAAAGGTAACAATATCTACATGACTAATCCACTTGGATTGTTCTTAAAAGAGCTAGTTATGAAGGTGATTATATTCTTATTGGAAGCTACTTGAGTACTGTAGCAAATCATGACGATTGGTATAAAGAAGAATCCAACAGGTTACGTAGGAAATCATATGGGTAGTTTTTTAGGGATGGCTAATTGTGGAAGCATCCTAAACAAAAGAGTGTTACACCACAAAGGTCTATATGTAAAAAAATACTGAAGTAGAGATCATGTAAGAGTTTTATGAGAGTCTATGGGCTAGACACAAGGGTATATGTGGGAAACCTTCTCCACATTGAAAGAAAAATATTGGTGGGAGGGTATGTATAAAGATGTATCACAGTTTGTAGAGTCGTGTGTAGCTTTTAAACGTATTCAAATGTCCGACATTGTGAAGGGTTGTAACCTACATATCCACTAGCCATGCACTATAAATGGGTTGTGGATCTAGTGACAATGCCTTTAGGACTTTGGCAGATGAGATACTTAGTTCTTGCACGAGAGGACCTAGCTAAGCAGGTTGAGGGGAAACATTAAGTGAAAAAAACATGAAAGATGTATGCAAATCCCTTCTTGATGACGTAATTTTCCGTTATGGTTGTGTGGGAAAGATCATTGTATAGACAAAAATGAAATGGATGCCAAGGAAGCAAAGGAGTTCTTTTTCGGATTAGGAATCAATATTTCTCTTACTACAACTTGCAACCCTGAAGGAAATGGAAAGATTTAAAGAGGGGTCCTTCTATCATGAAAACTTTGGCCAAGGCTTCAAAGGAAGAGTTGGTGAGTGGCCAAAATTATTTCCATATACTTTCTGGATTGATTGTACAACACATAGCTCAATACTAGGTAAATGATTGTGGAGCTGATGTATGGTCAAAATCCAGTGATGCCAATTGAAGATACAATTCACACATGGAATGTACTACCTTGGTAAGATGGGCTTATCACGAAAGATATCCTTGAATTATGTATAAGTCAATTAGAGAGAAGATCTAGAGACATTCAGGGCACAAAAGAGTTACTAAAAACTGCAAGGTTAAAAAACAAGGACTACTTTGATAAACGACATCGGCTCATGAGAAAAGAAATTGACAAAGGTGACTTGGTTCTAGTGTATGATAGTAGCCTTAATAACCAGCACACAGTCATGCATAAATTATCAAAAAGATGGTTTGGACCATCTGTTGTAAAGCATGTGCATAAAAATTCTACTTAAAACTTGTTTGAACTAGATGGAATAGAAGGAAAGGTTCCCATTGTAAGAAAAATGATGAAAGTGTTTAAGAGAAGAGGAGACAGTGATCCAGAAGATGTTGAGAAGGAGGAAGAGCAAAAAAAAGGTTAATATAAAAGTGAAGATGAAGCGATGGAGTCTATTAATTAAGATGAAATCATGGAAGATCTACATGGGAATTGAAGCTGCAAAAAGCCAAATGTGGCACATACTGATGTATGTGCAAGTTTAGAGGGGGTGGATGTCGTGCTATGACACGTATATACTGGGAAAAAATGCTAGGAGCTTTATTTTGTGACTTTTGTTGGGGGTCCCATCATTGCAATAGCTCCAATGACCAACAAAAATATCAATACGGAGGGATGAGCTACCCGGCTAGGGCATGGAAACACTCACACAATTAGTGAGCTAATCGTGGCAACACAAATGGCTAACTCTAGGAGGTGAGCTTCTCGGCCTATATAGGAGCGAAGCCGCAATGAAGGGCAATCTCCATATCCACTTCTCTTCACCTCTAATCAACCCAATCACACACACTAAGATTGCAAGACGCACACAACACTAATCCTATCATGCGGCACACTAATCGCACGCACACACAATAGATCTATCGAGCACCACACTCCAATAAAACCTACATGCACACACAAGCAAAAGAGGGAAATCACACAAGATTAGAGAAGGATTAACCACCACTAGTTAATGTAGATCTAGTTAATCTAAGCATCATAGGCAATCATAAGAAGTAAGAGAGAGGCATAGTGAAGGAGAATTAATCATTGATTAGTGTTAATCAAGTCTCATGAGCAAGGAGAAGCTCAAGGACTCCATAACCACACACCTCAAGAGCTCTCACCAAACAGTGCTCTCAACAAATGACTTGAGAACCCTAATTTCTTTTACACACTACCTTATATACCTAGGTTAAAAATATGCAATGTTTGGGCGCCCAAGGCCTTTAGGGCTCACCACTACTAAATCTGCAACCTAGGCACAGTAAGTGACCTATTCTTTACAACTTGGAACTCCCATTGAGCTCGTAATACATTAGAAATATTACAATGGCTTGAAATAAATCGAGAATTTACAATACGTTGGTGCAGCGAAAGTGTGTCGACTATAGAAGATGTCATGGACAGGTGTGTACAAGCAAGCAAAAGCATGGCAAAGGATTGGAGCATCTAGGAAGGTCATAGGATGACAGGTAGCAGCGGAAGTGTATGCATGATGCGGCTTACAGGCCAAGAAGGGCTACATAATGGGCTAATTGGGGTAGCAGGTGAAAGAGATGCAAAGTGCATCCTTGAGGTCCAGAAATGAAGAGCTTGGAGTGCTGAAGGAGCAGGTCGAGACGACTCATCAAACCGAACTACGGAGCCCAAGTTATTGAAGGTTAAAGTTTTGGTGGTTTGCAGATTCTTGCCGGACAGGGCAGCTGGAGACAGGTGGTCCAAGTGGAGCTTAAGGTATGGATGTGTAGAGCTCAATTCATGGAGCCAACCCGTCTTTTCGGATTGTGGATCGGAGCCACGGTTTGCAAGATATGGTCATTTGAAGTTTTTCCGGGGGTGGGTCTGAGCCCACCTGACTGCATTGGAGTACGTGCCATCTGGGATCTTCTGAGCCTCGACGAGGTTCTAGAGCAGAGTGCACACCATATGGAGCTAGCAGGAAGTGACTGCACGCCAAACGGAGTCCGGAGCAAGAAGATATGGCAGTCAGAAAACTGGGAGCATTTAACCTGATGGGGTTGCAGATGGTTTTTCCATTTTTGAAAGCTTTGATTCGAGAATGCGGAGGGGTCAAAGTGCAGATACAGATAGGGTAGTAGGAGCCGAAAAAGTGGGGCTTCACTCAGGCTTTGCGGCTCGGCAAAACAGAAGGTGGGAGCATAGAATGGGAGCCAGGCCAAGGCAGCTTGCAAAGTTTTTTGGTTAAGAAAAATATAATGGGTTTTTTTTGTTCTTTTGAAGTCTTAAGAGGCTATGGCCTGCTCGGGCTGCCACGTGGCGCTCTTAAAACCCACATGTTGGGTGTGGGCACAGCGGGCAGGGGTATAAGACCCGAAAGAAGGCGCCATTTGAGAGCATGAAGGTGGGTTGGGGCTCCTTGGGAGCTCGCTAGCCATGGCGTGGGTGGAACGCGGCGCTGCCGGGCGCTGTACGAGATATGGCGGCGGCTTTCGTGGCGAGCCGGCAAGGCTGGGCGGCGCAGGGCGCTCGCGGCGGCGTGAGCCCGATGATGACATGGCAGGCCCCAAAGGGGGGGGGTTCCCGCGGCTCTCAAAGCCCGAATGTTTTGAAGGAAGAGGAGGGGGTCAATAGCGATATCGCTATTGCCTTCCCCCCTTAGGTAAGAGGCAAATCCCGCAACAGCATGCAAGGAGAGCGAGAAGGGAAGTCCGGGAGCAACGAGGTGGACAAAGCCAAATGCAAAAGCACCAAAGTGGGAAATCCGGCCGGCCAAAAGAATGAAAAGGATAAAGGGCAAGAGGTGAAGCATGCAAAGCTTTCCAAAATAACTACGCCAGGTGTTAGCAATGCATAAAACTTCTAAATAGAACTCCAAAGGGAGTGCACGACATGGAATCACACCACCATTTTTCTTTTTTGAGATTTCTAAGCACACCCCTATAAAAGGGTGCTTATGTTCATTTGTATGGGTCTTTTTGGACCAGTGTCTTTGGACCAAGGAGGGTTTTTCTTGCCAAAGATTTTGGAGCTCATTGTTTTGGTTGCCGAGGTTCATGCCGGCAGTGTGTTGGTTGTACATGACATTGCCTTTGCTAGAAGACTATTCTCTATTGTTTCAAGGCGTCATTCCCCCTTCCCCGTTCTCTTCTCTGCTTGTGTGTGTGTGTTTCCGGGCGTGTGTCGGCGTGTGTGCCCTCGAGGTTGGTCATGCAAAGAGAGATAGAGAGAGGTTGTGTGAGTGTGGAAGGCTGTGAATTGAGCGGAGCAGAGTGATTGAGTCTTTCTGATGCATTGCAGGGCATATGTGCGTGTTATTGTGTGAAAGCAATGGTTTGTTTGCGGGTAGTTTTGAGTTTTGAAGGTGAACTCTAGTGAATTGGGGCGCTGTGTATACCCTAGGCTATAGTGAGGCATTGTGTTGTGTGTTGGGTGTGTTCCCCTTTCCCCCTCTCCAACGTGACCATTTTGGAAAAACGTGAAAAATGTGTAACTCCAATCTTTATTGCTTCCTTGCATTCATCCTCGATGTGCATCTGTACATCTTCGGTCTTTAGCAGCTTTTGTTAACTAACGTTGACTCAGTCAACATTGCCCCCTTCCTATTTTAGTGCCCGTCCTTGGGCGCTGTTAAAAAGTGTCCGTGGAGGCTGTGGAAGGTTTTGATTGGTTGTTGATGGTCTGATTTTCTGCATTGGTTGTTGAATTTGTTGATGAGGTTCACTTTGCTGCAACATCTTCAGTGGTCCAAATATGTCTGATGTGAGAGATGATGTTGCATTTGTCCTTTGTAATAGCATAATGATGAGGCTGATGTTTATTTATGAAAAGTATGTACAAGGGAAGTAAAATGATGAGGTTCTAAATTAGGATCTAATACCTGGATGACTAAAGGGGAAAAACCCAGTGGAAAAAAAGTGCATTTGGGATACGCGCATTATTGGAGTACTCAAGGGATTATTTGTTGCTGATAGATATGGAAATAACAAGGTAGTAAATATGAGAGAGTAGCATGATGGAACATTGGTTTTCCTATTGTAGTCCACTCAAGGTGAATAGGTGGAAGCAAAAAAGAGTGTCTAATGCATATGTCCAATGATGGGACATTCTATTTATGCATACACAAAAATTCATGGAAAACAATATGCTGTGCAAGAAAGATTTTGAGGGGTAATTCAGAAAGATGGTGTAGCTATAAAAGCATATGACATGGATTTGCAAGCTAGCACCCCTTTAAGAATGGTTTTCGTTGACAAGGATATGTGCTGTCATCTTATTGTGCACTGTGCGTGAGTGTTGGACTCCACGACACTCCACCAATTGTAAGTTAATAGACTTCGACTCTTATGCTCATCTCATCCAGCATGAGCAACATGACTTTAGATATTCTCAACTCAGCGTAAGCCTAATAACTATGACTCTTAGCACAAAGTTTAATATGACTTGAAGATTTGGGACTAATGCTTTGCTCATTTTGTGGCTCAGCAACCCTACTCTGACTATGCCAAAGAGTGTTTTTTTGCACCGTGGCGACTTGACTTTTTACATTCTTGTGCTTACTACAAACATCTCTTTAGGTAAAAGTAATCTTGAATCCTCAAAAAGAGGATTATTGAAGGATTAGTGAAGGACCAAGTTGGCACTGAAGGTTTTTTTTTCCATACCTGTTTTATCATCTTTGAATCTGCAATCACGTTGGTTGGTCGTCCTTCTTTGACTGTGAAGACTCCATTATCTGTTTGATTCTCTAATTAGGTCTGTTGATAGGAATCTTTGATGTTGTTGTAGGCCTCTGTTGGCTGTCGGCATCTGGCTTTTGACTAAGAGCATTGGAAGACTTAGGAATCCAAATCTCTTGAGGACCTTTGTATCTCCATTGTTCACTTTGCTTCGCTTTAGGTCTTGTTGATTTCTTGATATCTTCATGCAATTCTGGTGTAGTTGCAGTTGGCTTGTGATTAACTGGTAGTAGCCAAATCTTTGTATAGCCTGTGTAGAATCCTTCTCCAAGAGGAACATTCTTTGAGATCTGTCTTTGTTTTGTATCCTCTTGAGAGTTGTGGTAGACTTCAACATCTTTCAATGTTGTTTTGTTGCATACCTGCTTAGGTATCCTAGGATATTGTCAAGGTTGATACCTTGTGGGCCTTCTTTCTTGGGAGGGACTTGACTTCAATTCATATACCCGTACATGAGGTTTTGGCACCCATAATTGTCTGTTACCTTCATAGTACTCCTGTTCCTTTAAGAACCATTTTGATGCTATCGATCCCATGTGTTTCTCTTCCTGTGTGATTTCCTATCTTTAATCCAAACAGGATCATTGACTTTGACTAAAATGCTTGGAACAAACACTTGCTTGACTTTCCTTTGCTTTCTTGAGTACTTTGGCTGATATATTTTTTCTTTTTTGGGTGTCTCCTTAAATTTTTTAGTTGGTTCAACAATTGACTTGAAGTTTTGAAAGCTTGACTCGCTTGAAGAAGCTGATCCATGAGGGTTCTTTGATGTAGAGGTATATGATGTCACAACTTCTTTGCTAGTCGATGGAAGGTCCACTTTAGCTTTACCTTTGTCTGCTAATTCGATTGGCACTGTTTGATTGATCTTTGGGCTTCCTATTTCTTCTTGGTTGTCTACAACTCCATTCTTCTTAGCTTCTGGATTTGATGGCATTCTCTGCTCAATAGCTATTGTGGTTGCCCTTCGTTCTTTTTGATTTTCACTTGTTGTTTCTTGATCTGCTTCTAGCTCTTCTGAAGTTTTGATTGATAAAGATGAATCATCTTCAATAAGATCTTCTTTGATATCGGTATCCATTTTAACTGTGCTTGAGGACTTTGTGCTGTCGTCCATGGGTGATCAGTCTTGGTCTTCATTGTTTGATGCCTGTGATGACTCTATCATGTTTATATTGTGTATCTCTAACATCTTCTGGTCCATTGGAATTCCTAATATGATGTCGTCTGGCGTATCTTTTGTTGTGATCACATAGAATTGAGCTATGATGATCTATGAACTTACTTCAATGGTGGTGGAGATGATTCCCCAGCATTCTGCTCGTTTGTCTCCTGATATGTCAATGAATTCAGGAGCATCTTCTAGTTGTGGTTGGCCACATATTTTCCAAGTGCGAAAAGACATGAGGTTCTTGTCCAACTGAAAATCTAGCTTTACTTCGCTTGACAGCTTTTCTTCATTTTCAATGGTGATGTTGCACTTGATCTTCTCAAGGTTTGTGTCTGATTTGACTTCTTTTGGTGTGGTAGTGTCCTTTGGTTGAGCTTTATCTGCATTTTCTTTGCTTTGATCACTTGCTTCAATTGGTGTTGGCTCCATTGGCTGTGATATTGCACCTTTTTACAATTGTTGAGCATTGTCTACCTATATTTGAGTAACCTTTGACCTTAAAAGATCCAATGTACTTTATGGCAGAATCTCTCTCTTCGGAGGAGATTTTGTTGGTGAACTTTGTGTAGCTTTCTGGACTTTAGCTCCCATTGACTTTGACTTTTTTGTCACTTGTTATGATAGCTTCAGGCTTTGCATCATCTTCAGATAGTCTTTGACTTCAGTTGGGCCATCCGTAGGAATTTTTACAAGATCATGAACCTGTTGGTATTTATTACCATGTGATATGCATATGTAAGCTTGATCACATGTAACTGCTTGGACACTATGGGCTTTGTCGGCTTTTGACTTTGACTTGTAGAGATCAGCTGAAACTTCTGTTCTTGATGATCTTCATAGAAGCATTTGTCTACAGACTTTGATAGAATCTGGGTCAATTGGAAACTTCCCACAACCATATGATCTTTCAATGTTTTTTTCTTTGGAGAGGTCTACTGGCTAGAAGTTGTAGGGCTTCTAACTGGTGTAGCATTTCCGATACATAAGTTGAGCTTGAT
Organism: Adiantum capillus-veneris; assembly: GCF_014529385.1. NCBI lineage: Eukaryota > Viridiplantae > Streptophyta > Polypodiopsida > Polypodiales > Pteridaceae > Adiantum > Adiantum capillus-veneris. Next base: position 68,740,856 of record NC_140933.1, read on the forward strand.
GGATTTACAACTCGCCCCTTCCTAGGGTGATCACTATAGCCTGCTTCATTGTAAGAGTTTAAATTTTTTTCACTCTGGTACAGTCTCACCTTTTGGGATTGTGAAGGTACACTTTGGGCAGCACTATTGACATTTGGCATCTGCAAACCATCTACATAGTTTCCTGTGTATCTTTGTGAAACATGACAAATGATTCCCCAAGTTAAGCTGTAGATAGCATTATCTTTGCCTTGATATTGTCTATCCCATGGGTCTCCTATGATATGAGCTTCTATGGTTTCAGGACCCAATGCATCATAGATGCTAGACTCCCGTCTATATCTACGACTGTTTTGATCAAAGTATATGTTTGTTTGGTCACAATATCGAAGCTTAATTTGTGATGGAGGAGAGTTTGACCTTGAACAGATTTCTGGGTTCACTCGGATAATATCCTTAAGCTCTAAAGAGGATGGGCTATAATAGATTCTTTCTTCTGAAATGAACCACCTTTCTTATCTATCACTGGACGGACTTCTATGAGCTGGTATGTGGGTCGTTCAAACATTGGTTGATCCTTTTTGTACAATTTCCCTTTTTGGTCCACATAGTGTGCATATGAATTATGTGTACCATACAAAGCTAACATCATTTTGTTTGATATGTCCCTTAGACTTGTGAATGATTGCACACTTGTGTCAGTGGATGCAAAATCATTTGCAAATTTAACAGTTTTTGCAAGCTTTGGTGATATCTCGACACCTTTCCTAAATTCATGCAAGAATTTGTTGTTCAAAGAATCAATTTTAAGCTTTTCAGGTGTTTGTGCATCTTTATGCTGATTTTGAATTTGCAGTGCTTTCACTGGTGCTTCTAATGTTAATGCAGAATCATCCGATTGCATTAAAAGTGACAAGTCAGTTGCAGTTACATCGACATTCGCATTTCCAATTTGCTCTATACCTTGCTTGTTGGCAGTTGATACATCCCTGTTGTCTAGATTTCTTGAACAATTTTCAGGAAAGTGTCCACCTTTTCATCCACAATATGAGCAATACACCTTGACTGGTGATATTCCAAATGACTCTGTCATGTCAAGCTCTGGCTGAGAAGTTTCTGCTTCTATGCTTGCCTAGTTATCAGCATCTTCTTTTAAAACACTGAGCATCAAGCTGTAGAATGCTCCATCTTGACCTTTGTACTGTCTTTGGCTTGGTTCTCCAATTGGACTAGCTTCAATTGGTTGATCTATTGGAACTTGCAATTCTGGCTCTCGACTGTAGATTTCACCACTGCAATCCATGTACAATGACCCTGATTGCATATGCACTAAATGGATGCTTTGCGGACTTGTACAGATTTTTGGATTTACACTTGGGTTGATTTTTTGAACTTCTATCTGCACCTCATCTTTGAGCTTGCAATACCTGGCTCCACTAAAGTCTGTGAACATCTGGGAGTTCTCTAAATCTGGCTTTACTCGAATCAATAAGATCGTGGTTCCTGTGTTTCTTTTACTGCTCACCAAGCATCTATGGCCTTCTATATCTGCATATAAGACTTTGTCTCCATTGTAGACATATAGTTAAATCTGGCAGGTTGCAATTGTACTTGTGCTGCCACTGCTATTGCCTTGCTTTGTTATACTTAAGCTCTCGGCTTGATTTAAGTCCATGTCGGCTGGTTCTGTAAAAACCGTCTCCTAGCAGATTTTCGTATTGATTAGCCGAATTTCTGTTGCTCGTACTAGCCTAATCTGCAATCACATGTGAGTTGTGCCACTATTCGTCCGATTAGAAGCTCAATTTTCAATGCAATTGCTTGCACTTGCCAATTTCAGTTTGCAATGACTTTTAGTCCCTGACAATGTTTGTCTAAACTCTGGGAACAAAGTCCAGATCTGTGCTAGAACTGTGATGACCTCGCCTCGAATGATCACCAAAACTGTTTTCGCACATCTCGGTTTCTTTTTCTACTGATTTTTGGTTGTTTCTGGCTTTTTCATTATTCGCTCAGTGTGAGATTTCCCTAGTGTTTCTATATTTTCTTTTTTTCGGTTTTTTTCGCACTTTCTGGCTTTTTCTGGCTCGAAAATTGGTCACTGTCAAAGTCGTAGCCAAATGTAGATCTAGTAACCAAATCGAGCTCTAATCGTGCATGAGTGTGCTAAGAATAGCCAAAAGCGGCCAAATCAAGATCTCTCATGTTAACACGCTCTAACTAGCTAAATCTGGTCAATATCAAGGCCAAAAAGAATCTCTATTGCAAGTCGAGGTCAAATATGGTCAATCGTAAGACTCTGCGGCAGTTAAATCAAGCCAGAATGCAATATTGCGCGTGAAACAGCTCTAAAACTTGAATCTGAAAAATTGTAGACCCAAAATCAAAATCTGTGTCAAACAAGGTCTGTGTGTGTGATTTGACTTGAATTTGCTAAAAACGGCTCAAGTCGACAAAATCGGACAATTTTGGATGAAATCTGACTCTCGAGCTCTAAGTGTGTCTATTCGTGCTTAAATGCGTGTGAACGGGACGTGTGCAGATGTTTGATGCATGTGCAATGCAATGAAGAGAAACAAAACAAAGAAAAGCAAACAAAATATAAAACATTTGTTTTTTGAGTTTTTGAAAAAAAAAATGGTCTCTTGTGTGACCGAAAGAGAAAAGTGTGTGTGTGTGTATATGTTTGTTTGTGACTTTGTGAGTTTGTTTGTTTTGTGTGTGTGCGTGTGTAGGGGTTGGGTCATACAAGGTCAAGAAGAAGAAGAAGAGAAGTATTTTATGCGCCGTAAGGCACGATACCGAAGCTCGAAACCCGTTTCCTTTTATTTATTTTTTATTGTTTATTTTCAAATTTCCAAAAAATGCCAAAAATGATCGACAATTAGCCGAAAACTCCAAAAATCGCCAGAAAATCCCAAAATTTGTCAAAAAATTCCCAAAAAATTCTAGGAATCTCAGAAAATATCATAGTTAACAATCGAGCATTTCAGACGTGCAAAAGCACACCGAAAATAACATATTTTACCAAAAATGCCAATTTCGACAAAATTGTCCACCCGGTCCCCAGAAATGGTAAAACGCTCAAAACTCAACCATGGAGGACACAAATGCGAACAAAATGATGCCATAAATTCGCACACACAAAATAGCTCGTAAAGATCGCAAAATTAAATTTTTATGGAATTATGCAAAAATCTACCAAAAATTACAAAAATTATCTGAAAAATACCCAAACAATTTCCACAAATTCTCCACTCATTGGGAAATGGTGTAGCTAAATAAAATTGCAAAAATCACATCAATTCATTTGCCGTTAAGTTTATCAATAAAATCAAGACTAGGCAATTAAACCGGCAAAATTATCGACAAAAAATAGGTCAAATTTTGACGCAATTAGGGTGTGTAAATCACTCTTTTGAGCACAAAAACGCAACATTTCATCATTACATACATCAATTATGCTATCAAAACATTGAATTAACCATGCAAATTTAAACACTTTTTAGGCGCACACACACTAAAAAATTGGCAATTTTTACCAATCTTTAGGTGCGCACACAAAAGGGTTAAATTTGTCGGATTTGCAATGTGACTTCACAAATCATTAGTTGGGCATGATCACAACACACATCAATCATCACAAATCACAAATCATAATGTACACATTGATTTCTAGGTGCTCAAACATGGGCAAAATAGTGCACACGCACTTAAAATTAGCATGCACACACTCAATTAGAATGCACACACACTTAATATTAGTGCACATACACCTAAAATTGACCATCCAAGCATGCAATCAACTCAAGTAACCACCCAATTAGCAACACACATTCATCAATTAGCAATTGAAACTTATCAAATTCATGCGCTGTCAATTCTTAAAAATTTCGGCATTACGACTGCGTGAAAATGAATATTCGCAAAATTTTCAATACATTGCATCAACATAGCATAGCATTACATTGCATCTTGGAGGGATATCTACACATCTCTAAATTCTAGGGAGGTTAAGAATTTCACCTTAATTACCTTTCCGTTGAAGATCAATTGAATGGTCGTTTGCTCCAATCCTTCATAGAACATTAGTAAGTTAGCAAAAATTAGTCAAATTAGCAAAGGGTTAGTGAGAAATTAGTGTGTGTAAACACACAGTTGGCAAGATATGGTCACACATTAGGGAATTATGAACACAATGCGTCATGCACACACATTCAAAATCCACAATTAAAAACATAAATACACAAGTGAAATTAGTGAGGGAACGCATTCGTTTATGCCACAATTACACTAGCGTAAGTCATCGTCCCCGGCAACGCCGCCAAATTTTGGGGGTCCCACGATTGCAATAGCTCCAATGACCAACAAAATTGTCAATCCGGAGGGATGAGCTACCCGGCTAGGCCATGGAAACACTCACACAATTAGTGAGCTAATCGTGGCAACACAAATGGCTAACTCTAGGAGGTGAGCTTCTCGGCCTATATAGGAGCAAAGCCGCAATGAAGGGCAATCTCCATATCCACTTCTCTTCACCTCTAATCAACCCAATCACACACATTAAGATTGCAAGACACACACAACACTTATCCTATCATGCAACACACTAATCACAAGCATACACACATAGATCTATCGAGCACCACACTCCAATCAAACCTACATACACACACAAGGAAAAGAGGGAAATCACACAAGATTAGAGAGGAATCAACCACTAGTTAGTGTAGAACTAGTTAATCTAAGCATCACAGGCAATCATAAGAAGTAAGAGAGAGGCATAGTGAAAGAGAATGAATCATTGATTATTGTTAATCAAGTCTCACGAGCAAGGAGAAGCTCAAGGACTCCATTGCCACACACCTCAGGAGCTCTCACCAAAGAGTGCTCTCAACAAATGACTTGAGAACCCTAATTTCTTTTACACACTACCTTATATACCTAGGTTAAAAATATGCAATGTCCGAGCGCCCAAGGGATTTAGGGTTCACCACTTACTGAATCTGCAACCTAGGCACAGTAAGTGACCTATTCTTTACTACTTGGAACTCCCATTGAGCCCGTAACACATTAGAAATATTACAATGGCTTGAAATAAATCTAGAATTTACAATAAGTGACCATTTTTGGAAAACGTGTAACTCCAATCTTTACTACTTCCTTGCATTCATCCTCGATGTGTATCCATACATCTTCGGTTTTTAGAAGCTTCTGTTAACTGCCGTTGATTCAGTTAACAACTTTTTAGATACATAAGTATATTTTTCATAATATAAATATGCATATGTAAGTATTATAATAAGCTTTCTATCTCATCGTACTTTTTATCTCAAGGGTAACATATTCATACTTTACCATTAGAAAGTACTATGGGAAAAAATGCCAATAGTTCTGTCTCTTTTAACTTGGGGCAAAAGGAAATTGTTCTTTCTTTCTACTATCTCCTTATCATCTCACACCCTCTCTAAATCCTATATCTAGGTAATTATATATATATATATATATATATATATATATATTCTAAGTATTTTTCTTGTATTTTTTTTAATAGCTACTAAGAAGGAATTAAATCCTACTGGCACACTAGCTTGCATGATTTTCAAAGATACACCTATTTTAATGAATTATTACAAAGATGCTTACAAGGAGCAATGTCATGCTTTCATATTGCATGAGGTGTAGGTGTCCATTTGAATCAAATGACCGTCTACGCTAAGAGGACCACAATAAAACTTTTACTACCAAAAATGTACCTTGTTTCAATTTACTTTTAGGACAAGATTTACATGTCCAAAATTGGAAAAAGTATATAAAATGAGGGTTGTAGCTTATGAGATGACTTTTTTCTCCCTATTTTTTTATTTATTTTAGAGCCACGGTTAGGGAGATATGATCAAAATGGTGGACCCCAGTCTTCCCACGTCATGCACGGACAACACATTTCAGTCCTTGTAATGTGTAGTTACACTGGCTTTTCTCTTTCTTCTGTAACCCTTGGGGGTTCCCTTCACCTATAAAAGGGGACCTATTGTTCCTTGAAAACCATTTATGAGAGAATGAGAGAATTAATGCGTAATTCACTTAACCATAATCATAAGTCTAAGCCTACACTTGCTCCTTGAAGAGGTCTAGCAAGTCTTTATAAACAATCCTTTTAAGATCAGTTCTAACCAGAGAAAGACTTGAATTTGGCGCATCATTCAAGATTGGAAGTCTTCCCTCTCCTTGCCTCTCCATCAAATTAGCGAATAAATCTTGAAGGGTTATCAAACAAGGTGTGTTCTTTATTTGATTTTGTTGGTTTCTTAATGTTTTCCTTTTCATCTCTAGCCCAACACTTACCTCTACCTCTATTTCCAAATCTATTCCCTAAAAACCTAGCTATTATCCACTTCTAATTATACACCTATCCTATATCTATCTCTTTCTCCATCTCTCTTGTATCCTAATTACTGAAGGCATTCAAGCTACAATACTCTGTCAAAGCTATGATAACCCTTCTTTGAGAGCTATGCCAATACACAAGGTGAGTAACAATACCTTTACACTCTCACAAATCTCTCTCCCTTAGAATCTTGTTCTCTCTACAAACTCTAGGTTCTCCTTGCTATAGGTACATCTCTCCCCGCAGTATCCTTATTGACTATGAGCAAGAATAGGGCTTGGGAGGGAAACTTGTCTTTTCTTCACTTCTCTCATATCGACATTTTTCACATACTAGATTTATCATAGATGAATAATCCACATGATGTGTCTCAATGAAATACTTGTTTCATTGGATCCCATCCTACTACCCCTTCTAGACTATAGCTTTCTATTTCATATTAGTGTAGTTATCGTGCTATGAACTAAGAGGATTTTTACACACAATCAACCCCAATCACTAGACAAAACATTTATATCATAGTAGGCACTAAACTATAGCTCCAAATATTAACAATTTGTAGCTTGTTTGGCCACCAAAGATTGAGTATCATTATCTAATCTATTAACCCTTTCATCCTACCCATGATAAGATATGACCAAAGCCTTGACATTTTCATCTTTGTGTTGTTTTGACTTTCTCTTTGTATTCTTTCTTTGTGTGTGTGAGTGCAAGAGGGAGAGAATGGGGCTTCTTTAATTTCACTCCCTACCAAACTCTAGACTTCATGGAATCTATGGGATAACTCCTTTACATAATTTTGGAGTTAGCTCACAAATTCTCACAGCAAGAAGCCGGTGCTTTCCTAGAAAATCTATAAACATCTCAGTAGTGTGTTGGCATATCGTAGGGTCTACTACTTTCAGGTATTTATATGACCAATCGAACACATCCTTGTACTTGTTGAGAAGACTTATGATCTTCTCCTCATGTTCTCGGCTTAGATTTTTTGCTATGTAGGCTAGCCATGGGTCTTCTCCTAGTCCTGCCAAGGCCATCTCCTTTGCATCCTTAGGCCCATTGTAGGAATCCTTGCGGTTTTTCTCTTGTAGAGGTTGCGTCATCACTACCTTCTGATCTTGTACAATGAAATTTCTATCGTGGGACGGCACACTCATGTTTTCCTTGTTTTTCTTGTCTTCACCTTCCCAACTTTCTACTTCCATTGTCCATACTTCCCTAAGAATTTTCTTAACCTCGGTATTTCCTCTTTCTCTCCACCTTGGTCCATTTAGTTCCTCCAAACTCACTCATTCATGGTTATTTTGTTTGTTTGGGCTTTATTTTAGATTCAAATTTTTGGTTTGTTTTCACAGTTATCTTATGCCTTATTTTTTTTCGATCTTGAGTTTTAGTGAACCTTCCAAATATGTCATCCTTGACACAATCTTCGGCCTTTAAAAGCATCAAGAAATTTGCTTTGCCCTTTGTTCTAGGAATAGGGTTCTCTCTTGGTTGGGTTTCTACTCTCTTTTTCTTGTAGCAATGTTGATGTCTAGGTTTTTGATTTGAAAAATCATAAAACATGACATATGTTAGTGTTTCTTCTTGTTCACTCAGGTCGTCAAAGCATTCATTATCTGCGTCATCCTCTTGTTCAAGAGAGTCATAAAACATCTCCTCTTCTTTGACACTCACCAGTTGATCATCTCCGGGGTTTTTCAGGACTAATTTCTCATCATTACAAAATAGAACACACATATAGGGTTGTTAGAATATGAGTCCATTCCTATCGCTGTAGAGCTTCTTTGGGGAATGTATTCTTTATCTTCAAAAAGCGTTCTTTCGAGAATACACTCTTCACGTTTCAAGCTCTTACAATGTGAGGCTCCACATATCCATAGCTTCTTTGGCTTGCCTAACCAAACTTGAAAATTCGATCCTGCTACTTTAACTGAAACAAGCTCCTCAATTGGGGTCTGATTCACATCAGTATAGCTATGGTCTATAAGATTTATCCACATCGTGGTTTCCATGTGTCTGAGGTTTATGTGATCATACCCCCAGTCTTGGACCATATTAAGTTGTCTCATACCAAGTATTAGGTTGTTACTGTTACTCTTGGAAAAATCCACTGAATCGGCTAGTTGGAATTTCATCTTGGTTTCCCTCAAGCCATGTTTTTCCAAATTTCCTTGGTGGCGATAAAAACACCAGCTCCACTATCGAGAACGGCCATGGTTGTTAGACCTTGGAGCACCACTGGAAGAGTAGTGTTTCCATCTTCACCCGCACAATACTCACCAACCTTGTTTAATGGTATATGTCTTGTGTTCAATTGAGGTTATTCTAGTTCTTGCATTCCTTCTTGTATCTGTGATGCTGGATCTTTTACCCCAAACTTCTCTAAGAATTTGCCAGCATTTTCCCACATGTTTGGTCTTACTCAAAGAAGCTTTGCTACCATAATAGTGCAAGTCACATGCAGACAATATGTCTATCAATCCTTTGGAGTCTATAATCTTTCTTGACAAGAGTCTTTGTGATGGAACTGCCTTCACATCATATTTTCCTTCATACTCTCCCATGTATGAGGGTAGGGTTTATAAGGATTAATTCAGACTCACTCTGTAGAGATTGTATAGATTCTTTATCAATATGAGAAAATATCCGGATCTGTTTGAGATCCTGCCTCAAATTCCACTTTAGCTGGGAGAAACACATCCCCCCCCCCACCCTTAATGGTTTGATTAAAGCTTGTCTAAGCCATCATCCTCTCTGTAGGCCTCAAGAATCATAGGATGAAAGCTCTCAGATTTTTGATCTATGGTATTCATCATGATCCTTGGCTTTCCTAATTCAGTTGTGGAGCTTTTGATTTTCCCTTATGTTTCATGTCATAATGGTATCATCTATGTTGGATCTTGAACTTCTATCCAACTCTTTGGTTTACTTGTTTGTGGATCTAGCAAAGCTTAGGCAGTCTGGATCATTTTTTGACACATCTCCAACCTTTTCTTTTCCAACTCAGCGTAAGGATACGTCATCCATTTTTGTTCTTGGTTGGTATGTTTGAAGCCACATTATAGGCCTTCATAAGTGTGTCTAGGGGTTCATTCACTTTTTCAACTAGTATAGATCCCCTTGAACTTGCACTCTTTGGTCTGTTTTTCTCATTAGGTTCTCTGGTCTCTTAAATTTCCATCCTAGAATTAATTTCATTCTCTAATCTCTCTAACATGTCCCTGGTTTGTTTTAACTTCTCCGCTAAGACTATGTGTTTACGTTCCTTCCTATCTTTAATGCATGCCTTCCTAAATTTATAGATGTTTTGTTAACTTTTGTGTTCATAACTTTCTGATTTCTGATCTATGGTATTCATCATGATCCTTGGCTTTCCTAATTCAGTTGTGGAGCTTTTGATTGTCCCTTATGTTTCATGTCTTAATGGTGACAATGATTCTACACTTGATTTCTGAGCTTGTGCTCTTGTGACAATGTGTATAGGTATCACCGTTTCATTTTCAAAACCGCTACTTGACGGCATTGACCCCACTTCACCTCTTTATTTGGATTTTTAGGAAAATCAATCAAATGAGTAATGTTGGAATCTAGACAGCATACATTCACTCTAATGATCTCCGTATGAAGACAATATTTCATAAGGCGGTCACCACCACACTTGTAGTACGGTCCTAAAGGATGGCGTGGTGCTCTTAGAGCCGCTCCTTGTTGATAGGCAAGTCTTTGTCTTGCTAACCCAATATTGGCTATGAACTTCAACGTGCGTTCATCCAAACTATATCTATCTTCTTTTGCAACTTCAAATGTTGTCGGTGGTCAAACATTCACAGTCATTCTCCAAGGTTCCAATGCTTTTGGCTCTTTGGGTGGATAGTATGTTGAGCTAGCCCCGTATTCACTTGTCTCTTTCTAATACACAGGCACATGCACTAAGGCTTGTTCCTCCGATTCCTCTATAGTGGGTGCATAGTTGATTCCCATAGATCTTGCTCCTAGTAGAGGTGGCTATTGACCCAAAACTCGTTGTGGCCATACAATCCCCATTGGTCTTGGAAAATTTCTTTATGTATATCGGGGCGTTAGTGATACCTGAGGAGGTGCTACTTGGGTTGGTGGGGCATATTGTCACTCTCTCACATATCCCTTGTTGTAGTAACACACTTTTGTAGCATGATTTGTCATTTTTTCTCAATGTCACACCACTTTGGTGGCTTAGCATGTGGCTTCTCAAATGGGCTTATCCTTTTGAGCACTTCGTTGATAAGTTTCTCTTGGTTTACCGTTACCTCGCTCTTTTGTACTAACTTTGTAGAATTAGCTCCACTATGCTATGATGATGAATCATCATCTAAGTCTTTATAGTTTTCTTCCTTGTAGACATCACAATTGTCTACTAGGTATAGCGCCTCCTTGGTCAATTGGTTTAGAGTTGAGCTCTTCTTCATATCCAAATCCTTTTGAAGATCCTCATTTGTCAATCCCTGAACAATTATCAATGTGATTCAGGAGTGAGTTGGTAGCTCTTTAACTAGGCATAATTTTATGTACCATTTCAACCTTAAGGCTTCTTTTCCAATGGATTCTTCTTCTTTCTACTTGAACATATGGATCTGCGAGACTGTATTATGGGCTATCCCTCTAGGACAAAATTCCCCAATAAACTCGTTGAATACCTCCTCCATTGACTCAAAATCTCTGCATTCAACAAAATCAAACAGGTGGCGGAATCTTCCTCTGGAGTTAACCCAAACCTCGTGAACTATGTGGGAAAGCCTAGTACCTCTTTAGCTCTTATAACACGCATAAACTCTTCCGCGTGATCCCTCTGATCTCTACTTCCATAATATTTCTTGTTAACCCATCTTTGGACATGAGAAGGTCTGATCCTCCAATTCTTCATCATTCTAAGCATCGGATCCTCCATTCCTCCTCTAGGAGCTCTTTTTGGCCAAGGATATAGTACATATTCCTCCCCTAGAGGTGCACCTAATCCATAATTCTCGATTGGTATAGCAGGTGATTGTTCCCCTTCTCAGCCTCTTTCTTCTCATTCTTGTCTCTATGTGGTGCTTTAGTCTTGGTTGGATTCAGTATTCTCGTTCTACTCTCATCCCGACATTGCTAATGGAGTGGTGGTGTTGGTGATTCTGGCCCTAACATGTCTTGATATCAACCCCCTTTTGGGTTCAGGTATGCTGTTGAAAATTGCTCAATCCATGCTTGAAATGATAGTGGTGTTGTTTGTGTGTTTTGAGGGTTAGGAAATGTTGTTTATGTGATTTTGTTGTACTATTGTAATCATCTCAAAAGGTATTTTTAGACTTGCTAGGGGTTTCTCTAAGATTTTGATTCCCTACCAAATATTTTTCCATCAATTTTGGCGTTACCACTCTCCCTACATCATCTGGGTGAATTGGATTGTATACTTATCCATAATTATCAACAAAAATAATCTAGTTTCTCGTTATCAAATCATACAAAAACAAGTACAGGACTTTGTCTATGCTTAATTCGTTCACATGGAGTTCACCAGATGTAAGAGGTGACTCTTCCCTCCTTGTGCTTGTAAATCCCCATATTTTCCTGAATAATAGCCATTCTCTTCACTCTCTTGTCATGAATATAGCAATCTCTCGAAAGATTGAGTTTAAGAGGTATTTTTCAAGTCTCCATAACCATCTCCCCTTTTTCTATGTTGTCTTCATACCAGTAGTAGATTTTTGGGTCTTTGACAATGAGATAGTGGTTTTCCTTCTCATCGCAAATCCTATCACCATCGTCGGTTACCATGATTATTGCTAATTCTCTAGCTAGTCGTTCTTCAATACAAATGCATTGACGTCCTCAAACATCAACATACATCAGGGCCCCATGGTCATTGGTTCCCTTAAGAAAAGTTTCCTTGTATTCTAACATGTTTAAGGTTTTTTAGAGGTGCTACCCCCCATGGTCCCTTGCTACTAGAAACCTCCAAGTTGCAGTTGACCATCCTTTAATATAATCCTTTGGAAAAGTTTTTAGCATCACTAACCTCTTCTATGATTGATGCTAAGGGATAAGTCCTTGCTTGGTTTGCACTCTCTTCCATTGACACTACAAGAGGTTGTGGGTGTTAGGAAATAAGACGTAGCTAAATATATAATTGAGTAGATTACTTAATGGAGAGAGACAAATTTACATACACGCGATTATAGAGTAGAGAGAGAGAGAGTACACATGATATACCCGGTTCACTCAATGCGGGCTACGTCCACGGGAAAGTAGCCACTCAATGGCTTTAGTACTTCAAAACAAGAAGTAGTTTACAAAGGGATTATACCCTTAATGGATCTCCCACCTTGCTTCACTCTCACCACCTCATACTCACCTTGTTGCATCAACCTCACACTATGAAATGTGTGTAGAAATGGCCTCCTTTTATAGGCCAAAAGGGTTGCCCTCTCTTATGAGAGACAACCATGTGTAGCCGCTCTTGTGTGAATAAGTCCAAATCGGACCCTCCAATCGGCCCATGTGTGGCCGCCCTTGTGTAAACAAATTCGCTTTTGAATTCGGCCACCGGCCACCGGCCATTGACTTCTCCGGACCACCGGCCACCAGCCATTGACTACCGGCTAACCGACCGCTTTCTGGCCACCGTTCGGCCATAATATTCCCGCGAAAAGAAATATTCCGGGGAAGAAAAAAAAAAGTCTCGGAGGCTTCCTCCCCCGAGGCCCCTAAAGTTGCCCGTGATTCTTGACCGTGAAAATTTTGGTTTCCGGTGAGTGATTTTCTTTCACGCACGACGGGTTCTCCTCATAATGGGGGCCTTACAAATGTGCGCTTTTACCACAGAAAATTACAAGAGGTAAATCAAGCTCCATACTTATCAGTGGGCACTTGTGATGTTTTTAGCGATAAAAATACATTTTATACTCCTCGGCATTGCTAAGACTATCGCTAATAGTGTTGCTATGGGAACGTTGCTATATGCATTGCTATCTATGTCGCTATGACCGTCGCTATATAGTGATGCAGATAAGAGCATACATAGCGACGATTGGAGGCCTTCTATAGCGACGCTCATAGTAGCGACATTTTAGAGCCTTATATAGGGACGCTTAAAGCGACGCCCGAGTAAAGTCTTTTGGGTGGTAGGACATTGAATGCCCTTCCACCCATCACCATATTGAATGTTTCAATAATAAAGTAAACCTAAATGAATCCAAGATAAGCCCACATTCACCTTTGAAAGCAAGTGCAAGGTACTAATCCAAAGTAGTCACCCACAAGACAATATAACCATTAACTCTATCATGCATAGTACTCTTTGCTAATAAAAGATAGAATAAAGATACAAAAATGACAAAAGTAAATTGATGAAATTAAATCAATGACAATTGCACACATCATAAGAAAAATCACTTGATTGTTAAGCTTTGCAAATGTAATAGTTACAACACCATTGTCGTATTGAGAAAATACATGGTTTTCCAATAGTTACAAAAAGACATATACACGTCATCATTATACATGCTATGAAAAAAGGAAACTAATGCTATCTGGATATAGCTAGATTGAGGTCGTCTAATCAGTCATCTCATCACGTCCAAGTGGTATACCTATCGGATTCTGCAAAAAAAATCAATAAGACTTCTTGTAGCTATAAATATATAATTTACAAAACAATCTATTTTCTTATCTTTTCATTAAAATACAACAAATGTAAAAGAGTAAAGTCAAATACTAACCATTCCGCTAAGAGAACTCGGAATTTTCATCAGGTCTTCATTGAAGCGTTCATCTCGACTTAACACGAGAAACTAGTCATGCCACATGTTGATGACTCTGTCTTTTAATCTACTTGGCACTTCACTCCACGTGTTTAGTATGTAGTGTCTAAACACTTGAGAGCAAAGATCGCGCATGCGCGAGATCAGCTTATTTCCTTCGTAATCCAAGATGATGTCGCCGCTGATTTCGACCGAGTATGGAAAGCCCTCTCGCCTGTGACGCGTGATTCTGGGTGTCTTGGCAGGGGTCTTTAGCGGTGTCTCGATGGGGCTACATGGTCAAGTGTCTCCATTGGAGTCTGGGACCCGAAGCGAGGAGTGTCGACTGGGATGACTCTCGAAAGGGTAGCTAGTGGTGTGTAGCCAGGATAGGCCGATAGCCGCACAAAACCTTGTGTAGATGGAGATGCCGTGGCTGGTGTGGGGGCGGGCAAAGAAGGGGAAGGTAAGGTGCCTCCTCAAACACAAGATGGTGTCGAGGCATCAGCCGTGACATCCCCATAGAAACCACCACCACCACCACTAGAGTTTCATTGTGTAGATGAGTGTGAAGATCGTCTCATCGACACCGAAGCTTTGGAGTGCGCTGAATGGTCCAAACCAAAGGAAGACACCGAAGGAGTAGAATGACGTGATGGTGCTCTAGAGCGATGATGCTCCTCATAGCACCTCGTCTGTTGGGGTGACAAAAAAGAAAGAAACTCGACATCATCCATACTTGCATTAAACACAAAAACATGTAATCTTAATATTGAATTAATGGAGAAGAAAACATGGACAAGTAGAGAGACAGAGAGAGAGAGAGAGGGAGGGAGGGAGAGAGAGAGAGAGAGGGGGGGACTCATAAAGGGCGAGGGATTCCTGTGTAGAGATATTCCATTGAAGTTCTTGTGAATTTGTAAAAGCACTTCGCTCCGGGTGCAATAGAGACTAAGGCTGCAATCATGAAAGAGGTGATCTGTCTCTACTCAAAGATGCTTCTTGCACCTCCACTAGATCTAGTTGATCAGGTGAAAGAGACGTTAAGAAGCAGTAGTAGTGCTTCTTAGCACCTCTTTCATCTGATCAACTAGATCTAGTGGAGGAACGAGCAACATCTTTGAGCAGAGACAGATCACCTTCTTCGCGATTGCAGCCTCAGCCGCCATTGCACTCGAAGTGCAGTGCTCTTCGTCCCTGCTTGTGAGAACATACCTAGAGCATACGTACCTAGAGTGGATGCAATGACGATTAAATACAATGACGCAATGACACATATAGACAAGAATGGACAAAAAGCCACGTGAATACAATATGTATTATAAAATGGAGCAAAATAATTCAAATACAATGTTTATGGCTTTAAGAGGTCTCTCTCTCATCCTGGCATAGCTCAGCATAACTTCCTATAGCTATATAGAGCTATCCGTTTAGGCATATGTCCTCTGTTTCATTTTGTAGATCCTTTGCATGCACCCCGTATAGAGTAGCAGCTTGATGCTCATCCGGCACCACCTCAACAGCTTTTGTCTGGGCATATTCTCCGATCTCCTCCATTGATGCCGCTGTGATTGGCACATGGTAGCCCTCATACATCCGTGCACTTTGAGGGGCTACCTCTATGACGTACCACCAGTTTGATGCGAACTTTGTAGGATAAAATATCACCTGCCAGAGCCACATAACTTACATGTATCTTTCAAGCACGTAACTTTTAAAATTGGATGTTAGCTATTTACATACTTACTTGTTTACAATGCTCGGGTAGTACGAAAGTGTCTTGTTGAGCTAGAGGGAATGTTGTAGATATATAGATATAATCTAACTTAAATCTAACCTAGCTAATCTTAAATCTTACCCTTATTTGAAATCTAACCAAATCTTAAACTCAACATAAACATAAATCTAAATGTAATCTAACCTAGCCTTAAATCTAATTTCAATCTTAACCTAATCTTCAATTTAACCTAATTTTATATTTATCATAAATTTTAAATGTAATCTAACTTCATCTTAGATCTCAATGTAACCTAATTTTAATTAAATGTAATTTTAAATATAACCTAGCCCTAAATCTTAATATAGTATTTCATTTCATATTTTCTCTACTTTTTTATCTATATATATATCTCTCTCTCTCTCTCTCTTTGTTTTCTCCCCTTACCTCTCTCTTTTCGCCTTCTCCCCCCCTCTCTCTATATGGTTTTTGTTTCTCTTTCTCTCTCTCTCTCCCTCTTTCTCTTTGTTTTCTCCTCTCTCTCTCTCTCTCTCTCTCTCTCTCTCTCTCTCTCTCTCAATGTGTGTGTGTGTGTGCATTCTATGTTTATGCATGTGTGTGTGTGTATGTGTTTTCCGTTTATGCATGTGTGTACTGATAGCGGGAAAAAGAGCAGTGCAATCGGGTGGCCTCTGTACTCGTGCACACTCCACAAACCACGCCTCATGCAAACTAGAAAAGAACAAAACAAAGGGGAACCACCCTAAATTAAGAGGTTTAGGGACCTCACACATAGTGCACATAGGCAAGTGAGACTTCTGGCATTATGATGGCATCAAAACATATGGCAAAACACATAGAAGCGAAGCTTAGGGACCTTATGTAGCATATATATACACAAGACATCAGCTTAACAATACAACGGCATCTGATCATACATAACAAGGATATAGAGAAGCAAGCCAAGGATGGCATAATCCCTTGTCAAAAACAATCAACCCAGCAAGTAGGTATGATCCTACTAGCAACACATCAATACCTTAGAGAATGATGGCGAGGATGGTGGCCATGGAGCATGAGAGAAGACTCCTTACTTAGGTTTTAGGGCTAGTAATGTAGCATACTAGAGGGAGAGAGAGAGGGAGAGAGAGTAGAGCTCCATCCATGGCTCCTCGCTGTGAGCAATGTCGTCATAGCTTCGTTGCTTGGTGAAGTGGGTGAAGTGTTGGTTTTGAGTGAGAGAAGGCCTCCTTATATAGGTTTCTGAGAGGGTTTAGGATTAGGGATAAACATGCTTAAATCCGTTGATTGGGGTTACTTTTTGCTAAGGGTGGAACAGATTGAGGTCACCTGATATGTCACCATCAAGATATTCTCTAGAGTGATGTGAGAGGGGAGGGTAAATGCTGATTTTTTTTATTGTGACACATGGAGATAAGGCCTTGACCAGCATTTAAGAGCAGGTGAGGTGGCTGTTGAAACTGGAGGTTCTGCACATGTCAGGGGGGGACCTGCGGGGGAGAGGTGGCAGTTGGGTCCTCCTAAATATCAAATTCTCAAAAAATCCTCAACCATGGCTTCTTTTGACATGTGTTCTTTGAAAAAATCAGCACGTCTCTTTTCAACTCAAAAGTCTTTATCCCTGTTGACTCACCTTGACCATAAGATTTTCCCCTTTTCTCCTCCTGTAACTGCATTGTTGATGCCCAATCACTGCTTCTAGTAACAGTGAACTGTTACTTACCAAATACTTATGGTGCAGTAAAAAATATTTACCATGGGTAAAAAAAGTTACTATAGGTAAAAAGTGATTTGTATTTACCATGTAGGTGAAAAATATTTACTGTAGGTAAAAAAAATTTACTGTGGTAAAAAATATTTACTGTCGGAAAAAAAGTGAAAACGGAGTATGCTGTGCTGTGAGTCCACACGAACATCCTCGTGTAAATTTCACTAGAAATTCACACCTAGAATGGGCTATTCTGTAAGATATAGGTTGTAGGCATGCATAAGAGCTCGTTCCCACGTATCTTCTGTCCATGGCACTTTTTACTCTTTGGTGCTTGTGAAGTAGACTTTTCTTCTCTTTCGAGATCCCTTGGACTAGAGTATCCTCATCTCCCCAACAACTGACTGTTCCTTTATTGCATCTTCAGAAGGGGTCCTAAAAACCATGCATCATATAGCCCTCCCCCTTAAGCTAGAGGTATTTGATGCCTCTAGCTATAGGTTGTGCTACAATAGGGTTCTCTTGAATACTTACCCACCTGGTACCAATTGAATTTGCCATGTTACTGCTTTCTTGGTTGATGCACCCTGTTTAGTCCTTTCTGATGAATAATTGTATCCATCCATGACTAACAACTAGTCTCATAGACCCTTGAAAGCCATACCCCATCCATTGTCAATATCCACTTTCACTGGTAGCATTCTCTTTTTCTTTTTTTCTTCTCTTTTTTCCTTTTTTTTTTTTTTTGAAATGACTATGTACATGATTGTTACCTTAGTTGGAGCTCGAATATGATGAGCTCTCCTCTGAACCATCCTTAGCATTGATTTCACCAGCATATGGCTGTGAAAGACGACATTGGTAGGCCTTCAATCACCAACCATTTACCGGGGTCTGATGTACCTTACCATCTAGGTCACCATCCTTCCTGCGATCAAAGCGATTGTCGTATCTGAGCACTAAAGAACCTTCCTTGATACCTTTCTTGACAAGGTTGCGATTGAACTTCTTTCGTTTCTTCTCTGCCTGGGCTGCATAGTACTTCACTGCTGACTCTCGATCTAGCCCTAACCTCTCCAAATCGATGATTCTTCCTTCCACCTGCTTCTCTTGACTATCCTCTTGATGTGCTTTTAGAACTCGGAGGCTCGCTAGCTCCACTTCTATAGGCAATAGTGCCTCTTGCCCGTAAACCAAGTGAAAAGGTGTATACCCCAAGGATGTTTTAAAGCATGTTCTGTAGGCCCAAAGTGCTGCATCTAGGTGTTTGTCCCATGCCTTAGGATGTAAATGCACTTGCTTAGTGATGATTTTACATATAAGACCATTTACCTTTTCCACAAGACCATTGCACTGAGGGTAGTATGGTGTAGAGTGCCTGCGCTTGATTTTTAACTTGCTCATCAATTGCCCGACTAAATCAGCTCGAAATCCCGGTCCTCTATCTGAGAGAATCTCCAAAGGTGTGCCAAAACGGCAACAAAGGCATTCAAAAATGAAATCACTCACGTCCTTGGCTGTGCTGCGCTTTGTGGGACGAGCTTCTGCCCATCTGGTCATGTACTCCATCCCAATAATGATGTATTCCTTCCCTGATTGAGTGCAAGGTAGTGGCCCTATTGCATCTATCCCCCATTTTTCAAATGGCCCATAGGTTTTGATTGGATGCTGATTTTCATGGGTAAGACGCCTTGGTCCAGCTTTTTGGCAAACCTCACATGTGCGGCACCAATGTTGTACATCTCGATGGAGGCTTGGCCAGGTGAACCGTGCTCGTAAAATCTTTCAGCTAGTAATCTCTTGTGCAAAGTGGCCACCACACACGCCTTCATGACAACTAAACAAAATATCCTTTATCTCTTGGGATGCAGGAACTCTCCTTAAGACAGCATCTTTCCCTCTACAATACAAGTCCTCATTCACTAAGCTATAGCTGGTAGCCTTTTTTGCCAACCACCTACGTTCACTTTTACTGATACCAGAGGGTGCTTCACAATGCTCAAGAAAGTAAAGTAAATCATGCAGTTCCTCCTTCCCCTGGTATAAAGGACTTTTCACAAGGATAGCACCTACTATGAGAGTTTGTAGTTCTTCACCTGCTAAGGCATCTGCTTCTCGATTTTGATCTCTAGGTACAAAGTGCACTCGAACTTCTTTAAAACCCTTCAACAAGGCCTTTGCTTCGCTCATCTTAACAAACAATTTGTCATTTTTACAGGCCCATACACCAACCATTTGGTTAACAATCAACATGGAGTCACCAAAAACATTTAGCTTTGTGATGCCCTGAGAAAGACAACATTGCAACCCTAAAACAAGGGCATGGTACTCTGCCTCATTGTTAGAATGAACCTCTTTTAGATGAAACCCTTTTGCAAAGATCTTCTCCTTCTTTGGACCTAATATTACTATGCCTGCTGATGCCTTGTCTTTGGTCCTCTTGTAAGCCCCATCAAAATACAGACTGTGTGCTCCCAGTAGAACTCCAGGCTCCGGGATAGGCGGTACCTTACTAGGTGCCTCTTTCTTGGCCTTCTCATAACACCTTTGTGTGAGGACATCTGCCAAACAAGCACGGGTGGAATCCTCTACTTGTAGTGTGTAGTCAAACTCTTGAAGCTGCACCACCCACTCTGCTATTCTTTGAGACAATTCCATGTGTTGTAGGGCATATGGAAAAACCTCCTCAGTTGTGATCACCACAAATTGTCTCGGAAGTAAGTAAGCCCAAAACTTCTCCACTCCAAACTTAAGAGCTAGCACCAATTGCTCAGTTGTGCTGAAACCCTTTTCAGCAGCTGTCATCACTCTACTAGAGAAGTAGACTGGTCTCATGAGAGATGTCTTTGGGTCTTTTTGCATCAAGAAAGCTCCTAGAGCTTCTGGACCTACACTAGGATTTACATAGAATAATTCACCCCATGTGGGTTGTAGGATGACAGGCAATGAGCTCAAAATGGTTTTAACTTCTTGAAAGAACCTTTCACCCTCCTCACTCCATGTCAATGTAGTGTGTTTAGTGAGCTGCTGCAAAGGATAGATTGCCTGAGAAAGGAGATGTATGAATCGTCCCATGTAGCGAAACTTTTGAATGAAGGAGACTAGTTGCTTCACGTTTGAAGGAGTAGGTAAAGCTAACAATGTCTTTACCTTTTCAGGGTCAGCCTCAATACCATCTTGAGACACAACATGGCCTAGTAGAGTGACCTTGCTCTCACCTATGTGGCACTTGTCTTTATTCAATTGCCCACCCAATTGGGCCAGACGGGTGAAACCTTCATCAACCTTGGACAGATGTACTTCCCTAGAGTTGTAAATGCAAAAATCATCAATGAAGACTCGTATGGACTTACCAAAGTAAGGTTGAAACACCGAGTTCATAAACCTCTGGAAAGTAGCTGGGGCATTAGTAAAACCAAAAGGCATAACTCTATAAGCAAAACACCCCCAAGGTGTTATGAAGGTAGTCTTTCCTTGGTCTTCATCTGCAATTCTGATTTGGAAGTAGCCTGAGTACCCATCACACACTGTGTACCTTTCATGACCAGCCACTTCATTTAGTATTTCATCTTGAAAAGGCAAAGGAAAATGGTCCCTTTTTGTGGCTGCGTTTAGAGGCTTGTAATCCACACATACCCTCCACTTCCCATTTTTCTTTGGTGCTACCACAAATGGAGACACCCACTCAGAATCTTCCACTGGGTAGATAAATCTTGCCTTGAGTAATCTTTTTACTTCTTTTAAGAGTGCATCTTGTTGCACTAGCCCTAATCTCCTTAGCCTTTGCACCACTGGTTTGGCACCTTCCTTTAATTGGATATGGTGTTGGGTTACCGTCACTCCTTTAATGTGCTCATAATCAGTTATAAAGAGGCCAGCATGCTTCTTTAGTACCTGCAAATAGGGTTCTCTCTCTTCTTCTAGTAGGTCCTTAGCTAGCATCTCCTCTAAGCCTGTAGCTTCTTCCTTGTTTAGAGAGTCTTGACCACCTTCTCCTTCTGGGTTTCGCAGTATTATACCCATGACTTCCAAAGTGCTAGCATCCTCCTCAGATGACTCATCCTCAGATGAAGAGCAGCTACTTGTGCTCCATTCATCCATAGAAGTCTTCATCTCTAGGTCTTGTTGTCTACCCTGCTTCATGTCATACACAATTTTTTGTTGCTTGCCACCTACCTTATGATTTGGTCGCAACTCAAGGGAACCTGTCTCCCAATCTTGCCTAGCTTTCATAGCCATAAGCCAAGGTCTTCCAAGGATTAGAGGATAGCCCTCCTCCTTAGTTGGGATCACATAAGCATCAATTGAGATTGCAACACAAAAATCTGAAACCTTCACTCCATTAACCTTTCCCACACAAGCCACCCTTACATTATTTTCCATCTTAGCTTGTAAGGAAGTTTTCTCGTTTACTTCCAAACCCAACCTGTGCATTAATTTCTCTGTCATAACACAAATCTCGGCTCCACCATCTACGTACACATTGGAGGCTCGCTGACTCTTAATCTCTGCATCAATGACTGGCACGATATCCTTCATGCCTCTTGCACTAATAGACCCAACTGACTTTGCCTTAGCCCTCCTGGTGCTGACCATCTTAGACCAGGTTCTACGCATCTTTGGGGAAAGTTGGAGGAGTTGCTGCCATGAAATCTTTGGTCCTTGCTTACTCACATCTGCTACCAGGTCGTAAGGTATGGATCCTACCCCAAGTGGAAAGTCTTCTACTCCTATGTGCCTCCTTGACCTACTCTTCCTTTTCTTGTCTCCTATCACTTGGGAGGAACCCTCATTCCCTTTATCCGGCTCTGAAGCTTCCATTTCATCAGTTCTTTGTCTCCTAACTCTCTTTATTGGCATGGCAACAGCTTCCTCCATTTTTTCTTTCCCTTTATCCTTACCATTGTCAAGACTTATGACAGAGACAGCCCTGTCCTCCCCTCCCGATGGTAGTGGAGGGATCTTGCTGGTGCTTGTGGTGGTGGAGGAGGGGGTCTCAATATTTGGATTGGTGGAGCCACGTGTGCATTTTGTCCATTTAGTGGCCTAGCTCGAGGAGGAGTGACTTGCTGGCGAGGAGGCCGTCTTTGATTACCATTTCCTTGATAGCGTCGTGGATGGGGGCAATAATACATGCCGTGACCTACCTCTCCACAGTTGTAGCAAATGTACTCACGTGCTTGCCTTTGTCCTTCTTGTCTATTTCGTTCATTTCCTGGCTGGGGAGCCCTTACACCTTGAACCAGATTGATGGACAGGCTCTCTAGTTGATTGGTGATTTGTTGAAGTAATTCTTGTTGAGAGGACTCTTGGTCTGTTGCTCCTGTCCCTGCTACTACCCTTGCCGTAGGTTGAGCTAGCGGTGGAGGCTCCATTCCCCTTGTAGTTGAGCTTGGAATTTTAACTTCCTATCCTTCTCCCTTGCATAAGTCATAGCTTTATCAAAGGTATCTGGGAATTTACCTTTTACCTTTTCTCGAAGGATGGGGTAAAGCCCTGCCAGGAAACAGTCCTTCTTTAGGCATTCTGGCGCCCTTTCTCCTTCACCTAGTGATGCACACCATTTCTCCCACAGGTTGGAAAACTTTCCTTCATAGCTTCTATAGTCATTGGGTGATGTTTGGCGTAGCTCTAAGAGCTGTCTCCATATCTCCTCTGGAGGCTCATGGCGGCGAAATTCTTCGATGAAGGCCATCTTTAAGGACTCCCAGTCTCTTCTTTCTTCAGGTGCCAAAGTTTGATACCATAATTTTGCACCTTCCCTCAAGACCAAAGGAAAGGCCCTTAACTTAGTAGCTTCGTCATCCCTTCCCGATACCAGAAAGGCCATTTCCAAATTATCCAAAAAGTCTGGAGCAACCTCCCCAGGCTTACCATAAAAATTAGGGAAGGCCATAAGTGAGAGAGTAAACAATTACACAAACAACTCCAATTTATTTTAAAATAGAGTATGGTAATTACAATTTGGAGCTTTAGCACAACTTAGCTCAAAATAGGATGAAGATCGACACATCAAAGGAATGGTAATAGTCTAGTAAGGGTAGAATGACAGGATGAGGAGAGCGCAAGATTTCCCCAAGTCTCTCGGCTCCAAACAACAGGGCTATTCTTTGCTGATAAAAGATTTTTCTATCAATACAAATATTCACACGGATATGACGCACAAAATGGAAAGGAAACATGCGGGGATCATCATTCTCATTATTGGCATCCATACTTACACACAAGAGCCTAGCTTAGTTGCACCACCTTGGGACCAATGAGCCTGATCAGCCACAGAAGGTCAGCACCTCGGATCACTTCGACTCTTCCTGATGCATCTGTGAAGACGTAAGGCGTGATGGCAACACTTTGTACAATGCTGAGCCTTTTAGCAAGCAACAATTGGATGCTATTACCATAATCAGCATGACGAATGAAAGTGACACCATTAATGTGCAGCACATCATCAACTAAGATAGTTTCCTTAGATTGAGATAACTTCTTGAAAATTAGCAGCAAAGGTAGGGCAGGGAGGCTTTTCACCCGGTCTCCAAAGCACTTTGGACAATATCCAAAGTGATCTTCACGCGGACAGGAGGTTGGCTTGGGATTGGTGGTGTCTGGATTCACAAAGTGCACTGGGAGCACTCGCAGACGGGCGGCAATCTTGTAGGCAAGCCTTCGCCTCTTTGCTTTAGGAGGATTTAGGGGTGAGAGTCGTGGTTGCAAGTTGGAGGTTGAAGTTGGTTGCTCACTAGCCTTTTTCTTGCCTGTAGTGGTCATGTAATCCCTTATTGATGAGATTAAGCCAAATGTTACCTTACGCTTGAGCACGCGCTGCGGCCTTGGGCCACTTAGGTGTAGAGGTGATCTTCCTCCTCTTAGTCGGCTCCTCAGGAAAGAGAGGTCTGGTGATTCTTTCTCTTCCCTTAATGTGTGTCACAGCACCTTCGTGTATGTTGATGTAGAATATTTCAACCTCGTGTGCGTTGGAGGTTTCTAGAGCACTCATAGGTTGAGAGGAGAGGTATATCAAGCTCTTCTTCTCACTCTCCTTCGTTGGCGACGATCACGAACAAGGCATGTAGAAAAACTTACTTCTTGAATTTCAATGACACTGCAACCTGGTAACAAAACCTCGATGAAAGCTTTTAACGCCTCTAAAGCCTCCTCCTCTTCTGTTCTCCAATTTGCAAACTCCTCACGCCATTCGTCCATGTTGTAGATTGCACATCATCATTGCTTGTGGACTGAAGGTCTGTGTAGCCCTCCTCAGTGGGGGCACCAAAATGATAGTGGAAAAAACAGTAGTGCAATCGGGTGGCCTCTGTACTGGTGCACACTCCACAAACCACGCCTCATGCAAAAAAGCAAAGAACAAAACAAAGGGGCACCACCCTAAATTAAGAAGTTTAGGGACCTCACACATAGTGCACATAGGCAAGTGAGACTTCTGGCATTATGATGGCATCAAAACATATGGCAAAACACATAGAAGCGAAGCTTAGGGACCTTATGTAGCATAGATATACACAAGACATCAGCTTAACAATACAACGGCATCTGATCATACATAACAAGGATATAGAGAAGCAAGCCAAGGATGGCATAATCCCTTGTCAAAAACAATCAACCCAGCAAGTATGATCCTACTAGCAACACATCAATACCTTAGAGAATGATGGCGAGGATGGTGGCCATGGAGCATGAGAGAAGACTCCTTATTTAGGTTTTAGGGCTAGTAATGTAGCATACTAGAGGGAGAGAGAGACGGAGAGAGAGTAGAGCTCCATCCATGGCTCCTCGTTGTGAGCAATGTCGTCATAGCTTCGTTGCTTGGTGAAGTGGGTGAAGTGTTGGTTTTGAGTGAGAGAAGGCCTCCTTATATAGGTTTCTGAGAGGGTTTAGGATTAGGGATAAACATGCTTAAATCCGCTGATTGGGGTTACTTTTTGCTAAGGGTGGTCAACAGATTGAGGTCACCTGATATGTCACCATCAAGATATTTTCTAGAGAGATGTGAGAGGGGAGGGTAAATGCTGATTTTTTTGATTGTGACACATGGGGATAAGGCCTTGACCAGCATTTAAGAGCAGGTGAGGTGGCTGTTGAAACTGGAGGTTCTGCACATGTCAGGGGGGGACCTATGGGGGGGAGGTGACAGCTGGGTCCTCCTAAATATCAAATTCTCAAAAAATCCTCAACCATGGCTTCTTTTGACATGTGTTCTTTGAAAAAATCAGCATGTCTCTTTTCAACTCAAAAGTCTTTATCCCTGTTGACTCACCTTTACCATAAGATTTTCCCCTTTTCTCCTCCTGTAACTGCATTGTTGATGCCCAATCACTGCTTCTAGTAACTGTGAACTGTTACTTACCAAATACTTATGGTGCAGTAAAAAATATTTACCATGGGTAAAAAAAGTTACTGTAGGTAAAAAGTGATTTGTATTTACCATGTAGGTGAAAAATATTTACTGTAGGTAAAAAATATTTACTGTCGGTAAAAAAGTGAAAACGGAGTATGCTGTGCTGTGAGTCCACACGAACATCCTCGTGTAAATTTTACTAGAAATTCACACCTAGAATGGGCTATTCTGTAAGATATAGGTTGTAGGCATGCATAAGAGCTCGTTCCCACGTATCTTCTGTCCATGGCACTTTTTACTCTTTGGTGCTTGTGAAGTAGATTTCTCTTCTCTTTCGAGATCCCTTGGACTAGAGTATCCTCATCTCCCCAACAACTAACTATGCCTTTATTGCATCTTCAAAAGGGGTCCTAAAAACCATGCATCATGTACTCTCTCTCTCTCTCTCTCTCTCACTCTCTCTTCCTCTCTCAATGTGTGTGTGTGTGTGCATTCTTTGTTTATGCATGTGTGTGTGTATGTGTTTTCTGTTTATGCATGTGTGTACTCTCTCTCTGTCTCTCTCTCTCTCTCTCTCTCTCTCTCTCTCTCAAAGACACAATGTGTGTGTGTGTGTGTGTGTGTGTGTGTGTGTGTGTGTGTGTGAGAGAGAGAGAGAGAGAGAGAGAGAGAGAGAGAAAGAGGGGAAGGGAACATGAGAGAGAGGAGAGTGAAGGAGTATACCTTGATCTCCTTCCTCTCCTCATGTCTGTGTGTGTGGAGGGAAGGACCATACCTGGCTCTCCTTCCTCTCCTCGTGTGTGTGTGTGTGTGTGTGTGTGTGGGGGGGGGGGGGGGGGGGGGGGGGGGGGGGGGGGGGGGGGGAGGGGGAGGAGAGAGAGAGAGAGAGAGAGAGAGAGAGAGAGAGAGAGAGAGAGAGAGAGAGAGAGCGAGAGAGAGAGAGAGAGGGAGAGTGCGGGTTTACCTCTTTCGCTTGAGCATCAAAACTTAGATCTGAGATATGAGTTTCTAAAGCTCTCAATTTATTTTTTACCCCTGACGGTGTCGCTATGAGATTCTCTATGAGAGTCACTATAAGCGTCACTATGCAACAAAGAACGTAGCGACCCCCATAGCGATGCCGTGGATTTTTACTTTTGAGTGTCGCACTTCAAACTAATCTCCACGCACTCTCTATTATCTTTGAATACATATTTTACATATCAATTTCATCAAATTCTTATCACAAACAACTATCAACCCAAACCTCTTACCTTAGAAGTCTGCTTGCAGTTACTCTTTTGTCTTGTGTTTCTTCCAAGACTCTTTTCAAATTGGTAGAGTACTTTGCAATTTTAGCTAATCACACACTTGTCGGATCCTTTGTTCTAGCTATCTGTACAAAACTTTGGCTCTACAATTCTTTGTCAAATCATCCATTCTCACTTACTATTGTATATAAATACAAGACCCGTTTCAAGCCTAGTTCTTATAAGATAAATGGAATTCTAGGATCGCTCGAGGACTTTTGGACCAACAATTCCTCAATCTCAACACTAAACTAGGACTATAGACATCATACACAATAATTCACTCAAACTTGAATCATGTTCTCTCCTTGCTATTCTTTCTCCAAATGTAGGCGTTCTAGGTGGTTCCATCACCTATATGTAGGTCAATCTCTTCTATGTAGGCCTTGGTTATTACCAGCTCCTCCAAGAGGTGGACTAAGCCAAAAAGGATCCAAATTGGGTAAAAGTTGATCCTTAAGCATTCCTTGGGGTGTTTAGCACCGTGGTGAGCTCTATTGTCAGTTTTGATCTCTAGAAATGCCTTTGAGACATCATACACGCATGATGTCTATCTGGCCAACATGAAGTGAATTGCACTCTAGAGGTCCTCCACCACACAAAAAACTCAATGCAATTTGCACACCTTTCGTGCTAGACATGGTCAAATCAAGCATTTACTCTGCCCATATTCATCTTTTGGTCTTTAAAACCCTCAAATTGCTTCAATTGCAATAGGATCTCTATCTATTTACTTCTTAGATTCTCTTAATCACAATGTCTCAGGAAAAATGTGTCTTCACGTATGATGTTTAAGTGGTCAGATTGGAGTTCTATTTATATCCCAAGTACCCCTTGCTGTGTATAGCATGCACATGTCCTCACAACAGAATTTGAATATCAACATTATACCTAATAACCACTTTTTACCAAGGAACTTCTTGAAAAGATTAAAATTCTCTTACTACTCAATATATTTGTTCAAATGAAATGAAACTTGGTGTAAGTGCTCCATACAACATGCATATTGTGGGTATCAACTCAAAAGTTCAATTTGACTACCAGATTTAACCTTCAGACATCATTCGCATATGAAGTCTAATAATGGATTTTTGTTTAAATTTCATCCAGAAGTTTTCAGCATTGCTTCCCAAGCACTCTTACCAATTTCCCACATAAAAACATGCATAGAATCACAAGTTTCCTACTAAGTCCATTTTTAATACATGCCTTTTGTCTTTTGGGGGCCAAATGTTGGTTAAAATTTTGTTCACAAGGTGTATTCAGGGTAAAATATCCCTTTAGAGAACTCAGGTGCAGTGTGCTTTGGCAAATTTAGTCTCTTGCTAGGCCATAAGACATCATATGTGTATGATTTTTGCAAATGCAAAATTGTGGTTTTATCATCTAGATCTCTTGCATATGTGCTCTTTTATGCCCAACATCACTCATCCATGCAAAAATTGTTGGAAAGGTGGCTAGGGAGGATGAAGCCAGAGGGGATTCATGGCGAGATGATGAGTGCAGTAGAAGCGAGAAAGAGAGAAGAGATTCGACACCGCTGAGAACAAAAAACAAAAAGAACCACATGCTATTGTTTTATTATCTATTACATATATAGTTTGAACTCTTGCCATGCAAATTGGACTGCATGTTATAGGAGATTGTGCCCATGAGCTAGACGAACTTGGGCTTGCATACCCAACAACCCCCCCTCAAGCCTAAAATACTGACAATGGACTCGAGACATACCATGGTAGAGTTCATTCACCTGAAACCATGAGTAGAAGTCCCCCCCCCCCCCCCCCCTTGACTATAGCATAGGTGTGCGTGTGTATGTACTTCCCTCAAACAACCATCAGTGTGAGACATACCAAAACCTGAGCAAACAACAAAGGGTGGTCTTACCACTTTTTATGTGGCAATGTCTATAACCCGTACAATTTCGACATGATGACAACTGACAAGCATGACAATAACTGACAACAAATAATGTAGAAAGGAGGCTTTGACTAAAACTTTATGATGGTTTTGACAATAGACAAAATCTAACAAAACCATGACACTAAACTGGAAAAAAATAGTTGGTGAAAAACTTGTACTGTAGTCTCAAAGCAGATCTAGATGTTCAGCATCTTTTGATGTACCTCTTGGTTCTCGAAGCAAGCTGTTGGCTTATGGATGTTCTGTATCTTCCTCAGATCAACATGTATTGGATCAATCTTCGTCGAGTTAATTTCTCTAGTACTAGATAGCCCTTTATCTGCTACACCCGTCCATGTAGTCATAGGAACCTTTATTATTATGTTGAAACGTTGCTCGTTCAAATCCTCAAAGGCATAATACTTGTTGGCTTGCTCTCATTGACAAAGTACTTCACATAGCATTTTAAAATGCTCTTGAATGGGTTGCATGCACCTTAGACCAAGCCTTGCGAAAAATTGCCTCTGTAGGCATTTTGAAAAGCTTGGTTGTTCACTGCTATCGCCACCAAACCAGGGGGGCCTACGGGCCTGTGTTTCAATATGCAACCGGCCGCAATAATCTTGATGCTGCCCTCCTAGAATCACACAACGTCAAGATGAGCGTGTGAGTGGCTTAGTGAATCAACACACTATGTGTGAATACCCGCTTGGGTAGGGCGTTCAAGACCAAATCGGGTGGCCCTTTGCTTTCAATGTGAAAATCAACACACAAAAAATCCTCTATAACGGAGCAATAGCACAGGCGATAGGTCGACGCACAAGGTATGCTCAGGGTGGGCTGTACAGGCCAAATTGGGAGCAGTTGAAGTGACAAAATGTACTGCTTAGGCCAGGGCAGAGCTTTGGATGCTGGTTATGACCGGATTGGAGAAGCTCTACTACGCGTCCTTCCTCTCTACAGACGGCTGCTCCCACGAGAAGTCAAGCCAAAATCCTTGTTTAAGCGCCCCATCTGGGCTTTGATACCATAAGTTGGGAATGCGGCTAGGTAGGATGAAGCCAGAGGGGATTCATGGCGAGATCATGAGTGCAACAGAAGCGAGAAAGAGAGAAGAGATTCGATACATTGAGAAGCAAAAACAAAAAGAACCACACACTATTGTTTGATTATCTATTACATATATAGTTTGAACTCTTGCCATGCAAAGTGGACTGCATGTTATAGGAGACCGTGCCCACAAGCTAGACAAACTTGAGCTTGCATACCCAACACAAATGTCTAGTGAAACTTGTTTATAGCATGGTATCCCAAAAAGTCAACTTTTTAGAGATCACAAATGCAAACAAGCATACAAGAAAATAACTAGATGATGAATAGC
Organism: Adiantum capillus-veneris; assembly: GCF_014529385.1. Lineage (NCBI taxonomy): Eukaryota > Viridiplantae > Streptophyta > Polypodiopsida > Polypodiales > Pteridaceae > Adiantum > Adiantum capillus-veneris. Next base: position 68,771,348 of record NC_140933.1, read on the forward strand.
TCTAGATCACAATCACATGTTTTATCTACAACTACTCCTACTCATCATATAAGGTTAAGTGTGGGTAGAAAAACACTTTACTGCCACACATGAGCTAGTAATGCGACTTGCTAATGTGAACGCAATGACATATAGCAATCACAAAACGGATACAGGGTTAGAGACAAGACTCGCATAGAAGCTTGTGGGAGAGATCTTTGCAAAGAGAATGGAATCTTGCAAGTGTGGCATTGAAGCGTGGTGTTGAAGCGTGTCTCTCTCCATTGCTAACACGTTGAGAGTAGAAGAAGACCTCACTCACTCTCTCACACAAAATACTTAGTCACGACACACTTAATTAAGCTCAAAAGATGATCAAAGCCAAAGGTGTTTTATCGTTACAAAAATTTACCTCAGCCTTGCAGGTTCTAACTTCTCAAAATTACCTCCAACTTTCTACCATGGGCTAAGCTGACTTGCATACTTAATATATTACAATCTGGAAACTTGATTGAGTCTTGAAAAATAATTACAATGGAGTTCATCAAATTAAATAAAAAAATGGTGTATATTTTATGTGTTTGTCTATCAACACACGTGTTTGAGGAGACAAAACCCAAATTTGATCACCCGCATGCACAAATATAGGGTAGGAATAGTGCGGGATTGCACTAGCACACCATAGACCACGGTGGATATTTAAATTTCACATTATGCACATGCCATGGCACAAAAATGCATCTACTATAACACCAACTACTCTATCAAGGGAATCAGTATCCACCTAATAACGATGGTGGACTCCACTCAATGTGATATCAACTTGCATTAGACTTGAAAACTTCTTTAAGACGAGGTACGATCTTGTTTTTTCTAATGATGTTTATTTTTTTTACCTATTGATATTTTTCAAGGTTTAACCATGCCTGTAACTTTCTACTCAATCTCAATTAAGGTTGGTAAATTTACATGTGTTCATTGCATATGATTTTAGCATTGGGGACTCTATATCCTTGGTTATATGGAGGAATCCCAAACTCCAATCAAACTTTTTCCAGCGATGATAAAATCGAGCGAGTTAATGAGGGGCACTTTATCAAAACACACATAGCCAATAGTTCCTGTAAACACACATCCACTCGTGCCATCATCATCCTCATGTGCAGAGATTGTTGGGCGAGGACTATAACATTTTTTTCTTTTGAGAGGAATCTCTCTCTCTCTCTCTCTCTCTCTCTCTCTCTCTCTCTCTCTCTCTCTCTAAGTTTGGTTCTAGAAGACCTCTGAATAGGTGGCGTGAAGTATTTCCAACCAAGTCTTAACACTGTGTGGCCTTACTTGAAAGGTAGGCGAGATTGTTGTCATGCCTTGAGTTCACCAAAAACATTTTAAGCAACCAATGGAAAAAAGAAGAGCATTGGAAATCTCCCAATTTTCAATAAAAATTTATGGGTTTTTGTTGATTTTTACACTTAAATCCTCTAAATTTAGTTGGTTTTCATCAAGGTGACCCTCCAAACTAGCCGGTATTTTTCGATTTTTGTCCTTAAGAAATACACTAAAGATTCGTTTTCTATTAACACTCGTTGTGGATGTAACACAATGAGGCCTTGTTAGGCGTGGGCTACTATTATTGAAAGATAGGGTGAGAATCAAAATTATGAATCATGAATTTTTTTTAATAATAGAAACAACCATTCCATCCAACTTTTGCTCTTCCTCATTGTATAGTGAAAGAAATCTCCCTCGAAAGGGCTGCACCGACACATACGCTTTGAGCGATTTTTTTTTTCTATAACAAAATGCTAACTTTAAAAAAGAAAAGTCTTTTTGCTTTGCCTTTAGTTCAAAGAGAGAGAGAGAGAGAGAGAGAGAGAGAGAGAGAGAGAGAGAGATTAAAAAAACCCAATTTACTTTTGAACTCAATAGGGGTGCACGCATGTCTCATTGAAGGGAATCAACCAAGATGCTACCAAGAAAGCAAAGGAAAAAAAGGAAGCTGCAGGCGTGGCAAGTCAAGGAGGAGAGAGAGGAAGAAAGAGAGAGAGAGATGAAAATGATGTTGTGAGAGATTTTTTGTGCATTTCATTTTCTCTCTCTTCTCTCTGCATGTGACACAGTTTTTTTGTGCATTTCATTTTCTCTTTCTTCTCTCTACATGTGGCACACACGGCTGGTACGCCTATTAGAGAGAGCATGCATGGCGGCGATTGAGCAGAGCCAATAGCCTTTGACAGTTGAGATCCATTTTTGAGTGCCTAGTATGTAATTTGTCATACATTGCATTGCAAAACACGGCAATTATGTCTAAAAATAATGAAGCAATTCATCTCCAAAGCCTCCATAACCAAGCATCTTCCGTTGATAGGCAATCAGCCTTCTTATGAAAAGCAGTTTAATCTCACAACTTTGGGGCGTCTATATCTCTCTGGCTTTGCGAATGTCAAGTACGCAGGAGCTGCTAGGTTGAGTGCACAGCAATGATCACAAGGCCTAATAGGGAGGGCAGTAGATGTGCGAGTGCTCTGCAATTGCAAGCCGCAATGGCCATGTTCCAGGACTTTTGTGGAGGTGAATAAAGCAGTACGTGGGCTGGGCAATAGATGTGGGGGAGATATGAATAAATTTCTCTACAATCGCTGGGCATGTGGGCACTGCAAAAGAAGCGCACACAGGGCGGTGGGAAGGCATGGGGTTCAGTGTGCAAGCAAGAAAGTATGGATGCAGGTTGTGCGGCACCGCAGGAGGGCAACAAAACTCCAGTAGGACGTGATGGGGGACCGATGAGGAGGAGTGCACACGACCATGAACGGCACGAGGAAGAAGGATGCGCACGATCGTGCAAAGGAAATCCCCTTTTCTTTGGAAAAGTGAGAGGGAATCTATCTAGATTCCACTTATTGTACGAGGACCGAGTAGGTTGCTCACTTTTGAACTCACCTAGGTGTGCCAAATTTTTGTTTTGAGGCTTATTAAGAGGAATCTACACAGATTCTTCCTTGGCTTTAGGGGGAATAAAGGAGGTGGTGACACTTGGAGGTAGGAAGGAGAGAAAGAGGGGTGCCATGTGTGTGCATTGTGGGAAAATACTTAGATAGCACGAGCACATCTAAGGCCGCCGACCAGCCAATGAGCATCTAACAGGGGCGTGAGCTTACGTGTACAGCTCCCTTTTTGGCCGGCAACTGGCTGGCTGGCCGGTGTAGCCCACACCCCACCTCTTCCAGCCATAGCCAACGGCTCATTCCCATCCAATCAAAGCAGGGCTTTTCAGTAAACAGGCTCGTCGACGGCTGGTCGGAGCTGTTGTGCTCAAAATTGGGAGCCCACAGTGGAAGATTCTCCAAGAATCGTTTCATGGCTGGAGACTGGCCGCTTGGCTAGATGTGCTAGAGCTAAGAGAAAGAGAGATTATTTTCATGAAGATGAAGACGTTCGTCTCCATTGAGACCAGGGCATCGCGAGGAGCACACTGAGAAAGGGAGCGACAGAGGGTTCTATGGATGCCATGATGACTTTGAGCAATGCCGCAGCTCAGTGCTCACACTAACCAAGCAATATAGAGCTCTGTCAATTTGAGCGGTGCACAGACATGGCAGGAGTAGTGTTTGCAAGCGGGTTGCATTGGACCTCGTCCTGATGTATAATAGGGTAGGAAATGGGGGAGAGAAAGAGATGGTAGACGCAATTAGAAGACTATAGCGTAGAAAGTAAGCGGGCAACCATTCTGCAAACATAGCCATGGCGGCCTGAGGAGAGGTGAGCAGCGCCGATGATGGAGACAAGAGGCACATAGGTATTGTTGTCTTTTTGCATGTTGTCCCACTTCTAACGTCGTAAAGACGATTTTATCTATCTCTTTGTCTTGTGCAGCTCATGTGCAAGACCCAATAGCGGCACAGAGTCTCTCTCTCTCTCTCTCTCTCTCTCTCTCTCTCTCTCTCTCTCTCTCTCTATATATATATATATATATATATATGTGTATGTGTGTGTGTGTGTGTGTGTGTGTGTGTGTGTGTCATGTTTGCTCAGTTCGAGATGAGGAGCAGGACATTCGGGTGCCCGGGATCCATGCGCACCAAAGGTGGTGTGGCCAACTAAGTGCACGAGCAAAAAGGCATGGATAGGGGTGGGGCATAGACGTCTTGAAGGTAAAGTTCTCCATGGCAGGGCAAGGACACACTGCAAGAGAGTGGCAAGGCAGTCAAGAGCAGGTCGATGCCAAAGAGGAGGCGCAGGATATTTAGGTCGGGAAAGCGTGGGAGGGCAACATTGGGTGCAGGTCGAGAAAGGGGGAGAGGGGATTCGTCAAAAGACGAACATGGAGCAAGAGGGAGGGGACATGGAGACATTTGGAGATGAGTAGCTCTGCGCACAGGGGAGCAACTGAGCATGAGGGAGAGGAGTTCTACAGAAGGGGATGAGGAGGTTGATACACAGGTTGGAGAGGGTCGTGGGAATGGTTGTGTAGGGCCCACGTGATCACAAAGTTTTCTCTCTTTTTTTTCCCTTTTCACTTGAAATTAGAGATTCCCTTTAAATTTTAGTAGCTAATTAATGGGTTTACGTGATGTTGACGCAGATAGGAACTCACTATAAAAAGACAAAGTTTATTAAAAAAATCACTTTTGAACTCACTATAAAAACACAAAGTTTCAAAAAAAGAAAGCCTCCTAAAGGATCTGCGCTAAAAAAGAATTACACTTTGTCTTTTTTAACTCAGTGCAGATCCTTTAGGAGACTTTGTTTTGTTTTGATAAAAAAGAAGACTTTGCTTTGAATTTTACACTTTGTCTTTTTGTAGTGAGATCAAATGTGAATAGGTCTTTTTTTAAATAATAACTCTTAGGTTATGATTAATGTTGTTCCACTATATTGGCTCTATTTCAATTCTATTCGCTCAATTATATTACCTCCTCTCGTGCATGCTTCTCACCCCTGCACTCATGACATCCCCTATAGAGACCGAGATAGGGAAATGATCCCGCTCCACCGTGGGCCTTCCCTTGGCTTTGACTCCATAGCCCTCCAAAGAATCTCCCAAGATTTCTCAAATGCATGGATGGCCTTTATCCATTACAATCCTCTTTGCTCGACTCTGTCTCTCTTCTATTGAACACTCTGTGCCAGATGGTCCCTTTTTCATTTCTTAAACAACAACCCCCCACCCAAAACCTTCTTATCCTAGCATTCCTGTTGCATGCCTTCTGTCGCACCCTTCTATCTCCTATGCACGACCTCTTCTGTATTATACAGGACAGCACCAGGGAAAGAGCGACACGCGGACTATATATATATATATATATATATATATATATATATATATATATATATATATATATATATATATAGAGAGAGAGAGAGAGAGAGAGAGAGAGAGAGAGAGAGAGAGATTCCGCATGCCTCGCCACCCTACCACTAGCACCTTTGTACGTACGTCACTAAGATAGCAAAGGGAGATCGACCCATATTGAGAGAGAGAGAGAGAGAGAGAGAGAGAGCAGAGATAATAAATACAGAGAGAGAGGTAGAGACAATCGAGACTGTGCTCTGTCACACCAAAAAATCCTCCCCATCTCCCTGGGCCTTTAAACTTGAAAGATCTTCACACATTGCATACATATACATTACCTATATCTTTATCTTTATCTAACTCCCCCTCTCTCCTCCACGTGTCCCCTCCTCTATTTTGCCCCTCCAGAGGCATCGCTGCATCTCCAGTTATTCCCTCTAATACAAATCAATCCAAAATTGTAGTGACCTACTGGGTCTATTCCAATTATATTAACTTAGATATACAAATATTCCGCCCACTCTTGGTTTCACCTCCATTCTCGCTAAGCATCAACAAGCCTCATCCTTCGCCTGGACTCCATGTCCCTTTCTTCCCTCCCCACAACCCTCACCATCGATCGCTCTCAGCCCCCCCTCCCACCTACCACATTGACCTTGCAAAGCTTGTTTCTAGCATTTGACTGATCTAAAGGGTTCGCTCTCATGGTGTAGGATAGGAGCTGCAAATTGCACAAGTCATGAGCGCCCAACAATGCAAATTGCATAAGTCGGGATGGAGGAAGAGAGAGAGAGAGAGAGAGAGAGAGAGAGAGAGAGAGAGAAAGAAAGAGTGTGTTTCTTGCATACATCGCCAGGATGGGAGTGAGGGCATTTATTTCAGGCACGAAAATATTTCCACTTTGTGAGAAGCCGGACAAGCTTACGCAAAAGAAAATGTTGGCCATTGACTCTCGTAATGCTATCAGGCCTTGCTTCTATCCCAGATGCCAACACTTGGCATCTGCTTTTGAAATCTACAGTTGCCTCCTTTCTTGTGTTCCACACGTGGCCCTCGGGGCCACCTCAACCCACTCCTTCCCTTTTCATTTCACTTCCTAATCTTACGACTAAATCTTGCTAGATACCATCCAAATAAATTGAACCAAAATCGTTAATACATACTCTCTTTATACTAAAGGCAAAAGTGAATAGTAAATCTTTTGAATGTGTTAAAAAAAAAATGTCCCTCGAAGGGTAAACGTCGGCGCACACCGTTTAAGGATTTTTTTAAAAACTAGAGAGAGAGGGAGAGAGGGAGAGCATGGAATAGAAAAATATATATTTTTGGATCGATGAAAATAAGGGCAAACTTGGATTACACCCGGATTTTAGGTCAAAATTTGAAGCTTTTACCATTAATGACACTCTTCAATGTGTGTTTCTTTTATAAATGTCCCACAAAGGATAAACATAAATGCACAACCTTTGAGGAAGATCTTTCTTTCAAATAAAGAAAGAGGGGAGAGAGAGAGAGAGAGAGAGAGAGAGCAACCGTAGAAAAATACATTTTTCCTAACTAGTGAAAATAAGGGCAAACTCGGATTACTCCTGATTTTCAAGTCAAAATTTGAATATTTTACCGATAATGACACTAAAACTTGTGTAAATTTCTCGGCCTTTTTAATGGCAAGCTCAAAATCTAGCCGATATTCTACAAGTAGGTGCCCAAAACGATTTTTTTAGGGACCCATTAATTAGTTTAGGGGGGTGAAGAAAGGAAAAGGAAAGGGTGGGGAAAAAAAGGGAAAGGGGCCGGGGGGTAGGGTGTTCTCTATTAACTACTCCTTCTAATCAAACTGAGGGTTCACTGCCTATTGAAACAGTTATAGATCTAGAATCTAAGGTTTCATTTGGCATATTTTGTTAGTCACAAGGTGTGTAAAATGGTTTAGGAGCTCGTGGAGTCTGGTTTAGCTTGTATGGAAAAAGACTAATGAGGGTGTGTTTCACTCATGTCATTGAGTGTTTCTAGTTACCTCCACACACGTGGCGCTCCTTATACTTTTAGATTCTCCTTAAGAAGAGCTATCTATTGATATATAATATGATAGTTGATATTCTGTACGAAGTGTGAGAATGGGGTTCCCAAAGTACTAATTGAAGTAGTGTCCAACTATAAGGACATGGGTCCTACAGGCAAGGCCACCAGCACGGCCGGATGGTGTGTACATTAGGGAGAGCTACCAGATAGCACGGCTCGGTGGAGACTATCACACACATTATCACCGCCCTTTCACTAATATCCGAGCTATTTTTGCGAGGAGCGGAAAAGCGTGTTTCATGTGCATGCGATGTGCTGCTTCTCTCCCACCTTCCGCAGACAGCGACGTCTCCATTGTGCAACAAAGAAAAGGGAGAAAAAGAGGAGACATGTAAAATTTCCCAAATTTACTTAGAAATTGGCGCTCCTTATACTTTTAAATTATTCTTAAGAAGAGCTATCTATTGATATGTGATATTTTGTATGAAGAGAGAGAATGGGGGTTCTAAAGTACTAATTGAAGTAGTGTCCAAGTGTAAGGACATGGGTCCTACAAGCAAGGCCACTGGCACGGCCAAACAGTGTGTACGCTAGGGGGAGGCTATAAGATAGCACGGTTGGGTGGAGACTAGCAAACGCATTATCAACACCCTTGCACTGGTATCTGAGCTATTTTTGGGAGGAGTGGAAAAGCGGGTTGCATGTGCATGTGATGCGCTGCTTGTCTCCCAAGGTAACATGTTCCAAGTAAGAACTACATCCTCAATTGGCATGATTGGCTTTTCACCATACATCAATTCAGTAAGCATGTAATCAGTCACCGAGCTATGAGTTGTACGATCCGCCCATAAAGCATATGGTAGCAACCTTGGCCATTAACGCGTTCTACCTTTGCATGCCTTAGCCAAAGCTTTGACAATAGGAGGATGTCATCATTCACTTTTCCCATTTCCCTTTGGATTATAAGCACAAGTCAGGGCTAGCTTGATACCAATTCTTGTAAAGAAATCCCTTGCTTCATCTGCATCTAACTGACCTCTATCATCAACTATCTTTCCCACACAGCCATAGCGGCAAATTAAATCTTCAAGAAAAAATTTACAAACTGCTTCTATAGTTTTTGTCCTTAATGCACACCCTTCCACTTGGTTTGTCAAGTCTTCTCGTGCAAGTACAAAGTACCTCATTTGCCAAAGTCCTAAAGGCATTGTGACTAGATCAACAACCCATTTATGGTGCATGGCTAACAGGTATGTAGGATGCAATCCATCACGATGGTGTACATTGGAATACATTTGGCATGTGACACAAGACTCCACAAAATCTGCTACATCCTTATACATGACTTTCCACCAATATATCTCTTTCACTTTGAAATAGTAGCCCATACACCTCGTTGTCCAACATATAGGCTTTCATGAAGCTCTTTGATAACTTTGAGCTGAGTTGGCTTATCCCACACTACTTGTAATGGAGTCCCATCTCTTCTTTTAGGATGCTTCCATAAGTAGCCATACCTCAAGAAGAATCCATATTCTTTCTTTCTGATTCTTTTGAATTATGATTCATTCCAATCATCTTGCTTTTCTAAAGTACTTAGGTAGTGACCTATGAGAAACCATTCATCCTCATAGAATTCCTCTAAAAAGGACTCAAGTGAAGATACAATGCATATATCATCACACTTTGCATGAGAGATTGTGTAGAATTTTGTGCCCACATCTTCTTCCTCATCAATCATATCATCCTCATCTTCATACCTTGCCCTTGAAAGCATATTTGCCATTGCATTATCCTTTCTTGCAATGTGATTCAATTCTCGATTCAAGTACTTTATATAATCAATCCACCGAAGCATAGCAATATCAGGAGTACAGCAGCTTGCAATCATCCCTAGAAGTGGTCAGCAATCACTCTCCATACCTAAAGATGCTCCAATGAAGTACTCTTTGTCACACATTAATGTTGCAACCACCTCCAATAACTCCCTTTTTACCTGTGGATATGGTCTTTGGCGAGAGCTTAGAACCTTGGCCCCAAACCTCACCACATACATGTGTTTCTCTTCATTGTATTGTCCTACTATCCATCCAATTCCCGTTGGAGTAGTAACCACTATCACAGTGATAGGTCTTCCACACTCAAAGTCAATCTTCATTAAAGTTGGTGAACAAAGCAACAATTGCTTCAACTTTCTCATAGCTTTTATATGTACATCATTCCATTGAAACCTTTGGTTCGTCCTTAGAAATTGATAAAGAGGATCTATGACATGTGCATAATGTGGAGTCCATATGAGATAGAAGACACATGCACCTAAAAACCTTCTCATCTCCGTGATATTTTCGCATAATTCCTTCATCCTCTGTATTTCATCCACTTTAGTTGGACAAGGTCCGCGGCCATAAGGATTACAAAGATGTCCCACTATCAATATTTATTCAACCCCAGTCTAGTGACTTTTGCCCAAATAATGCAAGGTTCACTTCTTCTAGCCTTGTTAAAATTCTATCACAATCATTAATGTGGTTTGCTACATATTTACGGCAAATCCATAGCCTCATGTTTTTTAGCTAAGTTGCATCCTTTGATTGGAACGTCATCAAGAAAAGGCATTGTAATTTGAGGTATGAAGTCACGATAGACTTTGTTCATACCGTTCATGATGTGTGCAACCGAGTTGTTTGATCCCTGCGATAAGGTGCCACTACAACAAAAAAGGGGACCTTCGACGTAGGTATCGATGCATTCCATCGAAAAGCTCGTCGATATACGCATCCCTACGAAATCTTCGCTATATGTGTCAATATACGCATCGAAAGGTAATATTATTGACGCGTATTTCGACGCACTTAGCGACGCGCATAGCGATGACCATAACAAAAAAAAAAATCTTGGGAAGAGGACAAGCAGCTTGGCTTGTGCCCAATGAAAAGATGGACACAACCACAGCCAGACTGCCTGTCCTCTGCCGAAGAAAGCAAGCAGCACCAAAATCAACCGTGCTGCCGCAGAAATTTCGACAGAGTTCCCTTCTTTTACATAAACTTTTTAAAAAAAAACCATATCATGTATACTCCTTCTACATGCTATCATGTAGGATCTCAGATGAGATTTAAGGCCAATGAAAGAAATGAAATGAACTTTGTGCAAAACCATAACCGTACCAACTTAAAAGCATAACCATAACGAAATTAATTTGTGCAAAACCATAACCAAATTAAAACCATAACCGGCCATAACCACTTTGATCAAAACCATAATGCAGATAACCATAACCATAAACAAAATTAACAATAACCATAAGCATAACCATAAACAAAACAAGAACCATAACCATGTCTATACAAGAATAGGAGAAATAACCATGTCTATACAATGACAATGACAATAACCATAACCATAAGGAAAACAATAACTGTCTGAACAATAACCATAACCATATATGTATGTACAAAAAAGAGACACAGAAGCGTGTCTGTGTCTCACAAAGCATATATATGAAATCCGGTCCACTGATGACTATGTGTCACAACCTGCACATAGGACAAGTCTCAAAATTAGTATTGATATTACTTCACATATACTTACTTAATTAAATCAACTCACACATATTAACGTCTCACCTCAAGCGATCAGCGAGACTGTAAGGCCTCCCAGTCTACAGGCTCTCCTGAAGCATCAAGATCATTCAATACTTCATAGATACCTCTGCGATATCCATCTGTCTCCTCCTGGCATGTCGGGGCTCGATGCATCGCAAGATTCTGCGTTTATACAGAAATCAAAGTAACAAGATACATGATTCATCGCGTTTTAAAAAACGCCATAGTTAGGATTGGATTAGAAACTCACAAACTCATAGAAAAAGGTGTCGAAGCCTCCTCTGCCAAGATGAGATGTCCCACTGGTCATCTGTCGTATCTGCGCGGCCTGACGCTGCTGTCTGAACCGCATGTCCGCTGTCCACTTATCCTCCCTGATCTGCAGCTATGTCTCGTGTGGTATGCCTGAAGGCTTCGGCGAGCCGGTTCTGAAAGCCTATCGAGCTGCATCTCGTCGATGTTTCACAGTGTCCCGTGCAACACCCTTGATCCACCTCCTCGGAACAGCCTTTGAACTTGGAGCAGGCTGGTACTCACTCAGGATGGTCTCCACTATGTAACTGACTTTGTCCTCATCCTGATCAAGCCAATGCGTCAGAATGTTGGTCGAAAACTGCAGCTCCGCGAGCTGGCGAATCCGCTGTCTTGTCTCAGCCCCGACTCTATCCATGTCAACTGAACGATCTGCCCGTATAGTATAGAGCTTGGAGGCACTAGGATCGTGTGTCCCCCAAGGTGTCCGAGGTGTGCCAAGAGGTGTGCCTGGGTAGGACGGGGGTCATGAGCGAGGAGGGGTCGAAGCATCTGTGGACCCTCTTCCACAACAACCACCACCTCCACCTGACGATCGCCAAGCCCAGGAGATTCACTATTAGTAATGAGGGGATGTCACCTGCTTGCATCAAAATTAGAGAAAACCCCCTATGTATGGTATCTTACATGCTAACCTACCCCCCTACATACGAACAAGATACAGACGTTCTCGCAATGAGCCATCCCCCCTTATATGGATTTTGTACGGAATGTAATGACCCACTATTTTATGTATACTAGTAACATAACAATCTAGAAGCACATGCTATAGTAAAAATACATGATGAACTACAAATGAACAGCAAGTGTACAGTGTAGTGTGTTTTCATTTGCAATAGATGTTAAGAGAACAAACCATGAAAAACAACAAGTATAATGAATACTAAACTAAAATAAACCAATCATTTTCAATGTAATTTGTCAAAAAATAGCATTTACCTTGTAAACTAATACAAATCTCAATCTCAAAATATATGATAGTAGCCACCTACTTAGTAGGCTTCCCACATGGGATTTAAGGCACACATATGAAATGGATTGTTCTTTAAATAACAAATAATGCATACTCTTAAACAACCATGAAAAACTTCACTCATCAAATCAAAACACATTACAAAACAACCCATTAAAAGATTAATCTTTTTGAACAAAAACAATTATATGTGATATGAATGCGCGTCTATGTTTAAGCAAAGTGAAACTTTTAGAAAAGCACCATCTATATTTAATTTTGAGTTTGTACATAAAATATAAATCTTAAAAAAATTGCCAGAGTCTCCTTTGTACGGAGACCTATTTCTCAAAAAAAACCAGTACACCCTTTTCTTGGGCTCCCACATGGGATTTTCATCACATAATTTCTTTTTCCAAAAAAAATGTCCACCTCATCTTGGGCTCCCACGTGGGATTTAAGGATTATCTTACACATTAAAATCAAGAACATTTTCAAAAGAGTCAAAGTAATCTAACTTCAAAGTGGTAGTATGACCTGCATATCATAGTACATAGGAAACCTCCAATCACAAAGTCTAATCACATGATTACCAAAAGGCCACGTCCACGTCTATAGGCGATCATGTACAAAGAAAACACAAAATGAAACATAAAAGTAGCCTACCAAATTAACTTGAGAACCTTCAAAATCAAACTACATTCCAACTGCTAGTATCTCATGCTTCTCATACTACACAATCAACAAAATGGCATGTCCATGTCATATGGCTGCCGTGTGCATAAAATACATAAATCAAAACATCAAAATGAAATGTCTAAACAAAGTTTCCTAAATGAAGTGCGCATCCCTTAATCAAGATTTCACTGGTCCACATGCCATGTCGGACAAACATCTTTCATAGAGCACATCATCTTTTTATGCAAATACTTTTATCTAGGTACTGAGCACAATTCTAAGTCAATATTTTCAAAGTGTAGTCATCCCTCATCTTTGCCACTTGATTGGTTTACTAGCTCCCTTCGTAGCTTTTCAGATAACACATATTGTGTATTTGTATCTTTGGCACGCTTACTCTTCTCTCTTTTTACACACCAAGCCAAATCCCAAGCCTTTGAGTTTTACCGACTGAACACCTTCGTGAAGAGCTTCATATAAATCATGGACGTACTTCTCCATGTTACCAATGTAACTATAAGCAGACTGGCAAGCTTTGTCTTTGCTTATAGCAAAGGTTTCCTTGGAGACCGCACTTACAATTTCTTTTTCAAGCATTTTGTCTATGAGCGTCTCATTTTGCACAATACTTTGTACCTGATTCTCCGGTAATTGACTAATCACCTTGCAGAGAGTTGACCTTAGAGACTAAAGAAATGCCTACTTCTTACCCTCTGCCATAATGACTATATAGATATACTATTAAAAAGAAGAAGCATTCAAGTCAACCTACATATATATATATATATATATATATATATATACCTACCTAGATGAATCCAGAATAAACCCAGATTCACCCTTAAAGGAAAGTGCAAGGTATAGACCTATGGTAGTCACCCAGAAAACAATATAACCATCAACTCCATCATGCATAGTATTGACTAAATACCATGACATCCCCACTAACGTTGTCAGTGCCCAATAGTGGGTGTAGAACTAGGTACTAACAAATGCTCCCAAACACAACACACACCACACGCGCACACACATGAGCATACATAAACACAAAGTTCAGCGTACTGAGTTTCTGTCATGACTCCGGAGATCAAGGGCAAACTCAGCCATAATGAAGCATAGCACTAAAAGAAGCATTAAAACAAAAAAATTAGCACACAAATGAGGTAGTTGATAGGGCATACGCACCACAAAAGATAGAAAGAATTAGCACAATATCAACTGGTCGTAACTCGGACGAAAGATCCCCATTTTCAGCCCTCAAAAATGCAACCAAAACAATCATTTTCAGCCACCGAAACAGCTTAGAAATTCATCATTTAGAAGATCACAGATTTCAGCCCTAAAGTCGTCGTTGTCATCACCGTCGTCGTCATTGCATAGTCCCAAGTTGCATCAGTCCATTGCATACGCATTGTACCACTTTGTGCAATCAATAAGTAGACCACTCTCGCCGACGAGAGTGGTGCCTTCAGAGGAGGGTTTTACAACGTCTCGGGTGTCGTATCTCTCTTGTCTCTCTATCTCTCAGACTCATACACTTGTACGCACATTGTCCACTCACTTTGTTCATGATCATAGCACTTTCCATTAAGAATGGAAGGCTCTCCCTTCCATAAGAATTAAAAGGAACCTTGAGCACAGTTCGGAGCACTCATCTTGAGCAAAGCGCAAACAATCATTCCGCTGCAGCTAACAACGTCAAACTATCACATCAAAGCTCCTGCATTAACCTAATGTGACACATTGGTATACCATATTTCACTTTGAAAACTAGAAGAACTAAAGGTGAAAATCGATAGCTTAAGATGGCACACCCGGTCAAGCCATATGACCATGTGACAAATTGAGACTATATTTGCATCAAAGCTTCTGCATTAACCTAATGAGACACATTGGTATACCATATTTCACTTTGAAAACTAGAAGAGCTGAAGGTGAAAATCGATAGCTCAAGATGGCACACCCGGTCAAGCCATATGACCATGTGACAAATTGAGACTATATTTGCATCAGAGCTCCTGCATTAACCTAATGTGTCATTGGTACACCATATTTCACTTTCGAAACTAGAAGAACTGAAGGTGAAAATCGATAGCTCAAGATGGCACACCCGGTCAAGCCATATGACCATGTGACAAATTGAGACTATATTTGTAATTATATACAAAATAAAGACATTGTGTACGTGTGACACATAGACCCAAGGTATGCTAGACGTGTCTTTTACCAAGATACAAACGAACCGATCGAGTGCAATCCAGACGTTCATCTAAGTAGAGGCCATAAGCATGAATAAATGCAAAAAAAATCCCAGCCATTTGAATGAGCCTCATCTCAGAAATCCGAAGCATTCACAACACACAGACCCCGTTTCCAGAGAGTGTAAGCTCTTGTTCAAAAGCAGAATCTCCATCTCTCAACAGGCGATGGGAAAGCATTAGGGCTTTGATGGCGACAATCCAGCCATGAGTCTTACTCACACGCTTGGAAATAGCCTGGACGCATGAACTCACATAAGACCTTCAATAGGACATCAAGTGGAGAACCTCTTGCACGTATTTTTCCTCCATCGGAGTGTCATCATGGCTCGTAGCCTTCACAATAGCTACTTCAAGGTCAACCAAAACCTGCACTTGCTACCTTGGCTAAGGAGATGCTAGTCTGATCCTTCAAAACCCCCAAGGCACTGCAAAGTGACACCTGCGTTGGGGCCATCATCAAGACGTAGATCAAACGCATAGGTGCGTTAGTGATGTAACACACAAGAGAAAATAAGTGCTGGATTCTTTCAAGTACCTACCATTATACCATTTTTGGAGATTGCTAAAACGGTATCTTAGTTAGAGCGCATCGCAAATAGTTTAGCTACAATCTTATAGATTATTTAAAGGATTATTAATATATATATAGTACGATGTTGAAGCTAATGTGACTATCTCTTGCAGGCCCTATTGAGAAATCAATCTCACGATAAAGTGGTCATGAAATTACAAGACCGACTAAGGTGGTCTAGCTGAAGGCCTGACCAAGTGGCTAGGTAAAGGATGTGATCTAGTATGTGTGGGTATCAAATGTTAATCCATTAAGGTCTAGCTCAAGGCTTTCATGTTGGCAACCTTCTTAGGTGAGTTAACCTTCAATATGAGCATCGAGCCAACATTACATGCCCACACTTGTCGATGCTTGAAATATCTAGGATGCGGATGTGGCTTACTTTGGGCCATTATGCATTATGATAAAAACGCATGATACACACCCAAAACTTTTAAATGCCTTTGAAGGACTGAAGGGCTACCCCTGTTGATCTTTTTCCGCCTTCCCCTCTTTGCGTTTCTCTCTCTCGCTATGTAATGTACTCAAGGCTAAGCTGAGACAAACTTTTCCCCAATGGCAAACTTTTCTAAGGTGCATCTTATTGTTCCTCTTTGGAAAACCAATTGTTTAGGTTGTGGTAATGACAAGGGGTTATGGCTCAACCCCTACAAAATGTAGATGTGGGTGGATTCGTGGGCACAATCCTATTCAACTAGCTGTTGTAAAGCATCCATTGGGGCAGAAAAAAGGTTGCAAATTGAGAAGTTTGAAGATCACACTCAATTCAGTGGCATAATGCATCATTCTAGGTTAATTTGTTTAAAATTCATTTGAGTCGTTAGTGTGATAAGATTGAAGTGTACCCGGCTTTTATAAATCTAGGGTGTCTTTTGTCCTATCAGTCCTTACACATAGCTTTCCTAATTGTCTACTGAAAGCTCAATTGGCAAAGGGCACTATTGATCAATGCAAGTGCTGCTTGCTCTACCAAATTCCACACAATCATGGGAGCATGCTGCTCACAAATGACAACCTAACTTATGCTAGAGGAATCACTCGGTGCATACAGGTAGACCAAGATGATTGATTAAAATGGAGAAGCTCAAAGGCATGATATAATTGAATTACTCACAATGCTATTATATATCACTCGTAGGGATTTGGGCAGAGCTTGAAACCTCTGGTGTCTTTGGCTGCAGCACGCGCAGCAAGCTCCAAGCCTCCAAGACGCAACATCGAGCAGCTCAGAACAGACTCAGGAGCTCTTGTAGTAGGCGTAGCAGGCTGTAGCGTAACTGGCACAACAATCGGGGTGCAATTAATCCCAAGGACGTTGTAAAATTAAGCAAAAAACAATAGCTAGTAGCTTTTGTAACACGGAAAATCAAATTATATTTGTCTAAAAATTGAAGTTAAATAATGTCCAAAGTTGCATGTTGGCTAACCTGTACTAAATTTTGGCCTTAGAGGAGTAGTTGATGTCATCCACCAGCCCAGCTCGAAGAACCCAAAGAAAATGTTGTTGGCTGGCAAGGAGGCCATTCAAAAACTCTTCACATTGGGTTTTTGAAAGGATAGTTGTGCTCCCAAAGGAGATGTATAGAACAGATGAGATGGGATGTTGATCTAGCCAAGCCAAGCAACCTTTGTCTTCTTCCCACAAGCTAGTCGCGCTCTCCTCAGTGAGAGATTCTACCCAAAACCCCACATCATAAATCGGAACATTGCAACACTTAGATAGAGTGGCAATGGTGGAAGCCTCAAGATCTTCATAGCTGTTGACGACGACAGCATGGGCTCGAGTGTCGCACACTTGCCATGACTTGGTTGAGTTGGTCCACAAAGAGACTGTTTCATCTGTGACATACCTAAAATGAGGAATATCTTCGTTGCGTAATGTTGGCAAACCAGCAAGTTCCCGAAAAGCTTTTGCATTTCTACACCTGGTGCTGTTGTTTCCTCCTTCACTGCAAGGCACCAAATTCTACATGTTGAGGGTGGCCTAGGCCTTAAAATCTTAAGAGACAAACAATGAAAATATTCACCTTCAATGTCCTTGACACCTCAAGGACAGCAAAGGCAAACTTGACTTTACAAACGCTCATGCCCTTTTGAGGATACGATGGTAGCCACTAAACTAGAAGGAACTTTGCGTGTGTGTGTGTGTGTGTGTGTGTGTGTGCGCGCGCGAGAGAGAGAGAGACCTTCTTCAAGGGATAGAGCTCCCCTAGTGTGATGTAATGGGTGAACAGAAGGCGTGAAGCGCAGCACGGGTAGAGCACAATGCAGGGAATGCCGAGCTTGTCGGAAACATCTTGGGTAGGGAACATGATGTTGAAGTCGGAGAGGAGGCAGGTGACAGTAGGGCCATGTCGGTTGAGAGAGAGGATGAGCTTCTCGAGATCGGTGGCAATGGAGACCAAGGCATCGTAGGCTTCCAGCAAGGAGAGCTTGAAGCCGTTGGAGAGGTCGATGCCACGGAGCGGGAGGCGGATGCTGCGGACAAGTGAATGAGGGGCAGCAGCAGCCGTAGGGGTTATAGTTGGGTAAGGATTGTGGTGCTCCTGTGCCAGAGGCAAGACATTGGCGGCGTCGGAAGTGGTGATGATGATGTTGGATTGTTGCTTCGCTAGCAGCTTGCAGAGGCGCATGCCACATGATGATGCTGCTACTACTCCTGCTTCTCACGAGCCATCACCGTTTCCTCGACTCCCTCCCGCACAGCTGCTTTCTTCGCCCGTCTACACATGAGTCCCCGCTGATCCTCGATTTTCAAAACCCCCTTCTGGATTTTCAAACACCCCCACAGGGTAGGCCTCTCTCAAGACTAAGGCCCATGTCACACTAGGTCGGCGGTCATCTCATGAAAGGGAAAGCAGCCAATAAAATTCTCTGCCTTAAGCTTTGCAAGTCACACTAGGCGGTGGCCAAGGAGAAAAAGGTCCACGTTGGACTGCTGAGTCACGACCAGGGAAGGAGAAAAACGTCCGAGGGGTCATCGTCGCCCATCCTCGCCCATGGCTTCGATCAGCCAATCAGTGCTTAGCATACGATTGCAAAGCTTCCAACAGGTGCCGCCTTGTGTGATAGGCTATGTGGAAGCATGCAGATTTTCTTCTGTGGACACTCAGGCCATGGTATGCCAACTCAGACGTGATCGGCCATCGTGTCTGACTTCACCCTAAGTGGCACGAGCATGGGAGGGTGGGATCTACGATAGGGGCTTGTGGATTGTAGATCCCAGTGACGACGACGAAAGAAAATTAGCGTACCCTAGATTACTTTTTATTATGGCCGTAGATTCTAGTGGTGGCGCCGAAAGTATGTTAGGGTATAGTAGATTGGTTATGTAGGCTTTGGAGATGAATCACTTCATTATTTTTGGACCAAGGCTAGAAAAATACAATTTTCCTAACCGAAGAAAATAAGCGCAAGCTTTAAATTCTCTTGGTTTTTAGGTCAAAATTTAAATCTTTTGTTGGTAGTTACACTAAAGTTTGTGAAAACTTCTCGGTTTTCTTCAAGGCAAGCTCAAAATCCAATAGGGATTTTAGGATTTCAGGCGGTTAAAATACATTGGACCCTGGTTTTTTTCTAACAATATTTTGGACATAATCACCTATTTTGTGAGGTAATATGTGACAAACTACATGCTAAGCACTAAAAAATGCATCTCAATTGTCAAAAAGGAATAAAAAGTAGAAAAGCTTGAACAATCTTACCAAAGTAAATACATGGGTACTTTGGGAATTTTAAAAATTTGAAGGGTATTTTGGGAATTCGGACAAGTTAGAGGGGTTTGAGCTTGGCTTTAAGAAAACGAGGAGATTTACATAAGTTTTAGCGTATTTAGCAACAATGTAGCCCCAATGTAAACTCCCCGCCCCCCCTTCCTTATGTGTACGGTATGAGTATGAAATAATGAGGGCTACCCCTATTGTATACGCTTATGTACAAAATCCAAAAACCCCCCTATTGTACACTCACGTGGTACCGTACAGAAAAACACAGTGAATCCCCCGGGTCGCCAAGATCATCAAGTACGCCTGTGCTGCGAGGATGAGGACTTACCCGCCTCTTCCGCACCCCTAGGTGTCGAAGCGGCCGTGATGGGAGAAGCAGGCGTCGTACCCGTAGGCGTCCCCCCCCCCCCCAGGCGTCGGATCCTCGGGCGTGAAGCCGGGAGGCGTAGTACCCGTGCCTCTAGTTAACCAGTACTAAGAAGCCTCTGCCATCTGAGCAGGCGTCATCTGTGTGATGAAGCCCATGAACGCATCTGCACTCATAGAAGAGGGATCTGGAAACTGGTCTGCCATACTAAAGTCCTACACAAAGAAAGTAAAATAAAGCGTCAGAAAACCTTTGTTTAAATTAACTTTAAGCTTAATTTTAAATCAACCTCTTTACACAAACACTTACAAGCCTAGGCCTCGACGAGTGAGGCATCATCGATAAGATATTGCACCGTATAATCGTCTATCTCTAATTGCAAACATAACTCTACCCCAACTCGTTCTGGCAGATTGTCTTCATCCATTGCATCTTCATCTACAAGTGTCAATTTTCAGCTTTGTCTGCCATACCTTCGTCCATCTCATCTAATGTCACAGTAGTATGGACGTCATCTGACTGACTTTCCTCCATGAGCTCTTGCCCTTCAAATACTTGTTTATTTCTTGGAGCAACATGAAACACAAACCACCATTGTCACTCTCGAGGGTCCGGTACAAAGACCACTTGCTCGCAATGTTTGAGGAGAGCAAATGTGTCGCTCGCATCTGTCCAAACCTTTGTAGAATCTATTTGCACCGTTGCATTGAGACCAGAAGTAATCACCTTGAACCACTTCACATCCAACAAAAACATCTCAACCCGCCTGAAGCTGACTTTCAGGATATTTGACACCAGACCACAGTACACTACTAGCCATAGGGGGGTTTGCGAGGGACTAATAATTGACGGGCGTCGTTTAACCGATGATGAACACGTCGCATAGATGAGGTTTCAGTCGTATAAGCAAGGATATTTTTTTAAAAAAAAATCAGCCGTCGCATAAACAACCATTGCCGATGCATAATCGACAACTTGAATTTTTAGCCGTGGCATAATAGACGCTTCAAATTGGGCCTTGCTTAAACGACGCAGCAAAACGAGGCTCCTAGAGACGCCTGCACACTGCCCTTTCTCTCATGCAACGAGGCACTTCTATATTATTGTTGCAAAGCCTTTGGAATATGACTCGCGTGAAATTATACACAATAGCGAGCTCCACGGCAGCGCTACAGCAAAATACGCAAAACAAGAGCACGTACTCTCCCCCCCTCCCCCCCCCTCTTCTTCATCACTTGCCTCTTTAGTGTAAAATGCAATACCGCAGGTTTATGTAATTCAAAGGTGTGACCAAACGGGTACGAGAGATAGGAATTTCTATTAACGATAATGAGAGGGAGAGGAGTCTGTAGCACTGAGTGTATGTGTGTGTCCTGAGAGGCTCTCGGAGAGCGAGAGGAAGTTATCACATGGACTACATGCATCCGTGCTACGTGTGTGTGTGTGTGTGTGTGTGTGCGCCCTTATGCATGTGGGCATGCAGAGAGAGAGAGAGAGAGAGAGAGAGAGAGAGAGAGAGAGAGAGAGAGAGAGAGAGAGAGAGAGAGAGAGAGAGAGAGAGAGAGAGGCACAACAAGCTCCTACGACGTGGATACAAGAAGAGAGGAAAAGAACCCGAAGAATGGCCATGCCTCTCAACCTCCGCTTCAATTCATGGGCTTAACATGTGAAAACTTAGGCACAAAAAATGGAGTCTCCAAGCTTGGATTTCAATATTGCACTTTGTTAGTGCCTACAAATAGGTTCAGAGCTATGTTTCAAAAAAAAAATTCAATGTGTGAGTGTGCATGTGTGTAGGTTGTGTGTGGAGGAGACCTTAATACTGCGTGTGTACAAGAGTGTGTGTGTGTGCGCGCGTGCGCATATGCAATGACAACTCAAAAGCAAACCTCTATCATCACATAGCTTCACCAGCATATAAGTAAGAGTGCGCATTGATACAGACAGAAGAAGCAGAGCGCAATATATAAAGGGGCAAAATCTAGCTTCAAGCAGTGTATTCAACTTGCATGCAGCTTGGCAACAACTAAGCTGCAGGTGTTGCTGTGGTGGAAGGATACACCCACATCTTGAGCTTGAGACAATTGGTTTTCCTCTGTTTTGGTAGGAAAGACCTCCTTCTTATCTTTAACAGGCTCCTTTGAAGCCTCTGTTTTTGGCACATGGTAGACGCTCGTCTTGCTATCAAATTGAAGAACATATGCCTGATTACATCCCTCATAAAGCCTCTCCCCCAGTGTGTCAATAATGTAGTAAGCTTCTTTGCATACCTTCAATAGGAAAGAATGATCATTCCAGCTCACAATGTAGAGCTGAAATCCCTCATTGGGCTGCAAGCCTACACTCTACTGATCTATTGCTTCCCAAATCTCTTCCAAAGACTTCGCACATTGCAAGAAATTGTTGTAGGTGTCATCTAGCCTCTCAGGTTGGAAAAAGCCAATGAAGGAACGCTCATGATCCACTGCTAGTGGTCGTATTCTTGTCTTTATGACAGTCTCAAGGTCAAAGTGGCCATCCACAAACTTGCTTTTGTAGGCCTCAACATCAAATAGATTCCGCCAATCTGCAGATCCTTCTCGGATGAGGGTGTCATATTTGGCCTTGATGGGCATACAATTAAGGTTCTTGTGTAGCCAATCAGCGCGATCACTACAACAAGGGCCATGCACGCACTCTCACCGGCTACTCTTTCGCTCCTCTGATCAATAGAGTAAAAAAATACAGATGTAGAGAACTTCATGTTACCATCCCTACTCACCAAATCTTTATGTTCCCAGCTTCCTATAGTGAAAAGCTCCTCTCCAAAGTCCAAGCATTCAGATATCGCTGAAGAAAGCATTGATTTCTTCTCATTCTGACAAACACAAAAAAAACTTATTTGTTGGAATTAGGGTTGCAGAGAAACACACACAGCTTGGAGAAGACGAAGGAAGCTCAAGGCACACAATAGAGAGTGTGTTACTTAGTGTGCAATGGAAAGATAGATAGCCCTAGAGAGATGGGCGTATATATCAATGCACGGGGGAAAAAACCTCCTAAAGAGGGAAAAAATGCCCCGGCAGTCCTAGTGTGTTCACACACATCACTACCACATGTATATGGTAACAAATCCCCCCTGGAGTGATGCGATGAACGAGAGCTGGCACATGAGTAAAGGGAAGTGCCATGCCCTGAGGACAGGATCAGTCCACAAACGGGAGTAAGCCCAAAGCTTTGCGGAAAGCTTCAAGCTTCTCACGAGACAATGCCTTTGTGAAAAGATCTGCAAGGTTGTCCTGTGTTGGCACATAAGCCAAGCTGATATCTCCTACTGAGAGCCTCTCCCTGACATAGTGGTAATGCACCTCAATGTGCTTTGTGCGAGCATGAAAAACTGGGTTCCTCGCAACTGCGAATGCGCTCCGACTGTCAGTGTAGATAGTGTTGGAAGTGTCCTGTCCAACACCCAAATCAGCCATAAGGCGTCTGAGCCATACACACTCAACCGTAGCTGTGAAGACTGCCCTGTACTCAGCCTCACAACTCGAAGTGGCCACAGTAGGTTGCTTCTTGCTCAACCATGATATACATGAACTGCCAAGCATGAAACAAAAACCACTTGTGGACACTTGCGTGTCAAAACAAACAGCCCAATCTGAGTCCGAAAAAGCATGTAAGTCTGGCGGCAATGATCCCCCCTTGGGATAAAACAAGCCAAGATGTAAAGTGCCACTAAGGTAGAGGATAATCCTCTTGACAGCCTGCCAATGCTTAGACCCTGGGCTATGCATAAATCTGCTGACCTGTGAGACTGCAAACTGGATATCTGGCCTCGTGTTGCATACATAAATGAGGCAGCCAACAACAGTTTGGTAAAGAGTGACATCAGCAGGATCACCAACATCATGTAGACTCAACTTCAAACCTGTTTCCATGGGAGTGGCAATAGGTTTGCAATCCTCAAGTCCAAACTTACATAGCAATGTCTCTATGTAACTTTTCTAACACAAGGCAATACCACCATCACACTACTTAAACTGTATACCCAAATAATGATGCAACAGCCCCAAATCTTTCATCTTGAAAGTAGCATTCAAATTAGCCTTAAATTCAGCAATATGTCTCTCATTTGGTCCAGTGATCAGCAAATCATCAACATAAAGAACCACGATGAGAAATACATCACCCTCACGCTTTACATACAATGTGCTTTCTGTTGGACTGTTACGAAAGCCTTGTTTGACCAAATGAGTGTCAGCTTTCTCATACCAAGCACGAGGAGATTGCTTCAACCCATACAAAGCCTTGTTACATTTGCACACTTTGTCCTCTTGTCCTTTTATGACAAAACCGCGAGGCTGCGTTACATAAACTTTCTCAAATATGTCACCATTCAAGAAAGCAGTAACAATGTCTGATTGATGTACATCCCAACCAAAATGAGCTGCCAATGCACATAGAAAACACACAGTAGTCATACGACAAGTGGGAGCAAAAGTCTCTTCATAATCTATGCCTTTTTGTTGTGCATAACCCTTTGCAACAAGTCTAGCCTTATGGCGATCGATCTCACCATCCGGTTTGCGTTTCAACTTGTAAACCCACTTTGTACCAATGGCCTTTTTGCCAGGAGGCAAATCACATAAAGTCCATGTGTCATTTTCTATAAGTGCATCATATTCTGATTGCATGGCAACCATCCAATTTTCTGAATTTTGTGCTTCATCAAAAGTCAGAGACTCCTCAACATCATGTAAACTAGACACAGCCAAAGCATAACAATCTGATGCATAAGATGCATGGCGAGAGCCTGAACGAGTACGACTAGACAAAGGTGCATCCAATTTACTGTAACGCAAAGTGTGCACCAACCATTTTGGCATACCTCTAGCCTGCTCATTTTCAGCCCTTTCCTCATCAAGTACATCATGTACATCTGCATCATTAATAGGCTGATCTAAAACATTTTCAGAAACCCCCATAGGCTGTACATTTGCCTCATTGGAACTTACATTCGTATTTCCACCACTGAAAAGAGGCAACAAAGTGTCATAAATGTCCTGTGAGTTTACATTACTGTCTCTAGTACATGACAACAAAGGCTAAATCTGCTGAGGACAGGTTGGATGGGGACAACTACCCTATGTGGGCTTATATGATGTAACATGTTCTTGTGTCCATGTATATGGTAACATTATTTCCATAGACAAGAGCTTTTGGACAAATTCCTAAGAATTCTCACATTGTGACCTACCATAACATCATGGGCTTCTATTAGCACGGGCGCCGCATACCTAGTTAGGTGCGGTTGGGGGCAGGGGATCGCCAGCCTAGTGGGCAAGCCGGTGGTCCCCCAGCGCACTAGCTAGGTATGTGGTGCCTCCCGAGTGGAAGCTCGTGATGTTAAACAGTACATGCAAACAATGAGAAAGAGCCCATTTTCCTACATAAGAAAATGTCAAAACCTTCTTGTGATAAATTAGGTTAAGTTAGCAAAGATTTTGTGCATTTTTTACATTAGACTAGCCTTGGCTTTTCATTATTCAAGGTACCTCATCCATCAAAAAAGATATAATCGATCCAGGCATATGACTCAGATGACATGATGGTGTATGGCATTATTAAAGAAGTTGTGAACAAGATAGGCTGGGTTCCGCACATCCCAAAATGCGCAGATGCATCGACGGAGAGTCACCTTGCACCCAGATCATCAACACCGCAAAATAAAACTCCTCCAAAGAAAGGAATAAAAAATGGTGCTGCCTCTACATTGTGCTTTTCCCCTTCAAGCTCATCATTAACACCCGCAGAGCTTACCAAGAGCTCCAACAAGAAGCATTACCGAGGAGTACGACGTCGGCCGTGGGGCAAATATGCAACCGAGATCCGAGACTCTGCAAGGCAAGGGGCCCGTGTTTGGCTATGGACCTTTGACACAGCTAAGGAGGCAGCTTTGGCATATGATCGAGCGGCATTGAAGATGCACGGGGTGCGCGCATTGCTGAAATTTTTTGTCAATGTTGTGGCTCCAATGCTAGAGAAAGAGGTGGAGACAAAGAGAAGAAGAGAGTGAAATGAGAAGCACCAGTCAAAGATGGAGTTGCAGGCATCGAGCAACAATGTCAACAATGCAAGCGCATGCAAGAGCCATCATCATCTTCACCACCATCAAGTCTGGTAGTGAGCTTTGAAGGACAAGGGGTGAAGATAGAAGAGCTAGATGATGTGTTTTCTTTGCATGAGCTGCATGAGTGTTTCTTGCCTTTCATCACCTCCTCATTTGCTAGTGCCATGGCTACCCTGGCCAACTGCGTTGCAGCCTCTCATGTGATAGCAAAGTGCTTGTGCCTGTGTGTGTGTGTGTGTATGTGAGAGAGAGAGAGAGAGAGAGAGAGAGAGAGAGAGAGAGAGATCTCAGTACGTGTTGTTGGGCAAGAGTCCGACCATCATGAAGGACATGGTGGCAGTCCGTGAGAATTAGGCGTTGGTTCCTGTTGGGGGAGTCAGTGAGAGCTTGTAGCCTCTCATTTGGCTGACAAAGAGTCGAAACTCATCGGCGAGCTCATCTACAGAGTCCACCTTGAAGGAATATGTTATTGCACAAGATGTTGATATGGACAAAAGAATTCACTTGATATTGTTAGTGAGTGGTTGTTGAAATGTGGTGCACTTCCTTGATCACAAAAAGTACTTTAAGAGCTTCTTGTCGCGGATGTCACTTGATTGCGGGATATGCCTAACTTGGATAGGGCTCAGGAGCTCTAGGTTGTTTTCAATGGAATGGAATGTCGTGCTTGCCACTGCCTTGGTCGACATGTATGCCATATGTAGTGCACTTCATGAAGCACACAAAGTGCTTGAGGAGCTTTCTGTCTGAAATGTCGTATCTTGAGATGCACTAATTGGGGGATATGCCCAACTTGGGCAGGGCCAAGGAGCTTTGGTCGTTTTTTAGTGGATGAAGTGAGGGTGTCTCTCTAGACGCAATCACATACTCTCTAGCCTATTTTCAGCTAATGCGAAGTGAGGGTCCCGCTCTAGATGTAATGTTATTTCAAGCAGTGCATTGATTGCCACAAGGTTAGGTTAGAAAGAGAGAGAGAGAGAGATTTTTTAAGCAGATGCAGAGAGACTGCATCTCTCCAAATGCAATCATGTACAGTGGCACCTTGAGGGCATGTGGTAGTACACAAGATGCTGATATGGGCAAAAGAAGTTATGATGATATTGTTAGTGAGTGGTTGTTGAAAGAAAACGTTGTGCTTGGCACTGCCTTGGTTGACATGTATGCCAAATGTGGTGCACTTCATAAAGCGAAAAAATTGCTTGATGAGCTTCCTGTCCAGGATGTCGTCTTTTGAAATACACTGATTTGAAATGCACGGCTGCCATGCACAAACCCTCTCGATCTGAACCGCGAGAAGAACCTCTTGGATGCTAAGGAGCCAATCCCATCTTCAAACCAAAACATGTATCTGAGAGTGCCACTCGAATGGGGCTCCCCTGCCACCACTGGAGCCACACCCTCTCCCAAACCCAACAGAATGCCAGGAACCGAGGCTTACATGTTGATCTCCGAACTTGAGAAAGGAGCACAAGCCAACTCCTGCTGTCAAAAAATGAAGAGCCAGGGCAGTCGAAGAGGATTCTGCAGCCAGGTGCCCCTACCCAGGGCGGTCCTCTCCCTCGGCCTCAGCCCACAATCCACCCTACCTCCACTGCAAGCCCACGTGTTGTCTGTCAACCCAACCGAGCGAGCCTTCCCTGCTCTTAGTGTGTTAAGTATGGAGCCTGATTTACCCTTGTAATTTTCTGTGGTAAAAGCGCACATTTGTAAGGCCCCCATTATGAGGAGAAGCCATCGTGCGTGAAGGAAAATCACTCACCGGAAACCAAAATTTTCACGGACAAGAATCAGGGGCAACTTTAAAGGCCTCGGGGGCGGAGGCCCCCAAGACTTTTTTTTTCGCAGGAATATTATGCCCGGACGGCGGAAAACAACCGGTCGGTTGGCCGGTGGCCGTTAGTCAATGGGCGATGGCCAGTGGTCGGAAGTCAATGGCCGGTGGCCGGTGGTCGGAAGTCAATGGCGGTGGCCGGTGGCCGAATTTCAAAGCGGACTTGTCTTCTCAAGGGCGGCCACACATGGGCAGATTGGGGGGTCCGATTTGGACTTATTCGCACAAGGGCGGCTACACATGGCTGTCTCTCATAAGAGAGGGCAGCCCTTTTGGCCTATAAAAGGAGGCCATTTTTACACACATTTTATAGTGTGAAGTTGATGCAACAAGGTGAGTGTGAGGTGGTGAGAGTGAAGCAAGGCGGGAGCTCCATTAAGGGTATAATCCCTTTGTAAACTACTTCTTGTTTTGAAGTACTAAAGCCATTGAGTAGCTGCTTTCCCGTGGACATAGCCCACATTGGGTGAACCACGTATATCGTGTGTACTCTCTCTCTCTCTCTCTACTCTATAATCTCATGTATATAAATCTGTCTCTCTCCATTAAGTAATCTACTCAATTATCTATTTAGCTACGTCTTATTTCCTAACAATTGGTATCAGAGCAAGGTTTGCTCGTAGCTAAATTATCTCAAGGAAAGGATTCCTTGAATTGAGTGGGAGTTATGGCGGAGGAAGGGAAGCTCAAGATTAAGAAGTTCAACGGCAAAAACTACCAACATTGGAAGATGCAGATTGAAGAGTATCTCTACCAGAAGGACCTCTATTTTCCACTAGGCGGTCTTGCAAAGAAGCCCGCAACAATGGCAGATGAAGCATGGATTGTCCTTGATCGAAAGGCACTGGGAACAATCCGGTTAAGCTTGGCGTCAACGGTGGCCTTCAATGTTTCGGAGATGAAGACCACGGAGGACTTAATGAAGTCACTTGACTTCTACGAGAAACCATCGGCATCCAATAGGGTATTTCTTATGAAGCGCTTGTTCAATCTAAAGATGGCAGAGAATGGTTCAGTTGCAGAACACCTAAATGACTTTAACACAAACATAAGTCAACTTCGATCAGTGAAAATCAATTTCGATTACGAAGTGCGAGCTCTCCTTATACTATCATCTCTACCGGATAGTTGGGACAGCCTTGTGATGGGTGTAAGTAATTCTATCTCTGGCACAAATACTCTTAAGTTTGATGATGTTGTGGGTGTTCTCCTAAGTGAGGAAATGCGAAGGAGAAGCACAGGAGAATCATCAAGTGCTGCACTATCAGTGGAAACAAGAGGAAGGCTTAAGGAGAGGTTCAAAAACCAAAAGGGTCGTGATCGCTCAAGGCGGAGCAAGTCATGCACAAAGTCAGTTCTTGAATGTTGAAACTGCGGCAAGAAGGGCCACGTCAAGAAGGATTGCTGGTCCAAGAAGAAGAAGGAGACAGTGTCTCAAGACAACAAGCCAACATGGAAGGCCAATGTGGCAGGTAAAGTAGAGCAAGATGCTCTAATTCTCTCATTAGACAATGTGTCTAATTCCTGGATAGTAGATTCCGGGGCTTCATTCCATGCGACACCACACAAGCAACATTTCCAAGACTACACCAAAGGTAATTTTGGGTATGTATACTTGGGAGATGATGAAGCTTGTGAGATTGTCGGCAAAGGTACATTTTCTGTCAAAACTGCTAACGGAAATGAATGGAAGCTTAAAGATGTTAGGCATGTTCCTTCTCTTCGTAAAAATTTGATCTCTACAGGACAATTGGACGATGAAGGTCACAACATTGCATTCGGAAACAAACGATGGAAGATCTCAAAGGGATCTTTGGTGGTTGCCAAGGGTGAAAAAGTCGGTACACTTTACTTGGGTACTGTTAGCACACAACCTTCAGCTTGTGCAGCAACTACAGAAGTTGACAGTGCGGTGTGGCACTACCGACTTGGGCATATGAATGCCAAAGGAATGCAAATCCTTCAAACAAAGAAGCTTCTACCAGGTTTGAAAGAAGTGAACTTAGAGTTCTGTGAAGATTGTGTTTATGGTAAACAAAAGAGGGTAAAATTTCAAAAATCAGGAAATGAAAGAAAAAATAAAAAACTTGAGTTGGTTCATTCTGATGTTTGGGGTCCTGCAAGTACACCATCACTTGGTGGCTCATTGTACTATGTAACATTCATAGACGATGCGACTAGAAAAACATGGGTTTATGTCATGAAGAATAAATCCGATGTATTTTCCATATTTCAAAGGTGGAAAGCCTTTGTGGAGAATGACACAGGTACCAAGGTTAAATGCCTCAGATTCGACAATGGAGGCGAATATTGCAGCCAAGCTTTTGAAAGCTTTTGTGCTAGCAATGGCATTCGAAGGCAAAGGACAACCCCAAGGACACCTCAACAAAATGGGATTTTGGAAAGGATGAATAGGACAATCATGGAACGAGCACGAAGCATGCGGCTACATGCAGGCCTACCACTTGAGCTTTGGGCGGAAGCTGTAAGTACGTCTGTGTACTTAATCAATCAGTCACCCTCAACGGCATTGGATGGGGGAGTTCCAGAAGAGGCATGGACAGGTAAACCGGTGAATTATGCATTTCTCAAAGTGTTTGGGTGTGAGGCTTTCATGCACATACATAGAATCCTAAGATCAAAGTTAGATGCAAAGTCCAAAAAGTGTTTCTTCATTGGCTATGGAGAAGGAGACTTTGGGTATCGCTTATGGAATCCTGAAGATGGTAAAATCTTAAGGAGTAGGGATGTATTTTTTAAGGAAAAAAATATGTACAAATATTACTTGGAAAGAAAACAAACAAAGGAAACAAGTGATGAGTACATGGAGCTTGAGGACGGTGAAGACTCAAGGACTGCAAACGGTGACAATGTGCAACAACGTCAACCAAATGAGGAGCCTCAACCTATTCCCCGAAGATCTACAAGAGCAAGTAGACCTCCAGAAAGGTTTGTTCCTTCCTTCAACCATCTCTTGATCTCAGATTCTGGAGAGCCGGAATCATATGAAGAAGCTATGCAACATGAATCCAAAGAAGAATGGACGAAGAGCATGCAAGTGGAGATGGACTCTACATCGCAACCAAACATGGGAGTTGGTTGAGTTGCCTAAAGGTAAGCGGGCACTTCAAAACAAATGGGTGTACAAGCTAAAGGAAGAAGAAGGCGGGAAGAAAAGGTACAAGTCTAGGCTTGTGGTAAAAGGTTTTTCTCAAAAGAAAGGTATTGACTTCAATGAAATATTTTCTCCTGTTGTAAAAATGAACTCAATTAGGCTTGTCTTAAGCCTTGTGGCTGCTCATGATCTAAATCTCGAGCAAATGGATGTAAATATGGCATTCCCTCATGGTGACTTAGAGGAGGAAATCTACATTCTTCAACCAAAGGGGTATGGAGTAAAAGGTAAGGAGAAAATGGTTTGCAGATTAAAGAAGAGCTTGTATGGTTTAAAGCAAGCATCAAGACAATGGTACTTGAAGTTTGATCGATGGATGTTGGATCATGGATTCACAAGATGCAACTCGGATCACTGCGTCTACACGGAGAATTTGGGAGATGGGAAATTCATCATCCTAATGTTGTATGTTGATGACATGTTGATTGCAAGTGCTAACATGCAGGACATCAAAGACCTAAAAGAGGAGCTGTCCAAATCTTTTTCAATGAAAGATTTAGGTGATGCAAAGAGGATACTTGGTATGAAAATATCAAGGGACAGGACGAAGAAGACAATAAAGCTATCTCAAGAAGATTACATCAAGAAGGTACTAGAAAGGTTTGCAATGCAAAATGCAAAACCAGTTTCTACACCTTTGGCTGGTCATTTTAAACTAACGAAGGATATGTGTCCAAAGACACAAGAGGAGATAGCCTATATGTCTAAAGTTCCATATGTTGCAGCGGTAGGTTCTCTAATGTATGCTATGGTCTGGAAAAGGCCAAACATTGCACATGCAGTGGGAGTTGTGAGTAGGTTCATGGACAACCTAGGTAAAGAGCATTGGCAAGCTGTGAAGTGGATACTTAGGTATCTAAAAGGGACAACAACAAATGCTTTGTATTTTAGAGGAACTGCTATTTTTCTAGAAGGGTATGCTGATGCAGATATGGCAGGTGACAAAGATGCTCGAAGGAGCACTACTGGCTATGTGTTCACGGTTGGAGGCACATCAATAAGCTGGGCTTCAAAGCTGCAGAAAGTGGTTTCACTTTCTACCACGGAAGCAGAGTATGTAGCAATGACGGAGGCAAGCAAATAAATTCTGTGGCTTCACAGATTCTTAGAAGAGCTTGGATTCAAACAAGACAATTGTGTCTTGTACAGTGATAGCCAAAGCGCTATCCATCTTGCGAAGAACTCAGCCTTTCATTCAAGGACAAAGCACATTGAGGTGATATATCACTTCATACGCACTCTTTTGGAAGAGGGACAACTAAAGCTAGGAAAGGTGCATACAAGTGAAAATCCTGCAGACATGTTTACAAAGGTGGTCAACAAGGAGAAGTTAAGCTTTTGCTCATCTTCAATCAGCATTCAAGGATAAGAAGCCAGAATGGAAAGCGGTCACAGGTTTGGTTTGGAGATCAGTCTCCAAGTGGGAGATTGTTAAGTATGGAGCCTGATTTACCCTTGTAATTTTCTGTGGTAAAAGCGCACATTTGTAAGGCCCCCATTATGAGGAGAAGCCATCGTGCGTGAAGGAAAATCACTCACCGGAAACCAAAATTTTCACGGACAAGAATCAGGGGCAACTTTAAAGGACTCGGGGGCGGAGGCCCCAAGACTTTTTTTTTGCCGGAATATTATGGCCGGACGGCGGCCGGAAAGTGGTCGGAAAACAACCGGTCGGTTGGCCGGTGGCCGGTGGTCGGAAGTCAATGGCCAGTGGCCGATGGTTGGAAGTCAATGGCCGGTGGCCGGTGGCCGAATTCAAAAGCGGACTTGTCTTCTCAAGGGCGGCCACACATGGGCGGATTGGAGGGTCCGATTTGGACTTATTCACAGAAGGGCGGCTACACATGGCTGTCTCTCATAAGAGAGGGCAACCCTTTTGGCCTATAAAAGGAGGCCATTTCTACACACATTTCATAGTGTGAAGTTGATGCAACAATGTGAGTGTGAGGTGGTGAGAGTGAAGCAAGGCGGGAGCTCCATTAAGGGTATAATCCCTTTGTAAACTACTTCTTGTTTTGAAGTACTAAAGCCATTCAGTGGTTGCTTTCCCGTGGACGTAGCCCACATTGGATGAACCACGTATATCGTGTGTACTCTCTCTCTCTCTCTCTCTACTCTATAATCTCGTGTATATAAATCTGTCTCTCTCCATTAAGTAATCTACTCAATTATCTATTTAGCTACGTCTTATTTCCTAACATAGTGGTGGAGAAACGAGTAGAACGAGCCTGTAGGCGAAGGCTCTTGAACCCTTGTCTTGACCTCAGCCCACAATCCACGCTAACTCCACTGCAAGCCCAGGTGTTGTCCGTCAACCCACCCCAGCAAGCCTTCCCAAATCTTAGTGGGCGAAACGAGTAGAACGAGCCTGTAAGCGAAGTCTGTTGAACCCTTGTCTTGACCTCTTACTTTAAGTATACTTTTTGTGATCTATGGACTGCACCACATTAGGCATACATGTCGACCAAGGTAGTGCCAAGCACAACTGTTAGAAGCTGGACACACCCCACGGCATCTAACTACTCGGAGGACTTTTATTTTTGTAATTATTCATTCATTAAGGAAAACCCGATTTTTCACCTTGTAATTATTGGGACTTACAGAAGTTTCCAGATTGTATCCCAGTTTTGATAGTTAGATTGAGTAGATGGTTGATGTTGGAACTTTAGGGTTTGAGACATTGTAAGGTATATATACCACTTTTTTACCTTAATGAAAGACCTTTTGTCATTTTAAAACAGGTTTGAAGTCTTTGAGTGAGCGTACTGTGTACGAGAGAGAGAGTGTGAGCTTCATCTTAACGCTACGTGTCCTCCGGTGGTCGGAATCAAGTGCGGAGAAGTGCAGCGTGCTGCCCCTGACTAGAGCTACGCGACAATACCAACATTGCGCGCGTACGGTCCGGCTTTGTGAGCTCGTTCTACGAGCTTCATCGGTTGTTTGGGTGAGCATATGCTGTCCAATTTTGCATTGCAGCATATCCATGCGTTCACATTGAGTAGAACTACACATTAGGCACTTTAGGTTTCGGAAACGAAGACCTGCAGATTTTGGCCAGACATCCTACGTGTTTCTGCACCGGGTGTTTTGGGTCGAGATTTTGGTTCATAGACCTTAGGGAGAGTGACCTATTGGTATAAGTAGGGTCTCCTTCAAGTTCTATGGTGTTTCGAGATTGTTTGCTGGGTGTTCGGCTCTAGAAAGCATTGTAGGAAGTTTCCTCTCTTGCACTCTTGAAGGCTGTGACATAGACAATTGATAGAGACCTCTGTAGGAATTGGTTAGGAGTCGGTCGAGTGTAGGTTGACACCTTATGCTTGCTTCCATGCGCCTGCGGGTCGAGCTTCGTGCTTAGCTAACATTACATGTTAGGTGAGTTCTCGCTGTGCTGACGTCAGTCGCGGCGTATCCGTCCAACATTGGCGCCGCTGCCAGGGACAAAAGCCTTAGATAGGTGACCGAGACTAATCCTTGAGGATTGGGATTTTTGGCTTGCCAAGAGTCTCGCTTTACATTTAGATAGGATCAGAGGGTGGAGGACTCTCTAGGTCTTAGAGGGAGTCTAGGAAGCGTGTGTTTGGCTTAGATCCTTCGACTTAGGTACATGAGGTTGACTTAGGTAGTTTTAGGTAGCAGTCGAGTTCTAGAGTAGGAGTTGGAGTGGTAGAAGCGGTGAGAGGAGAGCTTGAGAGTCCGGAGAGGCTAAAAAGCAACCAAAAACACCATTATCACCATTTCACATGATAGGTAGGAGTAGAGTAAGTAGGACATCATGATTCAGGATCTAGAGCATTTCATACATGTACACTTGCTTGGTAGAATCATTACAAGTTTGTAAAAGATGCAAAAGTGTGTTTGAAAGCCTAATTGAAGTCCAAAAGTTACTGTGAGTGTTTCTGATAGATCTACAGAGCATGAGGAGCATTCTTGTCAGAAAAAACTTTAATTTTAAGCCAGGAGACATCCTATGCGTAGGATGTCTACAAGCCAATATGGAAGGAATTTTGGGACTTTGAGTTGACCAGTGTGTTCAGGAGGTAGGGTTTACCCTAATTTCAATTGGAAAGTGGAAATTTGGCCATATCTTGACAGGAAAAGGCCAGATAGACTGAAATTGCTAGACATCCTACCCAAATAGTGCCAAAACATTATTTTGGGACCAAAAGCATAAGATGGCTGCATGAGCATGTCTTGCATGATATATTGAGAGACTGAAAGGGGTTTCACCTCATTTGGGTAAGAAAATTCTGAAATTTGGGACTTTTTGACATCCAAACCAAAATTTAAGCATACCACGGGATTACTGACATCAAGGGGAAGATGTGGGACGAATCTGGGGTCAAACAGTCCAAAAAGACATCGTACACGTAGGATGTCTTCTGAGTGATTTGGGACTCCAAACTGAATTCTGAGTATACCAAAGCGATCAGCAACTCAAGGGGAGCCTGGGCTTTGAGTTTGAAGCCATTATGATGAAAAAGACATCCTACGCGTAGGATGTCTAATATAAGAAAATGAAGCCAGACTTTGACTTTGAGCATAGTAAGGTGTTATATAGCCTAAGAAAAGCCTTCTAGTCAATTTTGGTCCAATTTGGAGTTGATAAAACTGATCAATACCATCAACAGGCCGTCTGAACAGATTTCTGACTCATTGACCAGCTAATAGGTGTCCAAATCAAAAGGTAAAAGCAGTTGTAAGCTCAGCACAACAAGAGGGAACAACAGTGCAAAAATCCAGGCAAAACACAGCAGGAGACATCCTACGCGTAGGATGTCTATTGGGGCATACTGCAAAGAAAATTTGACCTGGCATAGACAATGAGGTCCCATTTGGCTTAAGGGTTCTAAAACTTCTTTCAGAAGTGAATTTGGACCTTGTTTGCCCATTTCACGAAGCAAAAGACTGAATTCAGACTTTTTCGCGTAAATTGACCAACAACTGAGGGTAGTACAATTTCAGATTAGCAAATCTAATCCAGAACATCAGCAGTGTATAAAATACAATAGTGGTTGAGATTAACTCTACAGTTATACCAATCATTACTAAGATAACCTCTAGCAGATAAATGCTTTGATTCGATTGCCGAAATTAAAACGCTTGTGTACATGTATATTCAGCAACAGAACAAGAAGTTGTGCAGAAACTGACCCATTGCTAGGTGAGTGGTTGAATTTGTGATAAGTTGCATTGATAAGTTTGATGAATTTAAGATCAGGAAGATACATTGTTAGAGACTAGAAAGTGGCAGGTGACCAAGGTAGCTTAGTGTCCATAGAAGAGAGTGTAACTCAGGCAAGGCTAGATCCGCTAGCACCGATTATTGAGGAAGGTACTGATACTGACACTTCATCAGACAAATATTTCTTCATGATGGGTAGTCAATAGCCAAGAGGTTTCACCTATGATGGACCTATGAGAGGAGGAAGCACCTCCCAAAATCCTTTGAATGATTTCAGGCTCACGGTGATCTTCTTGGAGGGAACAAACTCGAGAGGAGACCTAGTCTATTCAGACTATCGAGGCCGCAAGTGCATTTGTATCGAAGAGAGGCTAGCTCAAAGATTGGAGATAATCCGAGTGTATGATGATGGAGATAGATTCGGAGACGAAAAGGGGAACCACTATTTAATAGTTAGTAACCCTGAAGATTACAACAGATATGGAGATAACGTGGCTAAAGGGAAAATGGTTTCAGAAACTCAAGAACCGCCACCAAACATTGATCGGCCCGGAGCTATTTTTATGTATGATAAGAAAAAAATCAGGGTTCCAACTTATAACGAGAATGTGGGAATCTACAAACATGAGAGCGAGGATATAGTCTCTTACTTTCGCAGCAAAGAACCATAGGTAAACGAATTAAGCAAAGACAAGGTTCTTTACTTATTCTCTTATGAAACTACTATGGGGAAGGACATAGTTTTTGTTGATAGATATGGGCGAGAATACCAACGTATTCTCCCAAATGAAGTAGAAAGAGCAATAGGTCCAGGAGCATCAGCATATGCCCCTGCCAAGAAGCGCCTACACCCCAAGCAAGTCAACAAATCCTTTTTCAGATGAGTATGACACTACCTCACATTCCACCCAACTGCAAGCATTCAACAACCAAGACCAACCAGAAAACCAGCCATCATTGCAGGCATGGCTTCGACAGAGTGCAACAATGGAACCAGACCAAAACCGAGATGCATGGTTATCAAGCCGCACGAGGGCTCAGGGATTTGCAAGAACCACCACTCTATTCAAGGTATCAGGCAGAGAGTAAGCCAAAGACTCAAGGATCAACAGAGCCTAGAGGACCACCCATGGAACGAGTTCGAAGAGAAGAACCACCTCCAGCGAGAACCGTTAGAAATTATGGCTTAGGAGCACCATTGGGAGATGAACCAGCCTATTAGAGAAGGCCTGAGGAGGTGTATCGACTAGGACAGGGGGATCCAATGATGAGGTTTGTGGACCATCGAAGAATTAGACCTTCTCAAGTGCAAAAATGGATAAACAAGAAATACACAGGAAGCAGAGACCCAAGAGATCATGTAGCAGTCTTTGTGCGTGTAATTAGAGCTGAAGAGGTGTTAGATTTTCCCACCCAATTTGCAGGATTTGGACTAACCCTAGAGGATGATGCTACCACTTGGTTTGACTCTGTAGAGCGTAGAGACTTTGAGTCGATGGAGGAAGTGTTTGACGAGTTTATCGAGGAATTCTCTCAAAGAGGAATAGCTCATAATACCGTCTCACAGATCCATAAATTCAAACAGAAAGATGAAGAATCTGTACGAAAGGTATCCGTAAGACTAAAAAGATATGTTAAGTTATGTCCTGTTGAAGAACTGCCAACTCAGTCAAGACTTATACTGATATTCATCCAAGGACTAAGGAATGCAGATCTCCAGAAAGACTTACATATGAAGAGGAGCACAACGTTGAATGAGTTGACCAAGGAGGCTCTGTACCTTGTGGAAAATTGTGCAGTCTACAAAGAAGGGGAGTTCAAGGACCTTGATGACGATTCTTCTTCATAGAAAAGTGGAAGCAGGTCTTCTAAGACAGCACCGAAAGGAGAAGTAGCGGTAAACCAAGAGCAGCTTGTAGATGAAGTTCTAAAAAAGATCAACTTGTACCATATAGATGGGGTCCATGGCATCAAATCACTCACTATATCTAGAGCATGACTACTTATGGATTATGTCTCAATGCAACCTCTCTTTTTGCTAGAGGGATTACACATGCAGAAGGACAAAGACTCTATGTTGATGGAAGACCTTACTCTCATGGAAACATAGCAGGTTTAATCAATAGTAGTCGAGGGAGAAGTGCAAGAACCAATTGCACATTTGTGGAGTGTGAGAACAGTCATGAACCAAGACACATGACTAGGGATGTACCAATATATATAGTTGTCCATGCTATTAAATCATCGGCGTGTTGGTGATGAATTGCTAGTCAATTATGGATGGCGTAGACCTCCACGAGCACCCTTAACAGATAAGGGTTAAGAGCTCATTGTATACAATTCCTGATGTTATTTTGAACTCTTGTACCCTAATTCTACACTTTAATTTTCATTACATTTCGTAATGTCGCTAATTTATTTTGATATTATTTTTTGTTGTTTCCAAATGTTATTGAATTCCATGCACATCTCTCTCTCCTTTTATATATAAGCATGTTATTGATACAATCTTATTTACCTTCAAATATGCAGACTGCAGATTATGACATCGATAACGTCACAAATCAACATTCACATGACGTATCTCAAATGTCAATAGAGTGCATGAGGATCCTACGCAGGAGTGATCCTAATACGTATGCTAGACTAAAGGAACAATATTCTAAGGACTTTAATGGACGTGATGATATCTTTGATAATGACGATGGCATGGCTGATTTTATTAAGGATTGGCATCAAAATGATAGTGCGAGCGATATTTCTAACAAACGAGAATTATCTTCGAGAAGAAGCTCTAAAGCATATCTATGAAGGAAGCCAACTGACACAACTAAGTGCAAGCTTACTTATTCTTAATCTTCAAAACCATTTTGGATGGAGTAATGTATCCGTTTCAGCACTATTGAAGTATGTATACATCTAACATATTTGTTTGCTACACTCTAAACATTGGTGCTTGTTTTTTATCATATTTTTAATCAACTTGCAGGCTAGTCTCTCAAAAGTTGTTGCCGACAAGCAATTCCCTTCCTGCATCACACATGAGGTAAAGAAGATGATAAGTAGTCTTGGACTTGACTATTCTTCTATACATGCATGTCCCAACAACTGTATTTTATATAGACATCAGTACCAAGACAATGTGACGTGCCCAAAATGTCAAACGCCTCGTTATAAGATGAGAAAGGTAAGGTCCCTAGAAAGGTATTGAGACATTTTCCCTTGGCTCCGCGTATAAAACATATGTTTCAAAGTCCTGAATTAGCTAAGCTTATGACATGGGGAGCTTTGCTCAAGATGACTGCTCCGAACTGTGCTCAAGGTTCCTTTTAGTTCTTCTGGAAGGGAGAGCCTTCCGTTCTTAATCGAAAGTGCTATGATCACAAACAAAGTGAATGGACACTGTGCGTGCAAGTGTAGAGACTGAGAGATAGAGAGAGAAGAGAGATACGACACTAGAGACGTTGGAAAACCCTCCTCCGAAGGCCCCACTCTCGTTGGCGAGAGTGGTCTACTATTGATTGCACAAAGTGGTACAATGAGGATGCAATGGACTGATGGAACTTGGGACTATGCCGGTGACGATGACGGTGATGACAATGACGACTTTAGGGCTGAAATCTGTGGTCTTCTATCTGCTGAATTTCGGGACTGTTTCGGTGGCTGAAAATGACTGTTTTGGCTGCGTTTTCAAGGGGGGCTGAAAATGGAGATCTTCCACAACCAACTAGGGCTGATTTGGGGTTGTTAAAATGCTGAATTTGCGTTTTTCTACTGCTTGTATATCTTCCCTTCTTGAGTGTGTCTTGTATAGCTTCCCTCCGCAAGGGTGATCACCCGAGGTAGAGACCTCTCGTCGGTCAAGGGCCCTCGAGGTCGCGTCTCACTAAGTCAACTCAAGAGGACGAGTGACTGTGGAGGGTCTCGAAACCCGCCTATGCATAGAGACCTGTAAGACTCTCCCCGCCTACGAGAGAGCACGATGTCCTCATCGAGTATATTCAATTTGAGAAAAATTGTAGCCTTGTCCCTACTATCTGCTTTAACTGAGCAGGCTGCCCACTCCCCTATAGACATGGATGTCACGTACATAGCATGTAAACTATCCGATAAAGCATGAGTTGTAGTCTCCCTCAAGTCCTGCTAGTAAACAGACTCAACCAGATGCAAACGAATTGTAGACATTGCTAACTCATCAAGATCCTGCCAATCATCATCGTGCATAGACTTGGGCTTTGCTGATAAACCACGCAAGGGTTTATCCTACCCCAAATCCGCCAATGCAACAATCATATGCTCCTTCCAAGCAACAAAATCTGCACCATCAAACTATGTCAGATCATAACACTGGAAGTGAAATGAAAAATCATCCATAATGCTCGCAAAAGAGCAACCAACAATGACTAGCAAATGTCAACCAAATCAACCCTAAACTGGCTCGAATCCAATCAACAAAAGTCTGCAAATATGGCTCAAAACCTGATGCAAAATTTCACCAATAACCGTGCAAAACCTTGCACAAAATCACAAGTCAATATGACTCAATGGCGCATAAATATCTGAAAAAAAAATTGGCACAGTCTCCTTTCTAACTAGAGCAAAGTCTCAACAGAACCTCAAACAGACAATAATATATTCCACAATGGCCAATCCCGTAATAAACTCGACCGGAATCACCTCACAAAGTCATACATATGAGCATACCCTCTCTTGCCGGAGTACCACTCAACGACACGTCAAATGACATACATGTGTGTGATGATTGCTGCCAAAATACCTTCCAATCGATGACCAAATGTCTGCCAGATAACTTTAGCAACATTTCGCAAGATCTATCACTATGCGCAATGCAAAATACGGCACACAAGGGCATACACAAGTGACTCGAAACTCCAACCAAATGATGGCTGAAAATCACCTATCAAAGTGGGAGTAAACTCAACCACTAAACTGTCAAAGAGCAACGTGCGGATACGTAGAAGCTATGGCAAGAACCTGAATAAAATCCAACAGAGTTTCTTCTATAAATTGAGCCAAATCTCAAATAATCTCAGCCATAAACAAATACACAAATCCATATATGGCATACATAAAACGCCAAGACCATGGCAACATATCTCACTCTCGCATGAGTGGCTCTCTGGACAAATGCATATCCAAAAACCTGTGTACACCTATGAATCTGCTGATTGCTATAGAAAATACTCCGTGTGTGTGAGATATACCAAAAGCAGTGTGTTTGGGACCCGAAAGGGCACAAACAAACCTATTGTTGTACCTGCTGTAATTCAAAGCAGAATTTCAGCAAATAGACATCGCCATCGCTTCTAGAGCGTGCCAAAACCCTGACCTAGACTCCTGGATCATGTAGATCTGATTTTATATGACGGAGCTACGCAAAAAAGTGGCCCGAAAATGGCAAAAAACAAGTTGCACATAGTCTTGAACCTGCTCCTACTCCACTCTGCGTGATACAATGTCCTCTCAATGCAAGCTCCAATGCAAGAGCTCTGCCACAATAGCATCCAAGCACTCGAATGTCAATCTCTCCTCCACTGAGCACTTCTGTATCGAGCTCCACTTAGCCCAAAGCTCCTCTCACCAAGGAAGCCGCAACCGCCTCCTCGACCAAGCTTGACCACACCAAGCTCCTAAGCTCCAAAGACAATTCGCCTCAAGATTCTCCCCATTGGAATTCCTCCCTTTGCATCGCCCTTGACTGTAACCTCCATGAAGTGCCAACCATACCAGTAGCATAACCATCATCAGTGTGTCCCCACTACTTACTTTGGGACCCCACGCCCGTAGGCCTGCTAGTAATTTCATCTAAAATGGCTTGGCATATAGCCCGCTACCCGGTGTTGAATAACCCCATTCGGGCCAGTACCGGTTAAGGTATAATAGAATGTGTCTAATCACTCGCACAACACAACTCCCCGAATGAAAGGTGGGTTGGTGCTGATCGGAACCCGCCCTCTTGCAATGCGTAGTCGTGATGTATTCGCACTCAGTGGCTCGCCCGTCTCTTCGAGGGGAAACACATCGGCCATACATAACCTGCCCCAGCATTGTTGTTCTTCTCGTACCTGCATATCTCACCCTACACCTTAGTTGTTTGCTGGCCCTCCAACTCAGCCCAATACCGCCTAGTTGTGGTACATCCCCGATTATGCGATCTAGTCCTTGGCTTCCTGGTATGATGTCGAGTCCACCTGACTTGCTCCGCATCCTCTACAACTTGCCTTGTCAAGGTGGGATCCAACGGCCATCTGTGGCCTGCATTTGTGCCAGCACTCGTCTTGCTACATTCCGTCTCTCAGAACTAGCAAACGGCTCTAACTCTTCGGGCTTAATCCCGCATCAGCCAAGTATATTCCAGCGTGCTATCAGCTCAGCACCTCCGTGCATTCAGGTCATTACGTGAAAAAATGCATCCCCGCATGGGTAACCTTCTCCCGGGTCCCATATGCATATCTTCACCTCCAGTAGGTCACTATCCACAACCCCAAGCAGCCCTGCTTGCCACACATGACTTGGGCAGTCGCATTTTTTAACTCTAGGTTGGTAATGGGACACTTTTATGTCCTGGGACACTTTTATGTCCTGTTAAGTGACCATTTTCCTTGAATTATGTCAAGAGTTTCCAAATGGATTTGGAGGTGCTATCTATCTAGAAAGTTGTCTCATGAGCTGAAAAAAACTCGACATTTTTTTGGAATATCAATTCCATCTTTAACCTTGTCCTTGCACAACATTTCACAACCTAAACTGTGTGAAAAAATGGGTCCTGTTTTTGGCTTTTTGCAACTATACCACTATAGAATTTATTTTTGTGAGGTCTATAATGCTAGAGAACTATCTTTAGTAGTCCTCAACATGTACTGATGCTTCTAGGGAGAAATAAATATTAAAGTTGTAAGTTATGACCAAATTACAAAAATTGTCAAATCCTATTTTTTAGCGAATTTTAGCCCTTCTATGATTTTTTTGGTGGATTTCATGATATCCAAATGCATTTTTTATTTTCTATGTCGCATATTGTAACATAAAGCTAATATTCCTTGAGTTTTGGGGCACCTAATACCCTATTTTGCATAGTATACAACGATGGTTGATTTTTTCAATTATAGAAGGAAACTAAACATTCTAGTATATCAAGTATAGCTTTTTCAATATTGTTAGTTTCTTGTGACAACTACATGAATTTTGTAGGTAGTAACCATATCTAGTCATAAGGATCAAATTTCGCTAGATATTGAATAGTTTCTATGGGATTCTACAACTCATAATGTTGAACCCAGTTTTTTCATGTTTGCTGTATTTAGCACTTCATCTTTGTCCCCAAGATTCCCCTTGGTAAGAGATGTATTATTCTTTTGACATGCTCCATGG
This sequence comes from Adiantum capillus-veneris, assembly GCF_014529385.1. NCBI lineage: Eukaryota > Viridiplantae > Streptophyta > Polypodiopsida > Polypodiales > Pteridaceae > Adiantum > Adiantum capillus-veneris. The sequence continues at coordinate 68,814,802 of NC_140933.1, forward strand.
CTCCTTATGAAAATAAAGGACAATAGCGAACTAAGAAAACATGCATATATTATTTGTATTGAGCGTGGCTATAGAAACTTTGATGATAGGTTTGCAGAATGGTAAAAATTCAACTTGTTTGTACCTATTTATTTTGGAAAAACAAAAAATAGTGAGTGAGAAGCAATCATATGTTCTGATCACCAACCCATTGAAGTTAACTAGGGAATTTATCTCAAGTCCTACAAAAATCCCTAATCTTATTTTTATGCAACAAAACGTAAGAAATTACTGTTTTGATGAAAATGCACTGGTCCATCAACTTTGGAGGCTTGGTGTGACCAAAATATGAGAAATTTTACAAGTTTCTTATTTTTTCCATGTGTAGTAGGCCTTGAACTATAACCTCATGAAAGGATTTTACAAAATGAGTGGATCTACTATGGTTTTGGAGGTTTTTTTCAAAACCCTGAAAGGACACTTTTATGTCCTGTTAGGTTACCAACCTAGTGTTAACACCCATCATCGAACCACGCGCCTAACTATAAGCACGCGGCGATTAATCCCACTGGGTTTGCCTCAGCTAGCTTATGACTCGCGTACACTAGTCTAATAGGCCCCTTCACGGACACTCCCAATCGGGTCTCCATGACCTCCTTCGTGACCCAATGACCTTGCACCACTGTCAATTCATAACCCTAGTCACACCTTGCTGACCACCTTTTCCGGGTAATCCCACAATCATCCTTCCCATGTGTGCTTCAAGCCAGTAGGCTTGTTGCTGACCTTCCTGTTTTCCCGACCGCCATCTGGTCCAAGCTATTCGCAGCCATACTCTGAACACCATTTGTTGAGGGGTTCGGCCTCATGCACACACCCCAACTTAGCGGTATACCGTAGGTTATACGCATATCAAGAGACCCTGACTGGCTCACATCCTTTATCTTCACTTCACAATCAAGCATCACGACCACAATGCCACATTCCAGGTTCGCCACATCTCCTCTCTATTCTTCGCATACGAATGGCTTATTGCCATGGATTTCCATAATCCCCTTCTCAGGAAATTCGAAGGTAGCAAATTTTAGGTCGCTGCGTGTCGCATGCTCCATCTCTCCCCTCTCGTGTGGGGGATAGGAGTCCGCAGGGTTCACTTGGTGCTCCTCCTCAATTTCTTCACTGGTACAATACCCACCATTTCAGTATGGCTCGCAAGTCAACAACTCCTTTTCAAACAGGGTATGACTAGCACTACTTTCGGTTTCATGCAATAGTTTTTCCTCATAATGGGCATCAACATAGCCAAGAAACATCACATCCAATTTCTTCGTCAACTCTTCCTCACTCATGCATTCTTCTCCTTCGTCCACACACGGGACATCCATACATTCTTCTCCTTCGTCCATACACGGGGAATCCTCTCCTTCTCTTCTTTTGCTTGTTTTTCCTCTTCGCGCAGCTTGGCATGCATCATCGACACCTTTTCAAAAAACCAGGTCATCACTTGCTCTTTCCAACAGAACTTGGCATCCATAAGCATTTTCTTTCTCTCGAGCTCTTTTCTTGTTCTTCTACTTTCCAGCCGCATCGCCTCTACATGCTTGTAGTAACTCTCAGTCGTCCTTGAGAGTGTCTGAGTCGAGGTCTACATAGCCTTTTGCACCGCATCCCAGTCATATCCTGGTTTTCCTTCTATCCATCCAGCAAAGCGTTCCCTCACGCGTCGTATCGCTCTTTCAAAGCATAAGAGGGCAACATCCACGTTGAACCATGCCTTCAGTGAGGCCATATCCAAAAGCTTGAAAAAACAGATTGACCCTTAAAACATTAAAATCAGTCACGCCACTTCTCCTATGCAATTGCAGCTATGAAGTCACTTAGTGTAGATGCATATCCATCGACAGCAGAAGCTCCTAAAGAGTAGACCCATCACCTAGCATTTTTGACAATTTTCAGCATGGCGTTTTTCAGCAATGAAAGACCAGCAGATTGAGCCCCTAAAGAGTAGCACATTCAGCCCCAAGAAACCTTAGTTTTCAGCCCTAAACCTACAAATTTTCAGCGTCAAAGACCTACAAAACAATCCCAGAATCAACGTTTTTGGACATAGTCGTAGATTTCAGCCCATAGCGTTTTTGGACAACAGATACGAGATTACAGATTTTAGCCCTTAGGATGGTGTCGTCATCCCCTTCGTCATTGCCGACATAGCCTAGACTTGCATCAGTTCCATGCATTCAGCTTGATCCAGTTGGTGCTATCCTACGCGATTGCAGCTATGAAGTTACACATGCCTCCAATGGGTTAATAGCATGGGAGCTTTTGATGGACCAAAAAAACCAAGTTGATCTTGTTCAGATAGAGGTCTTGATGCCCTGTTTATCAGGCATAGGTCTATTGGGGTGAATTATGAACCATGGGGCCCTCAAGAACATTCCGGTTATCATGATGTCCTCTCATGACTCCATGAATTCCATTTTCAAATGTTTGTCAAAGGGAGCTGTGGACTTTCTTGTGAAACAAGTGAGGAAAAATGAACTGAAGAAGCACTTGCAGCATCTTTGGAGGAGGTTCCATAGTTTAAGGACCTGAGCATTGGGAAGATAAAGATTTTGATCTAAGAGGAGTGGCTGCTGCAACGAATGCACCTTTTCTAGACCTTGTGCCATCAACACATGAAAATCATGGGACAGCTGGAAGCATGGAGGATGCTCATTTGGCTGGACACCACGTAAATTTCATTTGTCTCATATGGTCCCAAGCGGCGAGCATGATAGAAGAGAGGAAAAATCATGCACCCCAACAGTGCATGGTGCACCCTTGCGAGAGTTGCCTATAGCCTGCCTCTACTATACGCTACACCTACTCAGAGAGCAGCTCCGACCGATTTCCACCTTGACAGATCGAGAGTCAAGAGACGAGAGAGAGAGAGAGAGAGAGAGAGAGAGAGAGAGAGAGAGGTGGATGTTAAAAATATTTCTTTCTTTCTACTTACCGTGTTGTGTCGCGTCAATGACCCATGAGTTTGCACATTTTCTTGACCATCCACTTGGGACTCCATCCTGTCCCATACTCCGTCTCTAGTGTGTTGATAACATATTTCTTGTCATCCTCATGCTGATCACTACAGTGCAAAATAAAGCCGATTAGTAATTCAACTAACAAACTAAAATTTATATTTTCTATGTTAATTAATACTTAATCCCATGGTATATGAACCTGCTTTAGATAAGACGAGCAGAGGTCTCCCATCCAACATTTGAGGGCAATTCCGGCTCTGAGCTGGAGGATAGCCCCGTCAGGCAAGATGTCGCATGCGACACCCAAGCTGCCAATGCACGTGTGCATTGGTGGAGGTGGAGGCACTGATGGGGGAGCTGGCGGCTGAGGCAGTGTCTCACGAGTCGATCGGTCTGGTGGCGTGCTACTCTGCCGGTGATGCCTACATGCAATATAAACATATGACAGATTAGATGAGAGTTCTTAAAAACTACTTGATATTTAATTCATAATCACCATAATAGATATACCTCCGAGACTGACGGCCACTAGCTTTTGAAACTGAGTACTAGGAGGTACATTAGGAGTAAGCCGCTGACTCTCATGATGTGATGTACCTAGAATAGGAGTCCTAAGCAAACAAAGACATCAAGGGAATACATATATTAAGATTTCTATATTAAAAAAAAGAATGAAATTACTACTTTATCAATCGAGAAGATTACCGATGTGCTATGGTCTGATCTGCATGAGAGGAAGTCTCCACTCCTGCGTGTGGCTGGAAAAATATACCCTCTCCAGGACGTACGGGCAAACTGAATCTCCCAAGAAACACAATGGAGCTGTCTAAACTGGCGTCATCCATCTCCATATAATCTGAGATAGCCTCCGTCAAAGCCTCTCCTGATAGTCCAGTGGTACGTAGAAAAGTCTTGATGAACGTCAACTTCACTCTATGACCCTGGTCACTCATCGTATGTGTATATTTAAAACAAACCATATGTCAAACTAACACAAACATCGTATCTGCATGTAACATCAATGCAAGTAAAAATATTAATAGATCAAGAATCTACAGACGAGGTCGAAGCAGCCATGAATGGAGTGGACTACAACAAACAAAAATGCTACAGATGCTTCAAAAGGTTATGAATCAACTGCAAGATCAGGTAGCAAAACTAAAAGAGAAACACGCTCAATAAAAAATTCAATGCAAGAGTAAGCTACATGAGAGATTTGATGGTTTGTGGTCGAATGCAACACGAGCTTATAACCATATGTCAGATGTGGACAAAATGAAGCATACCTGGATGTATTCCTGGAAAGGAATCAACCTGAGCTATATGCTGTTGTTGGAAGCGCTTTCGCTTTCGCTTTCGCTGCCTACTCTCACATGGTATCAGACGTTGAGGTTCTTCTCCCAAGCCGACGATCCCCTGCTGATTGCTTCTGTCACGAAAAACTCTCTCAAAACTGAGATCGCTCTCCCTTGGTGGCTGTGATTTCTACAAACATCACCGTTTTCACCTCTCAGACTACGTTTTCTCTGCTATGGAGCCAGATCAGCCATCGCTACTCCCTTCTCTCTCACCCATGAAGGGATTACCCCAGATCAGCCGTTGATAAAGCACTTGCAGTAGCGTTTTCAGCATTAGACACAGTACCAGATCAACCCCTTGAATCATTGGAGAGAACCCCCATTTTCAGCCATAAAAACGCAGCAAAACAGTCATTTTCAGCCACCCAAAACAGCCCAAAGATTTGTAGAATTTCACCTGTTAGAAGACCACAAATTTCAGCCCTAAACTCGTCATCATCATCACTGTCGTCGTCATCGGCAGGTCCCAGGTTGCATCAGTCCATTGCATACGCATTGTACCACTTTGTTCAATCAAAAAGTAGACCACTCTCGCCGACGAGAGTGGGGCCTTCGGAGGAGGGTGTTACAACGTCTCTGGTGTTGTATCTCTCTTCTCTCTATCTCTCAGTCTCATTCACTTGCACGCACAGTGTCCATTCACTTTGTTTGTGATCATAGCATTTTCTCATTAATAACGGAAGACTCTACCTTCCATAAAAACAAAAGGAATCTTGAGCACAGTTCGGAGCACCCATCTTGAGAAAAGTGCAAACAATCATTCCGTTGCACCTAACAAGAGATTTATGTCTGAGATGTTTCTTGAAATGCAGTGACTGCAGGATATGCCCAACGTGGGCAAGGCCAAGGAGCTCTGGTCATTTTTCACTGGACGAAGCAAGGATATCTCTCTAGACGCACTCACATATGAGCAACAGCAATCAAAGGCCATCGAGTAGATCGACTCGAGCTTTTAGGACAAGTGGCTAGGCCGTCTCCCTCAATGTCTCACCTACAACTACCAGCTTATGATAGCCTACGCCCCTACTCTCTTCCAGATGCAATCACATATGCTCTCGAATGTTTTCAGCTGATGCAGAGAGTGGGCATCTCTCGAAATACAATGTTATCTCAAGGAGTGCATTGATTGCAGTAGTGTCAAGTCTGGAAGGGAGGGATTGTTTTCAACAGATGCAAAGAGAGGGCATCTCTCTTCAATAAGATATCTTGACTTTAACTCGTCCGGATAGATCTTTGAGGTCTCTTGGGATAGTTTCCTACGACATTAAAATCCTCTTCTTCTTTTTCTTCTTCTCTAAATGCAATCACGTACACTTGCACCTTCAAGGCATATGGTATTGCACAAGATGCTGATATGGAGAAAAGAAATCATTTTGATATTCTTAGTCAGCGGTTGTTGCTGGACAGACACGCCGCGACGGACGTCAGCACAGCGAGAACTCACCTAACATGTAATGTCAGCTAAAGACGAACCTCGACCCGCAGGCGCGTGGAAGCAAGCATAAGGTGTCAACCTACACTCGGCTGACTCCTCACCAATTCCTACAGAGGTCTCTACCAATTTTCTAAGTCACAGCCTTCAAGAGTGCAAGAGAGGAAGCTTCCTACAATGCTTTCTAGAGCCGAACACTCATCAAACAATCTCGAAACACCATAGAACTTGAAGAAGACCCTACTAATACCAATAGGTCACTCTCCCAAAGGTCTATGAATCAAAATCCCGACCCAAAACACACGGTGCTGAAACACGTAGGATGTCTGGCCAAAATCTGTAGGTCTTCGTTTTCGAAATCTAAAGTGCCTAATGTGTAGTTCTACTCAATGTGAACGCGTGGATATGCTGCAATGCAAAATCGGACAACATATGCTCACCCAAACAACCGATGAAGCTCGTAGAAGGAGCTCACAAAGCCGGACCCTACGCGCGCAATGTTGGTATTGGCGCGTAGCTCTAGTCGGGGGCAACACGCTGCACTTCTTCGCACTCGATTCCAACCACCGGAGCACACATAGCATCAAGATGAAGCTCACTCTCTCTCTCTCTCTCTCTCTCTCTCTCTCTCGTACACAGTACGCTCACTCACAGACTTCAAACCTGTTTTAAAATGACAAAAGGTCTTTCATAAAGGTCAAAAAGTGGTATATATACCTTACAATGTCTCAAACCCTAAAGTTCCAAAATTACCCATCTACTCAATCTAACTATCAAAACTAGGATACAATCTGGAAACTTTTGTAAGTCCCAATAATTACAAGGTGAAAAATCGAGTTTTCCTTAATGAATGAATGATTACAAAAATAATAGTCCTCCGAGTAGTTAGATGCCGTGGGGTGTGTCCAGCTTCTAGCACTCCCCCCCTCCTTGCTTGTGTCGTCCCCGACATGGCCTTGATCTGCTGCTTCATTTGATCGTTTCGCGCATCTTTAGCAGTGATTCGTACCTGGCATGTAGGTTCAGCATTGTTGGGCCAAAGATATATGTATTCATGGTGAAGAACCCCGTATAGAATGCTTCTTCAAAAGCCTGGAGGTGATAGGATGGTAGAAACATGATTCTTTGATACAGCGTATGTATCACCTCCTTAGAAGGCTAACCTAACAGATCATAAGCACATCTGTATGTATCTTGGAAGAAGAATATGCTGTCGGTCACCTAGCCTAGCTTGAAGGTCTCGAACACTACTAGGATGGTTCTGCAAATCTTCCTCATCATAATGCATGTAAGGTCAGGTGAGCCAGTGAAAAACTTTATGGTGCTCGTTAGGGTTTTCACCATGTATTGGACATTTATTCTCTCACCTTGCTTTACGCCTGGCAGCTTTGGGTAGTTCAGCCAAGTGGGTTGGCTTCTTTGAAAAATTTGTTGTGCCTTCCACGTCCTAACCCTTGGTAGGGGACAAAAGCTGAGATTGTCTCTGATATGTTTAGGTGCCTCTACCAGGTGGATTAGGTATTGGGGGTACTTTGTAAGCCAAGCCTTCCTCCACTTTGGCTGAGAATCCACTATAAGCTTAACTCCTTCTGGCTTCGAGGTGTCTGCATTGTAGAGAGGTACCGATGGCTCTTCTTTGATCTGCTTGTTTATTGTAGCTGCCTCATATTTCAGCAATGGATATGGGAGAGAGGGTTGAAGCCACTCGCGCTTGAGAGTGCTGGCGTCGATCTTCTGGATTGTCATAGATTTGAAGACCCTCTGCTCCCATTCCAAGTCTTCCTTCGTGCTTTCTCTTAGCTCTTTCTCTATTGCCTTACGCAATTTTTCCTCCTCTTCTTGTGTTAGATCATGTGGCTCTTGAGAGGATTCTGCTATGCTTTCCTCTTGCATGTGTGTGTCCACAGGATCTGCCACATTTTCGAGGTGGATGCCCTCATTGGCGGCTGGCCCTGAGCTTTCTGCTTCTCCTCCTTGCTGGCCTTTCAACTCCTCAATTTGCCTGAGGAGTGTTTTCTTTTCCACTTCAGCTTCTCCGCCCATATTCACGAGGAGGTCATTAAGTTCAGCGTTTACTCTTTCCGCCTCCTCGAGCTTTTTCTTTATGTTTTCCACTTCTTCTTGCAGGGCTTTTTGGCCCTCCTCCATTCTTGTTTGCATTACGATAGAACCTTCAGCCATCATTAACCTCTGCTTTTTCTCGAGATTCAGCTCCTTCTAAAGTACCTGCATTTGCTCTTCATATAGTTGACTCTCGGAAATGATTTGAGTCGAGCTTGTAGCTCTGACTCTAGCAGGTGATGCTCACAGCCTCTGGATAGTTTGATCTTTGACTTTTAGTTGGTCCTTGAGCTCAAGGACCTCATCCAGGCTTGCTTCTTGTTCTATCTCTACTTTTTCTTTGGCATTTCTCATGGCCTCTACTTCTTTCGATTCTTCAGCCAGCTATAGCGTCAGATTATCCCTTTCTCTTTCAGCATCTCGCAATGACTTGCTGAGCTGCAGACACTCTTCTTCATCTTCTTGTATTTTTTTGCTGCTGCCTCATTTGCTTCTTCCATTGCTTGGCAGTTTTGTAGAGCCGTTGCCAAGCTGGCCTGCAGGTCATCTTCTCTCTCTTTTTGCCTTTGGCTTTGTGTTTGAGAGAATCTACTTCCTTTTTGATCTGTTCTTCACTGGCCTTGAGAGTTGTCATTACTTTCTTTGAAGCCATGGATTGTGCTCGCAATCCAGCTAGCTTTGTCATCACCACGTCCCAGTCATTAGAGGGCGGGTGCAGGTCTACCGTGTCGGTAGCAATTTCTTTTAGCTCCACTAGCCGGATGCCTTGCATCTGTTCTTTATGCCCTGTCCTCGCCAAGTCGAATGTGACTGTGGCGGCTTCTTCCTTTGTATAGCCTGCAGCTAGCACGTCCAAAAATGCATAATAGGCCTCATCTAATCCTTTTTGTTGAGATTCAGGCTTGGCCTCTTCTTTTGGCTCAGGTTCCCTCCTTTCCTCTTGCTCCTCTGCTTGCCTTTCGTCTTGTTTGTCCTCAACTGCATTATCTTCTTGTGGAGGGCTGCCGGGAGGTGGTGAGGGCAGTGGAGATGGATGTGGGCTGGGTTTAGGGCTATCTGGTAAAGCTGCCGGTTTGCCCTTTAAGTCCCTTTCTGCTTTTGTTTTTCTTTCTCTTTCTTGGCTTTCTTGTTCATCTAGCAGTGTCTGCATTATCTGCTCCACTTCCTCCTCGGTGAAAGGGACATGGGGAATGTTTTCTGATGCACTCTTCTGGATGATCCAGACATAGACTCTCCATCAGCCCCTCGAGTCTTGCCGCTTTCTGAGACCTGGTTTCTTTGGCCGGCACTTGAGAAAACTCTTTCTTTCCTTTTTTTTGCTTGGGTTGCTCCTCTTCAAGTGGCTCTAGCCGTCTTTTCAACCTCGTAGCCACCCTTGGTGCCCTTTGCGGCTCATCTTCCTTGTCTTCTTTTACTCTTAGCCAATCATTCTGAGATGGCAGGTCAGGCCACCTTCCTTTAGCGTGTAGTGGCCCATAAACCACCTTGGTGATCAGCTCTCCTGGCACTATGTATGTTGGCTTTTTGTTGCCCATCTTTACTAAGCTGTCATGTATGTATGCCGCATAGTTGATTATCTTTGGGGTGCCTTTTGTCATTGCCCAAGTGAACGTCGTGGCAATTGCACTTGGCGGCATCCTGTACTTCTGTGGCCTCTTAGTGCACATGTGGAAGTATTGGTTGTACAACTAGCTCATAATTGCCACCTTTGGGTTGGCAATGTCTTCAAAGGTGTAATTTGCCTTTTTCTCTTTGTACACTTTGACTTCATCCCTTCTTTTTGTCACACTGTCTCCCTCATTGGAGAGGTCTATTGCATGGGCTACCACCCGCTCTGTGATTATGATCTCTGTATTTGCTCTGCCTTGTAAATCTATTACCTTGGCCACTCCATCCTCTTTGATGCTTGTTACAAACTCCTAGACTCTTTTGATGTCCACCCCCGCCGGTATTGCTTGGAAGTAGTTGTGGAGGTCAATTTTCTCCAAGTAGCCGGCCATTTTGCTTCGTACAAATTCATTGAGCTCTCACGGCAGCATTGGTAGCTCTATGACATTGCCTTCATTGTCTTTGAACACTCCCTGGTAGATTTTTAGGTCATTGGACTCTTAACAGATCCTCTTGTATCCAGGTGCTGGTGGGCTTTAGTGTTCCCTCTGGAATGACAAAGGGTTCCACTTCATCCAGATAATCCTTGATGGTCATTGTTTTCTTTTTTGCCGGTGACTTCGAGGCCGCCATAGATCCTGTTGCACTCAGTAGTCCGAAGTTAGCGTTTTTTTCCATATTAGCTGCGAAACTGAGTTTTACCTATCCAAATGACTTGAAAATTGAAAATAAAGCTTAAAAGGAACTTGTGAAGCTGTGCATGTGCTCACTTTGCAAACCTGGCCAAAAATTTCCATCTAGACATCCTACGCGTAGGATGTCTTTTTCATCAGAATTAGTTCATACTTGACATGCAGGTAGTGTAAGGCTCATGGAACATGGCTATATGCTTGGATTTGAATTTGGATATCAAAAAGTGGATTTTTTGGGGCTTATTAAGGCTTTAGGTCACAATTTGGGTAAAATGTCCATCATAGGTAGCAATTGATGTCCAAATGGGTTAAAAATTGGTATATGGGCTCAATGCACCATGGTATTGGCTCCCATTATGTCATTCTTTGCACAGAAGGCTAAATTTATGCTGAAGACATCCTACGCGTAGGATGTCTTTTTCATCAGAATGACATGAAACTTGTTCTGTGGGTTGTCCTTGGCCTATGGAACATGGCCATGTTCTTTGATTTGAGTTTGGACGAGATTTGATGCTTGTAAGGCTCTGTGAGGTGTTTTTGGGCTCAAAAAGTGTATCTTGAAGGTGTTGGGCGTCAAAAGTGATTAGAATGGCTTCAAACTTGACATATGGGCTCTTCATGATGAGGTAATTGGATCTGGAATGATAAAACATCCCTTGCATGCCAAAAAGGTCAATTAGACATCCTACGCATAGGATGTCTATTTCATCATTTTTTCTCCCTGACCACACAGATTGTTTGCTGATGTGTTGGTGAATGTGTTATGCAAGTTTCATGGGATTTGGAGAAGATTTGGTAGGTCTTTGGCCCATTATTGCCTCTATGCTGTAAATTTGCGTTTTTCTATGCATATGAGGTCAAACTCGGTCCAAATGTGATGAAACTTGGTGTATGGCTTGTAAATGTAATTCAGAACATGTGCATGATAAAAAGTGTTGGAGTCTGTGCCAAAAAGTTCCCTTGAGACATCCTACGCGTAGGATGTCTCCTGGTGATTTTTTCAGTGCCCAGTGCTTGCCCTTTGCTCCCCTAAGTCCCTTTTGAGCCTAATTTCAACAAAAAATTCAAATGGATAGAGTATAACTCCCTGTGTGGACTTCAGAGCCTCCAAGCCGTTTTCTAACTTTTGGAGTGCTTTTTGGCGATGAAATTTCTCAATGTTGATCTCCATAGCTTCCCGATCCCATGGGGATCCTTGCCGTATGGTTTCCGTCGACTTTGGCTTCACTGGAGCTCCATTTGGCAATTTGTCGCTCTAGAAGCACCCGTGGTTGCATTTACATACCTTTGATGATTTGTGGTGGTCTACCACCATAGGATTTGGTTGTTGATGGTCTAGGAAAGCCGCTCGTGAAGTTTGGTGGCAAACGGACTTGCCGTTTGGTCGCAAGTGGAATTTGACGCTTTGTGTGTCTGATACCGTTTCTGAAGTTTAGTGCCGCTTCGGGTCACTTTTTGGTCATGCGGGTCATATAGAATTTTCGAGCATGTCGAGATGCTCCTACCCATGAATTTTGATAGCATTTGGTCGTCGTTTCGCCGATTTCCCATTTGGTGGCCTCTTGCGGGTTTCTGGGAATTAGGGTTTTTCCCGATGGTTTCCTACTGCTTTTGGACATCCAGGACTGGTCTCCTAGACTAGGGTAAGGTGCCGATGAAGTCTTGCTGCTTTCGGGTTAGCCTTAGGCCGCCGTCTCTCCTTGTAGGTCTCTACCGCTCGCTTTGTGTGTGACCCCTACGCTAGTTTTTGCGACATAATGACAAACATGCGCGAAAACTCAAGGTGGTGAGCCTACCTCTCATGTCTGGAGCTTATCGGGTAGTCGTGCGCGTCGTAGAAGCTGTTGGAAGGTCGATCCGCTCTAGGTGGCAGAAGCTCTCTCCACAAAATCAATAGTGAGAATGAGCTAAAAATGGGGTGAAAATTTCTTATAATGGAGGTCCCCGAACCACTTTTCATGAAATTTGACATGTGCTCCTATCTTCTTGCGAGATGGGGTTTAGGCTCAAAAATTTCTTGATTTGGACTCCATTTGCTCAGTTTACTAGAAATTTGGCATTTCGGTCAAAACCTGGCCAAAACACGCTTTCCGCTCCAGTCTCATAATTGCACCCCCACTGTACCATAGGTTGTCCTATAGTCACTGATCATCACCATATTTTTTGTTTTTTACGATTGTTTTTCACCGGCTTTTTGTATTTTTGAAGTTTTTCTGCCGAAAATTAGCAAAATTAAAAGGAAAATAGCAAATCAAACCCAGAAAATCCCCAAAAATCATAATAAATCACAAACATCACCGCAACACATTATATACACTCACATGCAATTTTTATGGCCGGATTTCTCCGTTTTACCAATATTTTGCCTGAAAAATGGCTATTTCTACTTATATACACACACCTATGTTGAGCTTATATGTGAAGCTACTCGATATATGACACCCAGGTCCCCTCTATATATACATCATCTCATGTGTGTATTCTACACACTTTGGGGTTCTATTTCTGTGCTCTCTATTTCTCTCTCAATATGATATGAGAGCAGCACGTTTTTGTTTTCGATTTTTCGCCTAATTGGAAACGATTTTGCAGAAACTACCCTCTAAAGAGATCGGAATCGATGTGGTATACAACTTTGCAGAAGGAAGTTTTTTCAAATTCTTCACCGATTTTGAGTTATCGTTCGCGAACTGCGTACATGCTTGAAAAGTAACTTCCGCTTTTTGGTTTTGATTTCTCTACTAATTGAAAATTTTTTTGCAAAAACTACCCACTTGAAGGATCGGAATCGATGTGGTCTACAACTTTACAGAAGGAAGTTTTCTCAAATTCTGCACCGATTTTGAGATATCGTTCGTGGACTGCATACATACTCTAAAAGCAACTTCTGCTTTTTGTTTTTGAGTTTTCTCCTGATTCAAAATGATTTTGTAAAAACTACCTGCTAAAAGGACTGGAATCTATGTGGTCTACAACTTTGCAGAAGGAAGTTTTTTCAAATTCTGCACCGATTTTGAGTTATCGTTCGCGGACTGCATACATGTCGGAAAAGCAAGTTTCGTTTTATGTTTTTGAGTTTTCTGCTATAATTGAAAACGATTTTGCAGAAACTACCCGTGCAAGGGACCGGAATCGATGTGGTCTACAACTTTGCAGAAGGAACTAGCCGTTGCAGGCATCGGAATCGATGAGAAACTATTTGCTTAAGCCATCGTAATCGATGTGGTCTATAACTTTGCAGAAGAAAGTTTCTCTAAATTTTGCACCGATTTTGGGTTAACGTCTTGGAGTGCGAATATGTTTGAAAAGCAAAATTTTACTTTTTGCTTTTGATTTTTTTCATAATTGAAAACTTCTCGATGATATTTTTTCTTCATCAATCATATATTTGTTACTGACGTAACTTTGCTGCAGAAGCCAGTTACATATCGTTCCGATTCAGTCCTCGAGCAGTTGATGATCGTCCAAATTCTATCGAGCTACTGTTGGTACATGATCTTTTGTTATATGATATACTCGTTCATTGATTCTCGTATAATTATTCTTTTAGAGATATAGTTTCGTTGTTTTATTGATAATTTCTCGTTGATACCATAGTGATTTTGATGGTACCATGATGATGTTTTGTTAGTACTTTGGTCATGGTGATTTTTGTTGATACCATGATGATATTTCATTGATACCATGGTTATTCTCGGTGATGCCCTGATGATGTTTCGTTGATACCATGGTTATTCTCGATGATTCCATGATGATGTTTCATTGATACCATGGTTATTCTCGGTGATTCCATTATGATATTTCGTTAATTCCATGGTGATTTTTGTTGATATCATGATGTTGTTTCGTTGATACCATGGTTATTTTCGGTGATACCATGATGTTGTTTCGTTGATACCATGGTTACTCTCGGTGATGCCATGATGTTGTTTCGTTGATACAATGATTATTTTCGGTGATATCATGATGCTTTTCGTTGATACCATGATGATTTATTCATTTTTATTGATACAATGATGATGTTTTGTTAATACTTTGATGATATTCATTGATCACTACGTTGATAAATGTTGTTTTATGTAGTATATACACATATCATTTTCATCACGTAATCACGCATCTTGTACTTTTACGTTCATACTCTATGTACCATATGTTTTCGTGCGTATATATGTCGTCAAAAGAGTGGCGTCGCGAACCATATCTTATGGCATTGTGAACGTAAATTATTTCACTAACGATGCTAATAATTTTCATGACTATGTTTTTTTTGAGTCTATGATCTATGTAGGATTCATCAAAGAATTGATTTTATGAAAGACAAACTTGGTGACAATAAAAGATTTATGAAGATATGTTTGGTGATTTCATATTGATGACAACATGAAGATATGTTTGGTGATACGATAGTGATGACAAGCTACATAGCAGATTCATGGAGACACTTCTGATTACGAGCTAATCGATAGCCTTTACACCTCTTTATTAAACCTTTGTATTCATTATTGTATTTGATAGGATAGGAGTAATGTAACTCCTCATAAAACATTCATTGTAAAAGGAGTGATGTAGCTCCTCATAAAATATTCATTGTAAAAGGATTGATGTAGCTCCTCATGAATATTTGTATATTTAATGATTTTTATAATATAACGGTGGGTGTATATAGAGCTGTGGGTTTTTCCCTTGATCCCCCAAGGGGTTTTTCATCCACAGTTAGGGACCCTTATTTGAGCGGGGGTGTTGAGCTTATATGTGAAGCTACTCAATATATGGCTCTTTGTAATTGCCACAGTGAGTTACCTCACCCTATCAAATCACTCAAACACTGTGGTTACCCTCACCCTTTCACTGTATATAGGTGCGTGTGAGTTAGGGGACTTTTCCCATATCTCCTTACTGGAATAAAAAACCCTCAATTAGCTAGGCATTGGGCTAGTTGAGCCAAAAAATATATATATATAAAAAATATAAGTATATTATGGCCCATGCGTATGTAAATATTTCTTTGTATGTATTGCCTAAATAAAAGATTTTTTCATAATTATTTTGGTATTTATTTAAATATTTTTACCTAAGTGTGTGTTATTTATGCTCTGTACATTGTCTCACCATTACCACAATTTTTCTTACCATTTTTCATACTCTTTATTCCATATAGAAATATTTTCATGTAAGCTTTTCTTATATTTGGTGTAACTCCACCCCAACAAAAATCCAAAAAAACTAGTTTTATTTATGTGTATATTTTTTCACTGTTGTGATTTTTCCCTTCCTACATCTATTTTGTTTTTTTTCTAAAAAAATTAGAACACCAAAAATATTTATCTTTTTATGGTAGCCTCATAATGAGAGAGATTTCTTTTGACCCCTTTATATTTTTTTTCCACTTATATTATTTATATTTGACATGTACATATTTTTTAGACCCCTCAATATTTGATTTTCTTAGTTGTACTATTCACTTATATCATGATCTCAACAATATCTTCAATTATAGAACTACCAAATAAGGTCAAGGGTAGGTGGCATGCATACATGCACTATGGAGGGCTCACTCTTGGAGGTATTCAAAAGAATCATCCAAAGAAGGACCCCACAAGGACCTTGTGCAGTGGAAAAAAACGGTCGGTTTTGCTGAATTTTTAAAGTTCACTTGCTCTCCGAATTTGAAAAGGTGATACAAACAAAAGTTGTAGCTCGTGGGCTGAACTTTTGCCTCAAATTTTTTCATATTTTTTGAGCTATGAGCTGTGAGCTATGATTTTATTAGTGGACCCCAGTTTTCCCATGCTATGCAGCCACACTCTCTCTTCCACTTTATCATTTTCCTCTTTCACACACACTTCTCCACTCATCATCCCCACCTCTCTCGCCACTCCTCTCTGCACCCTACTCACCTTCTCCTCAACCTTGAAGAATAAGAGAAACCATGGTGAACTCATACCTCCCACACACAATTCCATTCCAAAATTGACCACCTAGTCTCATTTTTCCTCCTCCAAATTACCCATATCTATCAAAAAAACCACAAAATTCAGCCTCTTCTCTTAAAAGACAGCATCATGGTGGTTGATTACTCAGCTTCAATTACCTTGTCTCTCAAGGAAGGTCAAGAGTGGAGAAAAAATGTACCGTCAAAGCTAGTGGACCGTCAACAAGCGTCAAAATTTGCCCTACTCAAGACACTTGGAGCATCAACCTTGTAAGAAATCCACCTTTTCTTACCTCTTAAGAGTTTTTCTTCCTTATTTGTATCCTACATGGATACTCCCATTGTAAATATCCAATTCCATTTGTAAATTAATACTAACTCTACTAACACTAACCCACTATGAAAAGTCCTATCACCTCCATTTCTCTCCTCTCTCTTTCCCCACCAACTTCTTGATAATTCCAAGCAAAAGAAATTAGATAAATTGCTGAAAATCTAACCCAACCATGGTTAGAGGAGCAACCCTAGCCTTCAAAATTGCTATAAAAGGAGGGTGTAGCTAGCACAAAGGGGGGGAGCCATAAGCAAGAGCACTATGCTATAGCTTGAGAAGCCAAGCTCAACCTCTCTAGAAGGAGCTCTTGAGTGGAAGCTCATTGTCTTATGCATGTGCATGTGTTGTAATAGGGGATTAGCAAGGGAACTCTATGCCATTGTAAGAGAGAGAGTGATCATTCAATTGAGAGTACGAAATCTATCATTTCTCCTACTAGTGTAAGCCCAACATTTGCTGAATCAAGGAGGGTGGATTTGGACTAAACTTGGATACTTTGTCTCCCTTCCAACGTGAAGTAATGAACAACAATGATGCGTAAGTGTCTTGGTGTTTTTTGTTAAGTTCTTGATAGCTTGTTAACTACACAAAGTTTTGAAAGGTCTTTCAACATGAATTCTAGATTCTTATGTGAAAATGTTTTTTTTCTTTCTTATGTTATGCTAATCCAAACCATATTCTACATCAATTTTTGTTGTCTTGAAATTAAACTCAGTCATACAAGTTTTCATGATTCATATAATCTACTTGATTGTGCTAAAATTCAAGCATTCATGCAGTACAACAACAAACAACACAAAGTCAATCCTCAATGGGGGCACCAATTTGAGGCGATCAGGGGCGGGCAATAAGAAGAGCGGCCTCTAAACACCCTTCGAGTCTCCCGTGCTGCTCAATTGGGGCTGGGGCAAGCACAATCACAGACAACAACAACCCACAGCCAGAAACCAAACAAGAAAAGGGGCACCACCTAGTTGTAGATGCGATCTAGGACGCACGTGATATCTCCTTGTACTCAAACACACAAAAAGAGGGGAATGCAAGATAGCCACACACACCAAACACAAACATTCACCACGCTAGAGAGAGGTAAGAGCACAAATCAACTTGATCAACTCAATCTTAGCCTTAAAGACTAGATACACACAAAGCTTGATGAGAAATAGAGAGAAAACACAAAACTTGACCTTGTTGCCAATACACAAATTGTCTTAGGGTCACGGGAGCCCTCTCACCGAGCATCCTCTTACAATTCACCTTTTAGGCAAACAATTCAACAAGCCCTCAAACCACCAAGCATGAAATGGCACAACAAACTTCAAGGACAATATACCTTCAACCACCTCATGAACCAACTTATCAAGTCAATTTGGAGAGAAGAGTCGTAGTTGCGGCATACAATTGCACCCAAAACTATAAATCTTATTTATGCACAAGAGTAGGCTACAAGTGTGGTGAAGAGTATGGCATACACTCCACTCCTCTAGATGGCATAACTAACTTCAAGCTTCTCCATGCACCTATGTGTAATGATAGAATAGAGCACTCACGATGCACACACTCTACACAACTAGGCTTGAAGAGTGGTGTGTTATGTGTTGAGAATGGTGTGGTGTACTGTGATCATGTGATGATTTACAAGGGAGAGAAGGGCTCTATTTATAGGTTTTAGAAGCCCCGATTTGGATTAGGCCTAATCAATTTTATTTGAAGGAATAAAAGATTGTGTATTTTTTTATTTTTTTTAATGAGGGTGGGTCTCTCTTGTCCTTTGAGTCACATGGATGTGGGCTCAAGGGAAGAGAATTATTGAGGATGAAAGGAGAGAGGGATTGAGTGAATAATTTGAGAGGGCCTACTCTAGTAGAGGGTGCATTTTACAATAAGGTTAGTGGTTAGTAGTTAGTAATTATCACTAAAAAATATTTACAAAATCATTCACCAAATGGTGAGATATATGATGAGAAAAGTTAGAGAAGGGATAAGCTTGTAAAAGCAAGGTTGAAGCTTGGAGAAGTTGACATTCACCTCTTTACAGCACCGGTAGAAGAAGCGGTCAGCATGGCGAAGTAGCGCGTGTCGATGAAGCTATGTTATCTTCAAACCTTGGAAAATTCATGATAAAAGACTTCATTTGCAGAGGTTATCCTTGGATTTTTGTTGATTTTTTGAAGTTCTTTACAAAGCTGAAGAGAGTATGGTAATATGGACATATATGTAGAGAGAAAGGGGGACACATAGGGTGTAGAAATGGAGGATGAAGGCTATGGAGGTGTGAGATATGTGGCAATGGTGAAGAGGGTGAATTAGGACATGGGAGTTGCAGGTTTGGAAGTGGGAAGGAGAGGGAGGAGTGTGTGTGAAAGAGGAAAATGATAAAGTGGAAGAGGGAGTGTGGCTGCATAGCATGGGCAAAGTGGGGTCCACCAATAAAATCATAGCTCTCAGCTCGTAGCTCAAAAACATATCAAAAAATTTGAGGTGAAAGTTCATCTCACGAGCTACAACTTTTGTTTGTATCACCTTTCCAAATTCACGGAACATGTGATCTTTAAAAATTCAGCAAAACCGACTGTTTTTTCCACTGCACAAGGTCCTTCTTTGGATTATTCTTTTGAATACCTCCAAGAGTGAGCTCCCCATGGTGCATGCATGCATGCCACATACCCTTGACCTTATTTGGTAGGTCTATAATTGAAGATATTATTGAGATCATGATATAAGTGAATAGTACAACTAAGAAAATCAAATATTTAGGGGTCTAAAAAAATATGTACATGTCAAATATAAATAATATAGGTGGAAAAAATATAAAGGGGTCAAAATAAATCTCTCTCATTATAAGTCTACCATAAAAAGATGAATATTTTTGGTGGTCTAATTTATGAGAGTAATAGAGAATAGATGTAGAAAGGAAAAAATCACAATAGTGAAAAGATATACACATAAATAGAACTAGTTTTTTTGGATTTTTGTTGGGATGGAGTTACACCAAAAATAAGAGAAGCTTCCATGAAATTATTTTTATATGGAATAAAGAGTATGAAAAATGGTAAAAAAAATATGGTAATGGTGAGTCAATGTACATAGCATAAATAACACACCGTAGGTAGAAATATTTAAATAAATACCAAAATAATTATGAAAATTCCTTTTTTTTAGGCCCTATTTACAATGAAATATTTATACACAAATGGGCCATAATATTTTTTATTTTTTTATTTTTTTATTTTTTTGGCTCAACTAGCCCAGTGACTAGCTAATTAAGGGTTTTTAGAAGATATGGGAAAAGTCCCGTAACTCACACACACCTATATACAGTGAAATGGTAGGGATAGCCACAGTGTTTGGATGATGTTGGTAGGGTGGGTTAACTCACTATGGCAATTACGTAGAGCCGAAAAATGGCTATTAGTACCAATGAGGCTATACGGCTCGCTAAGAGCTCAAACAACTCGTTGATATATGGATCGTTCTCGAAGTCCTCGAGCAAAAAACGCTCAGAAACAATACATAGGTCAGTTGTTTGAGCTCTAGGCGAGTCCTATAGCTTGCCCACATGCCTCTTTGGCACACGAAAAAGCTATGTGGGTTCGCAGAATCTTAAATGGTTCGCCAATGTGCTGTTTCCAAAGTAGTCTGCGAGTGTTTTTTTGATCATGGACTTCAGAAATGGTCGATCGGCAAACTTTAGCGCATGGAGCCCACGTGGCAATGAGGCATGTGAAAAAGTTATACAGCTTGTTTGAACTTTGAAAATGGCCCATTTGCGAGCCGTTTGAGATCTCGTGAGCCCACATAGCTTGTCCACGTGCCAACGAGGCATCTTGGCAAGCTATATGGCTCATGATATCTGAAGCGGCTGGCCAATGGATCATTTTAGAAGTTCGCAATAATTATTTTTGTTATACATCAAGAACGTTTTTCTTAACTGAACAAAGGGAGCCGATTTAGGACTTATAGAAACGTCTGCTACATGACAGAAATCATGGGTTTGAGATTTAATATTGGCTTGAGGACCTGCTTTTTTATTTTAATATATATTTTTAATAAACAAACATGATCATCTATTTTTTATTTAATTTAAAGTTCTAACATAAAAAATTAGCAAAAAGAGACAGAGAGAGCTGTTTACCATAATTCATCTTGAAGCCGAAATTGTAAATTTATATCGCTTATGTACGCACCGGTCCGATCAACGTCCGCACTACTATGCGAAATGCCAACAAATATATGAGCAATGAGAGCAATCACAAATGCAAGAACACCGGCACGAGAGAGAGAGAGTTAGAGTTTGTGGGTGTGTGTGTGTGTGTTCCACTCGAGAGCTAGAGTTTGTATGTGTGTGTAGAAGAGCTAGAGAGAGAGAGAGAGCATTAGAGATAGATTGTTGTATGTACTGTGTGTGAGAGAGGGAGCGATGAGAGATCACTTATGAAACCCTGCACGTCATATAGTCGTTGCATGTTCAAAGCGTCGCTGATGTGGTCTTTTTTTTATTAAAAACACAACTCGTCGCTTAAGCATCTCACCGCTTATGCCACGCGCCGCTTATACCACACATTTTGCCATGCGTCGCTTATGCCACGCGTCGCTATAGCCCTCGTTAAATGCCTTATTTCTGTTGCTTATGCGACGGTAACTCGTCGCTATAGCCCTCGTTAAATGCCTCGTTTATGCGACGTACAATAGCGACAGCTACAGCGATGCCTTTTTCCCTCGCTAATGCGATGAAAATTCATCGCTGTAGCCATCGCTATAGGGGGGCAAATGTAGTCATATAGTCACTCCATGTTCAAAGCGTCGTTGATGCGGTCTTTTTTTTATTAAAAAAACAACTCGTCGCTTAAGCATCTCGCCGCTTATGCCATGCGCCGCTTATACCACACATTTTGCCATGCGTCGCTTATGCCACGCGCCGCTTATGCGACGAAAAGTAAACGTCTTATTTCTGTTGCTTATGCGACAGTAACTCGTCGCTATAGCCCTCGTTAAATGCCTCGTTTATGCGTCGTACAATAGCGACAGCTACAGTGATGCCTTTTTCCCTCGTTAATGCGATGAAAATTCATCGCTGTAGCCGTCGCTATAGGGGGGCAAATGTAGTAGTGGCAATCCAGGTTGCTAGTGCTCTCATTCGTGTCTCTGGCACTGGCCCTGCTAATTTTCATGAAACTAACCATTACCCCACTTTCAAACGTGTTTCTTCTGTTGTCAATTTGTTGTGTTCTGAAATGCTTTCCATGCGACCACAGTACCATGTATGTATGATACTTCTTGTCACATCCAATAGCCAGCTCTTCCTCTTCTAGAGATATGGGTTCTCTGATCTGTCAAGCTGCTCTCACTGTCTTGTCCAACCATGCCATTTTAGGAAATTCAGGTAGAGGAGCGAGATAGTATCGCAAGGGTAAGCCTCTAGTCGTTCGGCTTCTCCTGAAATCGTGTCGCTCCCTATTGCGTCTCTATTTCTCTTCTTCGTACCTTTCAAGCCATTTTTGCATCGGCGCTGAATTTAGTATACAGAACTTCATGATCTTTTCTCGTATGGCGTCGTTCATTTTCTTCGGCACCTCTTGCCCTTGCGGCTGCTCTCCCATGAGTCTTGCATCCTCCTCATCGCTCCATAGTCGAGGCATTTCTGGGTCAGAAACGGATAGGAATTTGGTCGTCAATACAAGAGACTCTTGCACCATCCATCCTTCTCCCTTGCTCTCCTTTGGACGCGCTTTTTGGTGAGAAAAACCCTTAAGTGTTTTCATGAACCGCTCTAGAAAGAACATCCAACGGCTGTAGACTGTACCTGCCACTGCAACCTCATCTACTACATGGACGAGCAAGTGCATTTGGATAGTTAGGCAGCTCGTGGGTAGATACTTCTCAATCATGCAAACTAACTCAATGGAGTTAGCCCTTGCGATTGCAATAGATTCCTCCCGTATCTCCTTAGAAGAGATCCACCGCACTGGCAATGCATGTAGCGAGCAAAACCCCTTTGCCTCTGTTAGTTCCATAGTTTCTTCTAGAGGGAGAGAGAGAGATAGAGAGAGTTTCTATCCTTTTCACACCTGTAATTGGTCAACCAACCTAACTCTTTCTCTCTCTCTTTCTCTATCTACTATCTATCTCTAGTTAGTCTCTCTCTCTCTATATATATATATCACTCTCTATCTCTTTATTCTCTCTCTCTGTCTACGTACCCTATCTCTCATTCTTTCTCTCTCGATCTCACTCTCGCTATCTCTCTTTCTCTCTCTATTTTCCAATTTCAGAATATAGAATTCTCATCTTCAATTATATGTTGTACTTGTATCACATGTGTCTTTAAAGCACTATCTTCAGCCTCTAATTGGATAGACTCCGTTAAAGCTTGTTTCTTTCTTCTTATGATATCAATGATTTCCTCGTGGAACTCTCTTTTTGAAATGCCAAGGACTTCTCCCAATATAAACTCCACCTTGCTATTTAAGATCCTTTCCTCTAAAACTTTCTTTAAATCTGTGGCAACTTCAATATCTGATTGTAGCTTGTATGATGGCCTTTTTTCCTTGCTTTTCTTTATCTTGCTTCTCCTTTGGTGCAACATCTTTCATTGGTACTTCTTGTGAAGGAGGCTCCCTTGCCATGGGCTCTTGAGAGGGACTCAGATCCTTTTTCCCTCCACCTCTAGTAGCCCTCTTTGAGGGGCCTTCATCCCCATTTTCTCTCTACTATGTTTTTCTTCAACAAGTGCCTTGTTTCTTCGACACTTTACAATGTAGGCTTGCATTGACAAGGCATCTATAGGTTCATTCCACCCAGTCTCAAGACTGATACAATCTTCTGCTCCATGTAAGGTTTTTTTAGTCAACTTTCCCTTCATAGCTAACTCCATCGCAGATGTCCAGACATCTTCACTATCCTCACTCACGTCTTCAATAGATTTTGACCCTTTAAGCATGACTTGACCAGTCTTTATGCCAAATGTTGTTGCTTTAACCATTGAGATAGCATGATTGGTTTCCATGTACTGAACTAGCTTTTTCATCCCTCCTTCGCCAAAGTTGGTCGCCAAGGGCTTCCGTCTTTCACTATGATGTATCTTCCCTTCTTTAAAGAAAACAAGATCTTTACCCAAGGCATCTTTGAAGCTTTAACAGTCTCTTCTTGGGTGGTATGGGTTGTTACACCAGATGCACCTATTTACAAATCCCTCTACATTTTGAGGTCTTTGACTTGATGACTGTCCAGATGTTTGCCCCTTTTCTTCAAGCCTTGCTAGCTTTAATTTCACCTCGCATATGCCCTTCACAAGTTCTTCAAGCATAGAACCATCATCCTTAGAAGCTACAATATTAGGTTTTGACTGCTTCCCAGTAATAGCAGGAACTGGAGCGAGCACCATTGTTCACCACCATATTCTCTCTTTTGCATTGTCCTTTTTCCAACAAGGAGACTGCATCTTGTACACCATTCCACCTTGTCTTAAAACCTTACTCTGTATCTTTGTCTTCTAAGAGAAGCTCTAACTTTTCTTCAATTTTTTTACCTGTTGCTTGTAGGAAAAGTTCTACCTTCTCCGTATCCAAGGAAGCTTGTTTAGTTTGTGATAGTTGAGCATAGCATCGCTCAAACTCTCTGAAAATCTCTATAACAGAAATCCCTTCTTTAGGCTTTGCAACCCAATCTAAGAAAGTTTTTTTGGTCACACTTTTGGGGTCCTCCATAAAGTAGCCTTCTTTTAGAGAAAGCTTGAATTCTCCCAATTTCTTCCATGAGCATTTTGAATTGCCCTAATACGGTCTCTGATCTCTGGGACACAAACTAGCTCAAAACTTCAAAGCATGTCTTCCTCACACACTCGACTCATTTCCATTTCCTTCATCTAATTTTGTAGATACTTTGTGATGTCCTTGCCATCAAACTGGTCAAGTATCTTCACAATGGAGTGTAATTATTTTGTGGTTGAAATCTAGCTTCTGTTGAGAGAGAAGGAGAGAACACAGAAGTAGAACCCCAAAGTGTGTAGAATACACACATGAGATGATGTATATATAGAGGGGACCTGGGTGCCATATATAGAGAAGCCATATATTGAGTAGCTTCACATATAAGCTCAACACCCCCGCTCAAATAA
The DNA here is from genome assembly GCF_014529385.1 of Adiantum capillus-veneris. Taxonomy (NCBI): domain Eukaryota; kingdom Viridiplantae; phylum Streptophyta; class Polypodiopsida; order Polypodiales; family Pteridaceae; genus Adiantum; species Adiantum capillus-veneris. Next base: position 68,839,337 of record NC_140933.1, read on the forward strand.
GGGTCCCTAACTGTGGATGAAAAAACCCTTGGGGGATCAAGGGAAAAACCCACAGCTCTATATACACCCACCGTTATATTATAAAAATTATTGAATATACAAATGTTTACGAGGAGCTACATCACTCCTCTTACAATGAATGTTTTATGAGGAGTTACATTACTGCTATCAAATACAATAATGAATACAAAGGTTCAATAAAGAGGTGTAAAAGCTATCGATTAGCTTGTAATCAAAAGTGTCTCCGTGAATCTGCTGTGTAGCTTGTCATCAATATCGCATCACCAAACATGTCTTCATGTTGTCATCAATATGGTATCACCAAACATATCTTCATAAATCTTTTATTGTCACCAAGTTTGTCTTCATAAAATCAATTCTTTGATCAATCCTACATAGATCATAGACTCCAAAAAAAACATGTCATGAAAATTATTAGCATCGTTAATGAAATAATTACGTTCACAATGCCATAAGAGATGGTTCGCGACGCCACTCTTTTGACGACATATATACGCACGACAACATATGGTACATAAAGTATAAACGTAAAAGTACAAAATGTGTGATTACGTGATACAAATGATATGTGTATATACTACATAAAACAGCATTTATCAATGTAGTGATCAATGAATACCATCAAAGTATTAACAAAATATCATCATTATGTCAATAAAAATGAATAAATGATCATGGTATCAACGAAAAGCATCATGATATCACCGAGAATAATCATTGTATCAACGAAACAACATCATGGCATCACCGAGAATAACCATGGTATCAACGAAATATCATCATGGCATCACCGAGAATAACCATGGTATCAACGAAACAATATCATGGTATCACCGAGAATAACCATGGTATCAACAAAACATCATCATGGTATGAATAAAAATCACCATGGAATCAACGAAATATCATCATGGAATCACCGAGAATAACCATGGTATCAACGAAATATCATCATGGCACCACCGAGAATAACCATGGTATCAATGACATATTATCATGGTATCAACGAAAATCACCATGACCAGAGTATTAACAAAACATCATCATGGTACCATCAAAATCACTATGGTATCAATGAGAAATTATCAATAAAACGACGTAAACTATATCTCTAAAAGAATAATTATACGAGAATCAATGAACGAGTATATCATATAACAAAAGATCATGTACCAACAGTAGCTCGATAGAATTTGGACGATCATCAACGGCTCGACTGAATCAGAACGATGTGTAACTGGCTTCTGCAGCAAAGTTACGTCAGTAACAAATATATGATTGATGAAGAAAAATATAATTCAGAAGTTTTCAATTATGAGAAAAATCAAAAGCAAAAAGTAAAATTTTGATTTTCAAACATATTCGCAGTCCGAGACGATAACCCAAAATTGGTGCAAAATTTAGAGAAACTTTCTTCTGCAAAGTTATAGACCACATCGATTCCAATCCCCATAGCGGGTAGTTTCTTCTGCAAAGTTGTAGAACACATCGATTCCAGTCTCTCACGCAGGTAGTTTCTGCAAAATCGTTTTCAATAAGCAGAAAAAATAAAAAACAAAAAAACGGAAATTGCTTTTTATGTATGTACGCAGTCCGCGAACGATAACTCAAAATCGGTGCAGAATTTGAAAACACTTCCTTCTGCAAAGTTGTAGACCACATCGATTCCGGTCATGTCATGTCATCAATATCGCATCACCAAACATGTCTTCATGTTGTCATCAATATGGCATCACCAAACATATCTTCATAAATCTTTTATTGTCACCAAGTTTGTCTTCATAAAATCAATTCTTTGATCAATCCTACATAGATCATAGACTCCAAAAAAAAACATGTCATGAAAATTATTAGCATCGTTAATGAAATAATTACGTTCACAATGCCATAAGAGATGGTTCGCGACGCCACTCTTTTGACGACATATATACGCACGACAACATATGGTACATAAAGTATAAACGTAAAAGTACAAAATGTGTGATTACGTGATACAAATGATATGTGTATATACTACATAAAACAACATTTATCAATGTAGTGATCAATGAATACCATCAAAGTATTAACAAAATATCATCATTATGTCAATAAAAATGAATAAATGATCATGGTATCAACGAAAAGCATCATGATATCACCGAGAATAATCATTGTATCAACGAAACAACATCATGGCATCACCGAGAATAACCATGGTATCAACGAAATATCATCATGGCATCACCGAGAATAACCATGGTATCAACGAAACAACATCATGGTATCACCGAGAATAACCATGGTATCAACAAAACATCATCATGGTATCAATAAAAATCACCATGGAATCAACGAAATATCATCATGGAATCACCGAGAATAACCATGGTATCAACGAAATATCATCATGGAATCATCGAGAATAACCATGGTGAGAACACAGAAGTAGAACCCCAAAGTGTGTAGAATACACACATGAGATGATGTATATATAGAGGGGACCTGGGTGCCATATATAGAGAAGCCATATATTGAGTAGCCATATTGGATGTGATCAAAATCGATTTTGCAGAAACTACCTACTAGAGGGATCGGAATCGATGCGGTTTACAACTTTGCAGAAGGAAGTTTCTTCAAATTCTGCACCGATTTTGAGTTATTGTTCGCGGACTGCGTACATACCTGAAAAACAGCTTCCGCGTTTTGTTTTTGATTTTTCTGCTAATTGGAAACGATTTTGCAGAAACTATCCGCGGAGAGACCGGAATCGATGTGGTCAACAACTTTGCAGAAGGAAGTTTTTTCAAATTCTGTACCGATTTTGAGTTATTGTTCGCGGACTGCGTACATACTTGAAAAACAGCTTCCGCGTTTTGTTTTTGATTTTTCTGCTAATTGAAAACGATTTTGCAGAAACTACCCGCGCTAGGAGACCGGAATCGATGTGGTCTACAACTTTGCAGAAGGAAGTGTTTTCCAAATCTGCACCGATTTTGAGTTATCGTTCGCGGACTGCGTACATACCTAGGTCCCCTGTTGAGAGAGAAGGAGAGAACACAGAAGTAGAACCCCAAAGTGTGTAGAATACACACATGAGATGATGTATATATAGAGGGGACCTGGGTGCCATATATAGAGAAGCCATACATTGAGTAGCTTCACATATAAGCTCAACAGCTTCTTCCCACTCCTTGTTGTTGCTGCATGTACATGGCAAATGCTTGAAACATCTGCATGAGTGCAAGATCAAAGTGCATCCCATGTGTCTCTTGATATTCATCCATGGCTAACAAATTGTTTAGATCAATTCACAAAATCCCACCCCAGCAACTTCACATCAGGTTCACCAGAAATGTCGGAATGTGTGCGGTCTATTTGGGAAGGTGCAAAACCTCTCACTCTGAGAGTTTGTGATGAGAGTCACAAACACTTTGTGAGAAAGCGTTTGTGGAGAATAACCAACCCTCTTTCTAAGGGTGACAAAAAAACTGAGAGCGTTCGTGACAGCAAAGCCACAAACCCTCTTTCCTATCGTGATTGGAGTCTGCTTGTTTTCATAGTCGAGATTATGATGAGAGGATCATCAAATCACATTCAATTTCAGTTAAAAGACCATTTGAAAACACTAAAGTTTCAGCCATGAAATTTAAATGCTTATACAAGCTCAATTTTCAATCAAAACTCAAACCTCTTTCATGGCATCATGTAGCCTCGCCCCCAATTACATAGCCATAACATCAAACAATTGAAAGGAATGCTTGAGCTTCCACCTTCCCGACGACAATTTTCTGATTTTTCAAAGATCTATGAGCTTCTAAAGTGAAACCCAAAAACCATTCGGATAAGGGGAAACCCTAATTCACTCCCTCACAAGCGCAGATACAAGATTGCGAAGAGGCGGGGCTGCAGCACACATAGATTGGGCAACGATTAGTTTTTTCTGTAAAAATACCCCTTCTCTCTCTTCCACACGGAAATATGAGCTTATGTGTCAAGTTTTGGGCCATTTTGCCACTTTGGACCAAAACTAGGCCATTTTCATCTTATTTTTTACCCAAAAATGTCATTTTTGATGCGAAAATCCCAAACGGAGTCAAAAAAATCCCTAAATTTGTGGGATCACTCATATAAGCATAAAAAACATAGATAAGCATCGTTTTCACCAATATACCATTTTGGGTCACTTTTCATGCAATTCTGCAACGACGCCCGCTAGTTGCTATTTTTGGCAGTTTTTGCCCGCATCAATCTTTATAGGCGAGATGAGTGTGCCACCATGATTGGAATATGTACATTTTCAAACCATATTAATAATCTTATCAAGTGAAAAAGCATGCAAATGAGCCACATCCAGGGCCACGACTCCCCAGATAGGTATGTACATGATAACGACCGCAATAGCCGCTTTAGTCTATATCATGATTTGTACATTGTTTCTTTTCTTTCCATGCATCAAGAAGTGTTAAAAGTGAGGTGAATGTTTTTATTTCACACTATATACGTGCCACGGCACGACATCCACCCCCTTTGAACCTGCACATCCTCCGGCATGTGCCAACATTTTCCCTATGTAGGTTTAATCTTCACTAAGATCCACAAATATTTGAATGTTGTTTTTATCTTTTGCAAAGTCTAGGAGATCATCCTCTGCTTCTTCATCCTCATCTCTAGCAATATCATTAGGTTCTTCATCATCATCTTGTTGTGAATCAAAGGATCATTATCATGTCTCCTCTTGAACATCTTGATTCTTTTGCCTGCTATGGGAATTATAAGCTTTGTTCCATCGAGCTCGCTCAAAGTATATGTAGAATCTCCATGCACATGTTTGACAACATAGGGAATAAACCACCTTTTTGCAAGTTTTATTTGTGTGGTGTGTTGGTTGTCAAGGTTACTATCGTACATTAGGACCCATCACTCTCTTCAATAGGCTTTCGTCGAAGCCTGTCTTTTATCAAACCTATCTTTATTCTTTAGTCTTGCATTCTTCAATCGAGCTTTTGCAATGTCTATGTCTTCATGTCTTCTTTACAATAGCTTTATGTGCAAAGCAAGTAGATTTTCCCTACTGACACCATCTTCCCAAGGTAACATGTTCCAAGTAGGAAATATATTCAAGTGGCATGACTGGCTTCTGACCATACATCAATTCAATAGGCATGTAGCCAGTCTCACTCAGCTATGATTTGTACAATCAGCCCATAAAGCATATGGTGGCAATCTTGTCCATTCACACATTCTACCTTTGCATGCCTTAGCCAAAGCTTTGACAATAGGAGTATCTCCTCTTTCTCTTTTCCTATTTCTCTTTGGATTATAAGCACAAGTCAAGCCTAGCTTGATACCAATTCTCATAAAGAAATCCCTTGCTTCATCTTCATCGAGCTCACCTCTATCAACAGCTATCTTTCCCACATAGCCATAGTGCCAAATTACATCTTCAAGCAAAATTTATAAACAGCTTGTGTAGTTTTTTTCCTTAATGCACATCCTTCCACTTGGTTTGTCAAATCTTCTCGTGCAAGTACCAAGTATCTCATTTACCAAAGTCCTAAAGGCATTGTGATAGGATCAACAACCCATTTATAGTGCATGGCTAATGGGTATGTAGGATGCAATCCATCACGATGGCGTACATTGGAATACATTTGGCATGTAACACAAGACTCCACAAAATTTGCTACATCCTTATACATGCCTTTCCACCAATATCTCCCTTTCACTTTATAACAGTAGCCCATACACCTCGATGTCTAGCATATAGGCTTTCATGGAGCTCTTTGGTAACTTTGAGCTGAGTTGGCTTATCACATACTACTCGTAATGGAGTCCCATCTCTTCTTTTAGGATGTTTCCATAAGTAGACATCCCTCAAGAAGAATCCATATGCTTTCTTTCTGATCCTTTTGAATTCTGATTTAGTCCAATCATCTTGGTTTTGTAAATTACTCAGGTAGTGACCTATGAGCAACCATTCATCCTCATAGAACTCCTATAAAAAGGACTCAAGTGAAGCTACAATGCATATATCATCACACTTTGCATGAGAGATTGTGTAGAATTTTGTGCCCACATCTTCTTCCTCATCAATCATATCATCCTCATCCTCATACCTTGGCCTTGAAAGCATATCTACCATTGCATTATCCATTCCTGAAATTTGATTCAATTTGATCCACATTCATAGTCAATCTTCCTCAAAGTTGGTGAAGACAGCAACAATTGCTTCAAATTTCCATAGCTTTTACATGTATATCATTCCATTGAAACCTTTGGTTCTTCCTTAGCAATTGATAAAGAGGATCTGCGACATGTGCATAATGTGGAATCCATATGAGATAGAAGACACATGCACCTAAAAACCTTATCACCTACGTGATATTTACGCATAGTTCCTTCATCCTCTATATTGTATCCACTTTAGTTGGACAAGGTCGGCGGCCATGAGGATTACAAAGATGTCCCACTATCAATATTTCTTCAACCCCAATCCACTTAAATTTGCCCATATAAAGTAAGGTTCACTTCTTCTAGACTTGCTAAAATTCTATCACAATCATTAATGTGGTTTGCTATATATTTACGGCACCCCCTCGAATCCAGAGCCTCATCTTTTGTAGCTAAGTTGCATCCTTTGATTGGAACATCATTAAGAAAAGGCCTTGTAATTTGAGGTATGAAGTCACGATAGAATTTGTTCATACCGTTCATCATGTGCACAACGGAGTTGGTTGCTTCCTGTGGTAAGGTGCAGATTCTTACAAAACCCAAGGGTGTTCTCATGCTAGTCAAGTCCCTGCTTTCCATTGCTAGTTGGAATTGATCATACCCTGAGTACAAATCCCCCATATAATATATTTCCCTTCCTGCAAATGATTCTTTAACTTCATCTACAATTGGCCATGTACCCATATTCCTTATTGTGACTTTGTTGATAGGCTGCATGTCTTGAATGAAGCGTAGAGATCCACTTTTCTTTGGTACTGTGAACCATCTGCTTGAGTAGGGGGCACATGAAGTTTCCAAAATCTCCATCTTTATCTTTTCATTGAGTAAATCTATAAGCTTTGGCACTAGAATTGGTCGTAGACTCCAAGGCACGTTGTCGAGTTGTGACACGTACATAGTGGGAACGCATTCTATAAGAGTTATCTTGTAATTGTTTAGATACATAATTATCTTTCCTATAATATACATATGCATATTTAAGTATAATAATAAAATTTCTATCTCATCCTATTATTTATCTCAAGGGTAACCTATTCTTACTTTACCATCAGAAAATACTATGGAAAAAGCGTCAATAGCTCCGCCTCTTTAACTTGAGCAAAAAGCATTGATTCTTTATTTCTACTATCTCATTATCATCTCACACCCTAGCTAGATCCTATATCTAGGGTAAACTCCAATATATATATATTCTATGTATTTTTCATATTTTTCTTATATTTCTTTTTAAATAGCTACTAGGAGGGAATCAAATCCTAGTGGGACACTAGGTGGCATGATTTCAAAGATACACTTATTTTAATGCATTATTGCAAGCATGATTACAAAAATTTGTCAAGGAGCAATGCCATGCTTTCATATGGCATGAGGTGTCCTTTGGAATTAAATGAAATTCTAGGCTAAGCGGACCACGGGAAGACTTTTGCTGCCAGAAATGGACCCTATTTTGATGAATTTTTTACACAAGGTTCCAATCCGAATTGGAAAATGATTTTAAAATGAAAATCGTAGCTAATGAGCTAAAGTTTCTGCCCATATTTTTACGTTTTTATTTGGAGCCACGATTGAGGAGATATGATCAAAATACTGGACCCTAGTCTGCCCACATCATGCAGGGACAGCTCATTTCCAACTTTTCCAATTCCTATTCACACTGGCTCCTCTCTTCTTGTGTAAACCCTTGGGGGTTCCCTTCACCTATAAAAGGGGACCTCTTCTTCCTTGAAAAAAAAAAAAACAAAGAATTCAAGCCATTGATGAGAGGAATTCTTGAGGGAGTGAGTAGTAATGCTTAATTGTACTTAGCCATTAACATAAGCCCAAGCCTAAACTTTCTCCTAGAGGAAGACCAGCCATTCTTGTACGCTATCCTTGGAAGATCAACTCTAATCAAACAAGGTCTTGCACTTTGCGTATCAATCAAAGTGGAGTTCTCCCCTCTTCTTCTCTCTCCATCAATAATGGTGCCAAAGGGTTTGTCAAGTAAGATGTGTTCTACATTGATGTTTTCTTGATTTCTTGTTGTTTTCTTTTTCATCTCTAATCCAACACACATATATATATATCTAATATCATCTCCTTAACCAAATCTATCTCTCTCACTCTTAGTAATTCATCCTCTCTACAAATTTTAGGTTCTCCTTGCTACAGGTACATTTCTCCCCGCAGTATCCTTATTGCCTACGGGCAAGAATAGGGCTTGGGAGGGAAACTATCTTCTCTTCTCTTCCCTTCTCTTCTCTCATATCTACATTTCTCACATACTATCCTAGATGAATAACCCACATGATGATAATTTCTATCGCTTTCACTCTGTACGATCTATTAGAATTAACGTATGGATTAGCCGTAAAATACACTTTCAACAACGTATAGTGTTTCTCTTTGGCCCAGAAAGGCTCAATGAAATACTTCTATCACCGGATCCCATTATACTACCTCTCATAGACTATAACTTTTCTTTTGATGTAAGCGTAGTTATCTTGCTATGAACCAAGAGGATTTGTATACACAATTAATTATGACCATAGCCTTGATGTTTTCATCTTTGTGTTGTTTTGACACTCTCTTTTGTGTTCTTTCTTTGTGTGTGTGAGTGCAAGAGTGGGGCTTCTTTGATTGCACTTCCTTCCAAACCCTATTCTTCATGGCATATATGGTTTAACTCCTTCATATAGTTTTGTTTTTAGTTCTCTCACAAACTCTCACAGCCATAAGCCCGGTGCTTTCCCGGCAAGACCGCAAATTTCTCGACACATTTTTGGTGAACCCGATGTGAACAAGCCGAGGTGAGAGTACATAAAGATGGCTAGCAAAGTGGAGAAGCTATATGCTGAAATGAAAGATCTTGTAGACAGATGCAAATGGCTTGAAGAAGAAGACCGGATTCAAAAAGATATTGAAAGCGCTAGGCAATCCGTATATAATGAGCTTAATATATTCGAAGGATATGATCCAGAAGGATATCTTGAGTGCTATGTGACAGAGACGAGGCTTCAAGCAATTCCAAAAGCTCGGATGATTGCAGCATTTGTTGAACTTTTAAGTGATGATTTCAAGCACCAAGTTCAAGACTATGCAAGTGTATATGCAAGCAACTGGGGTGAGTTTTCTACAGCTATAACACAGGTATGCTTGGAACATCAAGACCAAGAGATGGAGCAGAGTGGAAGTGGATGTGACCAGCTAGAGTTGGTGTCTCCTGTAAGCCATGCAAGTGTCAACACATCCATACAGGCTAATTTAGAAGCAGTAATAGATGCATATCTTTTGCAAGATGCAAATTTGTTGTATGCAGATGAAGCAGACATAGTGGAAGCTGTTTATGCACGTTTGGGTCTTGTAACCTTCGTATCTCAAGATAATGACTCTCATGATGCTATCCAAGAGCCTGAAACGGCTCAAAGGGACTTAGAGGATGATGCAAACTCGTCGGCTATGATAGATGATTTGGACGCTCCTTTTGATTCGTTTGAAGATGCACATGAGTGTATATACAAGGATGAGGATGCTATGGTTTTGACAGAGGATGTGAAGGGAAAATAGGTGGAAGACGGCTATATTAGTGATGTGCTACAATCTACTTTTGAGCAGATCCAGGAACTTTTACCAAGTTTAGAAGAGCCAGATGCCTATGCTGAAGACATATACCAGGATGAAGAAGTCATTATCAATGCTTTCCTATGCGAATTTGATGCATGTGGTACTACCAAAATGGATATACCTAGCTGCAAAAGTGCTAATTTAGAGGGGGTGTCTGAAAATCTCTTCCTTTGTGAGTATAGCTCTGCTAGTAGCATTGTGGATTGTGAAGTACCTCAGCTAGACGAGGTGGAAGAAGAGGAGTGCATTGACAAAGTAATATGTATGTCTTGTATATATGGGGTAGCAGATGTGATGCAGATGACTCATGAAATTGTGCCTTATTTAGAGCTAGATACAACAAGTTTTCACAATTCCATGGTAGAGGAAGGAATGACAGATGCAGATTCTCTGCATGAGGATTGGGGTTCTGCGGATGAAGCTATGAATCTTCAAGTTTCACAAATCAAAGATAGAGAAGTGTTTGGGAATGCTATACAGGTTGAAGTGACATCAGAGGATAGAGTAGAAGAGCAAGAAACCTCTTCGGATATGGTTTGCGATTGGGGTGATATTTCTTATCTGTGTGAAGATGCAAATAAAGATGCTTGCCATAAAGTGCCTACCATACAGGGTTGCCTGCAGGTATGCAAACAATATCTGAGGCATAAATGGGATTTAGGTCTTGTGTCACAGGGTATAAATTGCAAGCAGGTTTGTGAGAATCTATCTGCTATGGATAGGAAGGGTATACATGGTGATGCCTTGAAGCAAGAAGAGGATGCTAGCTCTATGCTGACACCAGAGTCATGTAATGAAGAAGTGTTCTCCCTATATAAGTGGAGACATGATTCAGTTGAAGATAATTTAGCGGTGGGTCAAAAAGGAAGAAGGGGTGAAGATATTGTGTCAGAGACTAACTCCAAGGAGGTTTTTGAGCAGTCGGCCACAAGTGACCGGGAGCATACCTACCAGGATGATTTGGAGAGGGAATTAAACACCATATTTGAGAGGTATGCAAAGTTTTATGATGTAAATCTGGAGAGGTATTTGGTAAAAGGTGAGAGAATTGATGAGAGGTTTACCATGCATATTTCTGAGGTTTCTCTCGATGTTGAGAAAGGCTATCTAGAGGATTCTTTGGAGAATGAAGATGCAGATTCAGACTTCTATGCGAAAGAGGTACATATGGATTTAGAGGTTGGTGAGAAGGTTAAAGTGCAGTTTCAAAAATCTTTCAAGTATATTACCGAAAGCCTGGAAGTGTTTTTTGAAGAGGAGGATGAGGAACTTATGTCTCTACTTCATGAAGATTTTGCCCATAATGGAGATTTGTTACAGATGTTTTGGAGACAGATGTATATAACAATTCCTTCTGATCCGAGAGGAATTAAAAGATGTGGAGAATCTCAATGCTTAGTACAATACAAGTTTTTGAGTTACCCATATGATCCTGGAGGAGGTCATGGGATGACAGGGGATAGAGTTTCTTTCACAAGTTACCATGAGGTTGGCACATGCCGGAGGATGTGCAGGTTTAGAGGGGGTGGATGTCGTGTTGTGACACGTACATAGTGGGAACGCATCCTACAAGAATTATCTTGTAATTTTTTAGATACATAATTATCTTTCCTATAATGTACATATGCATATTTAAGTATAATAATAAGCTTTCTATCTCATCCTATTATTTATCTCGAGGGTAACCTATTCTTATTTTACCATCAGAAAATACTATGGAAAAAGCATCAATAGCTCCGTCTCTTTAACTTGGGCAAAAAGCACTGATTCTTTATTTCTACTATCTCATTATTATCTCACACCCTAGCTAGATCCTATATCTAGGGTAAACTCCAATATATATATATATTCTATGTATTTTTCATATTTTTCTTATATTTCTTTTTAAATAGCTACTAGGAGGGAATCAAATCCTAGTGGGACACTAGGTGGCATGATTTCAAAGATACACTTATTTTAATGCATTATTGCAAGCATGATTACAAAACTTTGTCAAGGAGCAATGCCATGCTTTCATATGGCATGAGGTGTCCTTTGGAATTAAATGAAAGTCTAGGCTAAGGGGACCACGGGAAGATTTTTGCTACCAGAAATGGACCCTATTTTGATGAATTTTTTACACAAGGTTCCAATCCGAATTGGAAAATGATTTTAAAATGAAAATCGTAGCTAATGAGCTGAAGTTTCTGCCCATATTTGTACTTTTTTATTTGGATCCACGGTTGAGGAGATATGATCAAAATACTGGACCCTAGTCTGCCCACATCATGCAGGGACAACTCATTTCTAACTTTTCCAATTCCTATTCACACTGGCTCCTCTCTTCTTGTGTAAACCCTTGGGGGTTCCCTTCACCTATAAAAGGGGACCTCTTCTTCCTTGAAAAGGAACTCAAGCATTCAAGCCATTGATGAGGGAGGGAGTAGTAATGCCAAATTGTACGTAGTCATTAACATAAGCCTAAGCCTACACTTTCTCCTAGAAGAAGACTAGCCATTCTTGCAACAAGCTAACCTTGGAAGATCAACTCTAATCAAAGAATGTCTTGCACTTGGTGTATCAATAAAAGTGGAATTATCCACTCTTCTTCTCTCTCCATCAAAACTGGTGTTGAAGGGTTTGACAAGTAAGATGTGTTTTACATTCATATTTTGTTGATTTCTTGTTGTTTTCTTTTCATCTCTAATCCAGCATATATATATCTAATCTCATCTCCTTAACCAAACCTATCTCTCTCACTCTTAGTAATTCATCCTCTCTACAAATTTTAGGTTCTCCTTGCTAAAGGTACATTTCTCCCCGCAGTATCCTTATTGCCTACGGGCAAGAATAGGGCTTGGGAGGGAAACTCTCTTCTCTTCTCTCATATCTACATTTCTCCAATACTATCCTAGATGAATAACCCACATGATGATAATTTCTATCTCTTTCACTCTGTACAATCTATTAGAATTAACGTATGGATTAGCCGTAAAATACACTTTCAACAACGTATAGTGTTTCTCTTTGGCCCAGAAAGGCTTAATGAAATACTTCTATCACCGGATCCCATCATACTACCTCTCATAGACTATAACTTTTCTTTTGACGTAAGCGTAGTTATCTTGCTATGAACCAAGAGGATTTGTATACACAATTAATCCCAATCACTAGACAAAATATATATATTATGGTAAGCACAAAGATACAATTCCAAAGAACAATTCGTAGCCTATTTGGTTAGCCAAGATTGAATGCCATTAACTCATCTATTAACCCTTTCATACTTCCCATGATACGATATGACCATAGCCTTGATGTTTTCATCTTTGTGTTGTTTTGACATTCTCTTTTGCGTTATTTCTTTGTGTGTGTGAGTGCAAGAGAGAAAGAGTGGGTCTTCTTTGATTACACTTCTTTCCAAACCCCAGTCTTCATGGCATCTATGGTTTAACTCCTTCATATAGTTTTTGTTGAGTTCTCTCACAAACTCTCACAGCTATAAGCCCGGTGCTTTCCCGGCAAGACCGCAAATTTCTTGACAACGTGAGATAAAGTGAATATTACCATTGGTTTTCCACACACCCTGTCTAATGCGGCTCAAGTGCAAAAGATTTTCCATGTTTGGAAAGCGTCTATCCAAATCCTTTTCTTTCAAGGAGTCATTGCCTCCAAGTTTTAACATCTTCAATGACTCTTGCGTAAACTTGTGTCCAATTCTTTTGGATCTCGGAGACTAGGTTGCAAAGAAGCTTGATCCATCGTTTCCTTGCAATCTTTAGGCAAAGGCAATGCCACTGGTGTCACCTTCTTTGATATAGTTTTGTACTTTGTTTCCACTCGCACTTCTATATCTTTTGCGCATTGAAGAACTCCACATCTTTGAAAGACTCAATGATTCTATGCATGTCCATAGAAGCTACTTTTACCAGGTCATTTCCTTGTTGAAAACTAGACCTTGTTATAGCATTGAGATCCCATAGTATCTACAAAAGAAACCTCCTCAAAAACACCTGAAATGTACTTGTCTTCATCTAGCAAATTATGGTTTTTGTATTTTCTCTATACACTATTTACATTTTTTTTTTTGTCCTTTCTTTAAATCTCCAAGCGTTGTGAAAGATACTGATCCATTCTTTGCTACTAGGACACCTATACAAAAAGCTTTGTCTCCCTTCGGATCAGGTGATAACCTTTTTCTTTTTGTACCATTGCACTCCCTCTTTACAATGGTACTCGGCCAAAACCCCTCATCTCCCTTTGATCTCTAAACTCCTTGCTTGGTTTTTGTAGAGAATGATCCCGGCCCTTAGGTTGTCAGGATTTTGCTCATGGTTAATGCAAACTGTTAAGAATTAAACAACTCGTTTTCCATCTTTGCTTTTGACCCTGGCATAGGTAGATCCATCATCCAATACTTTTGTCTCCATTCGCACTGCGGTGATGTATGGTTGCCCAAGGATTAGAGGATAGCTTGAAATCTCCTGAATAAAGAAATTTTCCTCACTTTTCACATCCCCTATGGTTACATTAACATTTGGACAAGCACCATTGGGATCCCGGCATGAGTTGTTTACAGCCCTAATCATCCACCCATGGTCAGTATCAATTGGTCACTTTCCCTTCATATAGAGACTCTTGGACATGAGGTTAATCTCCGAACCATGGTCTATAAAGGCCACATAAGGCTCCTTGAGATCTCCCACCTTAACCAAGCTTTCTGTTGTAGCCCTTGCCCAATGGTTTCTAGATTAGTGGCTCTTACGAGTGTCTTCGTCTTCATCATCATCTTCAAATTTAACATGCCTATTTCTGCCGCTCAAAGACTGGTAGCAGCTTACAAAATTATCATCTTCATCTATTTGTTATACTTGTTTCACATGTGTCTTTGAAGAACTATCTTTAGCCTCTGATTGGATAGAATTCGTTAAAGTTTGTCGCTTCCTTCTTATCATATCAGTGATTTCCTCGTGGAACTCTCTTTTTGCAATGCCAAAGAGTTCTCCCAATGTAAACTCCGCCTTGCTATTTAAGATCATTTTCTCTAAAACTTTCTTTAAATATGTGGAAGCTTCAATATCTGACTATAGCTTGTATGATAGGATTTTTCCCTTACTCTTTTCTTTATCTTGCTTCTCCTTTGGTACAACATCTTTCATTGGTACTTCTTGTCATGGACGCTCCCTTGCCATGGCCTCTTGAGAGTGACTCTGATCCTTTATCCCTCCACCTCTAGTAGCCCTCTTTAAGGGGCCTTCATCCCCATTTTCTCTCTACTATGTGTTTCTTCAACAAGTGCCTTGTTTCCTCGACACTTTGCAATGTAGGCATGCACTGACAAGGCATCTACAGTTTCATTCCATCTAGTCTCAAGATGGATACAATCTCCTGCTTCATGTAAGACTTCTGTAGTCAATTTTCCATTCACAGCTAGCTCCATCGCAGATGGCCATACATCTTCACCATCCTCACTTACACCTTCAATAGATTTTGACCCTTTGAGCATGACTTGACCAGCCTTCAAGCCAAATTCTGCTTTTCATGTCCTCAACTAGCTTTTTCATCCCTCCTTTGCCAAAGTTGGTTGCCAATGGCTTCCCTGCTTCACTAAGATGTATCTTCCCTTCTTTGAACAAGACAAGATGTTTACCCAAGGCATCTTTGAAGCTTTCACAATCCCTTATTGGATGGTATGGGTTGTCACACCATATGCACCTATTTACAAATCCCTCTTTGTTTTGAGGTCTTTGACTTGATGACTCTTTAGATGTTTGCCCCTTTTCTTCAAGCCTTGCTAGCTTTAATTTCAGCTCGCGTATGCCCTTCACAAGTTCATCAAGCGTAGACCCATCATCCTTAGAAGCTACAATAGCAAGTTTTGGTTGCTTCTCAGTAATAGCAGGAACTAGACTACCATTGTTCACCACCATCTTGTCTCTTTTGTGTTGTCTTTTTGCCAACAAGGAGACTGCATCTTGTACATCATTCGACCTTGTCTTCAAACCTTGCTCTGTATCTTTCCCTTCGAAGAGAAGATCTAACTTTTCTTCAATTTCTTTTCGCACTGCTTGTAAAAAAAGTTCTACCTTCTTTCTATCGAAGGAAGCTTGTTCAGTTTGTGATATTTGAGCATAGCATCGCTCAAACTCTCTAAGAAGCTCTAAAGCAAAAATCCCATCTTTAGGCTTTGCAACCCAATCTAGTTAAGTTATTTTGGTCACCCTCTCCGAGTCCTCCATAAAGTAGTCTTCTTTTAGAGCAAGCTTGAATTCGTCCCAATTTCTTCCACCAACATTCTGAATTGCCCTAATACGGTCTCTGATCTCTGGGACACAAACTAGCTCAAAACTTTGAACGATGTCTTCCTCACACACTTGGTTCAACTCCATTTCCTTCATATAATCTCCTAGATACATTGTGATGTCCTTGCCATCAAGCTGGTCAGTTCTCTTCACAATGGACTGTAGTGCTTTTGTGGTTGAAATCTGGCTTCTTTCCACTGCTTGTTGCTGCAGGTACATGGCAAAAGCTTGAAAAATTTGCATGACTGCAGGACCAAAGTGCATCCCATGTGTCTCTTGATTTTCATCCATGGCTTAAAAAGTGTCTAAATCAATTCACAAACTCCCACCCCACCAACTTCACGTCGGGTTCACAAGAAATGTCGGAATGTGTGCGGTCTAGCTGGGAAGGTGCAAAACCTCTCACTGTGGAAGTTTGGGATGAGAGTCACAACCACTTTGTGAAAAAGTGTTTTTGGAGAATCACCAACCCTCTTTCTAAGGGTGACAAAATAACTGAGATGGTTCTGGACAACAAAGTCACAAACCCTCTTTTCTATCGTGCTTGGAGTCTTCGTGTTTTCGTAGTAGAGATTATGATGAAAGGATGACCAAATCACATTCAATTTCACCTCAAAATACCATTTGAAAACACTAAAGTTTCATCCATGAAACCTCAATAATCATACAAGCACAATTCTCAATCAAAACCCAAACCTCTTTCATGGTATCATGTAGCCTCGCGCCCAATTACATAGTCGTAACATCAAACAATTGAAAGGAACGCTCGAGCTTCCACCTTCACGAAGACAATTTTCTGATTTTGCAAAGATCTATGAGCTTCTAAAGTGAAGCCCACACACCATTCTAATAAGTGGAAACCCTAATTCACTCCCTCACAAGCTCAAATACAAGATTGCGAAGAGGTGCGACTAAAGTACACATAGATTGGGCAACCATGGAAGCCATTACAGAGTAGAGAAAAAATTGTTGGTTTTTTCTGTAAAAATCCCCCTTATCTCTCCTCCCCACAGAAATATGAGTTGATGTGTCAATTTTTGGGCCATTTTGCCTCGTTGGACCAAAAAATAGATCATTTTCACTTCATTTTTTACCCAAAAAATGCCATTTTTTATGCGAAAAATCCCAAACGGAGTCAAAAAAATATCTAAATTTGTGGGATCACTTGCATAAGCATAAAAATCATAGATAAGCATCATTTTTTACCAATATACCATTTTGGGTCACTTTCCATGCAATTCTGCAACAACGTCTGTCAGCTGCTATTTTTGGCAGTTTTTACCCGCATCAGTCTTTATAGGTGACATGAGTGTGCCACCATGAAACACTTGGACTATGTACATTTTCAAACAAAGTTTAGCATCTTATCAAGTGAAAAAACACGCAAATGCGCCACATCCAGGGCCACGACTCCCTGGAAAGGTATGCACATGATAGCAACCGCAGTAGCCGCTTTAGCATATATCACGATATGTACATAGTTACTTTTCTTTCCATGCATCGAGAAGTGTCAAAGGTGATGTGAATGTTTTATTTCACACTATGTACGTGCCACGACATGAAAACGTGGAAGAGTGTGATTGCAACAAGGATGCGGTCAATACGTTCTTACACAAATGGAGTGATATTCATAGATTGAGACACACCCCGAATATAAAGACGGTTGTGGAAACAAGTCTATCTCTTAAAGGAAAGGCCTATAAGTGGTGGATTACATTTCCAACAGATGCTCATTCTCCCTCTTGGGCTGCATTTCAAGCTTCTTTTCCCAAAGATTTTTTGGACTCCAATGAAGAAGATAAGAATTGGTTAGCATGGGATGCATGCCGCATGTCTGGCCTCTCTCTCACACAGTACCTTTGGAAGTATCCAGAAATCATATTAAAACTAGAAGGTCAGATGAATTCCAAAAGATACGCGGTTTTAATAGGGGTCTAGACAAAGACTATCATCTTCATTTAAAGACCCAACATCCAAAAACTTTGGAAGAAGCCATCAGTCATGCCCAAAGATATGATGACCAAGAGAGGAAAGGAAATATTCCCTACTTTAAGAATAATTTTGTTAAGAGCAATGTGGCTAAGAGACAATGGCGAGGTAGATCTCCCACGTTCCAAGAGGAATAAGAGACAATCTACCTCTATACGCCCACAAGAGGCTAAGAAGCCTAAGCACTCACGAGATACACCACGGGGATCTCTCAACACTGCTGATTTTGAGCATGCAAAGAAACACAATTTTTGTTTTAGATGTCTTTCGGACCAACATAACAAGAAAGATTGTCCTCTTTTGCAAGGCAAAGAAAAGGCCATGCACATGGTGCAACGCCTCACATTAGATTCATCTCCTAAATATTGTGTTTGTAAAGTTTCTTCATACGGAAGAAAAGCACAAGTGTTGTGTGCCTGCTTCAATGTGGCAGCCCACCTTTGGCCCCATGATTTGATTCACATGCATTGCTCTATTACCGGACAACGTGTTCATATTTTAGTGGATGATGGTGCAACTCATAACTTCTTTAACTATAAGCTAGTTAAGAAATTGAAGTTTACGCAAACTCCCTTCTCTTACAAGTATGTGGTGGAGCAGGTGTCCAAAAATGATAAAGAAGTATTGGAGACGGTAGTTCAAGGGGTTGAGCTTATTATTCAAGATCATACGATAACCCTTGACATCCAAGTTATGAACATGGACCGTGCTGATGTAGTTTTTAGGACGGGAGTGGCTACATGGTTTAGGAAACACATTGCACACTAGTTATGAACACAACTCCTTATCCTTCATAGCCAATGGTAAACATGTTCTTTTTCTTGGTGAGAAAAATATACCATCTGCACCTCTTATATGTAGAGTCGAGCTTTCTATTTTGCAGAAATCCAATTTAATAGATGGAGTCTTTTTGTGTTACTGCTTTTCTCCAAGTCTTGTGAATTCTCAAGAGCAAAGTGCGATGAATTCTAGTAATGATATGCAAAGTGCATTGAATTCTAATGAGATAAGAAAAGTGTTAACAAATCTAACGAGCAAAGTTCTCTCAATTTTAATTCTTTAGAGCAACGTGAAAATGTTGTAAAACAAACATTACATCAATTACAAGATTCTCCATCCCAGCATAACTCCAATTTACTTTCTCCTTTTGGATGGCAAAAGCTGACTCGCTTAATCAAGGAGTATAGTGACGTGTTCTCAAGTGATTTACCACCGGGTTTACCCCCTACACACGATGTGCAACATGGCATAGATGTCTTTCCATGCACTAAACCGGTGAGTAAACCACCTTATCATATGAGTGCTAAAGAAGCCAAGGAGTTTGAGAGTCAGTTGGCTGACTACGTCGCTTGTTGTTTCATTAGACCTAGCAGTTCGCCTTGGGCATCACCAATTCTATTAGTAAAAAAGAAATATGGTACTATGCGCATGTGTGTCAATTATCGCGGATTGAATGCCATAACCATCAAGGACAAGTATCCTCTGCATTGGGTGGATGAGTAATTTGATCAACTCCATGGCACAAGATACTATACAAAGATAGATCTTCAATCACGATACCACCAAGTGCGTATATATCCTTCTGCAAGATATCTCCAAAACTGCCTTTAGAACACGGTTCGGGCATTTTGAATTTTTGATTATGCCTTTTGGTCTAACCAATGCTCCAGCTACATTTATGACACTCATGGATAGTGTCTTACGTCCCTATCTTGCAAAATTTATTGTGGGTTTCCTTGATGACATTCTCATGTATAGTAAGACTGAAGATGAACACATAGACCAATTACGATTAGTGTTCGAACAGATACAAGCGCACGTATTGTATGCTAAGCAAAGCAAGTGTGATTTTTTTAAAACACAGATACATTACCGCAGTCATGTGATATCTTATTCTAGCATCAAAATTGACATTGACAAGGTCGCTGCCATTCTTCGATAGCCACATCCCAACACAGTTGAGGAGCTTCAAATATTTCTAGGCATGGCTGGATTTTATCGACAATATACCCGTGATTATTCCAAAATTGTTGTTCATATTACGTATCAACTTAAAGAAAAAGGTAAGACCTTTTCTTGGAAAAAAGCCCAAAAATGCAGTTTCGAACAGCTCAAAGGTAGCTATAGCCAATGCTCCCATTCTAGCAATCGTTGACCCACTTAGGCCGTTTGTGGTAGAGACTGATGCTAGTGAAAAATCAATTGGTGTGGTACTTCTTTAGGAGGGAAGACCTATAGCCTTTGAAAGTAAAAAGTTAGATAGAGATCAAGAGAATTATTCTTTCTATGAGAGAGATGTATATGCCATAATTCACGGTTTACGAAAGTGGCGACACTATTTATATGGTGAAGAGTTTGAAGTAGTTTTTGACCATGAGAGTATCAAATGGTTTACTACTCAAATGGACTTGAAGGGTCGTAAAGCTAGATGGACCGAAATCCTTCAAGATTATGATTGTAAGCTATGATATCACAAGGGGCAATATAATGTAGTAGCGGATGCACTAAGTCGGATGCTTCAAATTAATTTACTTGCTTTCACAAAAATAAAGAGTGGATTTATGAGTCATTATGTGGTAAGTGTGCACAAGATCAATCATATGATAAAGTGTCGAGTGCAGTTTTAAAAAGGGATCCCTCACACTCACATGTCTCTATACATCCAGATCAACATGTCTCTGCACGCACAGATAAAAATTTCAACACACAGAGCTCCACCCCTACTCAAGAAGTGCTTAAGCAATGGAATAATTTTTTCATTGATGATGACTGCTTATTCCACAAAGGTAGAGTATGTGTGCCAAAGGACTCAGACACTAGGCGTCAAATCTTATTTGAGGGTCACGATAGTTCAAGTTCTGGTCATCTAGGTATTCCTAAGATGTATGCCTTAGTTCAATGGAAATCTTATTGGCCAGGCTTACATTAGGATGTTCAAGAGTACGTAATAAACTCTCGACAATGCCAAGTTAGGTGACATTTTACATCCTTTAGAGACTCCACAAGGTAAGTGAGAGAGTATCTCTATGGATTTTGTAGTAGGACTACCTACTACAAAACGTGATCATGATGCCATATGGGTAATTGTATATCGTCTCACCAAGATGGGTCGATTCATTTACATTAAGACACGGTTAAGACACCGAATTTAGCATGGCTATTTGTAGAGAATATATATAAACTCTACGGTCTTCGAGCTAGTATCATTAGTGACAAAGATCGAAAGTTTGATGATCACTTCTAGAGAGCTATGTTTCAAAAGTTGGAAACTAAACTTAATCTAAGTACATTTGATCATCCAGAAACAGATGGTCAAACGGAAAGAGTTAATCAAGTACTAGAGGATATGCTACGAGCATACGTTAGCTATAGAAAACCAATTAGGAAGACTACTTACCTATATTGGAATTTTCTTATAATAGTTCAAAGCATGTGACTATAGGGTTTAGTCCATTTATGCTTTTATATGGATTTCAACCTAAATCACTTGTTTCTGTGGGGTTGGCTAAGGAGAATATCAACAAACAAAGGATTTTCTCCAAAGATCATTTTGACATGCTTCGAGTTGCTCGATAGAATGTTAAGCAATCTCAAGATTGATATAAGAAGTACGCAGATGAGCATCCTCATCTTGCTACTTTCGAAGAAGGAGACAAGGTTTTCCTCAAAGTTCTAGAGCAGTCAAAAATTATGAAGACGAGAAAAGTTGCTAAACTTTCACCATGCTATTGTGGACCATTTACCATTGTCAAACGTATAGGTCAAGTGGCCTATAAGTTAGCTCTTCCAGAGCACTCACGAGTTCATCATGTTTTTCATGTTAGCCGTTTACAAAATCAGCTAGGACAAAATGATAATGTCATTGACACAGGTGTGTTAGTTGACCTTATCGAACTGCCAAGCATCCCTCATGAGGCCGAAAAGATTTTGGATTCTCATGAGCTTTCCATCAGACATCATGTCAGACGATAGGTGTTCGTATAATGGCTAGATAGACCTGGAGAAGATTCTACATAGGAGAATGTCTCCGCACTTAAGAAACGCTTTCCTATGTTCGTTTTCGAGGACAAAAACAATTCTCCAAGGGGGGGTAATGTAAGGACATGGGTCCTACGGGCAAGGCCATCGGCACGATCGGACAGTGTGTACACTAGGGGACAGCTATAAGATAGCACGGTTGGGTGGAGGCTATCAGATGGCACCCAAAAGTGGTACCACCTTTATATACTTTGACCCATGCATGATACATATTTGAATAGAAAAACTGTGATAGCTACATTTCATGTAAGTAATTATATCATCACTTTGGTAGAGCTAAATAAAAATCCTTGCCAATCATCAACAAAGATTTAACCCAGTTAACTTTTTCATCATAATAGAAACACGAAAAATACTCGACTTAATGCAAGAATATTTCATTATTGCTTTGAAAAATCATTCCTTGATGCATCAAGATCGGCTATCTCCTTTGCCTTTGGTGAATGCGTTTTGATGACATAATTACTCTTGAAGTAGCTCTTGCATCAACAATTAACTTCTGAAAAACTCATTGAGATCTCCTACAATAGAAAATATGCGTAAAGCTAGAAAATCCACAAAAAACATGAAAGGTTAAATCTTATTATCAATCCAGATCCTTGTGCTCTATCGGATGCCATACATAGGGAGTAGCCATTCTTCTTGTGCATCATGGTATGATAGTTTTGATAGCTTAATTTTTATAACATTCTCATTAGACCTTGCTCATGGTTGATCACTTTCTTCTCCTGTTGAGCTCAAATCAGGCTCCTTGTGAGCCTTGAAATCCCTTGTCTACTTTGGAACCTCGAATGAGGTGTCCCTTGCAAACATTGAAAACACTTTTAGTACCCCTTTCCCTGTGAGGCCCAATTGGAGCTTCCGATCTTGAAGCTGATGAGACCTCATACTCATAGTTAAACATGCAACGTTCAAACCCCTCTGTGTCCTCATTGGTTGTGGGAAGTGAGAAGCTCATGAGAAGAAGCCCTTGTAGTGCCCTAAGGGCACTTTTGCGGGGGCAATTTTAACTTACATGTAAATTGAAGACGCTATGGTGGGTTGCAAACTTCAGGAACAATGCAAGAGGACAAAAGAAGTGTGCACTCAACACATGAATTGAAGTAGGGCTCTATAAAAGCAACTTTTGATCCCCACCCCTCTGCGCATACCTCAAGCCCTCTTGTCTTTCATTTCATGGAGGTGATGTGGTGAGATGTGTGCATCTTTGTTCCACTACACACATCGAGCCCTGCTTCATCGTCCCCCTTTTATCTTTGTGGGGGTTGTTTCTCATGACTGCATTGAGCCTACCATAACAAATCAAGAATGAGAGAGAGAGAGAGAGAGAGAGAGAGAGAGAGAGAGAGAGAGAGAGAGAGAGAAGCAAATCCATCCATGCTTTATGCAAATTCTTCCATGCCCCTTCCCTATTACCCCTCTACCCTAAGCTCTCATACTAGTGTGAGAACTTGGGGACAAACAATTGTTCATAACCTCCCAATACTACTATGTTTATGCACTTGGCCCTTGATTTATATAGACCCTCCACTACATCTATATCTTGGGCCTTGGTCCTTGGCCTGACATGAAGAAGGGTTTGGATTACAAGTGCTATGATAAAACAGATTTGCAAGTCAAAGAGAAGTTTTTCAAGAGTATCAAAGCCAAAGGTACTCGAAAGAAATATTGGTCCCCTACTACAACAACGTGCTGGACAATAGGTTTGATGCCAAGTTGGAAAATAGATGGCATGAACTTTTCATTTTCAATAAAGCTTATATAGGCGGCTACTATCAATTGATGGACTTAAATGGAAAGCAATACCCTACAAAGGCATTTATCTCTCCATCCATAGCTTCCATTTATCATCTTTGCCAGCATGTTCAAAACAAGTGGGTTCTACTTTCTGTGTAATCTTCACCATATATGCACCATGATGAGACACACAACTATGCTAAGTTGATCTTTGTAAAGGATTTCTTATTCTCTTGGAACTCCATGGTCCACAATCACTTCCAAGTTCCTTATTCCTTACCTATATCCTTCTTGAAATTGGAGTCTTCACATAGGGTATGCAAATCATAGCTCTAATGAAAATCATTATTGTCACCATCATCATGACCTACACTAAAAATTGACAAGATAGGAGCATCATCACTTTTACCTTCTGTTTTCTTGATACATTGGATGAGTTAGTAGGACTCATTATTTAGCGCAAGCTATCACTCCATGGAATCTCAGCATACCCTGCACTAGGTGGTGAGTACGTGACACTTATGGTCCACTCTAAACTTGTGACTATGGTTTCAGATTTCTGGTAGCCACATCCTCTCTTGCCTCATTCCTTATTCCATCTTTTAGATCGGTGTACCAAATTCCAAATTTATCAAATACAACATCTTTTCTCAGTGCTCACCCTAACTTTACTTGTGATATGATTGTAACATTTGTATAACTTATGCAAAAGGGGATAATGAATTAATATACATTTTTCTACTTTTGGTTCGATACTTCTTAGCTCATCCAACACATGTACATAAGAAATACATCCATTGCACACTTTAAAGTTTGATACATCATATTTTTAACCGCAAAACATCTCTTCAAGTGTCATATCTTTTATTGTAGTTGCAGGGGTCGTGTTCATGATCTACACACCTACAACAATAGCCTCAACCCAATAGTAATGAGGCATACTCTTATCATTCATCATTGATCTAGCAAACTCGACTATGTGTGTGTTCTTTTGCTTAGCAACACCATATGGCTGTGGAGTACAATTAAATGAAAAATTCCTTTAAATTCCATGATTTTTTAGGAAACCATTGAACACATTGAAGAAGTATTTTCACGTGCCATTTGAAGGGAATTAACATTTTTTTGAGACTCTTTTTCAACCATAGAATTGAAATTTTGAAAGTATATGAACAACTCAATTTTTGCTTCATGAAATAGATTAGCAAGTAGTGCAAGATGTACTAGGACTTCCATCTAGCTATCAACATCACTACAAGAGGTTCTTCGTATTAGCGACGCTCACACAGCGACGCTCAAAATTTTTTTTCCCGGCGTCGCTATGAGCGTCGCTATAAGCGTCGCTATGAGCGTCGCAAATTTATTTGTAAATTTGCGACGCTTATAGCGACGCTCATAGCGACGCCAGCTGGGGTAAAAAAAATAACCGAGCGCGCCCAAAAACTCAGATCTCAGATCTGAGTTTTTCGGCGCCCTCAAGCAAAGAGCAGGTAACGCTCTCCCTCACTCTCTCTCTCTCTCTCTCTTTTCTTCTCTACACACACACACACACACACACACACACACACACGAGGAGAGGAAGGAGAGCCAGGTATGCTCCTTCCCTCTCCTCATTCTCATGTTCCCTTCCCCTCTTTCTCTCTCCCTCTCTCTCTCTCTCACACACACACATACACACACACATAGTGTTTTTGAGAGAGAGAGAGAGAGAGAGAGAGAGAGAGAGAGAGAGTACAAACAAAAACAAAAACGCACACACATACATAAACAAAGAATGCACACACACATTGAGAGAGAAAAAGAGAGAGAGAGCATGCATAAACAAAAAACGCACGCATTGAGAGAGGAAAAGAGAGAGAGAACATGCATAAACAAAAAACGCACACATTGAGAGAGGAAAAGAGAAAGAAAACATGCATACGATCCAAAAAAACGCACACACATTGAGAGAGAAAGAAAGAGAAACTAAGGGAGCGTCGTAGGAAACTAATTAAAATTAAAAGACCTAAAGATCTAGCCGACGAGGAGTTGAACTGAAGACCTATTATTCAAGAGGGAAATGGCATAATCAATCTATCATACTTGGCATGGGTGATAGAAAGGTTATACCATTTATCTCTTTTTATTGGCACACACATCCACACACGCGCACACACACAGGAAGAAGAGAGTTATAACGTCGTAGGAAACTATCTTAAAAGACGTTAAAGATTAGGTTATATGTAGACTTACATTAAATTAGATTTAGGT
This sequence comes from Adiantum capillus-veneris, assembly GCF_014529385.1. Lineage (NCBI taxonomy): Eukaryota > Viridiplantae > Streptophyta > Polypodiopsida > Polypodiales > Pteridaceae > Adiantum > Adiantum capillus-veneris. The sequence goes on from NC_140933.1 coordinate 68,865,469, forward strand.
TTATTTTTAACTAGATTTACGTTTATTTAAGCTAGATTTAGATTTACGTTATATTAGATTAGATGCGGGTCTCCATAGACTGCGATGCCTGCATGAAGCGGGTGAAGAAAGCCCTCAATGGAATATAGGGTATTGCTGCCTTCACTCATGGTGGGCTCCGTCGATCCAAAAGTACTGGTGAAATGTCTTCAGAAGATAGGGAAGAAGGTGGATCTTCAGAGCGACAAGAGTCACTACATCCCCGACACAATGACCATCTAAACAACCTCTAGTCATTAGACTTACGTTAAATTAGATTTAGCTTTATTCTTAGTTAGATTTACGTTTATTTAGATTTACGCTTATTTACGTTAGATCGAGTCCACGCAAGAATTACTTACGGTTTAGGGTTTAGAGTTAGACGAATAGTGAAAAGATCTACTGTGAAAAGATGTTAAGATGAAGTGAAGTGCTACAGCTAGAGAAGAGGCAAAGGGATTTTGTCCACTACATGCAGTATCATGTAGACGTGGGTGTGTAGATTTCTTGTACCCACAAATATAGGTATTGACCAATAAAGACGAGATTATAACCCGGTGGTTCTGATCTCCGTGCACCTCTAGACCGAGGTGTGCGGGGATTGGACATGACTAGAGAATGTGAGGTAAAGAGAGAGAGAGAGAGAGAGAGAGAGATAAGACGAAGAATGCCAATAGAATATTAAATTTGTTGTCCAGGTTATAAGTTTTTTATCCTCATTATGAGTAGCGACGAGGATGTGGGACCGTCCAACCGAAACACCTATCTCTCAACGAGGGTCTTATGTCCTTGTAATCAATGCAAGCATGCTGTGCGACGGACAAGACGTGTTTCTTTGCAGCACGTTCGCGAATTTGGCGAGTTCGATCCATCTATTATAGATCGAGTTGTTGCCAATTATAACTCGTCGGACTCTGACGCTGGCCAACAAGCAGCAATCTTGCAACCCAATAGACGTATTCGCAGGCGCTTTGGTCAAGCAGCATATGTGAGGCCACAAGATGTAGCCTCTGACATCTCGGGGGATGATCATGCAGAGCACATTCCCAACGAGGCAATGTTTGAGCCCGAGATTGATGAAATGATCGAGACGATCATGGATTCAGAAAGGCTTATCTATGATGATATGAAAAGTGAAGCCGATACGTCATTGTATAATGGAGCACGTATGTCTAGATTGAAAGCACTCCTGGTTCTTCTCAACATGCAGGCAAAGTTTGGATGGAGTGACACTAGCGTCACAGCGCTTTTCAGGTGATCTATTACAATTAGTTTACTTTAATAGAACTCTAAATGTATAATGATCTGATAGATTTTTACACGACTGTATCATATTTTTATGTTGTGTAGATTGCTGAAAGAGCACATTCTACCAGCTGACAATGTGATGCCAGATTCCCGAGATGAAGCAAGAAAGATTTTACGAAACTTGGGGATGGATTACAATTCTATCCACGCTTGTCCTAATGACTGCATTCTTTTCAGAGGGGAATACACAGACATGGAGAAGTGTCCGAAATGTGATTCCGAAAGATATCGAGTAGATCTCCACGGGACAAAAATTCCACAAAAGGTTTTGCGACATTTTCCTTTGCTTCCTCGCATCAAGCATTTCTTCGAATGTAAGTCCATGGCCGCCCTAGCATCATGGCATGAGGAGAATAAATCTTCGGATGGTGTGCTACGAATTCCTGCAGATTGCGCAGCCTGGAAACATATAGATGGAACATGGTCGGATTTTGCCAGGGAAGCTCGAAATTTGCGCTTAGGCCTGGCTATGGATGGCGTAAATCCATTTGGTCAAAGATCAACATCTTACAGTGTATGGCCCGTTGTCATCGTCAACTACAACATTCCCCCGTGGTTGACTACGAAGAAGGGGCACCTATGGCTAAGCTTGATTGTGCCAGGGCGATATAAAGTGGGGAATATGGATGTGTATCTTTGTCCACTATTGGAAGAGCTACAACAATTGTGGATTGGCATAGAGGTGGTGGATATGAGCCGACACACAGGACGACGGAATGCTTTGATCAGAGGTATTCTAATGTGGACCATGCATGACTATCCCGGGCTAAAAGAATGCTCAGGTGATCTATTGACACTCCTCACTCAGACACTGTAAATCTTGTTTTTCCCCATAGTTGATCTATTATCATGTGTATACATGCAGGGCTTCAAACAAGCGGATACAGAGCATGTGTCACATGTGGACCTAGACTGAATGCACGTAGGGCACCCTCACTGAAGAAGCAAATCTACGAAGGTCATCAAGCGTATCTTCCGGAGAATCATGTGTTACGCGACGGCTTTTTGGGAAGAGAGCCACCAAGGATGTCTGCACAAGCATGGTTAGAGCAGAAGGAGATGTGCGATGACGGATTGCCTCCAGGGATGAAGAGACTATCTCTATGGTACGAGTTACCATACTGGCCCCGACTCGTGATCAATCACTTGCTCGATCCAATGCACATATTCAAGAATGTGGGTAATCTACTATGGGACCATTTGACCGGCAAGAAAGATACTTTGGGAGCCAGAGTTGACCTTAGAAATGTGGATCGTATGGAGCAATATTGGCCGCAAACAGCGTCTGATGGATCGATAAAACTTCCTAAAGCACCATGGATTTTCACAGGAGCCCAAGAACGCAAAGTAAAAGAGGCCATTCGATCTTTGCGGACCCCCACTGGCGTAATGCACTCGCTCCGAACGTGTTTTACTAAAGAAGGAAAGCTTACCGGTTTGAAGTCACACGATTGGCATAAAATGTGTCAGGTACGTTCATAGTGGACTTTAATATCATTGCATAAAATGTGGACTTTAATATCATTGCTGCACATACTTTACAGTTTATTTTACCGGTTGCCATTGAAGGATGTTTGTCTCTCGACATCCGTAACACAATCTACAAACTTGCAAAGCTGGTGCAATGGATCTCACAAAAGGAGATCGACGTAGACTCCATACCATTCGCCAAACTAAATGCTGCGGAGCTTGTGTGCATGTTTGAGAAACATTTTCCTACTACAATACTAACCATTCAGGTGCATCTTCTTGTTCACATAGTTGATGAGGTGGAAATAGCTGGCACAGTTCATTCCAGATGGATGTTCTTCTTAGAGCGTTTCATGAAAACGCTTAAGGGATATGTGCGTCAAAAGGCACGTCCGAAGGGTAGCATGGCAGAAGGTTGGTTGGTATCAGAGTCCCTAGTGTACATTGGAGAGTGGCTAGACGGATTTGATAAATCCCGGGACACGCTATGGCAAACCATAGATGATGAGCGCATATCTGGGATTGTCATGTGTAATCTCGGTGTTGAGAAGAAGATGACGGAAGATCTAGAGGCTAAAATCAACCGATTTTGCATGCTTCACAATCCAGTGATGCAAAAGTGGATTTCACAATATGAGGATGCAAAGCAAGAGCGACAAAGGGCACGAATCGAGTGGAGACGGGGAAGACGACCACCGATGCACTATCCAGCGGTTCTGGAGAGCCTACCAACCTTCATGAGCTTAAGATGGTTGCACAACCAATTGAAAAGCGCACAACAATGCGGTGACGAAGTGACTGAAGAAGAGTGGGAGTACTCTCGGGGTTGCGCGACCAAGGTAAGTTTGCAATGTACGACTAGCAAGTGACTTTATTTATAAACGTTTGAACGGCCACTCATAATCTTTGTTCGTTGTAGTATAAGTCATACACAGAAGCATGGTGTAAAGGTCGACATTTTAGGGTGGAACGAATCGACAAAAAGCGTTTTACTCTAGATTGTGGAATCATGGCAAAATTTGAACAGTCTAGTCGACGACGTTCCTCTGATGCAGATCCCGTGGTGGCGGAACTCACTTACTTCGGCACGCTGCAAGAGATTTTGAGGATCGATTACAGAGGATTTTTTGTCGACTTGTTCGACGTGCAATGGTTCAAGATAATCATGGAGGGTCGAAACGCTACTGTGCGTAGAGGAGAGTCTGGTTTTCTTGAGGTGGATTCTACTAAGAAATGGACTGACTTAAGAGACACTTTCGTACTACCCGAGCATTGTGAACAAGTAAGTATATAAATAGTTAACATCCCCCTTTTACAAGTTATGTGCTTGAAAGCTCTCATGTAAGTTATGTGGCTCTGGCAGGTAGTATTTCATCCTACAAAGTCTACATCAAACTGGTGGTACGTCATAGAGGTAGCCCCTCGTAGTGCAAGGACGTATGAAGGCTACCATGTACCAATCACAACGACATCAATGGAGGAGATCAGAGAAGATGCTCAATCAGAAGCCGCTGCGGTGGTGCCAGACGAGCATCAAGATGCTACTACTCTATATGGGGTGCATGCAGAGGAGCTACAAAATGAAACAGAGGATATGTGTTTAAACGGAGAGCTCTATATAGATATAGGAAGTTATGCTGAGTTATGCGAGGATGAGAGAGAGATCTCTTAAAGCCACAAATATTGTATTTGAACAATTTTGCTCCGTGCTGTAAAAGCTCTGGCTCTCTAAGTAGCTTCCATGGTGTATAACGCTCTTTTCTACTCGCGCTCACATCTTTTGATTGAAAATTCTGAGTTTTCGACTTGCCTCTTTTATCACTCGATTGATTGCGTCATTGTATTTATATGCGTCATTACGTCATTGTATTTAATGGTCTTTGCGTCATTGTCTACTCTATTCATTCAATATTAAGTTTAAATATTCGTGTGTTTAATGCAGGTATGGATGATGAGGAGTTTCTTTCTTCTTTGTCACCGCAGCAAAGACAGTGGTACGTGGAGCGTCATCGCTCTGGCGCATCATCGCGCGTTCCTACACCATCCGCATCTCCCTCTCTTTCGGAGCATTCGGCGCGCTCTGAAGCTTCGGCGTCGACGAGACGAGCGTCACACTCGTTTAGACACCGGCGCTCTAGTGGTGGCGGTGGCGGTTGTTGTGGGGATTCCGCCACCGATGCCTCCACACCGCCTCGTGTTCGACGAGGCTCTTTACCCTCCCCTTCTTTGCCCGCCCCCACACCAGCCACAGCATCGCCATCTACGCCAGGTTTTGCACGGCTGACTGTTCCTAGAAGCTACACACCTCTACCTACTCCGCCGGGAGCCACCCCACTCGACACTCCTCGCTTCGGCGCCCAGACACCGGTGGAGACACCTGACGTCCGTACCCCCATCGACACGCCGCTAGAGACCCCTACCGGGACACCCAGGTTCACGCGTCACCGGCCAGAGGGCTTGCCTTACTCCGTCGACATCAGCGGCGGCATCATCATGGATGATGACGGCAAGAAGGTGATCTCGCGCATGCGTGGTCTTTGCTCTCAGCTGTTTAGACACTATATACTAAACAAATGGAGTGAAGTACCAAGTGATTTAAAAAACAGAGTCATCAGCATACTTCATGATGAGTTTCCCGTTCCAACACGGGATCAGCGCTTCAATGAAGACCTGATGAAGATTCGAATGCGCGAATAGTGCAAACACAAGCGTTCCGAAGTGCAAAAAGCAATCAAGAATGGGTGGAATAGGCCAGATTGGCTGGCCAAAGAAGATTGGAAGAATGCGAAGAAAGCAGCGCGCGAGAATCCCGACAAGTGGAAGCAACAAAAGGATGCAGCCAGAGCGCGAGTAGAGGCAGGGAGCTCGCACCACTTGGGGAGCGGTGGATGGGCATCATTTGAGGCCGATTTTGTAAGTCTTTTCACATTGCTTTTTATGCATGTTCGATAGTTTAGGGTTTATGAGTTTTTTAGTTCTAACATAATGAAATCTTTGTATGTTTTGACAGTGGTCGATGACAGGACGTGATCCCACACCGTACGAGCGCGAGTACGCAGGCAGGAAGGGCTTAAACGCCCTGATGGACATTCTCAGTTCTCGCGGCGGCATGGTTAGTATTAGGGTTTACTCTTTTTTATTTTTTGTATTGTTTTATAAATGTCGTTATATGTTTATATTTACTGAAAACTGTCTTATTGTCTTTTTTTGCAGAATCCGACAGATACGCCGCTTGGACGCGATGAGACGTCTGATTACACGACGTCAGTTTAGCCGTAGCTAGATAGCATTAGTTTAGGGTTTCTCGTAGCTTATGTATCATGAGACGGATTTTATACGTCTTTTTGAACCATGTATATTATTACATTTGTCACCGCAATTCCTTTTGCCAATCAATTCTTTATGCCTATGATGTTGTACAATTGTCATTATTACATTTGCCAATCAATTCAGTTTGCCTATGATGTGTACAATTGTCAATTTTGCAAACAATGCGTCTTGTGGGTGACTATTTTGGGTCTATTATCTACTTTTGCACTTTTTTTAAAAACTGAATCAAGTACAATATGGTTGATGGGTGGCAGGGCATTCAATGCCCTGCCACCAAAAAAATATTCTCTCAGGCGTCGCTATAAGCGTCGCTATTTATGGCTCTGTAGCGTCGCTATATGCGTCGCTATACTCTTCTGTGAGAGCGTCGCTATAAGCGTCGCTATAGGCGTCGCTATGAGCGTCGCTATATAGCGACGCCTATAGCGACGCTCTCGTAGCGACGCTGTTAGCGACGGTTTTAGCGACGCCGGGGGTTATAAAAACCCAGTGTATTTCCGTCGCTAACAGCGTCACAAGAGCACACAACCTCTTGTAGTGCATTTGAGATTGTGTCCATTAACATGTTTTAGTACGAACAACATGTCAATACAAGAATTGTGTCCATGTAGAAATGTTGAAGGTACCATAGGGCCTTTATGGAATGATTTTCCTCGTTGTAAGATCCTTGTTGGTGTCCATTAATTTAATACTTGTGTGATCCCCTTTATATTTATTGAATTTGTATTCGTAAAAGGTGTGAATACAACTGGTAAGGCACGTGAAGGATCTTGTGCTTGTGATATTTCAATATAACTTGTCTTAACTGGCTGCATGACACTTGAAACATGAGGTATAGGGCCAAGACCTTTACATCCTAGAGGGAGGATTGTTGTCTTATCAAGTTCCCCATAATGCAAAGTAGATTTAGTGCCAACATGTAGCATATGCAAAGTCTAAACAATCTTTGCATTGGGATAATAATCATGCACGAATTCTTGTATTGCAAAAAACTATGATAGTTTGCTCACTGTGCTTATACTTTGAGTATTTCGTTTATTTTCAATGAAAATATTTTATAGGTGTGTCTAGTAGGTAAGAGGGAGAACAATGAATCACTAATTGCATGCATCCTAAAATTGCCACAAAGATTCTTAATAAGTATTGTCTTTATTACAATGGTTAAGCCAAAAACTTCTGCCTTTAAGCCTGGTTAGATATGAAGAACTGTTGTGGATGATTAACCCAAGTGAAATAGCTTCTCTTCCTCCCAGTTAAATTATGGAAAAACTGGCCCCGGGGTAAGGTAGCTTCAAAGTACATGGTTGACATTTGAGCTATTGCCTTTCAAATGCACGGTTAAAATTTTAAGCACTGCTATGGAATACGCTTGTATTGTACATGAGCCCATGAATGAGCAAAAAAAAATATTTCCAGTGTTACATGCTAAAGCCAACGAGGCATTAGAGAGTAGCCTAGAATGGAGTGCACGATGGCTGTAGGCGTTTAAGTTATTCTCAAAAGAAAAATAGCACGATACAAAAAGATTGGAGATAAGTGAAAACTAATTTAGGAGGAGGAGGAGCTTCCACAGATCTGGGAATGTAAGCATACTTTCCCATTCCTCCAAGCAATTGGCCATTTGCGCCTGGCTATAAATATGGTCAGCATCCGGTAATGGCCCCACAGACGCTAATGGCTCACCATTGCTTCCATTTTCTCGTGGGAACAACACCTCTCTATGGTCTTGATCAGCTGTGTGAGTTGCTCTGCTCACGACGTCAAGGCTGGTGTTCGTCACTGCGGCATGTTGGGATGCCTGAACGGTACTATCAATATTGCTGTTGAATTGACTTCGCACCAGCAGGGGTGAATAGGTATACGCGCTGCATCCAGTCATTGAATTTTGGATGCAATCATCAATATAATTTACGATGGAAGATTGCTGGATCAACGTCCTCGAACTCTGGCCGTGTGGTGCTGGATTAATACAGGACTGCTCGCTCGACGTGCTCGAGCTCTGGCCGATTAGCTCTGGATGAGCTAAACAAAGTGCGGAATTGGTGGACAATCTGGTGCCCCAGCCATGTTCGTTATTGATATATTGGGCGACAGGCAAAGTAACGTTCTCCGCTGTTTGGCGCCGATCGCCGTGCAGGGTGCTGAAATTGGCAATACTGGAATGGCGACTGATTATGCCAGTGGATTGCAATGTGGTTGGACTAATCTCTGTATAAGCTGCCAAATTCAAATAGTTTTCTTGGTACTTATCTAGGAAAGTTGGTCGCTCTGGTGTCGAGAGCATAGACGGCTGAACCGCGGTTGGCATTTCTGCAAGGAGCTGGCTGTTGCTGCTGCTGCTGCTACACGTTCTTGTTAGTTCTACTGCAACAGCAGCTCCATCTTGATCCACAGTTGGCCCATTCATGAGCAAATACTCACTGTTGTTGCCACTCACATAATTGTTGCCCCAAATTAGAGGCATGTGATTTTGTTGAGGCTGCAAGCTTACATTACTAGGCTTCCGAGCGGATAATGAGATGTTGCTGTCCTTGATCAGACAAGGCTCGCTCGCAATGGCATAGTCCTCAGAGGACGAAGTTGAGTATGAGCACTCATCCAAACTTATACTCATATTATTCCCAGACCCAGTGGTTAGTGAAATGTCTCCATTCCCTTCTTTCTCAACATTACACGACTTTATACACTTGCCATCACCGGTCAACATGTCGATGTGAATCACCTGGATAGGATCTTGGTGGTTGGCCTGGCTCTTGGTTGCATTTGTACTACCAGTACTCTCGTTACTTTCACTAACCATTGAAAGCAAAACATGAGAAGAGCTTGGGGTCTCACTTTGCTGAGTCAACGTCATCCTCTTCTTGATTTGGGTGTTCCACAAGTTCTTAACATCATTATCTGTACGTCCTTTCAAATGCCTCGCGATATCAGACCACCTGCTAATAGCAAACAAATTGTTATCTTCTACAACCACTTGCAACTTGTTTACTAGGGCAAATGATCCATCAAGGGACCTCCATAGTAAGCTTATAATTTTCAAAAAACATAACTTTCACCTCACACTAGTGAGTTACACTTAAGCCTACCAACATTGAGGAGTCAGGGATATTATCAACTTTAGTAATATTTGGAAGGCCACGAACTCTCTTGTGTTTGATAGTGACCTCTCTGGGGGCTACCTTTTCAAAGATTGTACAAGAAAGCAAAGATATAATAGGTGTGATAAGTAAAAGACATAGCTCGGATGATTGGCTTAGGGCAACCTTTGCCATCCGATCGAGCCCAGTGCAATAGTTAACCACTAGGTCAGGGCTGGAAATTACAGGGCACCCTTGCTCTTGCTAGGGAAGGGGAACTTTTATGGTTGCCAGTCCCATGGGAAGGGTAATGTTGTGGTCCAACCTTCACGATGCAGCGTTAAAAATTTTCCACCCTTCCAATCTAAACACAATAAAGTTGTGATTGCGAATCTTGGCATTATAGAATGTCATGTTATGATTAGCTTAGCCTTAAGCACAAATGTGTTTTCCTAGTACAATCAAACATATAAAATGAGATGTAGACCGTGGGCTGATGTTGTTGCATTGGGAGGTCGGGACCAATCAATTTAAATGCAGGAAAACCATTCTTGAAACACAAACCGCAATGCCAATTCATATGCCAGGCATCAAAGAGGTAAAACTTGTGCGAAGATTTAAATGGGCTATTTAGCAATAGTGGTTGTCCGCTAAGGAAAAAAACGCACCATCCGTTGATTGCATGCAGAGAAGGCAGATTGGCTATCACGCTTTATACTAAATAGTGGCTCCCAATGAGAATCTCCAATCACTTCGAGTTGAGCGCACAACAGTGCATTAGTGAAAAATCTAAAGTTTGCAAAAGCACAGTAGACTCGAGAGAAAATGAAATTTTAGGCAATTATCATAAACCTCCTAAGACCAAGCTCAGAAGTAGTGATGCGTAGCCCCGCTATCAGTCCAACTAATATATGATAGAAATGTAGTATTCTGAATAACAGAAAAGGAAAGTCTCAATAAGGGACTCTCCACTCTCGACTCTAGAGTCGACACCCAATTTCCAAAGTGGGCACCTAGTTGTACATGTTGGATAGTGGCTAGCATGAAGTAACCCCTGCAGGGCAATTTGGGAGCTTCCCCTTCCTGGGGAAGGTTTACTATGCACGGACCCTTCATTGAGGAAGGGATACTTGACCAACATGCTCTTCTGAGTGAAGGGCTTACAAATTTTTGCCATGCATGTGCAAGGCAAAATGCCTCGGGAAGGGCAGGCAGGCTTGCAAATTTCGGCCCTGCACTAGGTACTAGTAATTAAGGTCGGTTGTAGCCCTTTGTCCCTCAAGGCTCAGCATGAGCTTGAGGCTGATTTGTATTTCCATTGGTGACTTTGTAATACAATCACTCACAATTGTGAGTTTGCAAAAATACAAATAAAAAATTTGAAGGAAATTAACTCCAACGTAACACTATAACTAAGAAACGCACTATAGTAGAGCAGCATGTAAAGGTTGTAGGTTAAAGAGCTTGATAAAGTAGTCTTATGCTCTATGCATTGCGCTGATATTTAATGACATCCACTTAACAACTAGCATTCCAAAGACACATTGAAGCATATACATTAGTTGATATTTTGAAGGTTAAGTCAAGGAAGTTGTTGATATGATTACCTATTACCCATGGCCTCATGAAGCTGAACTATGAGGTTAATCTCATCAGAGGAGAACTTGCCACGTTTCAAGTCCGGTCGAAGGTGATTTAACCATCGTCGCCTGCAGCTCTTTCCACAACGTTTTAACCCTGCATGGTATTCTGCAATTAATAATTCTCAATCTTATCACGTGCATTCAAAGACTTGCTTTGTTTGTAGGAGCATACATGCATGAATTATATAGAACACTTTTACTCATCGAAACACCCTCCACGATGTTATACACTTGTTAAGGTTTCTAAAGTTTGATAACTGCATGGAAGAAGAAACCTACTCCCTCAAAGCGGTAAATTTAACTACGGGAGGTAAATTTAACCTTTGAAATTGAAGTTGAAGGCTAAAGCATATCCACGTGCACCAATCATGTAACTAGCTAAAGCGGTAACGACAATTGATTAATGGAGGTCGCGTGTAATGATACCGAGGGAAGTATACCAGCGTTGCGCGCGATGTCGCTCCAGCTGCCATGGACGTACGTGGTGATGCAGCGCACCAGCCGCTCGTCCTCGTCTGGCGACCACAGCACCTTTCTCATACTATGCGATCACTAGAGCGGCGATCATTAGCCTGTTTGAGAGAGAGAGAGAGAGAGAGAGAGAGAGAGAGAGAGAGTCTGAATCTTAGACCGAGGCCGCTATTATAATCTGGTGCTGCAGCACGTCGTCGGGGATTGATCAATGAGGGTGCGCATGCGAATCATGTTGGAGCTGATCTGTCGCAGCCCTAATTATAACCGGAGAGACCCTTCTCAAGCTCTAGAGAGAATCCTACAATCATGAATGTCCATCCCGCACTTGAATGAGGTGCCAAAGGTGCCATCTCAATATGGCTCCAGTGTCCACGGTCCACCTTTAGGCTTTAGCGCATGCTTGTACAAGGACGTAGCATCTATCCTCGTTTGTACCGTTTGCATGATTCAACTTTTTGTTGCTTGGGAATTGGTGCATTTATGAGCATGACAGTGATCTTTCTACCAAGCTGCCCTTCACCGAGCCTCCTTATACCCAACTTATATTCCATTTCACAAGAGACCGGTCCTTCAAGGAAATGATAAGCTCTCTCTCTCTCTCTCTCTCTCTCTCTCCATTTCTAGAGATGCTCAAATAGAAGAAGGGGACTAGGCAGAGTCATGGTCTCAAGAGACCGGTGAAGATTTTCACTCTTCTTTGATGAGATGATATCAAGCATAAATGTAGCTAGGTATTTCTCTCAAAGGCCACAGCTGCATTGGTCTTCTCTTCACGTTGATAAATCCTTCTTGTTTCTATGTCACTTTTCAAAGAGGAAACATACAAAACTATTTGACCTCCTTCTCAGATTTTCGCACTATTGTAAAGCCAAATAATTCATGTTTCTATTTCTCTTAGCTAGCATTGCTTAATTAATGTTTCCATAATTTTGAGTGTCACAAGTGTAATATGAGACACAGATATTCCAAGTATGCTCCCCAAGACCCGTATTTTCATCTCCATATGCGTAAGGAAGCAAAGAAAATTTGGGGTAACCTCTAGGAGCTATCTTTAATTGACTTAATAAGAGAGTAACAAATTAAAGATCTAATTAAGTCAATTAAAGATATCTCTTAGAGGTTACCCCATCATTCACGTTCATTAGCATTACCCAACAATTATATGTCATCATTCATATTCACTAGCATCATCCAACAATCCGGATTGTTTCCAAGAGTCTAGAGAGTCTTCTACTACCTTTTGTAGGCCATAAATACAATAGTCCCATGAGCATTAAGGATGGGCATGGCTTTTTAACCTAGGGGTCCCTAGTACTCTTTGGAATAATCTTGTTTATTACCACCACATTGCAACATTAAAACTTGGAAAAAATACAACATTTTTTAATAAAGCGTTAAAGAGGGGCTTTAAGCAGGCCTGAAAATTGCAGGGCACCCTTACCCATCCTAGGGAAGGGAAATCTTCAAGAGTGCCCGTCCCATGGGAAGGGTTGTTTGGCATTTTCTACCTTCAAACTGAAGGGAAAAATTTTCCCTGCCCTTCCGATCAAATCTTTACCAAAATCCAGTTTTTGCACATGTGTTTTCGAACAATTGTAACTTGTAAAGAAAGTTCTAAAGTATAATGAGAAAGGGTGCACTTTGAAAACATTGCACATCAGTACTAAAAATCATTTCCTACAAGATACACAATGAGTAAGAGAAGTAGTAAGCTATAAATGGGACATGCAAATATTTGGAACTTCAAATGTCCTGTAATGCAGCTGCGGTGACGACATCATACAACATAATACATCTTGGCATTTGTTGGATGTACCCTTTGCTAGAATTTTAACCATGAAGAGTCTCCCCTTGAGTTACAGACCTTCCATTGTTGAGCTCATGAAGTTACCGCTATCGCTATTCTCTCTCTGAAGCTAGGGTAGCCATCTCTTGAAACTTCCAAGTTCCCTCTAACTCGTTCTCGTCTCCTAAGAATCAACAATGACAAACAATTAGATCCTTAGAATGTAATATACATAAATTGTAGCATCCTAATCATCAAACATGGTGCCATCTTAAACATGATGAAGTGATAAGTATGCGTTGGTATAAATAGGCTTTGGGAGCATGCCTAGCAAACCAGGAGGCTAGCACTATGTGAATCATGATTTGTGAAGGAGCCTTGAGACTTGAAGGACCTTTGGAATCGTAGAGAGTCGTCTGGACTCACAACCTAGAGGTCGCCCAAGGGACTCCTAAGGAGAGCTTGCAGTTCATGGATAATGGGAGAGTGCTAGGCAATTCTGGAATGTGGATCTTGTAGTTGATCGTGAGTCTGAGCCCTTGTAAGAATCAATCGGTATCTGAGAACAATTTCAAAAGATTGTGTATACCAAATCAAAGTGGGAAGCAAAAAGAGTGCTTAATCTTTACTCTCTCCGTAATTTCCTTCAGTAAGGCATTATTCAGCGATGCTTTGAGTTAATCTCTGGTGTACTTACTTCTCTCTTTTTCCAACCCACTAGCCTTGATTACATGGCATCCCTCAAACCTCCTCATCTCAATTGGAACTTGGATATAGAAGCTCTATGTCAGCATTTGGTGGATGAAAGAGACGAGTGATGAGACTCGTCACTCAAGCCCGATGCCCTCATTAGAAAACTCGCGAGCAATTGAACTTTCAACTCTCAAGTTCAAACTTTAAACTTCAATCTTCGCACTTCGTCACCTCTATAGTTTGCCCAACGCATTAAAATTCCCTATATTAAAAAGCTTACCTTAACTTTTCTAAAGGTGCATGGCAATGTATGCTTGAACAACCTTCAAAATCAGATTACATACTCATCAGTGACTCTCAAAGTCCATAGAACATCCTCTAGGTACAAGTCCAAAAGTCCCAATCCCAAGCATTCGCATGATTAATCTTTGCAGGGCACTTTGAGAGGTTGCCCTTCCCTAGGAAGGCCTTGCAAAAATATGCTCTTCCTTGGGGTAGGGCCAGTCGAACAACCTGTCCTTCCTAAGGAAAGGCAATTATAAATTTTCCCGGCGTGTGCAGGGCTAGCAGCAAAGGAAGGGCGGGAAGGGTTGCAATTTTCGGCCCTGGCTTTAAGTTGGGGGCCGCATAACATCTCTTAACATCTTATGGTGAGTTTTCGCCTCACTTCTTTTGCTCGTCTCTTTGAGGATGTGCTTGACACTCAAGAAAAAGACCTGGGTTCTCCTATCAATAGAGCTACATCACAAGACGTAAGTTCTTTTGAGAACATTGAAGTGGCATATTACAACCCTCCATAAGGGAAGTGTGTTTGACTAGAAGAATTAGAACATATAGTCCTAGAAATGCTACAAAATCAAGCATAGGTTCTTATTTGTGACTTATAATGTCACTATATATATATTTCTAAACTTTGTGGTTGTCAAATTCCGATTATGCACTCAATTGTGCCTTTTGTTGAGAAAAGAAGTATAGTCTATTCCTTAGAAAAGTAACCTCATATTGCAAAACTCACACCATGAAAAAGAGCTCTCATCACCCAAAGGCACATATCACCATGTGCTATACACATCATTTTCTTTCATATGCATAGACTGTATATATCCCTTGTAGATGGTCCCACATTGCTTTTTCTAAAGAAGAGAAAAGCAGCATTGCAAGGTGGGAAAACTTGAAGAGGTGAAGTGAAAAAGACCTGTATGCATATAGTTAAAAACAGAAGCAGACATTGGCCTCAGTGGCCATCAAGGAGAGCCTTGGACAATACCTAAAAGTTCCTCTCAAAGGAGCTAGTTGCCCACCTCTTATTTACTCCCATGTCTTGAATGAACTATCAACATAAAACGTTACATCTAGGATGATTGTCCAAAAGTAAAAGGTTTTACAAAAAATGAATGTCATTCTCAAAACCAGGGTGTCTCTTTAGTCACATACTCACCATTGAATATAACTCATTGCAAATTGCAATACACTTGCACATGCCTTAACACACACTAGATATGACTTCACCTCCACATAATGTGTACCACCAAAACTATATCATAGTAAAGGCTCATTTTCTCATCTAAATCATGCACCATTAATATTTTTTGTATAGTTTGATATTTCTAGATTAAGAGAGTGATCCTTGTATTATTCATTTTTTCTATTATTCAAAGTTCAAACTTAAAAGACCCATAAGATGGTTTTATATTAATTGTTATCCTCAAAGGTAACACTACTTCCAATAGAAAGTTTATATTTTATCAGCGAAAGGTTATCATTCAATTTAATTCATTTTGCCATAGTCTAATAAAGTGATTGCAATATAGGTCCCATAATCGATACACTACATTTTTGTGAATGTTTGTAACAGATAATTGACACCTTGTATTTGGACAATCTTCACAAAATGTTCAAAGAATTCTAGACACAAAAACTTTTGGTGTTGAAAAATTCTTCAATTTATGTGGACCTCAGACACTTCTTTTTTGAGAAACACTTTTGCATGAGAAGGTGGGGCATCAGAAAAAATTCTACTCCATTCAAGAGATATATCTCTCATGACAGAATGTTGCACCTTCTATCTAAACGCTTACACACATTTTTAAAATATCGTGCTATAGGCAAAAAACTACAAGTTTTTGGTTTCCTTGTTCCGCAATTTTGACTTGCAAGTTTTAATACAAGGCTTTTAGTATAAAACCTCAAATTAACTTCAGGGATTTAAAATTCAGGTAATCACTTAAAATGAAATTAAAGTGAACATCTAGTGGATAAGGTTAATCTTTTGCCTGGGGAGGTCACCTAATAAAAATGTAACCTATCACGTGAATTCAACAGAAGGGTATTTAAAGTTCTTGAAACTTACAAAAATATATATACAGAAGGGCATTATTTTTTAAAATTTGAAAAAAACTTACATATTTTAAAAGAAAAGGGTACATTATATTCTTAACAAAATTCACAGATAAGGGGTTTTACAAACATGTCTTAAACGCACATGATATGGTAGTTTTACACATAGTGAACCCCCCGAGATCTTTTGTTAACACTAGGTTGGTAACCTAACAGGACATAAAACTGTCCTTTGCAAGGTCCAAGAAAAACTTAACAACTCCTAGAAGAGGTGTTTATTCACAAAACCCTTCATTGAGAGTATTCACAAGACCCATGTGCTTTAGGAAAAATTACAAGAATGTTGAAATGTGTAATCCAATGGAAGAACTAAGCCCTCAAAGTAAGTGCTTTTTTACAAACAACAAAAAACGAGAAGTCCATTAGTGCGTAGCTTAGTGCTCCTAAAAAAAAATTGTTCTAGTCATTCCAACAATTTTACAGGAATCTATAACGGTATAGATTTCAATTGGAAGAGTACCTATGACCTCAAAAAATCTATTAGAAGTCTCACATTTTACTTGAAATTAGCATGTTTTTAAACAGTTTGAGGTGTAAGTGCATTTACGGTTACACATGGCTAATTGATCATTCAATTTAGTATACGAAGCACTTTATGAGCACTATGACTCTTGCTAGGTATCACTGAAACAAAAAAGTCACTTCTTTTCATCCTCCATTGATAATGACAAGGAGATTATGAATGAGAAGTTCTTCCCAGCTATAGAACACTGTAATACTAGTAAGTTATATTGTAGAGGAACAAATTTGCAAGCTTGAATCAAGGTCCTCCATGATAATTTTCCATGTGCACCATGAATAGGGATGACCAAAAAACATTATGCACATTAGAAATTAGAAACCATTTTATAACAATGTATTTTTTTCTAAAAATATAAAGCTTATTAGAGCCATTCTAGAAGGACAAAAGATAACATGTCAAAGCACTAACTTTACAACAAGAACAAATTCTTTCAACCTAATATGCATACCACATTGGTCATCATCACCACATTTGAAAAGACTTGCATATACTACTGTTCAATGAATATAAGTTACAATGACCATAGCCTCCCACAATGATAGATAGACCTAATGAGAAAAACCATACAACCATGTGAAAGAGATCCATATGTACATTGGCCAAAAGGATAGCCATAAACTATAAGCATTTGGACGTCTTTAAAATCACAAGTGCTATTCTAGCATAGTTATAACCATAACAAGGCAATAATGCCATCATAATCATATCATGGCACATGTTTCTATTCCATGTTTCAAGAGAAACATATTCTAAAACCCATTAGTGATACCATAAGATTCATGAGACAGGAGCTACCACATGTTCACAAGACCATAAGCCATCCACAACATCATGTCAAAAATACTTGGTAAGATGTAAAATGCTTGGCGCGATTAAAAACACCAAGAAGACCGAGAAGGATCACAAAATTTTGGTAAGATAGAGAAGACTAAGCAAACAGACTTGGTACCTAATAAAACCACTTTAGTGCGTACATAAATCATAAGACCACAAACCCTAGAAAGCATTTGGCAAAGGGCTCATGCACACCCTTCCGTACATAAACCACATCAAGTCCCTCCAGTGGAGTATTATCAACAAGCAGCACAAACCCTAACAAAGTTGGGCATGAACATTAACTTCATCAACTCACTCCACCTAACCATCATACACAAGATCACAAACCTTGGCGTACATAAACCACAAATACTTGCTCCAAATGAACATTACACACTCATGAACTTTGCGACGATGAGAGGAGGACAAGAAAAGAAAGAGAAAGCCATCTACAATGGGAGAGCAAGCATCTATTGTCGCCATATGTTTCCTTACCAAAACATAATCTTCCAAAATTTGTTCCTACAGTTGTCACCATAAACAAGTGTAAAAACACTCCGAGTGAACCCTGGCAAGAGAGAACTGGACAACAAACCAACAAGATAAATCATGAGACCCTGGCAAGATAAATCATAAAACCTTGGCAAGAACTCATAAAACCCCTGGCGAGAAAGGAAAATCATAATTTCAAGAGGGAAACACTGGATCAATTGTAGGCTATTTCAGAACCACTATTATAAGTGACAAAACGCAGACACAACCCATAACCTGGCAATTCACAACCCATAACCTGGAGACAAAAACCCTGGCGAGATTGAACCCTGGCGAGATTTCAAACCCTGGCCTGGCGAGACAACAAACCTTGGCCAGCCAAAACCCTGGCAAGATTGCAAATTGTAACAAGACAAAACCCTGGCGAGACACTACCATGAAGTATAAAACCATAACCATCAAAAAACAAGAATGGACCTCACAACTTGTGCAATTGCCATAATCATAATTGGGCCCTTGCCATAACCATAAGCAACAAATAAAACCATAAACATAACCTAGCAAAAACCATAAACATAACTTGGCACAAGAACATCTCTATCCATAATTGCCACAAACACATATGCCATAAAAAGACCAAGATATAAAGATTTCCATATCCATAATTGAGCACTTTCCATAACCATAAAGTGGCCCATGACCAAAACAACCACTTAAACTTGTCCTTGCCACAAGGCACATCACCAAAACCATAACAAAATGCACATTGTCTTCACCCAATCCCCAATCCCTGGAAACAACACAATCGGCTAGGTGGCAACCATATAGAAGTTCTTGACATAACCAAAGGCATCTGTCATAACCGAAACCATAGACAACCATAATGCCGCAACAAAAGATCGTGCCAAAATATCACATGAAACCATATTACCTGCCATAAGACCACAACCAAAGAAACAGACCATAAGCTCAAAATAAGGGCAGCCCATGTCAGACCAACAGCAAAGGGAAAAACCAACAGCAAATGTAAAAACCTACCATCATCAAAGGGAAAAACCAGTAGCCAGAAGGACCAGCAAAAGGGACCAGCCATCAGCAAAGAAAAACCAGAAAAACCAGCAACCATTTGTCACCAGCAAAAAACCAGTAAACCAGCAAAAAGAACCAGCCATCGGGTAGAATCCATCAGCCAAACCCTGCATCTCCTGCAAAAACAGAAGTTAGAGAGTATGAGAAACTAGGCCTAAGCCATGCAAGTATGACAACAGTCACTAGACCATGAAGAATGCTAAAAGACTTACATAAGATGGAGTCTCGTCGTCTAGTGACTCTCGAGCGACCATCAAAGAGAAAATCAACAACTACCCTTGCATGGTAGTCCTTGAAGCAAGGATCAACACACATTACCTTCTTACACTTACCACATCCCCAAATAGTGCGGGACGGTTTCGAGCCCTGCACTTCTTTGTGCTCAGACAAAAGCTTCTTCCGTTTTGCTGAGCATACCACACAATACCTACTTGTTGTATCATGCAAACGAATGGGAAAATGGCCATTGTATGCATCCTCTATCACCGGTCGCTTACACACATACGGCCTAAAATCATTATTTACCAGCTGCTCATGCATATGTAGCATAAACTCAAACCTGAATACATCCCTCTTGCCATAGAGGTCTTTCCAAATGATCCAACGATTTGTGAAGACGTAATCCATGAGACCCCAAAAAAATGCATGCCACCACTTAAAACCATGCATTGTACTTTGCAAGCTATAACCACTCCCAAGAACCATACTATCAAATGTGTCACAACCAGCCTTACATGCATTGTATTGCACCGCAACATCAGGACATACAACCTCCCTCCTCTTTCCATCACTCATCAAGCACTTTACCTCACCTTTATGCATTCCATAACAATTAGAAGCAAACAAAATTTCTTTCTTGTCCATCCATGTGCAAGAAAGGACACCTTGCTTCTTGCAATATGCAAACCGGCAAGCACCTCGTGCTTGCTTACCCAAATGTAGCATCTTTGCATGTGGGAAGTACTTTCTATTTGCTACATAAGTACCTGTACCACCTTGGACTTCATGAAGCAAGTGCTCAAGAAGCTTAACGGAGGTAAAAAACCTGTCAAAAAACACATGATGACCCTTCCTTGGAAGGGATTTTACCAAATTTGCAACTGCATGAAAAGAAAGTTCTGGGCATGGCAATTTATCATAGATTTGAAATGCATGATTATACCCCGTTGATGAATCACATAGGTTCCATACCTGTATGCCAAACTTATGAGGCTTCTTTGGATTGTAAACCCTACATGGGTTCAATTTGCATTTAGAGGGAATTATGCACTCATCAACAGTGACACACTTGCCTACATTGTAATGC
Source organism: Adiantum capillus-veneris (assembly GCF_014529385.1). NCBI lineage: Eukaryota > Viridiplantae > Streptophyta > Polypodiopsida > Polypodiales > Pteridaceae > Adiantum > Adiantum capillus-veneris. The sequence goes on from NC_140933.1 coordinate 68,885,891, forward strand.
TTTTGAAAAGTGTAATTCAGCCTCTCCTCCAAATCAATTAATTGCCACAACTTGTGCTCTCTACATCCACGAGGTGGCCTTTGTGCATTGTCTCGTAAGTGGAGGAACCGTTTAATTTGCTGAAATGTGGTTTGGCTCATCTTCTCACCAAAGTTAGGAAACAAGAGTGAGCCTACCACATCATCCTTCCAATAGTGTTTCTTGGAAGGCATGTAGTGAAGTGCCATGCCCACTGCTATGCCCATGAAACTCATAAAAGAGTGACGATCAATAGGAACCCACCTACGCATGGAGTCATGCAAGCTCCCACACCTTCTCCTCTCTTTTTCTGCATACGTGTTTGTTTCACTTACAATGTGATCAATGAGATCTAGTGGAAACAACATCAAAAACAAATGAAATTCACAAAACTCACGAGGTAAATGACCCAAATCGGGTCCATGGACTCCATTGAAGGGAGGGAGAGTCCTAAATGTTCCATGGGGCTCTTGCTCAAGGCCATCACCACTATGCCATTCCGGAGGAATAACATCAACAAAGTCATTATCCGCTTCGGGAGAGTCATCAAGTACCGGCCCTTCTGCCTCCAAGGCCTCATCATCACCACCTTCAACCCCCTCACCCTCCGATGCATGCTCATCATTGCTTTCCTTGTCATCAACTACATCAAATGGGCTAGGTGAGGGACTAGCTCTACCTCCTGCATGCGGTAGTTTATGTCTACGAGGTCGGCCACCATTTCGGCCACTATATTTGCTAAATTCGGGTGATGGTCCTGAGGCATCATCACTTGTAAGCGTGCTACAGCCCTTGGGTCTACCCCGGTTTCGTGGTTTGGGTGGCCTTCCATGCTGCTTTGCAATCGGTGTGGCCTCCACCGGAGTGCTTTCAAAATCAGGACGGCTAAGAGGAGTATCCTCTTCAAGATGGTAGGAATGGTTTCCCTCCCTCAATGCATCCTCAGCAAGCTTCCTCCACATTTCAACCATAGGTGCATGACTAGATTGACCAATTTCATATGTGGAAGAAACAGGGGTACTTGCATGGCTTACCTTGCTTATTTTCCGAGTAGAAGTGAGATTCAGGGAGCTTTGAACAAGGTACTCGCAGATGCCATTCCAATTTGCAGCATAGGACTTTGGATCCCCCTCAGACTGACATGCAAATTTTTGAGTTTTTGCATGGTACTTGTGTATCACCCCAAAGAAGAACACCTCAGCATGATTATCCCCAAATTCTTGTTGTGCCCAAGAAGCCCCAAACCAAGCCGCGGGTACTTGTAGCAGGGCACCTTCTTGGGCCGCGAGAAACTCAGAGGAGCGTCCAGCACGGTTGCAGCCTACCTCTGCAGGTGAGTAGCGCCTTCGATTGAGCTCCATGGGCGCAGAAAAATTTGATCCCTGCACCCGTTCCTCGGCCTCTGTTTCTCGGATTTTTGGCTCTCCTCACGCTGCCCTACCCCAATTGCTTGAGTTGGGGCTTTCATTTGGATCCCTTGGATCTAGGCAAGATCCTACGGGCCTCAATTCTCCCCGATATGGAGCCCCCATGCATGAATTTGAGCTTTTGGGGAGGCACGACACTCAATTGGAAGGTGGCTGTTGCATGCAATTTTCCATGCTTGGATTGGATAGTTGCTTAATTACTCAAATTAGAAGGCATGCAACAATGTTGAAAAAAATTCCAAGTTTTTTTCAAGTTTGTCCTCACCTACCCCAATTGGTCAATCTATGTTATCTAACTTGAATTTCTAGAATTAATTTGTCGAACTTCTCCAGTTAAAAGGACATAAAACTGTCCTAGGACATAAAACTGTCCGGCTACCAACCTAGTGTTAACGTTGACAGAGTCATGCATTTATACTATTGGATGGACGGGGAAGAAACCAATTTTGAAAAACTCCATTTTATATGGTTGTTAACATTAATTAACGCTTTGTGATCACGTAAATTTTTTGAGTGATCACATAAATATTAAATCCTTGATTAACTTGCATTTTCTAGTTTAAGATACTTTGCTAGTAGGAAGAATTGAATGTACTCAAAAGTTTGGCCTCGCATGGTCCACTTTCGAGTTGGTGACTTCTAAATTGAGGCTATACAAATAACCTACCGTTTTTCATTTTTCCTTAAGTATTTATTTTGATAATTATCCTTTTGTCTTGGTTACTTTCTTTGGACAAAAAGATCAACACAACTACAAATCTCAATTAGTTGTAAGACCCCTAGTTGGTTTTTTCCATGAATTGAAGATGCTAAAAAAATAGAAGATTGCATAATTCAAGCCCACATTGATGATGTTTTAAGCAATGAAAAATTTCACCCACCATCATTTCATAACACGCCTTTTCTTCAATAATACTAATATTGTACATGCATCACTTCATGTCAAGAGAGAGAAAGTCCTAATCTACGATTGTAACCAAGCAGTCCAAGGCATCCAAGGCATATCGTAGACTTATCTCTCAAGAAGGCTATGAGCGAGCCACGAAAAGGAACCTCCACTTCATCTGATTATGAGTGAATGTTGAAAATTACGGAGGTCTCATTGGAAAAACACATGGTGAGGAAAAGGAAAATGTAGTGCTCATGTGGTTGTCTCTATGTGCTAGCCTTTGGACCACATGGTGTTATGCACATGCATTGTATTATCAAAGAGCAGAAAGTGTGTATTGTAGATGATGGTGCATGACTCAATTTCTCAGTATAAGCTACTTAAGAAACTAAAACTATTATAAACTACTAGCGCACAATGTTTACAAGGTAGTGTTGACTAATGGATGTGACACCAAGTTGTGGGACATTTAAATTAAAGATGTCCCTCTCATAGTGTAAGGGAACCAGTGCCTCAACTATGTTTATGACACTTATGTGCTTATATTGAAACCATGCTTGGGCACATTTGTTATCATCTTCATCGATGAAATACTTGTTTTTAGTGCACCAAAGAGTATTATTTATAACTTCCTTCATAATTGTGTGGCCTATTACATCAACACAAGCTTTATTTGATAAGAAGAGTAAGTGTGATTTTTTAACAACAAAAGTGTCCCACATTGATCCTATGACTGTAGCAAATAGTATAACAATACTTCCAAAGTCACTACTATATTGTAAATTGGCCTCATCGTACTAGTTTAAATAAATTTTTCTAGGATTTGCAAGTTTGTATCGTAAATTTGATAAATAGAGACTTTTAAATCTCAAGGAGCTTTAGCATCAATACATATACTTTGTATATTCATATTATCAAACCATTTGTCTACAAATCTTACTCTAGGAAGGAATTCAATTAGCCTTTGAGAGTAAGAAACTTGATAGTACATAGTAGCATTGCTTTGCGCACAAAAGAGAAGTATATTCTATAATGTAAACTTTGAAGAGGATCTTATATGGAGATTGTTTTTGACCATGAGAGCATCAAATCACTCACCAATTAAACCAATTTAAAGATTGAAAATTGTAGGTGGACTAAGATTCATTAGGAGCATGATGTTCACATATGGTATCAAAAAGATTGGTATATTGTTCTGGTAAACAAGAGATCACTTAAATTCCAACGCCAATGGCGGGAGTCAGTATATGTGTAGGTAAGTATGGAGGGACATGCACTTTTAAAAAAAATTCATTTTTGAATTTTCGACGGCTGTTTCGATGCATCCTCCGACGCTTGTTCCAATTCCTTTTCCGACGCCTGCGTTTTGATGCCTGTTCCGACGCCTGGTACCGATGCCTATACCATCGGAATCTGCAAAAAATGAACCCCTGCACATTTCTCTTCTTCTTGTGTCTTTTCTCTTGCTCTCTTCCTGCTCACCTCTTACCGATCTGGTGCGAAACAAGTTATTGAAGGTGCTAATCTTGCTCGTGGACTACTCCATAGCACTAAGGTGAGATTGTTTTCAAGTTTACTTGTAGGTTTAGGGTTTAGCATGGTGTGTATCTGTGCATTTTTTGCAGGTTCGACGATGTTTACAACACCTTTTCTTGCTCAAATAGGCGGCATGTGAGTGCTTGAACTCTTAATGCATATTAAATTTATTTAAATTAATTTGTATATTGATAAAAGAAAATTCCATGCTTTAAAAGAAATTATGGTTTGTGTTGTGAAATTTTGTTTGGAATTAGGAAAAAAATTCGTTTTGGTTTATGAAAAATTGTAATTTTGAAGAAATTTTGTTTTTAATTATGTCGTTTTTGAAATTATGCGATTGATGAGGTTTAGGTTTTAGGTTTCGGTTCGGTTTAGTTTAGGTTATATGTTAGGTTATGGTATATATGGGTTATATGTTAAGTTATAAGTTAGGTTATACGTTAAGTCATGCTAGGTTAGGTTAGCTTATAGGTTAGGTTCTAGGTTATGTTTAAATTAAAGGTTAAATTAAGTTATAAGTTATAGGATAGGTTAGCTAAATTATAGGTCAGGTTTAGGCAACAAGTTAGGTTATAGGTTAAGTTAGGTTAGGTTATATGTTAAGTTAACTCATGTTTAGATTATAGATGGACGTTGTGTTCGTACAGTTAGAACTTATGTACTTTTATGTTAATCTAAACACTTATCGATGAAACCTCCAAACACGACCATCTACCAGCGTCTAAACCATAACCTCTAACCCTATTAGCAGACTGAAATGGCCAAGCGCTATAGTTCTAATTGGATTTGGACCGACCAAATCAAAAGTTGCCAAACCTAAGCGGATTTAGATAGCCTACCCTAACGCTCTAAATATAGTAATGTATTAGCAGCCAAAACAAAAGTCGCTAAACTAAAGCCGATAACCCTTAGCAGCTATCCCTAAGCAGACTAAATGGCCTGACGATACTCTAATATGTTTTGGAGCGGCTAGCCCTAAGCATATTGAAATGGAAAAGTGCTACACTAATCCAATTTGGAGCGGTCACACCTAGGCAACTTTACATAACTCACCCTAACACTCCAAAATATGGCCATCTATTAGTGGCTAAACCAACACTAGTCCTAAGATGTTAACCCTAGGTGACTAGCCCTAAGCGGATTGAAATGACTTATTGCTATCCTAATCCAATTTGCAGCAGCCTAACCTAAGCGGCTTTACACACCATACCATAAGTTCTAACTGTCCAAACACAACGTCCATCTATTAGCAGCCAGACGCAGATGACCTGTGTACTTCTACAAACGCAAACGGACTTCAGTTAGGTTTAGGTTATAGCTTAGCTTAGGTTATGTTAGGTTATGTTTAAGTTATAGGTTATAAGTTATAGGTTATAAGTTATAGGCTAGGTTAGATTATAGGTTGGGTTAGAGCTAGCGACAAATAGTAGAAAAAATGCAAACGGACTTCAAGATAACTCGTGTACTTCAAAAAACTCAAATGGACTTCGGTTAGGTTAGTCTATAGGTTAGGTTTAGGTTATAGGTTATGTTATGTTAGGTTAGGTTTAGGTTAAACGAGATAAGAGAAGACATCATCGATGCAGCACGCTTAAATGCTATTGAAGCAATGTGCATGGTGGAGAAGTACTTTCCAACAAACATTATTACCATCCAAATGCATGTAGTTGTGCATGTGGTCAATGAAGTTGCAGTTGCTGGAGTAGTCCATAGCAGGTGCATGTTCTTCTTGGACATATTGATGAAGACTTTAAAGGGGTTTGTTAATCAAAGGGCTTGCCCCAAGGGTAGCACGGTCGAAGGATGTCTTGTACAAGAGTCTCTTGTCCTCATCAATGAATTTTTTGTCTCAATTGATCTAGAGATGCCCGGAATGTGGACTATTGAGGTCAACATCAAGGTGAAGGGGAGGAGCTGTAGGGACGAGGCATCGTTAGGAAGAGGGACATCACAATGCGAGAAAAGGTTATGAGATTTTGCCTTCTCAACTCAGACATCATGCAAAAGTGTCTAGAGAGGTACGAAGGGGAAAAGCAACAACGCTTGACAAATTGTCTTCAATGCAAGTGCAACCGTGCCACTAAAAACCTTCCTTTTCCAGATCATCTCCAAAAATTGCCTGACTTCCCAACTGGGCGGTGGTTAGATGCAACAATCTTAGAGGCAAAGAGTAATGGAGTGTTGATTATTGAAGAGGAAGAGGGGATGGCAAGGGGTTGCGGTTGGTATGTATATTTTAACAACTTCCTTTTGGAGCTCGACATAATCACATCGCTTTAATAACTTTTAGTCTCTTTCAATTTTGTGGCTGCAGTATCACAAAAATGGAGCTTTGTGGTCACATGGAAACACTTCAGAGTGTAACCGATTGATGAACAAAGGGTCACTTTCAACAGTGGTGTTAGGGCATGTTTTGTCCAAGAAAGTAGGAGTAGTGCCAGGGATGAGAACACAAAGACTAGCCAACTTGAATACTTTGGCTACATCCAAGATATCTTGAGATTAGCTTTAGAAAGTTTGATATGTTTATCTTTGATGTCAAGTGGTTCAAAGTTATTACCAGTGGTGTCGTGCAGCTCTGCTATCATGAAGAGAAAAAGAGCAGAGAAATGCAAGATAAGCTTCTTTAAAGTCTACAACTTTAGTGAGCAGTGATCGGGCTTGTTAACAGGCCAAGTTTAATGATTAATGTATGCCAGATGTGGCATAAAAGGGCCAACATATGTCTTAATGATGCCAAAAATGAGTATGCTTGAAGTGAGCACAAATGAAAGACTATGATGTAGAACTGCAGTGCTTAAAGTGCTCTGTCGACCTGTCTTTACGGCTTGTCGATTGGAGCTACGGTGAAGAAGTTATGGTAGTTTGAAATTAGAGTTAATTTCAAATCCGTATCCAATTGGGCAACTGCACCTAGGCTGTAAGAAATGAAATGAATCCACAGGCTTGAAGTGCTCACTTTGTGGAGTGTGTCGGTCTTTTCAGATTAGCGATCGGAGTTCCGGTTGCAGAGATATTAGCTGTTAAAGATTTGTCAGGGGTTGGCTCCGTACCAGTTTGGTCCGCTTGATCGGAGTGCCATCTGGGATTTTTATAGCCTCAGCAGGGTTTGCATGCATTTTATGCAATTTGAGAGGTCTACAGGGATTTACGGCTCGTCAAACAGAGTCCAGCTTGATAAGATTATACGGTTTGAGACCGATGACAATTGTCGGCGCTGCTGAACTAGGTAGTTGTGGCATTATTCAAGATGTTGGTATGGATAGTAAAATTCACAATGATATGGTTAGTGAAGGATTGTTGGAGGAGAAAACATGCCTAGCAATGCCCTAATTGTTATCTATGCTAAATTCGGTGCCGGTTAAAAGGCTGCCCGACTTGAGAAGGTTGCCCAGCTTCAAAGGCCACCCAAAAACTTGAGAAGGTCGCCCAAAGGCAACCAAAGAATTGGGGCATTGGACGCCCACAATGAAGGATTTCCCTCCCAAGCCACTAATGGCCGCCCAAAGGCAATCAAGCCCAAAAATGGCCGCCCAAATTCAATGGGGGCTTAAGTGTGAAGCCAAGCAAGGAAAAGAAAGGCGTAGCGTGAAGTAGCGAGGAGGAACACAGGGATGGTGGGAGAAGCTCGCGACGACTGCCAGTAGGGTCAGGTGGTGGTGAGCAAGAAACGAATGGTACTCAGTTCAGCATGGCGACGACATTTGGAGCGATTTTTGCCGCATTCTCCTCTGCTTCGCATATGACTGCCATGTCATCAACCCCACTCCCACCCCACGTCAATCACTACGCCGTGACTGCGTGGTGGGGCAAAAAACTAAAGAGGGCTATTATAAGGGAAGGCATCGGAGAGTTGTTGGAAGAAGCATAAAAAACGAGGGCAAGAAGGGTTGAAAGAGGAGGAAAACGAGCATCACAAAGTGGAGAAGAAGAGGAGGCAAAGCTCTCTCTCTTGAAGCTTGAAGGCAAAGCTCTCTCTCTCAAAGCTTGAAGGAAATCTCTCTCTCTCTCTCTCTCTCTCTCTCTCTCTCTCTCTCTCTCATGTTGTTTAAGCAAGGGGAACACAATATCCCGCTCTCTCGTACTTGAAGGAGGAAAGAAAGACACAAAATCTCTCTCTCTTGGAAAAGGGATTCGAAGGGAAGGCAATTAAGAAGAGATATAACGAGGGTAAGGAAAGCCAGAAGAGGAAAGAGCTTAAAGCTTCTTCCGAAGCAACCAAGGCGAGAAACCTGTCGAAGCAAGCAAGAGAGCTTGGGCTAGAGAGCAAAGGCAAGAAGCTTAAAGCAAGTAAACAAGGAAGGCTCGGGTTTTCTCTCTCGTGCATAAGCAAGCAACTCGACCCAAAGAAGCAAGAGGTCAAGAGCAGGAGAACGGCAATTAAGTGAGTCTAAAGCAAACAGAGTAAGAAGCTGCACTATATTTGACAATAATCAAAGCTTGATGATCGAGGCAGTGAAGTGAATTGAATCTTGCAGAATCCGCAAGGTATTCGAAGTAGATAAAGCCGTAGAGAAAACTTTCCGTCACCGTTATCCATTAGAGATTGAATTAGCATTTTGTTAAGTCCGGTGTTGTTAATGACCCGGTTAATCCTATAAATGGGAGATTAAAATCCTAGTTAGTAGCTGATCCAAGTGACGGCGCCTGTTAACAGCCTGCCTTGGCTAAGGACTAAATTGTACTCAAAGTAATATTCAATTAATTGTTGATGATTGCGGTGATTGGCAGAACTATCAATGTCCCTTGTTCTCTCTCTTTCACATCTCCCACAGCTAAAGGCCCGGTGCATGCGCGACTCACATAGCAAACCATATCCCCCGACAGCTTTGGTGAACGCGACGTGAAACGATCCGGGGTGGGAGGTAAATATGGAGATACTAGAGCAATTGAAGCAATTTATTGACGATTTCATTTTGAATTGATTTGATAAAAAATTGGCAGTTACAGATTTGCCAAAAATGATGAAATTGGTTCAGGGGTATCTACAACAAGCAAAAGCCATGGAGATAAAAAAGCAGATTGATGATGCTGTAGAGCTAGCACTTGATGGTGTTCAAGAGCAGTATTATATTTTTCAGGGAGATGATCCAGAAGGTTTTATTGCATGTTATAAAGCTGAGATGCAGAGCTGAAATGTTCCAGAAGATCGGATGATTACAGCTTTTGAGGAGGTTGTAAACTCGGATTTTAAAAAGTGGGTTCAAGGATTGGCAGAAGCATATGTTGAGCTTATATGTGAAGCTACTCAATATATGGCTTCTCTATATATGGCACCCAGGTCCCCTCTATATATACATCATCTCATGTGTGTATTCTACACACTTTGGGGTTCTACTTCTGTGTTCTCTCCTTCTCTCAACATGGTATCAGAGCAGTACGTTTTTGTTTTCGATTTTTCTCTTGATCAAAATCGATTTTGCAGAAACTACTCGTATGAGGGATCGGAATCGATGTGGTCTACAACTTTGCAAAAGGAAGTTTTTTCAAATTCTGCACCGATTTTGAGTTATCGTTCACGGACTGCGTACATACCTGAAAAACAGCTTCCGCGTTTTGTTTTTGATTTTTCTGCTAATTGGAAACGATTTTGCAGAAACTACCCGCTAGAGAGACTGGAATCGATGTAGTCTACAACTTTGCAGAAGGAAGTGTTTTCAAATTCTGCACCGATTTTGAGTTATCGTTCGCGGACTGCGTACATACATAAAAAGCAATTTCCGTTTTTTGTTTTTTATTTTTCTGCTTATTGAAAACGATTTTGCAGAAACTATCCGCGTGAGAGACCGGAATCGATGTGCTCTACAACTTTGCAGAAGAAACTACCCGCTATGGGAGACCGGAATCGATGTGGTCTATAACTTTGCAGAAGAAAGTTTCTCTAAATTCTGCACCGATTTTGGGTTATCGTCTCGGACAGCGAATATGTTTGAAAATCAAAATTTTACATTTTGCTTTTGATTTTTCTCAGAATTGAAAACTTCTCAATTATATTTTTCTTCATCAATCATATATTTGTTACTGACGTAATTTTGCTGCAGAAGCCAGTTACACATCGTTCCGATTCAGTCGAGCCGTTGATGATCGTCCAAATTCTATCGAGCTACTGTTGGTACATGATCTTTTGTTATATGATATACTCGTTCATTGATTCTCGTATAATTATTCTTTTAGAGATATAGTTTACGTCGTTTTATTGATAATTTCTCATTGATACCATAGTGATTTTGATGGTACCATGATGATGTTTTGTTAATACTTTGGTCATGGTGATTTTCGTTGATACCATGATGATATGTCATTCATATCATGGTTATTCTCGGTGGTGCCATGATGATATTTCATTGATACCATGGTTATTCTCCGTGATGCCATGATGATGTTTCGTTGATACCATGGTTATTCTCGGTGATGCCATGATGTTGTTTCGTTGATTCCATGGTGATTTTTGTTGATACCATGATGATGTTTTGTTGATACCATGGTTATTCTCGGTGATACCATGATGTTGTTTCGTTGATACCATGGTTATTCTCGGTGATGCCATGATGATGTTTCGTTGATACCATGGTTATTCTCGGTGATGCCATGATGTTGTTTCGTTGATACAATGATTATTCTCGGTGATATCATGATGCTTTTCGTTGATACCATGGTCATTTATTCATTTTTATTGATATAATGATGATATTTTGTTAATACTTTGATATCATGATGCTTTTCGTTGATACCATGGTCATTTATTCATTTTTATTGATATAATGATGATATTTTGTTAATACTTTGATGGTATTCATTGATCACTACATTGATAAATGTTGTTTTATGTAGTATATACACATATCATTTGTATCACGTAATCACACATTTTGTACTTTTACGTTTATACTTTATGTACCATATGTTGTCGTGCGTATATATGTCATCAAAAGAGTGGCGTCGCGAACCATCTCTTATGGCATTGTGAACGTAATTATTTCATTAACGATGCTAATAATTTTCATGACATGTTCTTTTTGGAGTCTATGATCTATGTAGGATTGATCAAAGAATTGATTTTATGAAGACAAACTTGGTGACAATAAAAGATTTATGAAGATATGTTTGGTGATGCCATATTGATGACAACATGAAGACATGTTTGGTGATGCGATATTGATGACAAGCTACACAACAGATTCACTGAGACACTTTTGATTACAAGCTAATCGATAGCTTTTATACCTCTTTATTGAACCTTTGTATTCATTATTGTATTTGATAGGATCGGAGTAATGTAACTCCTCATAAAACATTCATTGTAAAAGGAGTGATGTAGCTCCTCGTAAACATTTGTATATTTAATGATTTTTATAATATAACGGTGGGTGTATATAGAGCTGTGGGTTTTTCCCTTGATCCCCCAAGGGTTTTTTCATCCACAGTTAGGGACCCGTATTTGAGCGGGGGTGTTGAGCTTATATGTGAAGCTACTCAATATATGGCTTCTCTATATATGGCACCCAGGTCCCCTCTATATATACATCATCTCATGTGTGTATTCTACACACTTTGGGGTTCTACTTCTGTGTTCTCTCCTTCTCTCAACAGCATATCCCACACGGTGGGAGTATTTTGCAGAGGAATTTATTTACGAAAGCTGAAGGATTCTAGATCGGGAAGTAAAGGAGATTACTAAACAAGTGAGGTTGTCTTCAGTAAAGGTGAAGGGGATCAGATGAAGATCCTCAATTATGATGAATTTTGGGAGCATATTTCTACAAGAAGTAAAGCCAAAGAAAATGTTGAGCTGGAAGTAGCAAATTCAGTTTAAGAGGAGCTTATTTTGAGCAACGAAGAAAAAGTAAATGATGAATTTGATGCTGAAACATGCTTATATGAATTATTTTCAAAGATTGATTGCATGGACGCTACCTTTAATAATGGTTCCACTGCAGACATAGACTATACAACAAGTGGTTCGCAAGTTGTTGACCTTCACATGGGTTATTCAGAAGGAGTTCATCAAGCAGATGAGCCTCTACATGACATTACTAAAATTATCAGCACTATAGCCGAGCAGGACAACATGTTTGGTGTAGATGAGTGCATAAATAAAGCTATTATATACACAGTAGCTAATGAAGTGACTAAAATTATGGACCCAACACAGGATGAGCCTGAGGATGTCAATGAACCTATGATTGCTACTAACAATATGCTTGCAGATGTTTCTATCATAGAAGAGGATGCTATAATCGGTGAATTTTTGTCTAGACCTGAAGGAGATGTTTATGACAGTATAGAAGAGCTTTCTGATGCGCATACCTCTTCAGAGGGGGTGCTAGATGAGCCTTTATAGTTCTATAATGTATTTTCAAGTGCAGATGAGGAAGCAGAGGATGATATGGATGAGTATGAAGATTGCTTAGATCATGTTGATTGTGAACAAATTATTGACAAGGATTTTACATCTATGCTTGTACATGGGTTGCATGAGGAGATAACTCCTACAGTTTTGATTAATGTTGAGACTTCCAAGGGTGATTTTTCCGAGGATGCTATGGACAAAGATTTATAGGATAAAGCTACTTTTCATGATCAAGATGAAATCCCAACAGGTGAAAATTCGTATGATGATACAAGTTGAGAGACACCCAAGTTTTTTCGTGATGGCTATGAAGCTAGAGGGGGTGATGATGCTAAATCATCCTTGATACTGTATAAAATGCATAGGGTTTTTCAATTGCTTGGACAATGTGCCAGATGTGGCTGGATTTGGATGCTATTCCTATTGATGATTATGTCAGTGATGTCTTGGCTGCCAGTAAAAGGGAGTCAAATTTCTTTATTGCTTCTGGTAATGAGCTTAAGTTGCCAACAATTTATGGGATGTGGGTGTTGCACTATGCTTCAGGTGAAGCTCTAGTATATTGCGGATCCCATCAATGCTATGTGATCTCGATGGTGTTTGATCCAGGAGATTCTAAGGATATTCATAAGCAGATTCAATATGGATGGATGCTGATCAGTCTGCATAGTAATTGCATGCTATTTGAACCACGGGTAGCATATCTGCACCATAAATTCTTGATGTTGATTGATACAGGAAATGTATGCTCATGTGGATATTATGATGCCCCAATGTGTGGGAAATTTCTTATTACCCCCTTTGATCCTGGGGGCTACTAAAGTGCAAGTTCCAGATACGGAGGATACCAGATGCTTGATGTAGCAGGTTGCGTGATACAAGGTTTTGTTTTCTAGATTATGCTAAGTCAGAAGAGTTTCTCGTTATGCATTCAATAAAATTACATGGCTAGCTTCCAACTGACTTCTTTGGACAATTGATGAAGTATCTTCACATATTTTGAGTTGGTTCTGCTACCAGAACATGAGGTAAAGGACTTGACAGCCATTCCGTGTGTAGATAGAGTAAGGCATACTTGAGCTTGACATGGTTCCTTAAAGCGATCTTAATGGTCAAGCGGTGTGCATCTTTAACTAGAGCACTTGATTCTGGCGGGGTATACTAAACAGGTTATCCATAATTGAATGCTTTGAAGATACGATAGATACGGTTCAAAGATTTTTCATGGGAAGCTACCTAATGATTAAGCTAGAACATTGATGATAGGGTATAAGCCTTATTTCAGTTTTCATATGTTTACCAGTTACGTGAGTCTGATGATGGAAAGAGCTTAAGGTACTTAAAGCATATGTAGATTAAAGTGCAGTTTGCACAGACCGGAGACTGTACAGGTTCAGAGGGGGTGGATGTCGTGCAGCTCCACTGCCATGAAGAGAAAAAGAGCAGAGAAATGCAAGATAAGATTCTTTAAAGCCTACACCTTTAGTGAGCAGTGATCAGGGCTTGTGAACAGGCCAAGTTTAATCATGTATGCCAGATGCGGCTTAAAAGGGCCAACATATGCCTCAATGATGCCAAAAATGAGTATGCTTGAAGTGAGAACATATGAAAGATTATGATGTAGAATTTCACTGCTTGAAATGCTCTACCGGCCTGTCTTTACGGCTCGTCAATTGGAGCTACAATGAAGAAGTTATGGCAGTTTGAAATTAGAGTTAATTGCAGATCCGTACCGGATTGGGCAACTGCAGTTGAGGTGATAGAAATGAAATGAATGCATGGGCTTGAAGTGCTCACTTTGTGGAGTGCATCGGTCCTTTCAGATGAGCGATCGGAGTTCTGGCTGCCAAGATATTAGCCGCCGTTAAAGATTCGTCGAGGACCGGCTCCGTACCAGTTCGGTCCGCTCGATCGGAGTGGCGTTGTGAGCGGGATGAAAACACACATAGCACCTCTATAACTACCCAACACACACTCTTGGAAGGATACACACACACACTATGGGTCACCACTCGGCTTACACAACACACCTGGCCGAGACAGGGAACACACCTATGGACTGAGAGGAGAGAGACTATCCACTTGCCCACTCCACACAAACACACACACACACACACACACACACCCAAAAAACTCAGCTCAAAAGAGGAGAATTTCTGATGTTTAGATACAATGAAGCTCAGCCCAATACCAATGGGGCAAATAGTTTACACAGTATGGGTTAAATAAGCCAGATACAATCACAAACTAGAGCAGTCACTTCGCTCATAGGAGAAACTTACACAGAAAAATAGCAGTAAAAGAGTGAGTAATTTGGCAAAATGGACAGCGCCATCGCGTTCGGAACGGCCCAAAACCCCAGTCTACAATGTCAAAGTGCTCAAATCCGACCTCGGATGAGCAGTTTACGGCCAAAACAAGCTCCAAAATGAGCAAAAACACACCTGCGGCTATTCCTCCTCTCTTCTCCACGTTTTTTCTGATCTTCTCTCTGTTTTTTCAGTTCCCACACTTAGATTTATTAGTTGAGCACCCTTGGCCTTTTAGATGACCTCAAACGGACCCCGAACAGGCCAAAAACTGACCTCGCAGTGCATAGTTGTCACCTTTTTTGCATCATCCGCACACCTGGCACTCATTTCTTTTCAATATTGCGTCTCGCAACCACGTGAAGTTGCCCCAAAAAGTGGTCCTAATGATGACCTTTCTGCATAACTCTCACAAGAAAACACCACTTTGTGTCCGTATTCATCCACGTGCAAATATTGACCCCGTTCGGCCTCCTGACGCCACTCGATGCTATCTGACGCACCTGCTTACCTCATGTCATCGGCCTGCGGATAGCTTCCTCAAGACGTTTTACGCGCTACCAACTCCTCCTTATTGTAGAAAAAACACAGTGGTACTGGTAATAGTGAAAATCGATGCACTATATACACCCTGTCCTACTTGTACACATGTGGGCCCCACGTAACCACCTGGCTCTGAAAAATGGGCAATTCTTTATTTGATGCACCATGCATGTATATGTACATATGCGCATTCCCTTGCTCCAAAAAACTCCTGACATAATTTGCCCATCCCCTAGCCTGCTAGATCATTCATGATCAGCAGAAGCAAAGAGCGATATGAGACTCGCCGCATCACAGGTCTCCTCATCCTTCACCAACATTGCTTGCTCCACAGACAGTTCATCTTGCTCCACCATCATCAATCTAGCATGATACAATTTAAGACGTAATCCATTTACCCTTGACTTCTGTAGAACACCATCCAGGTTAGCCAGCTGATATGTGCCATTTGGAAAACACTCCACTACCTTGAAAGGGCCTTCCCACTTAATTTGAAACTTCTTTTGGAAGGTGTTGTCCAGCTTACTGTTGTAGCCCAAAACCAAGTCATGCTTCTTGATACCCTTACTTTTGACCTTTCATTTATCTTTGCTAAAGCCCTATCTTGCATCTGCCCAGAATGTTCCAATGCACTCATCCTATCCAGCTGAACCTCTTGTAGCTGTAAGAGCCTCTCTTCGAATGCATCACTAGGCGGCCCAAGAAACTTCTCTAACATCTTGACCACAGGCAACTCTACTTCCACAGGCAATAGTGCTTCTTTTCCATACACCAAATGAAATGGAGTAAACCCTGTACCTGTCTTCACCGAAGTACGATAAGCCCATAATGCACTAGGCAATTCCAAATCCCAATTCTTTCCTTGGTGCTCTGTCACTTTCGAAAGAATCTGTACAAACTCACCATTGAATCTTTCATTTAAGCCATTACACTGTGGGTAATAAGGAGTGGTATGCTAGTGCCTAATCTTCATCTTTGCACATAAAAAATCTAGCAGTTTAGCTCTAAAGCCAGGCCCCTTATCTGAAAGTAGCTCCAGTGGCACCCCAAACTTGCAACATATTTCATCATACACAAATTTTGCCACATCCTTTCCAGTGATCTGTTTTACTGCTATAGCCTCTTCCCATCTAGAAAGATAGTCCACTGCCGTCAGAATATAGCTTTTGCCCCTGCTTGTGATAGGTAACGGGCCTATTGCATCAATCCCCCACTTTTCAAACACGTCAAACGCCATAATGGTTTTTCGTAGCTCTGGCTTCAACACTCTCTTCCCAAATGCTTGACACCTATCGCAAGACCTACACCAATGGTGAACATCCTTGTGCAAACTAGGCCATACATACCCCTCTTGCAAAATCTTATGCAAGGTGATCTTTAGAGCAAAATGGTCACCACATGCGCCTTCATGATTCTCTTCCAACACTCTGTAAAGCTCCTCCCGCCAAGGTACACGTCTCAACACGAGATCAGCCCCTTTCATGTATAAGACATCACCAATCAATTTGTACCTGTATGCTCTACGCACAAAGCCATACTTCTTAGACTTCTGAATCTCCTTTGGAATGATTCCTATTAGCAAAAACTCCTCTTCTTGATCCAAACTTTCCCGGCCATGATAAAGAGGTAAAGTGGTCCTCAACACAAATAGCTCCCCAATCATGCCTTGAGCTGCTTCATGTGCCTCTCCATTTAGAGCACGTTCAATGTGTCTGATGATCCATGCTTCGAACTTTTTTAATAGACCTTTAATTCTGAAGCACATTTCCTTCAATGAGGTGTTCTTGCTCTTCCACACACCCAGCACTTGCTTCACCACTAACAAGGCATCACCTTTTATGCTCAACCTTCGAACCCCATGCTTCAAACAAATGTGTAATCCGGCTTCCAGAGTAGCATATTCAGCCTCATTGTTACTATGAGCATCCAATTTGAACCCTCTCTTGCATACTAGCTTCCCCTCTGGATCATAAAGTGCTATACCCCCTGAAGATGCATCATGGCTCTTTCTGTATGAACCATCAAAGAACAACACATGTGCATTGCTGATCTGTGGCACTTCTTCAACTACCTTTCTCACCACCTCTTCCTTAACAAGAAGGGGATTCTCCTTGTAAGTCAACAAATCGGCTAGGGTAGCCCTTGTACTATCTTCCACTAGAAAAGAGAACTCAAACTCTTGCAGCTCAATTACCCATTTCTTCACCACATTTGACATGTTAGTACCATTAATTAACTATGGCAAAAAGGCATAACTCGTCAAGAAAACAAAAGGCCGTGGTAGCAAGTAATGACGAAATCGTCGACAAGCAAATATTACACTGGCCATCACTAGCTCTACTTCCGAGAACTTTCTCTCCGCTACCAACTTCACTCGGCTTGCACAATACACTGGCCTCATATAATGGCTGCCCTTCCCCTTTTTCAATAGCATGGCTCCAATGGCATCATCCCCTACTGAGGGATTTACATAAAAAACTTTCTCCCAATCAGGAGCCTGCATGGCTGAAAAACCCCCTAATACCTCTTTCACCTCTTGAAACACTTCTTCACACTTGTCATCCCCCTGCAATGGATCATGCTTTGCCACTTGTTGTAATGGATAAAGAATCTACGAATGCAATTGAATAAACCTTGCCATGTACTTCACTTTGTGTATAAAGGTTTCCAATTGCTTCGTACTCGTAGGTGATGGAAGAAGAATAATAGACTTTACCTTGTCTGGATCAGCCTCAATGCCATTTTCGGACACCATGTGGCCCAATAACTTCACCCTTGGCTGTGCTAGATGACATTTCTTTGGATTTAGTTGTCCTCCACATTCATCATATCGAGCCAATACCATCTGCAGCTTCTCATGGTGTTCAGCCCTACTGCTATAAGCACAGAAGTCATCCATAAAAGCTTTAACACAACTACCAATGAATGGTTCCAACACCCAATTTTCTCTCTCTTGATAGAAGGAAGGTCCATTTGACAACCCAAATGGAAATACTGTGTAGCAATAGCAGCCCCATGGCGTAATAAAAGTGGTCTTTGTGCAGTCTTTAAGAGCAATGTTCAATTGAAAATAGCCTGAAAAACCATCACACACACTATACCTCTCATAACCTGCCACTGAATCCAAGATCTGATCGATGAATGGAAAAGGATATGGGTTCTTCTTAGTGGCTGCATTTAAGGGTTTCAAATCTACACAAATTATCCACTTCCCATCCTTCTTTGGACTGACTACAACTGGACTCACCCATTCTGTGGTCTCCACAGGGACTATGAACCCTGCCTTCAACAACTTGTCCACCTCTTCTCGCAAGGCTTCCATTTGCTCTTGACCCATCCTTCTTAGCCTTTGCCGCACTGGCTTAGCACCTTCTTTCAGCTCTATATGCATCTCTTCGCCCTTGAACCCTCTGATCTCTTCATATGAAGTAATGAACAAATCAGGAAAACTAGCCAGCATGTGTGCTATCACTGTCCTCATCTGTCACCGTGGAAGAGTCTTCATCACTAGACTCATCCTCATCTTCATAAAGATCCTCTAATTGTTTCCTTGTGTCCATATTATAAAGCTTCTTGGTACCTGTCTTTCCATAGAGGCTAATCGTATCATGTCGCCAATCTTGAACAGCTCCCACTGCACGTAACCATGGTCTGTCCAGTATAATAGAATATGCTCCCAACCCTAATGGCATCACATGAAAATCAACCACTGCCTTTGCATCATATGCCTCCACTTCTAAGCTCTTTACAACACCCAAGCATTTTACTTTTTGATGGTTTGCCAATCTGATCCGAAAACCTGACACCCCAGCCACTGTGAGACCCATCTTCTCAATGCATGAGTGTGTTATGACACATATTTGGGCTCCGCCATTAACATAACCTTGTCCCAAATTTTTCCTTTTATGCCACACATCTACTATTGGACAAATGTCTGGTAGCTCATCCATTGCCAACACCTTTACTGAACCTCTCTCTGGCTCTTTCTCCATTGGGTTAACCATCCTCTTCCACTGTCGATTTAGCTTAGGCACCATCTCTATAAGCTGCCCAAAAGTAACATCTGCCTTCCTGCTCGTCAGATCCTCCTTCAAGTCATAGCTTAATTGCCCATCCCCTAGTGGAAAATCTGAAACATGAAACTTTCGACGAGCTTTCCTTTTCCTCTTGGCCTTGACATCCTCGCCTTCATGGCTCTTTCCTTTCTTCTTACTAGGACCTGGGGCACTTCTTCCTTCCTTTTCCTCTGTGGTCATCTTCCCAATAGGCATCACTAATGTATCCTCTAGCTTTGATGCCTTCTCCAAGGTGACTACACTTAGCACTTTTGTCTTTCCCTTTTCCTCCTGGGTCAGTCCACTGGTTCCTTCGTCTCCCTTAATTTCGATGCCATAATCATTTGACCTAGTTAGCACCTGTCTTGGCAATGGATACATGTCTCCCCCCATCCTTGGTGGCTTATCACATTGCGAGCTGATGTGACCCAAATCTCCACAATTATAACATGTGGGCGTATGCCTCCAAAACCTACCATTGCTTTGTCCAACACCATTCCTAGGCCTTTCTTCACCTCCTGGCTGATTTGCAAACCTCCCTCGACCTCGATTATTTCCCACTTGACCTAGCAAGTTTAGGCTGAGATTCTTCATCAAATCTACCATTTGCCTCATGTCTTGCCTTAGCCCATCATCTTGCACTGCTGTAGTGACCACTGCTGGCATAACCTGAGTAGTAACAGGAAACACTGGTTCGTGATGAACCCCTGACATGGCACCTTGTAAAGACTCTATAGGCTGAAATTCAGACCTCATGGGCAAAGACTCCACCCCTAGCTGGCTCATTATCCTCAACTTCCACTCTTTGTTCCTTGCTACCTCTAGTGCATCTGCATATGTCCTAAGCTTCTTTAGCTCCACTCTCCAATGTATATTCTCCCAAAGACCAGCTAAGAACCTGTCCTTCTTCATCATGTCAAGCGGGGGTACCTATGGTGCTAAGGCCTTGCACATTCGCTTCCATGCCAATGAAAACTTGTACACCCTGTACTACCTGTACACATGTGGGCCCCACGTAACCACCTGGCTCTGAAAAATGGGCAATTCTTTATTTGATGCACCATGCATGTATATGTACATATGCGCATTCCCTTGCTCGAAAAAACTCCTGACAGCGTCTAGGAGTTTTATAGCATCAGTAGGGTTTGTATGCATTTTATGTAGTTGGGAGGTCTATAGGGATTTATGGCTCGTCAGACATAGTCTGGCTTAACCAAATAATACGGCTTGAGGTCGATGACAATTGTCGATGCCACTGAACTAGGTAATTGTGGCATTATTCGAGATGCTGGTATGGACAATAAAATTCACGATGATATGGTTAGTGAAGGATTGTAGGAGGAGACAACATGCCTAGCAATGCCCTGATTGTTATTTATGCTAAATTCGTTGCCCGTTAAAAGGCTACCCGACTTGAGAAGGTTGCCATGCTTTAAAGGCCACCCAAAGGCAATCAAGCCCATGAACTTAAATAAAATGGCCACCCAAATTCAATGGGGGCTTAACTGTGAAGCCAAGCAAGGAAAAGAAAGGCGTAGCGTGAAGCAGTGAGGAGCAACGCAGGGATGGCGAGAGAAGCTCGCGACGACTGCAGCAAGGTCGGATGGTGGCGAGCAGTAAGCGAATGGTGCTCAGATCAGCATGGAGACGACATTTGGAGCAATATTTGCCGCATTTTGCACTGCTCCACATCCGACTACCACGTCATCGACCCCACTTCCACGCCCTGTCAGTCACGGTGCCGTGACTACGTTCTGAGGAAAAAGACTAAAGAGGGCTATTATAAGGGAAGGCATCGGAGAGTTTTTGGAAGAAGCATAAAAAACGACGGCAAGAAGGGTTGAAAGAGCAGGAAAACGAGCATCAAGAAGTGGAGAAGAAGAGGAGTCAAAGCTCTCTCTATCGAAGCTTGAAGGCAAAGCTCTCTCTCTCGAAGCTTGAAGGCAATCTTTGTCTCTCTCTCTCTCTCTCTCCCCCTCATGTTGTTTAAGCAAGGGGAACACAATATCCCGCTCTCTCGTACTTGAAGGAGGAAAGAAAGACACAAAAGCTCTCTCTCTTGGCAAAGAGATTCAAAGGGAAGGCAATTAAGAAGAGAGATAACGAGGGTAAGGAAAGCAAGAAGAGGAAGGAGCTTAAATCTTTTTCCGAAGCAACCAAGGTGAGAAACTTGTCAAAGCAAGCAAGAGAGCGAAGGCGAGAAGCTTAAAGCAAGTAAACAAGGAAGGCTCATGTTTTTCCTCTTGTGCATAAGCAAGCGACTCGACCCAAAGAAGCTAGAGGTCAAGAGCAGGAGAACGGCAATTAAGTGAGTGTAAAGCAAACAGAGTAAGAAGCTGCACAATATTTGACAATAATCAAAGCTTGATGATCGAGGCAGTGAATTGAATTGAAGCTTGCAGAATCCGCGAGGTATTCGAAGTAGATAAAGCCGTAGAGAAAAATTTCCATCACCATCGTCCGTTACAGATTGAATTAGAATTTCGTTAAGTCTGGTGTCATTAACGACCCAGTTAATCCTGTAAATGGGAGATTAAACTCCTAGTTAGCAGCTAATCTAAGTGACGGTGTTGTTAATAGCCCGCCTTGGCTAAGGACTAAATTGTACTCAAAGTAATATTCAATTAATTGATGATTGCAGTTGATTGGTAGAGCTGTCAGTTTCTCTTGTTCTCTCTCTTTCACTCCTCCCACAGCCAGAGGCCCGGTGCCTGCCCGGCTCACATAGCAAACACATATCCCTCGACAGCGGCCCTAATACGACTGCGCGTAAAGACAAGAGTGGATGGATTCAAGTGAACTCTTGGCGGGTGTGAACAGATGTGCCGGATATATTCGTACTTCCGCAGCATTGTGAATAAGTCGTGTTGACACACTATCCACTATGGACAGAAAATGATGAGAATGATCTATCTAAATTTTGCTGGCTCTATGTCGTTCAAGTTGCTCCACGTAGCAAGGAAGTGTGTGAAGGATTGGACGTTGAGGTCGAAGAGGTGATTCATGAACAAAGCGGAGGACCGACGGAAATTTTAAGTTTAGATTTTGAGGTGGATGTTAGCAATGAGCAATTGTCTGAGCCTAGAGATGAGGTGTCAAATACTGAAGCTGACACGGAGAGCAAGAAAGAATTAGACTTCAATGACAAAGATGGAGAAGTACAGATTGAGATAGACATCTTTGGTGCATCAGATCTCACAGAGGATGAGAGATTAACTAATGATTTTTGCTGGGAACTCTTTCGTAAAACTCTTATTATTAATCTACAATACACTTTAGATTCATTTATTTGTATTGCAGCTTCGTTGATTTGTTATTTGTATTGATTAAGCATTTCTTCTGTAAAAACGTATTTTGTGGGTATTATTTGTGTATAATTAGCCATGGCCGATGATGATGAGCCATACTCTCCTAGTTTTAGTTTTCCTGTCACTCCGGCCAGCATGTCACCCGAGCAGATGGGCTCGTTTTTGTTTCAGTTCTCACCAGAGCATATCGTGATGGCACATCACCTTTGGGCAGCACGTCCCTCTATAACTACTACAACGAACCCTACGCCCGATACTAGTGTGCTCCCTACACCAAGCGACCTCACACCTAAGTCTAGTGTGCCCCCTACGCCTAGGACTCGTGTGACTCCTACACCGATGGGTGGTTCATTCTCGAGATGAGGTAGGGGTTGTTCTCGAGGTGGTGGTTTCTATAGTAGCGGTTTCAAGAAGTGCGCAGTGCGACTAGGAAAGCGTCGGGCCTCTGACAGTGAGAACTCGTAGCAAAATCAAGCAAGGCGTAGATGATTGAAGCTAAAAACACACTAAAAAAAGAAAATACTCCAGCCATGAAAGCTGCACTTTGAAAAAAAACCAATACTAACACAAAAATCTTGTCTGTGTGAAGATTAGGTGTAGCCTCGCTCCCAATTGCACAGATGCAGTGCTCATTCGACCTGTTAACTCAAAACTCTTGTGTGTGTGAAGATTAGGTGTAGCCTCGCTCCCAATTGCACAGATGCAGTGCTCATTCAACCTGTTAAAAACCCTAAATATACGCTTCGATTCTTCGTAGTGACCATTTCATGGAAGCTTCAATACTTCATTGGACAATCCCAAGTAGTTTTTTGAGGAGGGGAAACCCTAATTGGAGGCCTCACAGCCTCAACCATGCAATGGAAGCAGCACGGGACTGCACTAGCACCCTGTACACGAATGGCTGTATCTCCTTGATCATATGCCCAAATGAGCTCATTCTTGTCTCTAAAACTTCCCACACAACTTGAGAAACGACGCCACTGTCGTTGATGTGGAATTTTGAGCTATTTATAAGCTATTTTTAGCCATTTTTAGCCCAAAAATATCACTTCTTGTCCGTAAAAAGCCCAAACGAGCTGGGAAAAATCCCTAAATCGAGGAGAAATCCCATTGGGCTCAAATTTCATGTTGAACGTCATTTTTCCACTTGGTAATCACTTGGGACACGTCTTTTATGCCAGTGTACGAAACCTGCTATTTTTGGCCGAGATTACTGGCATTGAACTTTCTAAGCAAAACGAGCGTGCCACTTCGATACACCTGACATTTGTATATTTCTAAAGAAAAATAGGCATATATTTATGTAAATAAACATGCCATAGTGCCACGTCTAGCGCCTTGTCTACCCGATAAGGTATGTTCACGGCTGAAGCCGTGGCATCTATTTTTTGCATATATCACACTATGTACATCATAGCATTTGGTCCCACATAACAAAAGCAGTGAGAGTGAGGTAGATATTTTAGTTTCACATCATGAACGTGCCATGGCACGACATCCCCGCCCTCTAAACCTGCACATCCTCCGGCATGTGCCACAGATATTGTTTGCAGGTTGAATCTTCATGTCGATTTCATCATTGCTGTTAACAAAATCTAACGTATCATCCTCTTGTTCTTCATCCACATCCATACCATTTTCATCAGAGCCTTCATTTTGACCTTCCTATGAATCAAAGGGATCTGTATCACCTCTTCTTTTGAATAACTTGATTCTTTTCCCTGGGATGGGAATCTTCATCGTTGTCCCATCTAATTCATGCAAGGTATAAGTTGCATTCCCATGTACATGCTGAACCACATAAGGACCAAACCATCTCTTTGAAAGCTATCTTATTGTTGAATGTTGGTTGTGAAGAATATTTTCATACACCAACACCCAATCACCTTCTTCAAAAGCTTTAGGCTTGAGCCTATGCCTCTTATCAAATCTGTCCTTATTCTTTAACCCTGCATCTTTCAATCATGCTACTGCACCCTCAATATCTTGGGGCCTTCTTTCTAGCTGTTGTACGCGCAAAGCAAGAAGTTCTTCCCTACTCATTCCATCTTCACAAGACAATACATTCCATGTGAGAATTACATCCTCAATTGGCATTTTAGGTTTTTGACCATACATCAACTCAAATGGCATATAACCAGTAACTGAGCTATGAGTTGTACGAGGCCACTCTCCCATTTTACCTTTTCAAGCCTTAGCCAAAGCTTTAAAACTACGTTGGTAATGGGACACTTTTATGTCCTGTTAAGTGACCATTTTCCTTGAATTATGTCAAGAGTTTCAAAATGGATTTTGAGGTGCTATCTGTCTAGAAAGTTGTCTTGTGAGCTGAAAAAAACTCGACATTTTTTTGGAATATCAATTCCATCTTTAACCTTGTCCTTGCACAACATTTCACAACCTTAACTGTGTGAAAAAATGGGTCCTGTTTTTGGCTTTTTTCAACTTTTTGCAACTATACCACTCTAGAATTCATGTTTGTGAGGTCTATAATGATAGAGAACTATCTTTAGTAGTCCTCAACATGTCCTAATGCTTCTAGGGAGAAATAAATGTTAAAGTTGTAAGTTATGACCAAATTACAAAAATTATCAAATCGTGTTTTTTAGCCAATTTTAGCTCTTCTATGATTTTTTTGGTGGCTTTCATGATATCCAAATGCAATTTTGATTTCCTATGTCCCATATTGTAACATAAAGCTAATATTCCTTGAGTTTTGGGGCACCTAATACCCTATTTTGAATAGTATACAGCGATGGTTGAGTTTTTCAATTATAGAAGAAAACGAAACATTCTAGTATATCAAGTATAGCTTTCATTGTTGTTAGTTTCTTGTGACAACTACATGCATTTTGTAGGTAGTGATAGCCGTTTTTCGGCTCTCCAGAATTGCCATAGTAAGTTACTCCACCCTACCAAAATCACCCAAACACTATGGCTATCCCTACCATTTCACTGTACATAGGCGTGTGTGAGTTATGGGACTTTTTCCATATCTCCTTAAAAACCCTCAGCTAGCTAGTCACTGGGCTAGTTGAGCCAAAAAAATAAAAATAAATAAAAAAATAAAAGTATATTATGGCCTCTTTGTGTGTAAATATTTCATTGTATATATGGCCTAAATATAGGGATTTTTTATAATTATTTTGGTATTTTATTTAAATATTTCTACTTAGTGTGTGTTTTATTAAACCTATGTACACCTTCTTTCATTCTCTTACACCATAATTATATTTTTTTCCAATATGTACATACTCTAACCTCATATTTTTCCTTTATACAAATCACTTCCACATTTTCACCCTCACCCTCGTGAAAACAAAAAATTAATTTCTACTCATTGGTCACGTTTATTATATTATTTACTTGCATACCTTTTCCTCTTTCACCCAAAATAATTCAAAGAGGGACCATATCATATGATTCCAATATCTTTCCATATCCATAACTCCTCCATATTTTTATTATTATTTTTACTCATTATTCTAACACCATGTGCTCATTGAGCTAAAGTCCATGAATAGTCCATACACTAGTCCCACCATGTATATATTTCTTTATTCACCAATAATCCTCCTCCATGCATGGGTCAAGGGCAACTTGGATGCTTTGTATTATAATATGACAAAGGAGGGGCTCACTCTTGGATGCATTGTACAAATTCAACAAAGGAGGGTTCCACTAAAAGACTTTTGCAGGCATAAAAACAGGCTTTTTGGTGAGAATTTTGGCACCTATCTCCACTCCGAATTTGGAGCGGTGGTCAAAAGAGAAAATGTAGCCCACGCTCTGAATAATCACCTCAAATTTTTTCATGATTTTTGGAGCTACCAGCGGTGAGCTATGATTTTTTGAGTGGACCCCAGTCTGCCCACTTTTTTCACAAGTAGCCCATAGTCTTCTCTCACCTCTTTCCCCACTTCTACACACACACACACACACACATTTCTCTCAAACCTGCACCTTCAATGGTTTCTCTCACCTTCTTCACCATTAACCTCCCCACTTACTCCCATAGCTCTCATATGAGCTCTCCATGTACATACACCATCTCTATGCCTCTCTCTATTATCTCCAAAGTACAATTCCATCTTACTCCTTATATATATACATAAATTCAGCATGTGTACCATGCTTAACCTCTGCAAATCAAAAGATCTCATCAACGGAATTACCATTTTCATCACGATGATCAACCTTGGCAGCAGTGGCGTAAAGAAGAGAAGACGAAGAAGAAGATCGATGGTCATTTTGAGAACCTACACAAGTAAGTCCAAAACTTCTTCAAGCTTCACCATCACAAGGATTTGCTCACTTCATTCAACCATCTTACTCCAACCATCCCACCCATTCTACCCATTGTAAATATATCATTAACTTTCTAGTGATTACTAACACTAACCACTAACATACTAACACAAAATAGCCATTGACCTAACCATAAAAGACACCTCACCTCAAGACATGTGTATAGTAACTCTCTCTCTCTCTCTCTCTCTCTCTCTCTCTCTCTCTCTCTCTCTCCTTACTTACTTTCACCTTATCTACCATCAATAATGCTCTCTTTTGAGCCCACACCCATGACTCAAGCAGACAAAGAAGGCCCGCAATGTTTTGATATTCAAAAAAATCATAATCTTGATTTGTTAGCTTGTAAATTAGGATTTCTAATAATCTTAATGAGGGGTCTCCAACCTATAAATAGGCCCCTCTCCTTCTTGTAAAACAACCTCCAACATCTCACATAGCACCCCAACACTCTATGCGTGAGGAGAGACTTAGGTGTAGCAACCACTTGTGAGCTTCACTCTTGGTGTGAGAGAAGCCTTCAAGCTACACATTGCAAGTGAGAGAGCGCGAGTTCCACAAATCTCAAAACCACTATTGTATATGCTCCTTCATCATCAATAAATTGAGGTTTGGTGCATCAGAGGCGTGATTCGACGTTCAAATCTTCCTCCTTCCATTTGTGCAATACGGTTTGGTGAATTCAAGGTGACTTGTGTATTTGAGTTTTTATCGGTTGATCTTGATTTTAGAAAGTGTTTTAGTGTGTTTTTCATTGCCAGTTTTGTGTCCATTGTAAGAGGGTATTGTGGTGAGAGGTCTCCCACACCCTAAGACAGTGTGTGTGTGTTTTGGCAATGTTTAGCAATCACTAAGCATTGAGTGAGTTTATCACAAGTTCTACGATAGCATCATAACGAACCATCTCCATTTGCAAGTCACAAATACGGTATTACGCAAGATCCTTTTCTCTCTCTCTTCCCTTTGCTCTAGCTCTCTCTGGTCCAGTTTGTGTGTGTCTTGGTGTGAGGTTGTTTGTGTGCGTTGTGTGGTGCATCTTCTTGGTTGTGCCAAAATCTCTCTTGCGTCCTAGTTCGCATACCATAACTAGGTGGTGCCCCTATCTTGTTTGGGTTTGGCTGTGGGTTTGTTGTTGTGTTGTGCTTGTGGTTGCCCCAGCCCCAATTGAGCAGCACGGGAGCCTTGAGGGGTGTTTAGAGGTCGCCTCTCTTGTTGCCCGCCCCGGACCGCCTCAATTTTGGTGCCCCCACTGAGGAACTGACTTTGTGCTTATTGTTGTTGTATTGCATGAATGCTTGAATTTTAGCATAATCAAGTAGATTATATGAATCATGAAAACTTGTATGACCGAGTTTAATTTCAAGGAAACAAAAATTGATCTAGAATATGGTTTGGATTAGCATAACATAAGAAAGGAAAAAATCATTTTCACATAAGAATCTAAAATTCATGTTGAAAGACCTTTCAAAACTTTGTGTAGTTAGTTGATGTCATGAGAGAAAATGATTGTTTGGAACTAATCTTTGCGTGGTTCTAGCATTGAGAGACTATGACACGCTATACCTTTGAGGATATCCCAATCTTCTTCGGGAATCTAGAAGAAGATGTTGATGATTTTCTTGTTGATTTTAGAATGGTTTGTCGTATCCTTGGTAAAAGGGATGACATTGAAAAAGGGGATTTTCTATTGCTATGCCTTAGAGGCAACGCTGAGCAATGGTTTTGGAGTATGTCTTCTCAGATTGAAGATGGGTATACCCAAATTTCCAAAGCTTTGAAGGCCAGATTCTCTAAAGTTCCAACAACGGAGAAAGCATGGGCTTCACTACGGAGACTTCAACAACATGGTGAAGACTACTATGCTTATGAGGATATTTTTTCTCGTCAATGGGAAGGATGTGGATTTAGTTCTACATTTCCAGATTATGTAAAAATGGATCAATTTATTTCGGGTTTGTCTCCTTTCCTAAAGACTAAGGTTACTTGTAGTGGACCCTCTACCTTTGAAAAAGCGGTCACTATTGCCCGAAGGAAGTTTCACAAGTACTTCTACATCAAAAATGGTTGCCATCATGCTGGAAGAACCAACCATCATGAAAGTGTTTCTATCAAGGAGTCATCTCCTTTGCCATACTTGTCTCCTTCTACTCCGACAAATGTTGAAGAAGTTACTTACATACCAACTGATTATTCAAGTGCTAAAGTGTGTGGCCAAGATTCAAATGTGGAATCTCTTTCTTCTACCTTTATCACAAGTATGCAAAAATCGACACAAGATATCTCAAATGGCATTGATGATTCAATAATGGATACATCCAACCTTTTGGCGGAGGATCAATTTCTAGTCCGAGCAGACGAAGCTTTTGTGCAACATGAATCTATGGAGAATGAAGAACTTGAAGGTAACCTTGATCTTATGGAATGTTCTGAGAGTGTATCTTGTCTAAAAGAAGAGAGTGAAGAAGAAGATGAAATCATAGGTGGAGAGATCATAGACCACATTGATCATAAAAAGATGATTGTGTACATGGAATGCCAACTCCAAAACAAAGTAGAAGAGTGTGAGTTGAATCCAGGTGAGGATAATCTTGAAGAAGTGTTTGAGGATGTTGAAAAGCATTGGTATGACCCATGTATGTTAAGCATAGAGGAACCTATCATGCAAGAAGCCAAATGTTTCACAAAATCAAACAGTATTCCATCAACCTTTGAGGTGGTACAATGTGAGGAGTTACAACCTTGCCAAAGGGGGGGCTTAGAAGGGGATGAAGAACATGGGAGAGTAGTAAAAAATAAAATCATAAAAGGAAACTATCAGAAGGGTATCATTCTCTCCGATGGTGTTTTAGTGGGTGGCTCTTCATTCATGGGACAATCTCTTAGCAAGAAAATCCAAGATTTTGAAGCCCCAATCATCTTCACATTGGGTTTCACCTCTTTAAGGTCAACTTCTCCTCTCTTCACATATAAATTTCATCGGGGACACCATACCTTCTTAAGTGGAAGAGGACATGAATACGTTGTGATAAACGGATGTTTCCAAATCTTCTTCACTTGGTTCTTTGTTGTATGGAGGTCGCACATTGTGATGCTTCTGGTATTCATCATAGATGAAAAACTTGTTGATTGCTACATGTGGATATTTCATCAATCAGTACCAAAATCTATTCTCTTCCAATGTGTTGGAAGCAATAGAAACCTTCATCTATTATCTACTTATGTGGTAAACTATCTGCAATATCTTTCAATAGCAGCTGGAAGCATGGATCAAGATTTCCTAAATCATAAAGGTCATAGAATTTTTTACTTGATGAGCCTACCCAGGTTGAATGAAATTTATGAGCTACAGTTCAGGAATTTGCTCATACAAGATCTTGAAGATCGTAGCAGATACATCAACTTTACACAGGAGGAAGAGCAACCAATCTTTTATATCACATTCATAGTGATAGAGGCAATGATGGACAACAGTAAAATCTACAAGTTTCTTCAATCAAAATCAGTAAGTGATTCCATACCATACATCTCGATTTGGGAAAGATATTTCAAGATCTTTGATCATGGGGGGTGCTTATGGAAACTTTCTCGATGGAGGAGGTTTACAGCGTCACTTCATTTCATCCTGCTATTGGCTCTGAGAACCTTTCATATCACACAAGGTTTCTTAATCATACAAAGATGAGAGCAGACAAAGACAGACGTTACACAATCTACATGTTGTATGATCGGATAAATGGTACATGAATGTACCATTATCTAACGGGGGGGCTAATGATAGCCGTTTTTCGGCTCTCCATAATTGCCATAGTAAGTTACTCCACCCTACCAAAATCACCCAAACACTATGGCTATCCCTACCATTTCACTGTACATAGGCGTGTGTGAGTTATGGGACTTTTTCCATATCTCCTTAAAAACCCTCAGCTAGCTAGTCACTGGGCTAGTTGAGCCAAAAAAATAAAAATAAATAAAAAAATAAAAGTATATTATGGCCTCTTTGTGTGTAAATATTTCATTGTATATATGGCCTAAATATAGGGATTTTTTATAATTATTTTGGTATTTTATTTAAATATTTCTACTTAGTGTGTGTTTTATTAAACCTATGTACACCTTCTTTCATTCTCTTACACCATAATTATATTTTTTTCCAATATGTACATACTCTAACCTCATATTTTTCCTTTATACAAATCACTTCCACATTTTCACCCTCACCCTCGTGAAAACAAAAAATTAATTTCTACTCATTGGTCACGTTTATTATATTATTTACTTGCATACCTTTTCCTCTTTCACCCAAAATAATTCAAAGAGGGACCATATCATATGATTCCAATATCTTTCCATATCCATAACTCCTCCATATTTTTATTATTATTTTTACTCATTATTCTAACACCATGTGCTCATTGAGCTAAAGTCCATGAATAGTCCATACACTAGTCCCACCATGTATATATTTCTTTATTCACCAATAATCCTCCTCCATGCATGGGTCAAGGGCAACTTGGATGCTTTGTATTATAATATGACAAAGGAGGGGCTCACTCTTGGATGCATTGTACAAATTCAACAAAGGAGGGTTCCACTAAAAGACTTTTGCAGGCATAAAAACAGGCTTTTTGGTGAGAATTTTGGCACCTATCTCCACTCCGAATTTGGAGCGGTGGTCAAAAGAGAAAATGTAGCCCACGCTCTGAATAATCACCTCAAATTTTTTCATGATTTTTGGAGCTACCAGCGGTGAGCTATGATTTTTTGAGTGGACCCCAGTCTGCCCACTTTTTTCACAAGTAGCCCATAGTCTTCTCTCACCTCTTTCCCCACTTCTACACACACACACACACACACATTTCTCTCAAACCTGCACCTTCAATGGTTTCTCTCACCTTCTTCACCATTAACCTCCCCACTTACTCCCATAGCTCTCATATGAGCTCTCCATGTACATACACCATCTCTATGCCTCTCTCTATTATCTCCAAAGTACAATTCCATCTTACTCCTTATATATATACATAAATTCAGCATGTGTACCATGCTTAACCTCTGCAAATCAAAAGACCTCATCAACGGAATTACCATTTTCATCACGATGATCAACCTTGGCAGCAGTGGCGTAAAGAAGAGAAGACGAAGAAGAAGATCGATGGTCATTTTGAGAACCTACACAAGTAAGTCCAAAACTTCTTCAAGCTTCACCATCACAAGGATTTGCTCACTTCATTCAACCATCTTACTCCAACCATCCCACCCATTCTACCCATTGTAAATATATCATTAACTTTCTAGTGATTACTAACACTAACCACTAACATACTAACACAAAATAGCCATTGACCTAACCATAAAAGACACCTCACCTCAATACATGTGTATAGTAACTCTCTCTCTCTCTCTCTCTCTCTCTCTCTCCTTACTTACTTTCACCTTATCTACCATCAATAATGCTCTCTTTTGAGCCCACACCCATGACTCAAGCAGACAAAGAAGGCCCGCAATGTTTTGATATTCAAAAAAATCATAATCTTGATTTGTTAGCTTGTAAATTAGGATTTCTAATAATCTTAATGAGGGGTCTCCAACCTATAAATAGGCCCCTCTCCTTCTTGTAAAACAACCTCCAACATCTCACATAGCACCCCAACACTCTATGCGTGAGGAGAGACTTAGGTGTAGCAACCACTTGTGAGCTTCACTCTTGGTGTGAGAGAAGCCTTCAAGCTACACATTGCAAGTGAGAGAGCGCGAGTTCCACAAATCTCAAAACCACTATTGTATATGCTCCTTCATCATCAATAAATTGAGGTTTGGTGCATCAGAGGCGTGATTCGACGTTCAAATCTTCCTCCTTCCATTTGTGCAATACGGTTTGGTGAATTCAAGGTGACTTGTGTATTTGAGTTTTTATCGGTTGATCTTGATTTTAGAAAGTGTTTTAGTGTGTTTTTCATTGCCAGTTTTGTGTCCATTGTAAGAGGGTATTGTGGTGAGAGGTCTCCCACACCCTAAGACAGTGTGTGTGTGTTTTGGCAATGTTTAGCAATCACTAAGCATTGAGTGAGTTTATCACAAGTTCTACGATAGCATCATAACGAACCATCTCCATTTGCAAGTCACAAATACGGTATTACGCAAGATCCTTTTCTCTCTCTCTTCCCTTTGCTCTAGCTCTCTCTGGTCCAGTTTGTGTGTGTCTTGGTGTGAGGTTGTTTGTGTGCGTTGTGTGGTGCATCTTCTTGGTTGTGCCAAAATCTCTCTTGCGTCCTAGTTCGCATACCATAACTAGGTGGTGCCCCTATCTTGTTTGGGTTTGGCTGTGGGTTTGTTGTTGTGTTGTGCTTGTGGTTGCCCCAGCCCCAATTGAGCAGCACGGGAGCCTTGAGGGGTGTTTAGAGGTCGCCTCTCTTGTTGCCCGCCCCGGACCGCCTCAGTAGTAACCATATCTAGTCATAAGGATCAAATTTGGCTAGATATTGAATAGTTTCTATGGGATTCTACAACTCATAATGTTGAACCCAGTTTTTTCATGTTTGTTGTATTTAGCACTTCATCTTTGTCCCCAAGATTCCCCTTGGTAAGAGATGTATTATTCTTTTTACATGCTCCATGGCTCCTTATAAACCTAAAGGACAACAGGGAACTAAGAAAACATGCATATATT
This sequence comes from Adiantum capillus-veneris, assembly GCF_014529385.1. NCBI lineage: Eukaryota > Viridiplantae > Streptophyta > Polypodiopsida > Polypodiales > Pteridaceae > Adiantum > Adiantum capillus-veneris. The sequence goes on from NC_140933.1 coordinate 68,919,304, forward strand.
ATTTTTATTGAGTGTGGCTATAGAAACTTTGATGATAGGTTTGCAGAATGGTAAAAATTCAACTTTTTTGTACCTATTTCTTCTGGCAAAACAAAAAATAGTGAGTGCGAAGCAATCATATGTTCTGATTACCAACCCATTGAAGTTAACTAGGGAATTTAACTCAAGTCCTACAAAAATCCCTAATCTTATTTTTATGCAACAAAACGTAAGAAATGATTGTTTTGATGAAAATGTACTGGTCCATCAACTTTGGAGGCTTGGTGTGACCAAAAGATGAGAAATTTTAAAAGTTTCTTATTTTTTACATGTGTCATTTGCCTTGAACTATAACCTCATGAAAGGATTTTACAAAATGAGTGGATCTACTATGGTTTTGGAGGTTTTTTTCAAAACCCTGAAAGGAAACTTTTATGTCCTGTTAGGTTACCAACCTAGTGTTAATGATAGGAGGATTCCCACGCTCTGATTTCCATTTCCCTCAGGATTATATGCAGTAGTGAGAGCAAGTTTAATGCCCAACCTAGAGAAAACCTACCTTGCTTTGTCAGCATCCAACTCACCCCTGTCCGTTGTTATTTTCCCAACAGAGCCATAACGGCTAATTACATCATCCAAGATGAACTTACATACCCCTTCTATGCTTTTTATTCTTAGAGCACGACCTTCAATTTGGTTGGTTAAATCTTCCCGTGCAAGCACTATGTATCTCATTTTCCATAAGCCCAATGGCATTGTAACCAGATCTACTACCCACTTGTAATGCATGGCCAATGGGTAAGTAGAGTGCAACCCATCACAATGGCGTACATTTGAATACATTTGATAGGTTTCACAGGACTCCACAAAGTGACATACATCTTTATACATACCTTTCCACCAATACCTCTCTTTCATTCTAGTAAAGGTGGCCCATACACCTCTATGGCCAGCATAAGGACTCTCATGAAACTTTCTCGTAAGCTCATTTTGAGCGTCCTTATCATTCATGACTCTCATCATTATTCAATTTTCTTTGTTTTGGATGCTTCCATAAGTACCCATCTTTCAAAAAGTATCCATAAGCCTTTCTCCTTATCCTTTTGAACTCTTGATCAGTCCACCCTTCTTGCCTTGTCAAGGTGCTCAGATAGTGTCCAATGAGCAACCAGACACATTGATATAGGTCCTCTATAATGACTCAAGTGCATTTGACAAGCAAACATGATCACCCTTGACATGAGAGATACTATAGAATTGTTTGCCTACATCATCACCCTTGACAACCATGTCTCCTTCATTTTCATACCTTGCTCTTGAAATCATATCCGCAACTGGATTATCTTTCCCTACAACATGCTTAAATTCTGGATTCAAGGAATTTATGTAGGCAATCCATCTCAACATAGCAATGCCGGGAGTTGAGCAACTTGTGATCATTCCAAGAAGGGGTAGACAATCAGTCTCCACTATTACATTTACTCCTATCAAATACTCTTTGTCCCATTTCGAAGCTGTGACTACTCCCCATAACTCTGTTTTTAACTGTGCATAGTTGCGTTCACGAGCACTTAGGACTTTAGCTCCAAATCTCACTACATATCGCTTGCCATCATCATTATCTTGCCCAATCGCCCATCCAATTCCTATGGGGCTAGTATCCACTGTGCCAATTACATATCTTCCACATTCATAGTTTGCTTTCCTCAAAGTTGGAGACATAAGCAACAAGTTTAGTTTCCTCATGGCATGTGTATGTATTTCTTCCCATTGAAACTTTTTATTCTTTCTCAAAAGTTGATACAAAGGTTCTGCCATATGCACATAATGTGGAATCCAGATAGAGTAGAACACACATGCACCCAAGAACCTTCAAACCTCACTTACATTGAAGCATGTCTCTTTCATTCTTTGAATTACATCAATCTTTGCTTGACAAGGCCTTCTGCCATATGGCCCGCACATATGTCCCACAACAAGAACTTCATTCACACCAAACACAGACTTTTGGCCAGACAAGGTAAAGTTCACCTCTTCCAACCTTATCAAGATATTATCACAAGGCACCCCCTGAAGTCCAAATCCACATCTATATCACGTAAATCACATCCTTTGATTGGCACATCATCAAGGAAAGACATTGTAGTTTACTGTATAAAGTCACGTAGGACTTTGTTCATACCATTCATCATATGTGCAGCTGAATTAGTCGGCCCCTGAGGTAGGGTGCACATCCTTAGTAAACCCAATGGTGTCCTCATGGTTGTCAGGTCCCTGCTTTCCATTGCTAGTTGAAATTGATCATACCCTGAGTACAAATCTCCCATAGAATATATTGCCCTTCCTGCAAATTCCTCTGCAAACTCATTGACAATTGGCCCTATACCCACATTTTTGATTGTCACCTTATTTATAGGTTGCATATCCTGAATGAAGTGTAAAGAAACCTTTTTCTTCGGAACTGTGAATCACCTGTTTGAATATGGAGCACAAGAAGGCTCCAAAATACCCCTCTTGATCTTTTCATTAAGCAACTCAATGAGTTTTGGCAAATGAGCCTTTGGAACAGGAATAGGCCTCAAGTTCTAAGGTACATGAGGGATAGTGAAGATTACCATAGGAGAAACAATGGATGGATTAACACACCATATCTCATAGGGCTCAAATTCCAAAGCTTTTCCGTGTTTGGCAAGCATGTCTTCAAAGTATACTTTTCAGCTTTTGTCAAACTATCCTCGCAACCAATCTTTAACTCCTTCAAAGAATCCTACGTGAACTTGTGTCCAATCTTGCTTGGGTCACGGAGGCTAGGTTTCAAAGCAACTTGCTCCATCTTATTTGTGCAATCTTTTGGTAGAGGTAATGCCACTGGTTTCACTTTCTTTGCCACGGGCTTATACTTAGTCTCCACTCGTACATCAACATGTTGAGCATTTTTGAAATCCTCAATGACCTTGTACATTTCTTTTGAGCATACTTTCATGACCTCACTTCCCATACGCAAATTGCAATCCAGTAAAAACTCCAATTCTTGCATAGTATCCACAAACGAACACTCATCAAACACACCTACAATGAATTCATCATCTTCTAGCAAACCATTCATCTTCAACCCTCTTTGTACACTATTTACATGTTGTCGTTCACCCCACTTTAAGTCCTCACACTCTGTAAAAGCAATAGATCCATAGTGTGATAATCCTACAAAACCTGTAGAAAATGTTTCCTTTGCATTTACATCATGCGAGAACTTTTCTCTTCTGATACCATTGCAATCCCGCTCTACGATGGTACATGGCCAAAACCCCTCATATCCCTGTAGTCCTTGAACTCTTTGTTTGTCTTTGGCAAGGGTTGCTCTCTAAGACTTTCACGGTTCCTTTCATGGTTCACAGAAATAGTAAGGAACTGTACTTTATACTTTCCATCCCTGCTTCTTATTCTTGCATAAGCTTACCCATCATCCATCACCTTGGTTTCCATGCGAGTAGCAGTGATGTATGATTGTCCAAGTATAAGAGGATATGTAGACATCTCCTGCACAAAGAAATTATGGTCATCTTTCACATCCCTTATAGTCACTTTACATTTGGACAAGCTCCGTACAGCTCCCCTGATGAGTTGTTTGCTGCACGAATCATCCGTCCATGATTTATATCAATTGACCATTTTCCTTTTTGATAAAGACTCTTTGACATGAGGTTAATTTTCCCCCCATAATCTATCAACGTAATGTATAGCTCTTCTAAGTCTTCCACTTTTAGCAGGGTCTCAGTAGTAGCTCTTGCCCAGTGACTCTTCAAGTAGTAGCTCTTGTGAGTGGTCTCCACTTCATCTTCATCATCGAAGAAGCGAACGTGTTTTACTGCTACCCTAGACTTGTAGCATCCATCAACAATTTGTTCACCTTGCTCGACATAGACGTGTACACTCTGTGCGTTTAAAGTCTCTTCTTCACCCTGTACATGGATAGATTCATTAAGAGACTGGCGCTTCCTCTTTATGATAGCAATTACTTCGTCATGGAATTCCGGCTTTGCTATACCAAGGACCTCACCCAAGGTAAATTCCACCTTACTGTTTAGAATCCTGTCTTCCAAAACCTTTTTGAGATCCGTTGCTGCCTCTATATCGGATTGGAGTTTGTAGGCCGGACCCTTTGCTTTGGATTTTGTTGCATCCTTCTTCTTTTATTTAGAGGCTTCTTGCATAGGCACTTTGGGGACAGGCATCTGTTGCGAGGAAGGGCTCTAGGAGGCACTGTGTCATTTCTACCTCCACTCCTCGTAGCCCGCTTTGAAGGCCCTTCATCCCCATTCTTGTGCCTTTGTTTCTCTTCAACAATGGCCTCATTTTCTTGACATTTGGCAATGTATGCATGCACTGACAAAGAGTCCACAGGGTCATTCCAACCTGTTTCAAGCCGAATACAATCTCCAGCTTCATGTAAAACCTCTTAGTCATTTTAACCTTCATGGTAGACTCTATAGCACATGGCCATAGCTCTCCAATACCATTCATTAGGTGAATTTCGCACTCACAAAGTAGTCCTTTAAGGAGCTTGTCTTTACCTCTCTCTACCAAAATGGATGCATGGATATGTTTTTGCAAACAAATTCCGAAGTTGGTGGAGTTTTGATAATTAGAATTTCCTCTTCAAGCTCTATCTACTGATATATAGCACGCTATGAGATTCCTCATATTTTAGAGGATTCTTGTTTGTGACAACTTTGCTAAGTGAATCAAAAAAGGAATCTTCTACAATATGAGGAATCGCATGGCGTGCTATATATCAGTAGATAGAGCTTGAAGAGGACATTGTAACTATCAAACCTCCGCCAACTTTGGAGTTTGTTTGCAAAAATTTATCCATGCGTCCGTTCCGGTAGAGAGAGGTAAAGTCAAAATACTTAAAGGGCCCATTTGTGAGTCTAAATTTCACCTAATGAGACTCCTCTTCTACAACTTTGACTAGTCCTTTTTCCTTAATAGGATCCACCTTCAATCCATAGGTGGCTGCCTCAACCATTAAGATGGCATGGCTAGTAGCCATGTCCTCAACTAGCTTCCTTATCCCGCCTTTTCCAAAGTTCATCCCCAAGAGCTTACCTGTTTCACTTAAGTGAATTTTTACATCTTTAAAGAAAACAAGCTCCTTTGTCAAAGCGTCTTTAAAACTTTCACAATCCCTCCTTCCATGGTCAGTGGTATCACACCATATGCATCTATTTACAAATCCTTCTCTGTTTTGAGGTCTTTGCTCTGTAGATTGTCCTGATGGTTGCCCCTTTTCTTCTAGCCTTGTAAGCTTTAACTTGAGCTCTTGCATTCCTTTGACAATATCATCTAGAATGGACTTGTCACTCTTTGGAACCACAATAAAAAAGGCTTTATAGGACTCTTAGAAACACTTGGGACCTAAGTAGGGTTGACTATCATCTTGTCTCTTTATCGTTGACGCTTAGTTAGCAACGAAATGGCGTCTTCAACATCATTCCAATTATTCTTTAAGCCTTGTTTCGCATCCTTATACTCAAGTAGTAGCTCTAACTTCTCTTGAATCTCTTTACCTTCAGTCTGCAAAAAGAGCTCCGTATTCTCTGAGTTTAGGGTAGCCTTTTCAGTCCTTGAAAGTTGATCATAACGGGGTTCGAATTCCCTTGGCAGTTCGGTAGGTGAGAGCCCCTCTTTTGGCCGAACTACCCACTCTAAAAAAAGTCCTCTTTGTTACCCTTTTGGAATCATCCATGAAATACACTTCCTTCAAGGATAATTTAGATGCTTCTCAAGTTGCCCCATGCTCATTTCTAATTCCCCTTACATGCTCTCTGATCTCGAAAACCACAACAAGTTCAAAACTTTGCACCATCTCTACTTCGGGCACTCGATGAAGCTCCATCTCCTTTACATATCCACAAAGATACTTTGTTACATCTTTACCTTTCAATTGGTCCATTTTCTTCACCATAGATTGAAGTGCTTTGGTTGAGGAGAGCTCCCTCCTTTCTACAACTTGTTGCTGCAGCATAAACACTGCAAAATCTTGAAACATTTTCATTGTGACTAGATCAAAACAAACCCCCTCTTGCTCTTGTTGATCCATATCTTTAAACCTTTAAACTTCTTGCTCTTGTCAAGAAGTGTGCAGTGCAACTAGGAAAGCGTTGAGCCTATGACTGCGAGAATTCGTAGCAAAATCAAGCAAGGCGTAGATGATTTGAAGCTAAAAGCACACTAAAAAAGAACAAAACTCCAGCCATGAAAGCTAAACTTTTAAAAATAACCAATACTAACTCAAAACTCTTGTGTGTGTGAAGATTAGGTGTAGCCTCGCTCCGATTGCATAGATGCAGTGCTCATTCGACCTGTTAAAAACCCTAAATATACGCTTCGATTATTTGTAGTGACCATTTCATGGAAGCTTCATTAATTCATTGGAGAATCCCAGGTAGTTATTTGAGGAGGGAAAACCCTAATTGGAGGCCTCATAGCCTCAACCATGTAGTGGAAGCAGCACAAGACAACACTAGTCCCTATAAAGGAGTGGGTGTATGTCCTTGATCAGATGCCCAAATAAGCTCATTCTTGGCTCTAAAACTTTTCGAAAAACTTGAGAAACGAAGCCTTCATCTTTGATGTGTTGAACTTATATGTGAAGCTACTCAATATATGGCTTCTCTATATATGGCACAGAGGTCCCCTCTATATATACATCATCTCATGTGTGTAGTCTACACACTTTGGGGTTCTACTTCTGTGCTCTTTCCTTCTCTCTCAACATGGTATCAGAGCAGTACATTTTTGTTTTCAATTTTTCTCCTGATCAAAATCGATTTTTCAGAAACTACCCGCTTAAGGGATTGGAATCGATGTGGTCTACAACTTTGCAGAAGTAAGTTTCTTCAAATTCTGCACTGATTTTGAGTTGTCGTTCGCGGACTACGTACATACCTGAAAAACAGCTTCCGCGTTTTGTTTTTGATTTTTCTGCTAATTGAAAACGATTTTGCAGAAACTACCTGCGAGAGAGACACCAATCGACGTGGTATACAACTTTGCATAAGGAAGTTTTTTCAAATTCTGCATCGATTTTGAGTTATCGTTCGCGGACTGCGTACATACCTGAAAAGCAACTTCCACTTTTCGTTTTTGATTTTTTTGCTAATTAAAGACAATTTTGCAGAAACTACCCGCTCGGAAGACTAGAATCGATGTGGTCTACAACTTTGCAGAAGGAAGTTTTTTCAAATTCTGCACCGATTTTGAGTTATCGTTCATGGACTGCATACATGTCCGAAAAACAAGTTTTGTTTTATATTTTTTATTTTTCTATTAATTGAAAACGATTTTGCAAAAACTACCCACTGAAGAGATTGGAATCGATGTTGTCTACAACTTTGCAGAAGGAAGTGTTTTCAAATTCCTCACCGATTTTGAGTTATCGTTCACGGACTGCGTACGTACCCGAAAAGCAACTTCCACCTTTTGTTTTTTATTTTTCTGTTAATTAAAAATGATTTTGCAAAAACCACCTCCAATAGAGACCAGAATCGATGTGGTCTACAACTTTGCAGAAGGAACTGTTTTCAAATTCTGCACCGATTTTGAGTTATCGTTCGCGGACTGCGTATCGGAATCGATGAGAAACTATTCGCTTGAGCCATCGGAATCGATGTGGTCTATAACCATGCAAAAGAAAGTTTCTCTAAATTTTGCACCGATTTCATGTTATCGTCTCGGACTGCGAATATGTTTGAAAATCAAAATTTTACTTTTTGCTTTTGATTTTTTCTCATAATTGAAAACTTCTCAATTATATTTTTTTCTTCATCAATCATATATTTGTTACTGACGTAACTTTGCTGCAGAAGCCAGTTACATATCGTTCCGATTCAATCAAGCCATTGATGATCGTCCAAATTCTATCGAGCTACTATTGGTAAATGATCTTTTGTTATATGATATATTCGTTCATTGATTCACGTATAATTATTCTTTTAGAGATATAGTTTACATCGTTTTATTGATAATTTCTCATTGATACCATAGTGATTTGATGGTACCATGATGATGTTTTGTTAATACTTTGGTCATGGTGATTTTCGTTGATACCATGATGATATTTCATTGATACCATGGTTATTCTCGGTGATGCCATGATGATATTTCGTTGATACCATGGTTATTCTCGGTGATTCCATGATGATATTTCATTGATTCCATGGTGATTTTTGTTGATACCATGATGATGTTTTGTTGATACCATGGTTATTCTCGGTGATACCATGATGTTATTTCGTTGATACCATGGTTATTCTTGGTGATACCATGATGTTGTTTCGTTGATACCATGGTTATTCTCGGTGATGCCATGATGTTGTTTCGTTGATACCATGATGATTTATTCATTTTTATTGATACAATGATGATATTTGGTTAATACTTTGATGGTATTCATTGATCACTACGTTGATAAATATTGTTTTATGTAGTATATACACATATCATTTGCATCACGTAATCACACATTTTGTACTTTTACGTTCATACTTTATGTACCATATGTTGTCATGCATATATATGTCGTCAAAAGAGTGGCGTCGCGAACCATCTCTTATGGCATTGTGAACGTAATTATTTCATTAACGATGCTAATAATTTTCATGACATGTTCTTTTTTTTGGAGTCTATGATCTATGTAGGATTGATCAAAGAATTGATTTTATGAAGACAAACTTAGTGACAATAAAAGATTTATGAAGATATGTTTGGTGATGCCATATTGATGACAACATGAAGACATCTTTGGTGATGCGATATTGATGACAAGCTACACAGCAGATTCACGGAGACACTTTTGATTACAAGCTAATCGATAGCTTTTACACCTCTTTATTGAACCTTTGTATTCATTATTGTATTTGATAGGATAGGAGTAATATAACTCCTCATAAAACATTCATTGTAAAAGGAGTGATGTAGCTCCTCATAAAATATTCATTGTAAAAGGAGTGAAGTAGCTCCTCGTGAACATTTGTATATTCAATGATTTTTATAATATAACGGTGGGTGTATATAGAGCTCTCTGTTTTTCCCTTGATCCCCCAAGGGTTTTTTCATCCACAGTTAGGGACCCTTATTTGAGCGGGGGTGTTGAACTTATATGTGAAGCTACTCAATATATGGCTTCTCTATATATGGTACCCAGGTCCCCTCTATATATACATCATCTCATGTGTGTATTCTACACACTTTGGGGTTCTACTTCTGTGATCTTTCCTTCTCTCTCAACATGATGTGGCATTTTGAGCTTTTTTTGACCATTTTTAGCCCAAAAATATCACTTTTTGTCAGTAAAAAGCCCAAATGAGATGGGAAAAATCCCTAAAATTGTGGAAAAATCCCATTGGGCTCAAATTTAATGTTGAACCTCATTTTCCCACTTGGAAAGCACTTGGGACATGTCTTTTATGTCAGCCCATAAAACTTGATATTTTTGGTCGAGATTGTCCGCATGGAACTTTCTAAGCAAAACGAGCGTGCGACTTAATTACACTTGACATTTGTACATTTCTAAAGAATTTAAATAAGCATGCCATAGTGCCACGTCTAGCGCCTCGTTTGTTCGACAAGGTATGTACACGGCTAAAACCATGGCATCTATTTTCGCATATATCACACTATGTACATCATAGCATTTGGTCCCACATAACAAAAGCATTGAGAGTGAGGTAGATATTTTAATTTTACATTATCAACATGACATGGTACAAAAGCGGTTCTACCTATGCGCCCACATCACCGAGAGAGAGTCCACCACTCTCTTCAGTAGATAGCTCATCGATTGGCACACCACGTACACCTTGGAAATCACACGAGCATGATCCTGGCAGGGTATACAAGACCAGGGATGGGGCAGTTGTGGAGGATAGGGTCAGAAAGGCCATGCAACAGATGATTTGGCAGCTTTGTATGATTCACTTTGGTCACTCTGTGATGGAGGTTTGGGATAACCTCGATCTTGAAAGAAATAATTATATCATAGAGGCCATTCACAGAGAGTAGATGATGGTAGAGGGGTACGATCCAGTATCAAACCCCTGGATTTTGAGTGTGGCGAATGTCACAATGTCACACCGCCGATTAGAGGTGAGAGAAAAGTACAATACCGGCAGTCCCAAGCCGGCATGGTTAGACGCAGAGGAGTGGGTGGGGATTGCACGAGAGACACAAGACAATCCTGAGAGACTTCAGTAGCAGAAAGAGATGCAACCAGAGCACGTTTGGAGTCCGCTGGATCGTCACATCTTGGGAGTGGAGGCTACAATAAACTTCAACATGAGTTTGTAAGTATTATAGGTACGCTTTAAATTATTGAAGATATATATGTTATTTGAAGATTTATCTAATGATTAAACCATAATTTTGCAGAAAGTTACCGTAAAGCACCCTCCGACACGTCGAGAGGAGAAGTATGGATACAAGCATGGACTTGTGGCCCTTTTGACCTAGTTGTAGGAGGAGGGAGAGGACGTCGTCTGGGAGGCATTACCATGAGGGTCTTCTCACTCAGTGATTGTTTGCATATGTATAGTTTTGTAGTGATTATGTGTATGGTTTATGGTTATGTTTATGGTATGGCACATATGTTATGGTTAAGGTTTGGCAGTCAAGTTAAAGTTATGATTTTGCTATGATGGTATGGAAATCGTGTGATGGTTGTGCAATGATGGTATGGCTGTTATGGTTATGGTATGACAAGCAAGTTATGGTAAAGGTTATGGTATGGCAAACGGGTTATGTTTATGGTTTTGCAATTTTCGACTTATGTTTTAATTATGGTTATAGAATCTTTATGCCGTTATGCCATGATCAAGCTTTTGATTTTGTGGTTATGTTATTCTTACAATTTTGCTTATTTCCATACATTCGCTCTTTAGTGTCAGCTTGTAGGTGGAGTGTGGTTGCTTGTGCACTCTTCCTTTGGGCAGAGAGAGTTGTTTTCTTTTGTTGCAGTACATGCAGCATCAGTTCCCAGCCCTCTCTGTCCAAAAACATTTAGCAGGTTTGGTTGTTGGTATAGAGTACGGTACACACACTGGTATACCCCTCGAAACAAGGATCAGAATACCCTTTACAATTTCCGCCGGTATTCTAACTGCTTATTCCGGAATAAGCAGTGTATTTTGTAGTGTATTCCGACGCATAAAATACCGGTACTTATACTGACGTCACGAAACCGGTGTCTTTTTTGAGGCCTATTTTAGCGTTTTTTAATTTTAAAACTAACTTTATTTAGTCAGTATTTGCGCTGATTTCTGCGTGCCATGTTGTAGTGAATATTGATAGTGATTCTAGTTCCTCCCTAACAGTTATCCTCTATCGAGTGATGCATTGGGTCAATGCAACTTCAAAGAATTCTCAATGGGTGCACCTTGAGAAATCAAAGGTCAAATAAACCACCCTCTATATATTTTATAAATTGAATTTATAATGTTTTTTAAGAATTGAATTAATAAGCCCTTCTTGTTCATAAAAATCTTGACACCTACTCCATAATGGGAGAGAATTTGTATCGATGGACCTAGACATTTTGTGTAAAATGTTCCATGGATGCTATGCGAGTTCAAGTTCATGCCATCAAGGCATAAGGAAGATTAATGCACTCATTTAATGATGATTTTATAGGCTAGGTTTTCATAAACATGCTCAAGAATATTTCTTGCATTGTCAAGTTATAAAGCATACTGCCTTAAGAAAGGTTGAATCTTACATACCCTAAACATTGCCCATGGAAAGTGGGAAAGAATATTCATGGACTTTATGGCAGGCCTTCCTAGTACAATCCAAGTGGATGACGTATGTCATAATAACTAATATCTAGTTATCTTAAATGATTTTCTCATCTTAAAGTAATCATTTAATATGGGGAACTACCAGAGCAAAAAAAGCCAGAATATTGGTTAGGCAGGCAGACCGGTCACAGTAGGGGTCCAAAAGAGGGAAAGTAGGGATCCAAATGGGGACCATCTGCGAAAGTGCAATGTGCATCAATGGGCTTCAAAGACCCTAAGGTTCAACCCATTAAGACTTCCAAAATGCTAAGGTTCAGAAATTAAATGAAACCTTCAATGTTCAAACCTTAGGGAAAATTGGATGCTTGTGGGAAGACTCAAAAGTATTCCCACATCCCTATCCAAGAGGGGGCAAGCCATTTTTGTAGGGGATGAGAGAGAAACACACACACACTCTTCCAAGCTCCCTTTAAACAAAGGGCATAGTGGACACATATCAGCTTCCTAGCCTAGTTTCCCCCAAGGTGCATTCAATTCCTATTGAATGGCCATAGAGGTGGACCAATGAGAATTAGCCTAGAGTAAAGTTAGTTTAATTCATTTAAAAACACTCGATAAAAGAAGCAATAGAAATTAATCTCTCTAGAAGACTATTGGACAGTCTCCCAAGGGGTCTAATGAGCATTCAGTAGCCCAATGGCTTGCCTGATTCCTATTGTTCAGAAGACTAAGAGGTCCAATGAGAGTTTAATTGCATTATTTAAATACCTAAAGCTCTCACAAAAGGGAAAAGGGGGACACATGTCACAAGGCTATCACTTATGCTTCTTAATTGTCATTGGCTAAGCTTTGCAGGGGCCCATGGGATGCCATCATGAGCAAATAACAAGAGGGGTCGACCAAGAGAGAGAGAGGGGGCTGATTTTTACAAGGCATTATCACACACACATTCACACAATCTCATGTGTGAAGTAAAGAATATTATCTCCTTCTCAGGCTTGGAAAGCTCATCATCTACTCCAAGCATGTGAGAAGGGAGGCCTACACCAACAACTCTTGGCTTTGTGATGCAAATCCAACCAAGAGCCAAGCTCCAATGCATGCTCATCACCTTTATCATGCTAATTACTAAGCTATGCTAAGCTATTAGGAGTGATTATGTGAGCAGACATACTTCTTTCTCGTAAGTATACTCCTTCTTCCTCTCGATGCACTCTCATACTCTGCTAGCTCTTACCATCTTCAAAGGTGAGCATTAAGATAAATATGGACTTTGCATGGACCTAGCTTGTAAGGAGTCTAATTTTTAGGGATTAAAGGCTAATGTTGTGTAGGGTTAAGGGGACAAGGGATTTCAAGAAGCTAGTTTTGAGTAGGATTTTCTAGCCTTCTTTTTAGATACATGTAGGATGTGGATCTAGGAAGTCACTTTCTCTCTCTAGCTTTTCGAAAATGAAGGGAGTAAAGGGGTGTGGCCACATCAACCAAAACGTGGGTGACTAAGAACCAGAATTTGACATTTTTTCAAAAAAGTTATTTTTACTTATTTTTGACTTAAACCCCCCCCCCCCCCCCAACATATATACATTTGAAATAAACATTTTTTGACCTTTTTTTAAACCTATAAGCACTAAAAGTTCGATTTTTTAATAAAAAGAATACCCCCAAAAAAAAACCTTTGTTCTCTTCTCCTCCTCCCTCCTCTCTTTCTCTCCTCTCCCTCCCTGCCCCCTTCTCTCCTCCTCCCTCCTCTCTTCCTCTCCTCTCCCTCCCTGCCCCCTTCTCTCCTCCTCCTCTCCTCTCTCTCCCTCTCCTCCCCTGCCCCCTTCTCTCCTCCCATGTTCCTCCCTCACCCTCCCCCCTCTTTCTTTTCATTCTTTCCTTCCCCATGCAACAACTGCCATGGTGCTCACGAACATCAAAAATCGTATGCCTTCACCACCATGTACTCCGCACAACAAAACTGTACATATTTGCTTGTCCGCGGCGTTTGCACCTAAGGCCGCACGTGAGGGTGATCAGAGGTCATCCTAAGAACGTCGTATTGTCGGTGAGACGAACATTGATGGTTATTCAATATCTTGGGAGGGGAGAAGTAGGCTTGTTGGGCTATTAAAATTGGTTGTGTATAGGTGCAGGTGCTTCTTGCATTGGTGGATGTACGAATGTCAAGCTCTTTATCTCAAAACAGTGGCATTACAAGAAAGTATTGCCTCTTCGAAGAGGGATGTTGAAACCCTCCAGCAACAACTATAGGAAAAGTATGTGTACATTATGAAGCTTGGCAATACCATCACATAATTGAAATAAACACCCCTTGGTGCAAGGTAACAATATACTTCTTACTTTTGGTTGTGTTCATCTTATCATAGACTTTGAAGTCTAAGGTGTTGTCTGTACTTGTTTTGTAGTGCTTGGCACAAAGGTTGATTTTGTGCATACATAGTGAAAGGTTGCAGGTTAGAGAGGTCAAGTGTCACCACTTTTTCTCTAAAATAGCCTTGTTTGTTACATCTTGCAAGTAGGTGCTTCAAGTCCATGCTTATTAGAGGTGGGTAATCTCATCCTAATGTATATTTTAGGGATTTTTTTTCCTAGTTGGATGGAAATACTTGCAAATTTGTACAACATATACTTAACAAGTGTCTTTATTATGTAGCTTGTAAATGTTGAATTCATACATGCTTTTGTTTGAAGAACATGTCTCTAACGCCTCATGGTACACGGTGACCTCTTACTATGCTAGTTGAATGGAGTTGTTTGCATGAATAGCTCAAGGAACTGGCATAACATGAAGCTTTTACGGTGTCACAAAGCTCTCCTCAAGCAATGTGAATCCCACTACACCAAAAATCATTATGCTTATATGGATAGATCCCTAGTAGGACAATACAATAGCTTTCCATCAGCAACACACCCTTTCCTAACATGAGGGCACCCCCACCAGAGATATTTTTATGTGATAGGTCACCCCATGAGCATACCATGTCATGGAATGGATGAAAGAACTATGACCGCACTAGCCCTTGGAAGTTGTTCACGAATGTATGTTTATCAAAGTTAATGAGAAGAAATTTGGACTTTTTTGTTTGTTGATGTTTAAGAGCACTCTAGCTCTAACATATTTTAGATTGTTTAATAAGTTAAATAAGATATGTAGTCATTTAAAGTGTAAATTTGTTTTTTTTTTGTAAGAGTGTACATGAGAAGACATGATAAAGTACAAAAGATCTTGATGGAATAAACCTCGATGCGATTCCTACCATGCACTTGTGACACCATACCTCTCCTTGAACCATTTGACTTCTATCGTTGTGGGAAGTCCAAGGGGGGACCTATTTTCAAATTTTTAGCATAACTTTGTTTTGAAGGAAATTTTGGTTATTTTAATGTTTGTACACAGTCTAAGAGTTCATTCTAATTGTTTTCCTTCAGTCTTAAATTTTGACCGAGTGCACTCCTTGGAAGCCACTTTTGAAGGTGTTAGGGCGAGATTTTGGGAAAGTTTTATATGTAGGAAATACGGTCCTTAACACAATTAAAAACATTGGTCCTTTGATTATTTTTAGATTACATGGTTTTAATGCTCGTTGGAGCCGTAGATTAAGGAAAAAGTAAGAAATGTCTATTTTACATCTTCTTTTTAGAAATTATCAACTTGCACGTTGATTTTTGGACAATCTGAGCAAGATATCATTTTTTCGCATCACAAGATGGTCGAAGAGCGCAATGAGATTGTTGAGCTATATATAGTATCTCTATATATAGCTCAATAGAGATGAACAAATTCATGTGAGACAAGCCCAAAATAGATTTGGAGCCGATTGGAAGGTAGAAGCTATTGAGAACAGCCTAAAAACACTTGAATCATGGCCATGCATCAAAAATATGCTCACACAATGAAGCAGGTGCTTCGAAGCTATGAAAATTAGTATAGGATACAAGCAATAGCGTTGGAGGCTATTCAAGAAACTGTAGAAGCTCACATTTTTTCAGATGACTTTGCAATGACAAAATGATTAAGAGTTGTGTCTACTGTCTCCATAGTCATTCGGATTTTTGGATTATCCATGTGTTTTAAGTTAAGTGCTTCTGGCCATGAAGAGTTAAATTTAAATCAAATATTAACATTTTTGTTATCCCAAGGGGCAAACAAAGCTAGAAATGCAAAAAAAAGGGTGGCCACAAGGGCACGCAGATGGCCCATCCTGTAGTTTTGGATGGCTCACCCGCGCGCCCTTGTGGCCACCCTTTTTTTTGAATTTTCTAGAATTTTTTCCCCCTTAGGTTACCAAAAATGTTAATATATAGTGAAACCAGATGTTTATGCAGCATGATGCTAGATTTTTATACTGTCCAATGTGATTTGGCTTTTTGTTGCAGGGAACTAGTAAGTTGAGTTGAAGGAAGGCATAATGTGCATGAAAAGTTAAATTTTAGGTTTATCTCACCTTTTCCAGGGTTCTGGAGTGCAAAAATAGCTTAATTATGCAAAAAAAAAGTGGCCACAAGGGCTCGCAAGATAGCCATCCAAAAGTTCTGAATGCGCCATCTGCGCGCCCTTGTGGCCACCCTATTTTTTGCATTATATGACCTTGTTTGCACCCCAAGATACCAAATGTTTTTAGATTAGGTGAAAGCAAAACTTTATGTAACATGACAATAAAAATTCCACTTCTTTTCACTCAGATGTGGTAAGACCCCCCCCCCCTCCCATCTTTGTGTTCAAAGGTCCGGAGCATTCACTATGTAAAATTTTCCTATATCATGTGCGTTCACTAGAATGGATTAAAAGTATCCCTTATAGACCTTATCTACACATGTTTCCGTAACTTTACAAGAATATAAAATCCCTTCTATTGAACACATGTGCTATGTTACATATACTTTAGTGAACTCCCTAGGTGAAAGGCCTCACAAATCCTATGCACTAAACATTCAACACTAGAAATCGAACAAACAAGGAGCCAATTTCTATTTCCTTGTGTCCACCTCATGTTCTTGAGAATGTTTTGGTTAACACTAGGTTGGTAACCTAACAAGACATAAAAGTGTCCTTTGAGGGTTTTGAAAAAAACCTCCAAAAAGCATAGTAGATCCACTCATTTTGTAAAATCCTTTCATGAGGTTATAGTTCAAGGCCTACTACACATGGAAAAAATAAGAAACTTGTAAAATTTCTCATCTTTTGGTCACACCAAGCCTCCAAAGTTGATGGACCAGTACATTTTCATCAAAACAGTCATTTCTTACGTTTTGTTGCATAAAAATAAGATTAGGGGTTTTTGTAGGACTTGAGATAAATTCCCTAGTTAACTTCAATGGGTTGGTGATCAAAACATATGATTGCTTCTCACTCACTATTTTTTGTTTTGCCAAAAGAAATTGGTACAAAAAAGTTGATTTTTTACCATTCTGCAAACCTATCATCAAAGTTTCTATAGTCACGCTCAATACAAATAGTATATGCATGTTTTCTTGTTCCCTATTGTCCTTTAGGTTCATATGGAGCCATGGAGCATGTCAAAACAATGATACATCTCTTACCAAGGGGAATCTTGGGGACAAAGATGAAGTGCTAAATACAGCAAACATGAAAAAACTGGGTTCAACATTATGAGTTGTAGAATCCCATAGAAACTATTCAATATCTAGCCAAATTTGATCCTTATGACTAGATATAGTTACTACCTACAAAATGCATGTAGTTTTCACAAGAAACTAACAATATTGAAAAAGCTATACTTGATATACTAGAGTGTTTCGTTTTCTTCTATAATTGAAAAAATCAACCATCGTTGTCTACTATGCAAAATAGGGTATTAGGTGCCCCAAAACTCAAGGAATATTAGGTTACAATATGTGACAATATAGAAAATCAAAACTGCATTTGGATATCATGAAAGCCACCAAAAAAATCATAGAAGAGCTAAAATTGGCTAAAAAACAGGATTTGACAGTTTTTGTAATTTGGTCATAGCTTACAACTTTAACATTTATTTCTCCCTAGAAGCATCAGGACATGTTGAGGACTACTAAAGATAGTTCTCTAGCATTATAGACCTCACAAACATGAATTCTAGAGTGGTATAGTTGCAAAAAGTTAAAAAAAAGCCAAAAACAGGACCCGTTTTTTCACACAGTTTAGGTTGTGAAATGTTGTGCAAGGACAAGGTTTAAGATGGAATTGATATTCCAAAAAAATGTCGAGTTTTTTTCAGCCCATGAGACAACTTTCTAGACAGATAACACCTCAAAATCCATTTTGAAACTCTTGACATAATTCAAGGAAAATGGTCACTTAACAGAACATAAAAGTGTCCCATTACCAACCTAGTGTTAAGCCATTTCTTTGGTATTTGAACCACATGTGACCCCTATTGTTCAAGTATCCAACCAAAGGTTTCTTGATTAGCAATTTACATAGGCTCGAGTGCTACATATCTTCTATGTATCTATAATTTATGTTTACATTTTCTCTATCCAAATGAGCTACATAATAAAAATCAAATCTACAATTTAACAGTTAAGTTCACAGGGTGATAGCTATTGGTATCATCTTTAGCAATACCAAAGAAATAGCTACCAATAGCTAATGAATAGAGATATTTAAGAAGATATTGTTAGGAAATAAGACGTAGCTAAATAGATCTTTGAGTAGATTACTTAATGGAGAGAGATAGATTTCACACACAAGAGATTATAGAGTAGAGAGAGAGAGAGAGAGAGTACACACGATATACGTGGTTCACCCAATGTGGGCTACGTCCACGGGAAAGCAGCCCCTCAATGGCTTTAGCACTTCAAAAGAAGAAGTAGTTTACAAAGGGATTAAACCCTTAATAGAGCTCCCGCCTTGCTTCACTCTCGCCACCTCACACTCACCTTGTTGCATCAACTTCACACTATGAAATATGTGTAGAAATGGCCTCCTTTTATAGGCCAAAAGGGCTACCCTCTCTTATGAGAGGCAGCCATGTGTAGCCGCCCTTGTGCGAATAAGTCCAAATCGGACCCTCCAATCCGCCCATGTGTGTCCGCCCTTGAGCAGACAAGTCCGCTTTTGAATTCGGACACCGGCCACCGGCCATTGACTACCGGTGGCCACCGGCCAACCGACGGTTGTTTTTCGACCATTTTCCGGCTGCCGCCCGACCATAATATTCCGACAAGGGAAAAAAAATCCACTGATTATTGGCCGTGAAAATTTTTGTTTTTGGTGAGTGATTTTCCTTCACGCACGATGTCTTCTCCTCATAATGGGGGCCTTACAAATGTGCGCTTTTACCACAGAAAATTACAAGGGTAAATCAGGCTCTATACTTAACAGATATGATACCAAAAACTTGTCAACACTACTCAAAAAGGTGGAAAATCAAAGGCTTTACGATATATGTATGATGAAACACCAACCAATAATAAGTCACGCCTATACATCGACACCTCCATCTCAAGTTGTCATTTCTCTAAGGCAAGCTTGGCATAGGCATAGTATGGAAACAATAACATGGTGGAAAACAAGAATTTAGCTTTCTCAACTTGTGAAACGTTGCTATTGATATATATTCAACATTCCCAAATGAGGACAACTTGACAAAGGTTATGATCCACTTTAAGAAGAATAAACATTAATGATTAAAATGAAACCAAATAATCCATAAAGGTCAACAATATTTCTCAAGTTTGTATGAAACTCCAATAATTTAAATCGAACACTCTCACTCAATGCGACAACATTTAACAAAAGAACCTATTTATATTGCATTTATAGAGGAATCGAGCCTCATGAAAAATAATTACAAACAGAGACAGTGTTGTTGCTGTTAGGCTTCTCTTACAAGTATTTGTCTTCCTCATTTAGAGATTCATATACACTTGAGTATTTGTGTGTCTATGACACTGCGGAAGATAGTAGTACTATATGGATGGCTTCTCTAAGAGCTCCTAGAGAGTACCTATTGGTTCAAGATTCTACAAAAATCGTACTATTCTTATCAAAATCTTTTAATATGGTAGTGAGAGGTTCCTCACGGAACAAAAATAGAGGTTTCCATCTCTGCACATGGTTTCTTGCTCATATCCTCTCAAAGCAAGTTGACTCTATAAGTAAACAACAGATTATGTCAGCATAAAGTTATAAAGTACAAAATGACATTATTCTAATAATCTAATGACAACTATACAAAGCATAAATTATAAGAAAAATCTTTGATGACTTTACATAGATAACACAACTTACTTGCATTGTGAGACTCAATCACATGCTACACAACTATAGATGGCGCACCAAAGCCATCAAAAAAATAGCACCACCCAATGTTATGGGGTGTGAAGCCTAAACATTGAAAGCCATCAAGAGGTTAATTCCCTCCAGCATGATAAACTTAAAGATGGAGATGATGTTAAGCTCTGAATATAAGTAACAAGGGTAGTTTTCTTACCATTCTATCTTTATGTTGGAGATAAACCCTTGCAATGCCCACACAATATTCACACCTCTTGTTGTTGTGGTATGCAAGTCATGTGAGCTTATACTTTTGCCACCTTTGGGAGTAGAGGTTTCCATGTAGTGTGAGTGGATGAAAGTAGAAGGAGTAGAATCTTGTTTCATGTTGTAATGGTGTTGAGAGAAGGGAGCGGAGCTAGTTTGGTTTGAAACTATGTGGTGGGCAAGGGGAAGAGATGGGGGAGGAGCTTGCTTGGTGCTACAATGGAGGTGGGAGAAAGCTAGCAAAGAGATAATGCTAGAATATAGGCGGTGCATGTGGTTGTTTGCAGCGATGGAGAGCTTGGAAAAGGTTTTGTAGAGAGAGAAAATCACTTTTTAGCTACAGAATAGGTTTGGAGGGTGAAAATGATGTTTTGATTATTTTTTTAAAAATCAAATTTTTGGATTTTTTAGTGTACGTTTTTTACTTTTGGAGGTCAAAATTACTTTTTGGACCATGAAATAGGTTTGGGGACCTTTTAATGAGGGAAAACTTGAAATTTGATTTTTTTTGGGTATTTTTAATCTGGGCCAAAAAGTGGGGAAATAGAGGTCAAAGTGGTGCCCCCCCCCCCCCCCCCCCCCCTTTCCCCTAGCCACCTCCCTTACCTTCTCAGTAGGTAAGAGGCTATTAAGAGGTGTAGGGCTACCTTGTCCCCTTACTTTTTTGAGGGTATAGAGTGTGTCCACCACCCTCTTCCTATTGGTTGGCCTCTAATTAACCTTAGCTCCAAAGGGCCCCTAGAGGGTTCATAATTTTCCTAATGGTGAGGTTTGAGTCTGAGACCATGAGGGAATTGATGTACGTTGTGTTTTCAAGTGTAAGCTTGGTGCTTGAAGCTTCCATCTTCATTGCACCAGCAAGTTATTCAAGAAGCACAAAGTATTGTATTGTAAAATGTCTCCCTTGATGGGGGAAACCTATAATACAAATCCTTGGTCCTCAACTCTTGTCAATAGCTTAATTTCTAGATCATTAAATGTTACAACGTACTTAGTTTGGGTAATTTTGGAGGGTTGATTAAGATGCATAAGTTTATTCCAGGTAATTTTCTGATAAAGACACTTGAATTAACACAAAAAGTTGTGGAGCCTGTTAAGAGGCTTAATGATTCCCTTAGTAACATAGTAAGTGATCAGGATACAAACTTTTATTTTGGAGGGTTTTTTAATCCAATATACTAGGCACACAATTCAATCTACGTACATCTGATCATTTAGAGAAGGATGGTCAAATTGAAAGTGTCCAAAAAGTGCAAAAAGATCTTCTAAGAGCATATGTGTTAACTGTAGCAATACACAGATATTCTAAAAACTATTTTACACAAAGAATGTACACAAATGAGATGAGGAAGATGATCTATATCTATTGGGCCCAATCAGCCTCATGCATAACTAAGCTCCTCTGTTTTTTCTTTTATTGGACTTAAAAAACAAGCTCAAAAGAGGCACATTCCACTTTATGTCAAAAGTAAACCATTTTATTTCAAAAAATGTATCAATAGTATATGAGGGGTTTCCTTAAAATTAAGAGCTAGATGAGAGGCATTGAGAGCTAAATAGAATTTTCTTGATAGAGGCCACACAAGTCCTTATGTCTACATCTATTCATCAATTCACACACATTGTATCATATTTGTCACCAATCAATGTGGATCAAAAATAGAAACTATTATTAAATTCACATTTTCATAACACAAATTGAAGTTTCAAAAACTAATATAACATCACATACCACCTCAATCGATGATCTATACACGATAACGATGTTGGGTGAAAGCATGAGTGGGTGCCAGGAACATAGCGATTTTTGGAAATGTTTGACCAAATATGTTTGGCAAAAATGGAAAATATACGGCATGTTATATATTTACTAGATAGATCTTCAAAAGAAAAATCTAAATCTATAATGGGCACACAACTTAGAATTGATTTGTGAAAGTTTTACAGGTCACACGTTTTAGAAAATATCTATTGAAAAACAACTTCCGACCCTTAAAAGTGTACCACCCATTCAGCTTTTACCATGTTGCCTTAATTGCGTAATGAGTATGTTATTTGAATTGATGACGTTGTGAGTGGGATGGAAACACACACAACGCCTCTATAATGACCAAACACACACTCTTGGAATGATACACACACATACTATGGGACACCACTCGGCTTGCACAATCCACCTGGACGAGACAGGGGAACACATCGATGGAGTGAGAGGAGAGAGACCGTCTGTTTACCCACTCCACACCGAGAGACACACACACACACACACACCCAAAAAACTCAGCTCAAAAGAGGATAATCTTTGATTACTGCTATAGCCTCTGCCCATCTAGAGAGATAGTAGTCCACTGCAGTCAAAATATAGCTTTTACCCTTGCTTGTGATAGGTAATGGGCCTATTGCATCAATCCCCCACTTTTCAAACACATCAAACGCCATAATGGTTTTTCGTAGCTCTGGCTTCAACACTCTCTTCCCAAATGCTTGACACCTATTGCAAGACCTACACCAATGGTGAACATCCTTGTGCAAACTAGGCCATACATACCCCTCTTGCAAGATCTTAGGCAAGGTGATCTTTAGAGCAAAATGTCCACCACATGCACCTTCATGATTCTCTTCCAATACTCTATAAAGCTCCTCCCTCCCAGGTACACGTCTCAACATGAGATCAGCCCCTTTGATGTATAAGACATCACCAATCAATTTGTACGTGTATGCTCTACGCACAAAACCATACTTCTTAGAGTTCGGAATCTCCTTTGGAATGATTACTTCTAGCAAAAACTCCTCTTACTGAGCCAAACTTTCCCGGCCATGATAAAGAGGTAAAGTGGTCCTCAACAAAAATAGCTCCCCGATCATGCTTTGACTTGCTTCATGTGCCTCTCCATTTAGATCACGTTCAATGTGTCTGATGCTCCATGCTTCGAAATTTTTTAACAGGCCTTTAATTCTGAAGCACATTTCCTTCAATGAGGTGTTCTTGCTCTTCCACACACCCAAAACTTGCTTCACAACTAACAAGGCATCACCTTTTATGCTCAACCTTCTAACCCCATGCTTCAAACAAATGTGTAATCCGGCTTCCAAAGTAGCATATTAAGCCTCATTGTTACTATGAGCATCCAATTTGAACCCTCTCTTGCATACTAGCTTCCCCTCTGCATCATAAAGTGCTATACGCCCTGAAGCCGCATCATGGCTCTTTCTGTAAGAGCCATCAAAGAACAACACATGTGCATTGCTGATTTGTGGCAGTTCTTCAACTACCTTTCTCACCACCTCTTCCTTAACAAGAAGGGGATTCTCCTTGTAAGTCAACGAATCGGCTAGGGTAGCCCTTGTACTGTCTTCCACTAGAAAAGAGAACTTCTCTTGTAGCTCAATTACCCATTTCTTCACCACATTTGACATGTTAGTGCCATTAATTAACTGTGGAAAAAAGGCATAAATCATCAAGAAAACAAAAGGTCGTGGTAGCAAGTAATGACGAAATCGGCGATAAGCAAATATTACACTGGCCATCACTAGCTCTACTTCTGAGAATTTTCTCTCTACTACCAACTTCACTCGACTTGCGCAATACATTGGCCTCATATAATGGTTGCCCTTCCCCTTTTGCAATAGCATGGCTCCAATGGCATCATCCCCTACTGATGGATTTACATAAAACACTTGCTCCCAATCAAGATCCTGCATGGCTGACAACCCCCCTAACACCTCAGGGCTTCACCTCTTGAAGCACTTCTTCACACTTGTCATCCCATTGCAATGGATCATGCTTTGCCACTTGTTGTAATGGATAAAGAAGTTGTGAAGACAATGGAATAAACCTTGCCATGTACTTCACTTTGTGTACAAAGGTTGCTAATTGCTTTGTACTCGTAGGTGATGGAAGAAGAATAATAGACTTAACCTTGTCTGGATCAGCCTCAATGCCATTTTCTGACACCATATGGCCTAATAACTTCACCCTTGGCTGTGCTAAATGAAATTTCTTTGGATTTAGTTGTCCTCCACATTCATCATATCGAGCCAAGACCATTTGCAACTTCTCATGGTGTTCAGCTCTACTGCTATAGACGCAGAAGTCGTCCATAAAAGCCTTAGCGCAACTACAAATGAATGGTTCCAATACCCAATTTTCTCTCTCTTGATAGAAAGATGGTCCATTTGTCAACCCAAACGGCAATACTGTGTAGCAATAAGAGCCCCAAGGCGTAATAAAAGTTGTCTTTATGCGGTCTTTAAGAGAAATTTTCAAATGAAAATAGCCTGAAAAACCATCACACACACTGTGCCTCTCATAACCTGCCCCACTGAATCCAAGATCTGATCAATGAATGGAAGAGGATATGGGTTCTTCTTAGTGTCTACATTTAAGGGTTTAAAATCTACACAAATCCTCCACTTTCCATCCTGCTTTGGGCTGACTACTACTGGACTCACCCATTCTGTGGTTTCCATAGGGACTATGAACCCTGCCTTCAATAACTTGTCCACCTCTTCCCGCAAAGCTTTCATTTGCTCTTGACCCATCCTTCTTAGCCTTTGCCGCACTGGCTTATCACATTCTTTCAGCTCAGTATGCATATCTTCTCCCTTGAACCCTCTAATCTCTTCATATGAAGTAATGAACAAATCAGGAAAACTAGCCAGCATGTGCAAATATATCTCCTTCTCCATAGCTGAGAGGTCTCCACTGATCATTTGTGTCATCAATTATTGCTTCTTTGACAATTCAACCTTGGTTTGCATCAACCCTTCAATAACTTCATAAGGCCCTTCACTTTCATCTTCAACCTCATTCGCAAATGCAACTAAACCAGACTCCTGGGTTTCTCTGTCCATCAAAAGAAATGCAACATCAGCATCCTCATCACTGCTGGTAGTACTATCACTGTCCTCGTCAGACACTGTGGAATAGTCTTCATCACTAGACTCATCTTCATCTTCATAAATCTCTTCCAATCGTTTCCTTGTGTCCATATTATAAAGCTTCTTGACACATGTATTTCCATAGAGGCTAATCGTACTACGTCTCCAATCTTGAACAGCTCCCACTGCACGTAACCATGGTTTGCCCAATATAATAGGATATGCTCCCAACCCTGCTGGCATCACATGAAAATCAACCACTGCCTTTGCATCATACGCCTCCACTTCTAAGCTCTTTACAACACCCAAAAATTTTACTTTTTGATGGTTTGCCAATCTAATCCGGAAACCTGACACCCCAGTCACTGTAAGACCCATCTTCTCAACGCATGAGTGTGTTATGACACATATTTGGGCTCCACCATCCACATAACCTTGTCCCAATTTTTTCTTTTGTGCCACACATCTACTATTGGGCAAATGTCTGGTAGCTCATCCATTGCCAACACCTTCATTGAACCTCTCTCTGGCTCTTTCTCCATTGGGTTAACCATCCTCTTCCACTGTCGCTTTAGTTTAGGCACCATCTCTATAAGATGCCCAAAAGTAACATCTGTTTTCCTGCTTATCAGATCCTCCTTCGAGTCATAACTTAATTGCCCATCCCCTAGTGAAAAATCTGAAACATGACACTTGCGACGAACCCTAGGACCTGGGGCACTTCTTCCTTTCTTTTCCTCTGTGTTCCTCTTCCCAATAGACATCACTAATGTATCCTCTAGCTTTGATGCCTTCTCCAAGGTGACTACACTTAGCACTTTTGTCTTTCCCTTTTCCTCCTAGGTTAATCTACTGGTTCCTTCATCTCCCTTAATTTCGATGCCATAATCATTGGACTTAGTTAGCACCTATCTTGGCAATGGATACCTGTCTCCCCCCATCCTTGGTGGCTTATCACATTGCGGGCTCATGTGGCCCAACTCTCCACAATTATAACATGTGGGCGTCTGCCTCCAAAACCTACCATTGGTTTGTCCAACACCATTGGACTAGGTCTTTCTTCACCTCCTGACTGATTTGCAAACCTCCCTCGACCTCGATTATTTCCCACTTGGCCTAGCATGTTTAGACTAAGATTCTTCATTAAATCTACCACTTGCCTTAGCCCATCATCTTGCACTGCTGTAGTGACCACTGTTGGCATAACTGAGGAGTAACAGAAACCACTGGTTCATGATGAACCCCTAGAATGCGACCTTGCGAAGAATCCATAGGCTGAAATTCAGACCTCATGGGCAAAGACTCCACCCCTAACTGGCTCATTTTCCTCAGCTTTCACTCTTTGTTCCTTGTTACCTCTAGTGCATCTTCATATGTCCTAGGCTTCTTTAGATCCACTCTCCAACGTATATTCTCCCAAAGACCAGCCAAGAACCTGTCCTTCTTCATCATGTCAGGCGGGGGTACCTGTGGTGATAAGTCCTTGCACATTCACTCCCATGCCAATGAAAACTTATGTATGTACGCATCTACTCGCTCACCTTCCTTTTTCACCAAAGCATGTACTTCTTGCCACACTTTGTCAGGATCTTCTATCTTCACAAACTCCACTTCTAATCCATGCCTTAGATTGTCCCAACTCAATATTACAGGTGGATCAGCCCTACGCAACTCCTCTTCAAATACATTGGACCAAACTCGTGCATCACTCTTCAAACAAATCTGGAAAAGACGTAACATCTACGCCGGGTCATGAATCTGGTTGCTAATACAGGAAACCTCCATCTTTTCCAAAAAGTCTTCCACATATTCATCACTTCTTCCATGAAAATCCGGATAAGAGAAAGCAATGGCTACCCAAGTTACGATGCTTTGAGAACCCCTTCGAACACACGTACAAGAACCCAAAACGTTTTATTGACCCAACCTCCCAGAAACTTCAATGGAGCTCAACTTTAGATAAGGACAAACGCATGCACATCAAATGAGTTTTCATAGTTAATCATCGAAATTACAACAGGCAAAGGACATTCCAGGATCTCTCGTAATGTTCTTGGTCCGAACATAAAGACTATGCACTGCTGGGAAAAAATCTTCTTGGACACATGAACATTTATCTGGATTCTCTGGGTTAAATGAAAAGGAGTGAGTTGAGGGCCATTTTGATCATCCATTAACGTCAACCATGCAGCTCCCAAGAAAGCACACCTGTCTTATTTTCTGATTTTACCAAAATTTCAGTAGCACAACAAGATAAATGGCTTAAAAGACCAAAAAACCAGCCATCACAACTTGGAAAAATTTTGGCAAAGTTTCCCTAGAAGTAGAGAAGTGAGAACCCAAAATATAGACTGTATATATATGCATAAACTACCAACAATAGAACACGAGCATCAATTAGGAATCACTAGTACATAGCCTATGGAGAGGTCACGAAAAGGGTGCTCCAGCTACCTGTATCACCGAAAGGATCTCCACATTTGATAATCCCCTAGCTCAATAAAACCTCATGCTATCGACCCTCGCACGAAGGCTAATGCAAATCGCGCATAGTCAAGTCTCAGAAATGACTATCTTCCAGACCAAGTCTCGGAAATAGCTGGGACTACCAAACAAAACCAAATATGGCTCCACAAAGGCATAAAATGGCAGTTTCCACAAGTAACATACACTCCAGCAGACAATGCGCTCAAACAGGCGCCAAGTGATGCATACCCACAAAAACTGCAAGTGACACCACTGCTAGTATATACTGTACTCCAGATATCTGTACCTGTGTGAATCACCTGTACCTGTCCCTATAACCTGTGACCTGTAATCCCGAAGCTCGAAGCAGAAGGTACTCGAAGAAGATCCTCCGTGGAGGCACCAAAAGAATGTGAGCGGGATGGAAACACACACAACGCCTCTATAATGACCCGACATAAACTCTTGGAATGCAAACACACATACTATGCGGCACCACTTGGCTTACACAATCCACCTGGCCGAGACAAGGAACACACCGATGAAGTGAGAGGAGAGAGACTATCTGTTTACCCACTCCAATACACACACACACACACACCCAAAAAACTCAGCTCAAAAGAGGTGAATCTTTGATTTTGAGATAAAATTGAGCTTGGGCCAACACCAATGGGGAAAACAGCTCACACAATATGGGTAAAATATGCTAGATACAATCACAAATTGAAGCAGAAGCTTCGCTCATAGGAGAAACTTACACAGCAAAAATAGCAGAAGAACAGTGATAAATTTGGAAAAATGGACAGCACCATCGCGTCCGGAACGGCCCAAAACCCTAGTCTACAATGTCAAAGTGCTCAAATCCAACCTCGGATGAGCAGTTTACGGCCAAAACAGGCTCCAAAAACCCCAAAAACACAGTTACGGCTGTTCCTCCTCTTCTCTCCACTTTTCTTTGTTCTTCTCTCAGATTTTTCAGTTCCTACACTTAGATTTTTTACTTGGGCACCCTTGGCCTTTTAGATGACTTCAAACGGACCCCGAACATACCAAAAACTGACCTCGCAGTGCATAGTTGTCACCCTGCTGCATCCATCCCACACCTGGCACTCATATTTTTTCCAATAATGCATCCCGCCACCACGTGAAGTGGCCCCAAAATATGGTCCTCGTGATGACCTTTCTGCATAATTATCACAAGAAAACATCCACGTTGTGCATGTACTTCTCCATGTGCAAATATTGACCCCATTCGATCTCCTGACGCCAGTAGATGCCATCTAACGCACCTGCTTACCTCATGTCGTCGACCCGTGGATAGCTTCCTCTAGAAGTTTTACGCGCTACATCCTCGTTTGATGGTCTTAACAACAATAATCATAGGCTCCCTTGCTTGGTGGTTTGTGTGCTATCTAATGTATGGGACTATGCTAGGAGGATAGAGTAGTGGATATTGATAACCAATAAGTGAAAATTGAATCCATTCAATTTTCTCAACCCAGTGCTTTTCATACTTTATCAAATATCTATGATATTATATCCACTAGAGTGTAGTCATATCATGGTCCAAAACTCTTTTGAGCGTCTAGACTACTACATCATCTCATTAGAGAGGATGATTATCAATGATTAGTGAGACAATTTCATGTAAATGGGCATATTAAATTTATGTGAAAGGATAATGCATATGGAAATGAGGAGGAGATTCTATTATCTTGATCTTTTAAATGATTTGAAAAGGGACATAAAATCCAAGATCAAGCTTATTATTGAGATTTTTTTGAATGGTTTTCAGTCTCCTTTTTTGAATTGGAAGCCATACATACTAGTTTTCTTCATAATTCACTACTCTACAATTTTTGTTGACCTATTTTCTCTACTTCCCTTGATGTTTTTAAATGCCTCCAAAACCTAAGATCTACAATGTATTTACAGGACAACATCCATCATGAATGTTACATATTTGACTCCCACACATTTCTATATTTAATTCTAGCCACAAAAAAGAAAGTTTCCACACAAGAGTTGAAAAATGGCAAGCACATATATATGTTGTTATCATGGATTATTGCATGCACCATTCTCACTATATCTAAGACTAGGGTACGAGTTTTAGTGAAACATCAACCGTTGTTTTGCATGGGTGCTTTTCATAAGTGTAGTTATTATTTAAGTTTTGTACTAAAGTGATCGATTGTAGTTTTTATAAGATGTTTTCTAGATTTCATGTGCCATTTTATTTTAACACTAGTCATATAATTGAACACTCAAGTGTCCTGAGATAGTTAAGTGTCTAGTTTTCCTACCAAGTTTTGGCAATTTTTTTGTCAAGCTAGAAAGAAATTTTTTACACCTTGTTTCTACCATAGGCTAGTTATGAGAGAGAAAAAACATTGGATTTTTCTCCATGACAAATTACAAGCCCTATGGAGAGAATTATAGTAAGTTCTAAGTTGTAAAATTTCAAGTTGTTTTGCCAAAAAAAGTCACAGAACTCTTATATATTTTTGTACAAACGACCTTTTTTATTTTTGTGAAATCCAAGTGTTAGTACTCAGTGTTACAAAACAATGGAATTCCCTTCAAGGACTAATTTCCTAGTCACTTGCAAGCTAGAGATGCAACTTCATACTTGAGCATGTGCTAACTAAGAGCATAATTATGGTCTTCCAAACATCCTCTCATAGACTTTGGGCTATTCAAGTACAGTTGAAAACTACAAAATGACTTCATCTTTTGAAAACAAGAAAGAAAGTATTTCTTTGGCTCCCTAACTCGGTTAATTTTTTGTTATTTGAACTCTATTTTGATTTTTTTGTTGTGCAAAGCTCTTAAAAATCTTGAGTCCTTTAAAATAACATTGAAACCAATATTTTAGGTGCCCCAGTTGTGTTTGCACCATATATTTTGACATATTTAGGTGATCTAAGTGGAACTTTGAAGTTAGTTGAAGTTTTGAATACTTATGTCTCAAGAATTAAAATATCAAAGTTTTCTCATGTGCTCTTTTGAATATTTGAAATGATCCAATAATTGTTGCTTGCCAAAGCATTTCTACTTGCCACCTCGAGTCCTTAGCGGAGAGAGTGAGTAACGTATCACTTTATAAAAGTCACAAATACATTAAAAACATATTTTTCCTTGTATACAATGATATGCTTTAAATGGCCATATCAAACATGTGGAATTTCCCATTATTTTATATACTCTCAACTATTTTTTTTTTGCACATGAAACTTGCAGTTATCTATAGCACAATTGTGAAAAAGTCACATACAATTTTCTAAACGATCTTTTTATTTTTTTCTTGAGCATATAAAGTCAAATTCTTCAAAGCAGCAAACGCAGTCTTATGGTCCACTTGATGAGTATAATCCTTGATCATGACAGCTTTCAAAATGCAAGGTTATATTTTTAAAAGAACCTCTACCTAGCATATTGAAGAATATTGAGAGGGTTTTGTTACATACACCATCTGATGCAAGTAGCATCAATCCAAATTTGTAAAAAACGAACATTTAAGTGTCCTGTTTTGGTACTAAGGTAGTGTCAATTTATGAAAAAGGAAACTAAATTCTCCTTTTTTGTTACCAAACTAGTGTTAAGAAAGGATCTAGCTATGGCATCTAGCTATTCTATCAACCACAAGAAATTACCACCAAGATCAACAATAGGTGTGAGTAGCTTTTGGTCATAGAAAATTATTGAAGGTGTTTTTCCAATGTTAGAGTGCCCAATGTTGTAATAGGCTAAATGCAATAATATTCAGTTCTCCTTCCAAGTATTCCAAGGCCAATGGAGGTCCAAATTTGTGATATAACAAGCGTTACTTTGTCCATTTTTTAGGGTGCAAACAAGAGTTAAAATCCATTATATATCCTAAGGTATAAAAGAGAGCTTTCCACGAGTGAGTACAAAAAGATGAATCTCTATGAGATAATAACAACCTAGAAAAACCATGATGATTTTTTTTATAATGAAAATCTTTGCAGATTGTGGTTGAGCTATTTTTTCTTGCATGTAATGAAATATGCAGTTTTTCTAAATCTATAACAATTGTACGTATCATGTCATGCTATGATGAAGTGAGGAAGATTTGTAATGAGATCCGTAGATAACTCTTCTCAAGGCCCAAAAGAAACAAACCAAGATATCAAAAATCCTTGGGGCTTACCATTTGCATGCTTAACACACTATCGTGCCATTTTGGACAAGGAATGCGGAAGAGGAGGACAAGAAGACATATTTTTTATTGGTCTTTATTGCATTTTATCATACTCTAAACAAAATGGACACTACTTTGTCTATCAACTAGCTACAGATAATGATACATTAGTTACTGTGCAAGGGGACAAGGTTTGATTTAATTTCTTTTTATTGTATCTAACGCCTATCGATTAGTTTGGCATTGGTTTTTTGTATGTGGATTTGTGTACACAAGGTACAACTAGTAGAGTTAATTCGTTGAATCTATGGTGAGTTATGCGTCTCTCAAAAATATCCCATAGCGACAAGCTTGGTACCTACCTTGTATCCCCTAGAGAATGACACACTCTCATATACTTTGTGGTGAACCAACCACAAATCTATCTGGGGGTGAAAGAGTGAAGATGGATATGTACATAGGGATAAAGCAAAATCTATAGTGTATCGCAAAAGTTAACTAAACATATATACCCAAAGAGGTTTCATTGGTCCCAAAGTATATTAAATTAATGAAGATGATTCAAAATTTATCATTTAGTGAAGAGTCACATGAAGAAAGGAACAAACAACAAGATGATTTTGTGGAAACCACATTGGATGTTGTACAAATAGAGTAAAACATCTTTAAGCGTTATGATCCAGAGGCATAGTTTGCCTATTATGAGATAGAAATATTGTCAGGAGGCATATTGTAAGAGCATACGATCAAATCATTTGAGAAATTAGTAATCTTGGATTTATGTTAGTGGGTTCCCATGCCACATATTATGGAACATTTTGGGATTGTTCCAAAGAATATGTTCTACAAGCACCCTCGAGATCAACCATCATGGCATCATGACTAGAATGGCAATTCTCTGTATTGTTTACGCAATGGATTTCATTTTTAGCCATTTTCTTCCTAGTTTTTCCAAGTTTTAACCCTAAATGGACTCTAGATGGATTTTTAATAGGTCCAAGTAGCACTTTTCACACATAGTATATCAGTAGGCAAGGTGAACTTTCTACGCAAGATGCCAGCTTTGTAACATTGTGGGTCATATATATATATTAGACCTCCATTAGAGACACTATATTTAGGTGTTTCAAAGAATCCCAAGAAAAGACTTGCCTCATTGAGGCACTCAACTCCCAAAAAACAAGTATAGTGGCGAATTTTGTTAAGAAACACACAAATTTTTGAACTTAGGAAAATTGGAAGGCTTTGGGAGGCCCTACTTTCAAGAAAGCGGGTGCCGAGTATTTTTGTGGATGTCAAAAGACATCTTGGAAGAAGGTACCCAACAAAAGAGAGGTTGAGGTGGACTTTTTTGGTTGATGATCAACAGTACTCATGCTAAGCTTGATTTCTCGTCTAGAGTAAAAATCTCTTCAAAAATACAATGTGCAAGTAGGCCATAAAGTTAGTAATAGATTCTTGCAACAATCCTAGTTAATTCATAAACCTTCATATGTATTTGGTAGAAATAAACCTAGCCATCTTGGTGTGTTCATATGTATTTAGTAGAAATAAACCTAGCCATCTTAGTTAACACACCAGCTATTACCAACAAAGATTCATGTCTCCTTTATGCTATTGTTAATTTGATGATAACATCCACGGAGATAGTCTCCCATTTTCTTGAAGGACTATTTAATGGGTGGAGAAGGCCTCCAATCTTTAACCTATTAGCTTTGTTGATCTTACATTTGCTGCATTTTCTATCATAATCAAGGATTTGCTTTTGAATTCTTGACAAATAAAATTAATAATATCCTACATTAGGGCTATTTTGACCTTCAAAGAGTGGTGCCGAACAACTTAATTGCGTGAAACACATATCCTACCCGTGTAGAGTGGGTAGCCATCATCTAGAGAAATATTCATCCTCTTGAATCCATATTGAGCATCCATATATGCTTGAATATCATTGGAAATGGCTACGACAATGGTAGAAATAGGGGGGCATGACCCTAGGCTAAACATGCATTATCAAGGGGCCTCCTAAAGAGGGGCATGGTGCCCTATAAATAAGTATGGATGGATGGTCATGAGCATGCATAGTTGTTTATGTTCTTTCACTGGTATTATAGCATCTTAGCTCTTGGAGATAAGGAGGGCTATGGAGCTCTTTCAATGTACATGAGTGAGAACTATGGCACGACATAGACTTTATTACAAGGAAGAATATCCAGGGATAGCTTGAACCATACAAGGACGATGCCGAAAGGGGTTTCCATGCGAGTAGGAAGCATTTTTATTTTTGTAGTACTATAAGCTAAGGATTATACAAGCATACATTAATGCTTCTTCACCTTGCACTGCCAGCAGTAGATCCACCATAGTTTTCTCTCACATTTTCACATCAAGAAGGCCCACTTAGGGCTTCTTGGAGAAACACATTAGGCATTCATAGAAAAACAAAAGCCTAGGTAGCAGTGTAGAAGCTGCCACATAGAAATTCATGGGCTTGCATCAGCCTATAGGGATCAATTTGGAGGCATCACCAGTCAGATGAAAGATCATTAAAAAGGAGGGATGATCCATCAAGCCTACTCATGCATTGTTTTGTGCATGATGAAGTCATTGCCTAAGTGTTTGCAACAAGATGCCGTACGCACTCCTCAAACCAACACCAAGAAAAGAGGATGAAGAGTATAGTTCTCTCGAGATAATATGGGCTGATCTTCTCTCACTAATTTTCTCAATTTCACACACACTCAACCTCGACTAGCCTCGACTAGCTCCCCTCTACACCGCTACAACTCCCACTACACTCCATTGCACTCAAAGACACCAAGGAAGCAATAAAATCAAGGAAAAAAGTGAGAAAAAAACCATGGAAATCTCTGCACTTTTGACCATAACTCAAAGAGCTTCACTTCTTTTCAAACGCTCTTCCATGTGCTAGTAGGGCTTCCATAGGCGCTCCCATATATACACATAGCTTGACCAAAACCCACTCAAATCAAGCTTAATTTGAAAATCCACAAATTTCAGAAAAAAAAATCAAAAAAGTTGATGGAAAACTTGGGGGAAACCTTGCCCTTTGATATATGTGCAAGCAAGGCATTGCAGCACATAGTTTACCCTCGACTAGCTGCACCACAAGGAGCTGCACACACCACAGCCACCATACCTCAAAACAAGATGAAGAGAGGTCAATATGCAGAGCTAAGCACCCACTTTTATCAGCCCATTGAGGGGAGACACACTCTCAACTCACCACATCGGGCCCTCGACTAGCAAGACAGGCTGCTCTACTCTCAAACACCTCTATCCCTCGCGGCAATCAGGGCTTCTTGCTGTTAGATCTTCCTCTGTCAAATCCCCCACTCACTCACGACCTCAAGCTGATAAAAACTCAGTTTTGTTCCTATTTTTCAAGTACTAAGTGACTCTTTCAAGTCTCAACACGTATAGCACCCCGCACAACTGGCCCGCATGCGTAGAGACAGCTGGCACACACCGCCTTTGTACACTTTGTACAAGCATGCTTTATTTACATATAAGGGACCCAAAAGCATTAAAAAACCCTTTCCAAATTCTTTTGGGTGGCTTGCATCATTCCGTAAAAACACGTCACATATTGCCCCCCCAACAAGCATGAAACACTTTCAAGTGTTTCATGTACATTTCTTGCTTCATCACATGATTCTAGTCACATAAGGCCTTATTCGGATCCCATTGACTCTTGCCTTATGCATCTTTCCATCCAAGTCCTTGAGCTGATAGCTTCCATTATCATACACCTTATGCACCACAAAAGGACCTTCCCACTTTGCCTTGAACTTTGTTTGAAAGGTATTGTCCAAAGCACTATTATACCTCATAACCAACATGCCTTCACATAGCCCTTTTTCCTTTATCTTTTCATTGAATACATCAGCCCTTCTTCTTCCCAAGTCTTCATAGTATCTAATGGAACTTTATCCAACAAGAGGCTATGCATAGATGCCAGTCTCTCTTTTACATGCTCCTCCTCAACCAAACTATGCTTCAAAATGAACTCCAATGAAGGAAGCATCACATTAATCGGCATAACACACTCTTCTCCATATACCAAATGAAATGGATTGAAGCCCGTGGATGATTTTTGAGTCACTCTACATTCCCACAATGCCCTCTCCAAATACATATCCCAATATTTTGGATGTTCTTCCACAAGCTTGAACAATATCTTCTGTAAAACTCCATTGAATGCCTCCACCAACCCGTTGCATTGTGGATGATAAGGAGTAGCATACCTATGTTTGATCTCCAATTTCTCCACCAATTCAGTGATAAGATCATTCCTAAACTCTTACCCTTGATCACTTACAAGCTCCAACGGCACTCCAAATCTACAACATATGCAATCAAAGATAAAGCTGCATACATCTTTGCTTGTAGCCCCTCTACTAGGCTTTGCTTCTGGCCATCTTGTCATATAGTCCACTGCACTAAGTATGTAGTGCTTCCCATTTCTAGTGCCTGGAAGAGGACCAATTACATCCACACCCCACTTCTCAAAAGGTCCATAGCTTACAATTTGTCTCAAAGGCTCGGGCATCAGCTTTCTCTTTTGATATATTTGGCACTCGTGACAGCTTCTACACCAATGCACAACACCCCTATTCATACTTGGCCACATAAGTTGAGCATTCAATACTTTCCTTCTTGTAATTTCCACTCCAAAATAGCCTCCACATCCTTCCTCATGACATTCTTTTAAGCAATCAAAAACTTCATCATGGTAGAGAACTCTTCTCATGACACCATCAACCCCCTTGTGATACATTTGCTCTCCAATCAAGACATACCTCATAGCTCTTCGTGTGATTGCATGCCTTTGTTGAGAAGCCAATCCCTTTCTTG
Organism: Adiantum capillus-veneris; assembly: GCF_014529385.1. Classification (NCBI taxonomy): domain Eukaryota; kingdom Viridiplantae; phylum Streptophyta; class Polypodiopsida; order Polypodiales; family Pteridaceae; genus Adiantum; species Adiantum capillus-veneris. The sequence continues at coordinate 68,955,959 of NC_140933.1, forward strand.
CAAAACCCGTTTGCAACACATGTTCTTCCTCATGGAGGGATTCCCTTCCAAGATACCTTGGCTCTCTAATTATCACCGCATGCACATCCTTTGTGAACAACTGTTCCGCCAACTCATGAGCCCTTACATTCATATTTCGTGGTACATGCCATATTTGAAAGGAAGTAAAAGACTTTAACAACTTCCTCACTTTGAAAAACCAGCCCTTCATGCCTTCTTGATTTACCTTCCAGGTACCTTGAACTTGCCGCACAATCAACATAGAATCACCTTTGATTAAAAGCCTCCTTACATGTCTTTTGACACATTCTTCCAAGCCCAAACAGAGGCTTGCATACTCAGCCTCATTATTACTCTTTACATCCACTTCTTGGCTTCCAAACCAGCACTCAATGCCATTTTTATCCACAAATACATAACCAATAGTGCCCTTATTAATTCTCCTTTTGAAAGCCCCGTCAAAGTATAAGGTACCCTCTACATCCTGAAGCTCCGCATGCATAGTTGGACTTGGTGCTATCTTCTTTTCCAAATCCTTCTTCAACTCACTCCTTGCATGAATCTCTTTAAAAGTGAGCATATCCGCCATATTTTCTCTCACACTATCCTCCTTAGTAAAGCTCATGTCAAATTATTGCAAGCTAAGTATCCACTTTTGCAATTTAGGACTATCCCCAGGATACCTTAGCGCATGAGGCAATAAACTACATGATGTTAACACCACAAAAGGCTTACAAATAAGATAATATTTCAGCCTTTTTGTTGCATATACCAATGCCCAAACCAATTGCTCAATCTCATGCCAAGATTTTTGTGCATCATTCTTCACTTTGCTTATGTAGTAAACCGGCCTCATATAAGATTGCTTTTTTCCTTTTTGCATCAATACTGCACCAATATCATGCTCACCCACGCTCAAGCTCAAATAAAACATTTCATCCCAACAAGGAGGCATCATCAAAGGTAATGTAGATAGCTTTTCCTTGACGTCCTCAAAAGCTGTTTGCTCATGCTCCGTCCAAAGGAAAGGGTCTTTTTGTGTTGCTTCTTGCAAAGGGTGTACATATTCAGCAAGCATACAAAAAGACCTTGAAAAGTACCTTAACTTTTGTACAAAACTCATCAATTCCTTTGTACTTTTAGGACTCTCCATCATAAGCAAACATTTCACTTTTGTAGGATCTGGAGCTATCCCATTCTCACTTACCTCATGGCCAAGAAGTATCACTCTAGCTCTTGCAATTTTACATTTCAAAGGATTGAGTTGACCCCCATCATCATCAATCCTTTTAAACACCATATCAAGATTTTTCACATGAAGCATTCTATCACTATAAACACAAAAATCATCCATAAAAACTTTTACAAAGCTTCCAACGTAAGGCCCCAATACTTTCTCCATCCAACTTTGGAAGCTCGCATAAGAATTCATCAAGCCAAAGGGCATCACTCTATAGCAAAACACTCCCCATGGGGTCAAAAAGCTGGTCTTCTTTTGATCTTCATATGAAATCCCAATTTGAAAATACCCACTAAACCCATCACATACCGAATATCTCTCATGACCTACAACAATGTCCAAAATCTCATCCTGAAAGGGAAGGGGATAGTGATGCCACTTTGTTGCCGCATTCAATGGCTTATAGTCCACAAATATTCTCCATTTATTTCCCTTTTTTGGAACTATAACCACAGGGGAAACCCATTATACATCATCCACAAGGTAGATAAAACCAGCTTGCAAAAGCTTACTCACCTCTATCTCCAACACCTTTCGTTGAATGATGCCCAATCTCCTTAGCTTTTGAGCAACAGGCTTTGCACCTTCTTTAAGATTTATTTCATGAACAACACTCTTTGTTCCCCTCATTTGAGCATAATCTTTGGCAAACAACTTAGGATACTTATCAAACAATGCATCATATGCTTCTCTCTCTCGACTAGTCAGGTCACCTGTAAGCATATCCATTAATTCATCTTTTCGTACATTCGGCTCATGATCGGCCCCATGGTCATTTTCTGATCTCATAGCATCCTTTTTATCACAATTTTCATCATATACATGTATCCCACAAAGATCTACATCAAGATCAAGAAGACTTTGATCATAAACCTCATCGTCAGTACATGTAGAGGATGCACTAGAAGAACTGTCACACATGTCATAAGTGGATGGAGATAAATCTTGATGCATAGCTGGTTCATCATCAATGTCCAGCACCTTACATGTTTTCATATCATATCTAATCCTCTTCTCTTTAGGCCTGTCCACAAAGAGGTCAATACATCCCCTGTACCAGTCCTGCCGTGACCTCATAGCAATCAACCAAGGTCTACCCAATATAACTGGATATGCCCCAAGCTTTGCAGGCATCACATGAATGTCCATGAAATCCCGTTGACCCAAAACATTAAGCTCCAAGTCATGAATAACTCCCAAGCATTTCACTCTACTACTATTTTCCATCTTTACACTAAACAAGGATTTGCCTGTGAGCTGCAATCCCAATTGCTGCATTGTTTCCTCTGTCATAACGAACACTTGGGCTCCACCATCCATGTACGCCTTATTCACCCTCCTTCCATGTATCCAAGCATCAACCACAGGCAAAACATCAGTAACTTTATGAAGCTGCACTACATGTGCATCGCGTGTCTTTACCTTCACCCTTCTAACACTAGCTAGTTTATGCTAGTGCCTTCTCATACTTGAGCTCAAATGCAAGAGTTGCCCATATGATATGTTGGCCCTCTTGTTATTCAAGTCTTCGAAGAGATTGTATGCTGATTGACCCTTCCCTAGCTGAAAATCATCCATGCCTATCTTCCTTCTTCTTGCCCTTACCTTTGCCTGCTTACTACTTTCAGCCTCTTCCATAGGTGCCTTGCCTTTATCTACATCTCTCCTTGTCTTTGTCCTTGCTCTTTCATCTTTGAAAAGGCCTTCACTCCCTGATTTTTGTGCCCTTTTTCTCTTATTTTCAAAGACATCAACCTCATCATCTTCATCTCCCTCCTCAACTGCCTCCAAAATTCCTACGTTGTTGTGCTTGAGCTTGATTTTGTCCCTGTTGTTGTGCAAGTCCTTGACCTTGGAGAGGTTGCACATTTCCATTTACATTGCCTTCATTACCTATTTGTCTTTGTATGATAGGATATATACCTCCTGGCTCTCTCCTTGGTTGATTGCAATTGGGAGATATATGCCCTCTCTCCCCACAATTGTAACACATCACATTATCACCTCTATTCCTTTGAGGCCGTTCTCCTTGAGGTCTTCTTACTTGTTTTTGGATAGCTTGCATAGCAAGGTTGAGGTTTCCTATTTGCTCTGTCAATCTTTGAATGTCTTGGTGAAAGGATTCCTATCCTCTATTGTCCACTCTTGGAGCTTCTACATGGATTTCCCTTTCAACATGCATATCCAAAGGCAAAGGCTCGACCACATTATTTGTTGATACATAACCATCCCTTTGATGTACATTTTCTTCTCTTTCCCTATTTTCCATTTCATGCCTTCTGACCTTCTGTCTCCATTGCTCTCTAGCAACCTTTATTGCCTCATTGTAGGTCCCTAGGTCCTTGAGCTCCACCTTGTCTCTAATGCTTTGATGCAAGACAACCACAAACCTATCTTTCTTCAAGAAATCAGGGGGCATTTGATTCTCTTCAAGTCCCTTTATGATCTTTCTCCAACAAGCTTCAAATCTGTTTATGTGCACATTGATGTCTTCATGTTCTCCTTGTTGCAGCTTGCTTAGCTCTCTCCACAAATACTCAGGATCATCCTCCTTCTCAAACTCTTCTCTCAAGGCATGAGAAAGAAGATTCCAATCTCCCTTTACACCACCTTCAATCCTATCTTCATACCATTCACGTGCTTCACCTTCAAGTAGCAAACTCACCAAACGTACCTTGAATGCACCATCGTCCCTATTTCTCTTCAATGCAATCAATTCGATCCTTAGGATGAACTTGTCCACATATTCTCCTTTCCCACCCTTGAAGACTCCATACCCATCTCCCACCATAGGCCTTGAGTTGATCTTGAAATGGATGCCAATTTGTAGATCAAAACCCTGTTAGAAGGATTCTCTTCTCCTCAGTGGGGGCACCAGTTTATGTGAAGGATTGGGGGGCTGGCCTCTACAACACCTCAAACCAACACCAAGAAAAGAGGATGAAGAGTATAGCTCTCTCGAGATAATATGGGCTGATCTTCTCTCACTAATTTTCTCAATTTCACACACACTCAACCTCGACTAGCTCCCCTCTACACCGCTACAACTCCCACTACACTCCATTGCACTCAAAGACACCAAGGAAGCAATAAAATCAAGGAAAAAAGTGAGAAAAAAACCATGTAAATCTCTGCACTTTTGACCATAACTCAAAGAGCTTCACTTCTTTTCAAACGCCCTTCCATGTGCTAGTAGGGCTTCCATAGGCGCTCCCATATATACACATAGCTTGACCAAAACCCACTCAAATCAAGCTTAGTTTGAAAATCCACAAAGTTCAGCAAAAAAAATCAAAAAAGGTGATGGAAAAATTGGGGGAAACCTTGCCCTTTGATATATATACAAGCAAGGCATTGCAGCACATAGTTTACCCTCGACTAGCTGCACCACAAGGAGCTGCACACACCATAGCCACCATACCTCAAAACAAGATGAAGAGAGGTAAATATGCAGAGCTAAGCACCCACTTTCATCAGCCCATTGAGGAGAGACACACTCTCAACTCACCACATCGGGCCCTCGACTAGCAAGACAGGCTGCTCTACTCCCAAACGCCTCTATCCCTCACGGCAATCAGGGCTTCTTGTTGCTAGATCTTCCTCTGTCAAATACCCCACTCACTCACGACCTCAAGTTTTGTTCCTATTTTTCAAGTACTAAGTGACTCTTTCAAGTCTCAACATGTCTATGTACAAAAACAACAAAACTATGCACCCCGCACAACTGGCCCGCATGCGTAGAGACAACTGGCACACACCGCCTTTGTACACTTTGTACAAGCATGATTTATTTACATATAAGGGACCCAAAAGCATTATAAAACCCTTTCCAAAGTCTTTGGGGTGGCTTGCATCATTCCGTAAAAACACGTCACAACGTGATACACAAAAAAACATGGCGTTTCATGCAAACCTTGTTGAGAAATGGAATGTGACCTTGCATGGAAATTCAAATATCTCTAACCTTAACATTTTCTCCTCCTTTCTTGAGGCAAAGTGCATGGACCTCTAATGAATGCACCTCTCTATATGCAATAAATGTTTTCTCACTGATAGAAGGTGTAGCCAGAGTTTCAAGAGCTTTGGAATTCAAGACCAAGACCAAATTCAAAGATGAGCAAGGCCAATTCATGTGAAATACATGGAACACCCCATGCAAAGTCAATATCACAATGCAAACCTTTAGAATCTCAAGAAGCAACACTCCACTTACACTTGGTAATAAAACCATTGATAGATCTTGTGGCTGTTTCAAAATAGTAAAGCACATGTCTCCAAGGTTTGTTCAAGGAAGACATTTTTGTGGCTCTTTGCAACAAGCAAAGTAAGTACTCAAGAAGTTCAAAGCCAAGCAACGGTTGGTTGTGAGATTGCATTACGGTGTCAAAGCAAGACCTACCACAACGGAAATTTTTTCAGACCATAAGTAAGCTCAAACGAGAGTTTTAAATTTTTCACTTTATTAAAATTTGTAGAGCTCTCCATAGTTGAAGCATGGAAAGGCTTTGATGATGCAAAGCATTGTAGTAGAATTCTTGAGATAAAGTTTACATGCCGCATCGTTGAATCTTAGTGATGATAGTGGCATTTTGTTTATTCAATTATGCTAATGTCTTACTAGGCATTTGATTAAGCTATTATTCATGCCACTCCAAAGAGAAAAATTTGACGAGCTCGGGAGAATCAACAGAAGCACTACCAAGTGATAGGACTCTTTTTAGAATCTTGATAAAAATATCCCAAACATGGTATGCACAATTTTTGAATTTTATTTTGGTTAACCTTTGAAATACACTTTGCAAGTGTATTTCAAAGGTTAACCAATGGGTCCCATAATGAACCAATCCAAGGGGACTATAAGGTACATAGGCCAACCTCTATGTAGATTCAAGTACATGGCTACTACTAGCTAGATTTAAATATCCATACTTAAGGGACTGTGGCTACAAGTTGGATTTGAAGCTTATTAAATTAGAGTTTGTACTCGTTACTCCATTGCAAGGACTATAAGCATCTATCTAAAATTCATTCTCAAGTGAACATTTGCTTTTGGGTTTGAGATGGCTAGCATAGGATTCATGGAAAGCTCAAATACTTTCAAGTTTTTATTGTTCTTTATGTGTTTTACACCTTTGATTTGGAAAGATCATAACTTGTTGAGTGAGGTGTTTTGAAGGCCTTAACAAGAAACAAGGCTTCTCTGCCATGCCAAAGCCCTGCTTATTGAATTAGGATCATTAAAAAGGCATCAAGGGTTGGAGAATTGGCATTATCGGGATACAGCTTCACATTTTACATATTACAAGGTTGAACATGTTGTATCAATGGAATTTCTAGAAATTTCAAGGCACGTAATAATATTGGCTAAAAACATTTACGCCATTCTTGTAGCTCAACATGCATAGCTTAGCTATCAAGAAACTAGTTCATCTGATAATATGACTCTTCTCAAAGAGTCTCAAGGTGGGTAGTCTCCTATATCTATGGAAGGAATGTTTTTTTGAGAATTTTTCACCTCTCAATGGGAATATATGATTGTTTTAATGATCTAATTGTGAAAAGATTCCAGCTTCAGATAATCTATTGTTAGTCTATAAAATTGATTGTCTCTAAAGAAGGAGAAATTTTGGGTATGCGAATGAAAAATCATTCAATAAGTCTTATTGGTCCGTTATTTGACCCTTCACACCATAATTCGAAGGCAAGAGGTTCTTAACTTTCAAGTGGACGTAATTAGTTTAATTTATAGATCTAACGCTCATTAAAGGTAGCAAGGATGCATATACCAATTCCTATCTAGTAGTTTAAATAGTACTATCATTTTGACCTTCTAGTCACCTACAACATGGCCACACTTTGATCAAAGGTTTCACGTTGCCAAGACAAAGACCAGGGGTTCTTAGAAACAAAAAAATCAAGGATGTTTTTAAATGTGCAATAATGCTTCACAACTTTCCTTGATGCAAGCAACATAGTCGTGCATGGCTATAAGATGGAAATTACGAGACAGGTTAGAGGTAAGTGTATTGGATACCTCTTTTGATAATTTTTTCTTATGGATCTTAACTTCCTTATGATAAATATGAGGGTCTAATCCGGGTATTATCTACTATTTTAGTGACCAAAATCTCTTAAGAGAATCCTAGGCCTACAAGCTATGGGTTATTTTTGGCAAATGTTGTCAATCACAAGGTGTACAACATGGTCTATGAACTCATGGAGTTTTGTCTAGCGAGTGTGGAGCAAGGTTTATGAGGTTCCTCTCACTTCTATTTTGTTGAGTGTCACTAGTTACTTCTTGGTCTGTGATCACAAGCACATGAACATGTTAACAACATTAATCACTTTTTAGAACATTTGATCACGTTAAATGTTCATGTGACGTTCCTATTAACTTGAAAAAATCACCCAAAGAGGGGATTTTGCATATCTTGGTAGGCGTGTTTGCAGGTTTTTGCCATATCCAGGTGGGCTTTCCACAAAAAAATAATAGCCCTATTGGCTTTTCATAGGTTGTGAGGTGACCATTCATCAGCTTAAATGTAATCACATAAAGTGTAATTATGTGAATATGATAATAACACATGGTAATCACAAAAATTCATGCGATCACATGATTATTAAATCCCTACCCTCCACACATAGGAACTTCTCATACCTCACAAATGTCACATATATTGACTCACTCTTTGATATATTTTCCACATGTATCAAATATGAGGCTCTTGGATCAACACTTGGCCACTTTTCTAAATTGTGTGTCCTAATAAAGTCCGTATGTTCTACTCATGTTTGTTTCTTAGACCATTTCAAACATGCGATATCAAGATTAGTTTTAGTGGCCAAAAATTGTCAAGTATATAGTATGGCTCACTAATGAAACAATGTAATGTCCACAACATTTACAAACGATTGTTTTTAATTATTTTACTCTAGTTATGAATCCCTAATAAACACATAGCAAAGGGTATTCCATGTTAATGAAAATATTCATTGTTTTTAACTAGACATTGTTTACGCTCACATTCTATTACGGTCCAAGTGTTTTGGAAGGGCTATCTAGTAGTCTATCCATATAGCCTATTATAAATTGCTATGGTTCAAGGTGAAAATAATTTAGTTCTTTTTACAAGAGATATTTACATGTCTATTTCCTCATGTTTTTTATGTATGCTATCTAAGTCATGCGCATTGGCAAGTACAAAATACTTCAATTATGGAAATGAAAACTCAAATAAGTTTTTGAAACTGCATGCACAGTAGGTGTTATAGCCTATAGGCCGTAGTATTTAGCAAAGGCTTATCTACACAAACATGAAAATTCATGAATTCGACATCTTATGAAGCTTTTAGACACAACAAGTCTAATGCCTATATGGATTTTATTGTGGGTCTACGAACCACCGTACGAGGTCATGACTCGATATGGGTGATTGTGGATAGGTTGACTAAAGTTTGTAAGTTTATCCCAACAAAATCCACCTTTAGAAATTTAGAGTTAGCCAATTTTTTTGTTTAAAATCTTTATAGAGTATATGAATTGCCCAACAATGTTCCAAGTGATCATGATCCCATGTTTGGGTAGTTTTCTAGGTAAGGTCACATAAACATTTACTGTGATCACGTGTTTTAAAAGATGATCACTCAATGTTATTGATGATCACGTTAATGAAATCCTTGGTTGAGAACCAAGCCTATGCCAAATATTTAAGGAGAAACACATTTTTTTGTTGAGCTTATATGTGAAGCTACTCAATATATGGCTTCTCTATATATGGCACCCAGGTTCCCTCTATATATACATCATCTCATGTGTGTATTCTACACACTTTGGGGTTCTATTTTTGTGCTCTCTCTTTCTCTCTCAACATGGTATCAGAGCAGTACGTTTTTGTTTTTGATTTCTCTGTTAATTGAAAACGATCATAATATCATCGATTTTGCTAATTGGAATCGATGTGGTGTACAACTTTGCAGAAGGAAGTTTTTTCAAATTCTGCACCAATTTTGAGTTATCGTTCGCGGACTGCGTACATACCTGAAAAGCAACTTTTGCTTTTTGTTTTTGTTTTCTCTGCTAATTGAAAACGATTTTGAAGAAACTACCCGTGCAAGGGACCGGAATCGATGTGGTCTACAACTTTGCAGAAGAAACTAGCCGCTGCAGGCATCGGAATCGATGAGAAACTATTTGCTTAAGCCATTGTAATCGATGTGGTCTATAACTTTGCAGAAGAAAGTTTCTCTAAATTCTGCACCGATTTTGGGTTATCGTCTTGGACTGCGAATATGTTCGAAAAGAAAAAAAAATTTACTTTTTGCTTTTGATTTTTCTCATAATTGAAAACTTCTCGATTATATTTTTTCTTCATCAATCATATATTTGTTACTGACGTAACGTTTCTGCAGAAGCCAGTTACATATCGTTCCGATTCAGTCGATCAGTTGATGATCGTCCAAATTCTATCGAGCTACTGTTGGTACATGATCTTTTGTTATATGATATACTCGTTCATTGATTCGTATAATTATTCTTTTAGAGATATAGTTTACGTCATTTTATTGATAATTTCTCATTGATACCATAGTGATTTTGATGGTACCATGATGATGTTTTGTTAGTACTTTGGTCATGGTGATTTTTGTTGAAACCATGATGATATTTCATTGATACCATGGTTATTCTCGGTGATTCCATGATGATGTTTCATTGATACCATGGTTATTCTCGGTGATTCCATTATGATATTTCGTTAATTCCATGGTGATTTTTGTTGATACCATGATGTTGTTTCGTTGATACCATGGTTATTCTCGGTGATACCATGATGTTGTTTCGTTGATACCATGGTTATTCTCGGTGATACCATGATGTTGTTTCGTTGATACCATGGTTATTCTCAGTGATGCCATGATGTTGTTTCGTTGATACAATGATTATTTTCGGTGATATCATGATGCTTTTCGTTGATACCATGATGATTTATTCATTTGTTTTGATACAATGATGATATTTTGTTAATACTTTGATGATATTCATTGATCACTACGTTGATAAATGTTGTTTTATGTAGTATATACACATATCATTTGCATCACGTAATCACGCATCTTGTACTTTTACGTTCATACTCTATGTACCATATGTTTTCATACGTATATATGTCATTAAAAGAGTGGCGTCGTGAACCATCTCTTATGGCATTGTGAACGTAAATTATTTCACTAACGATGCTAATAATTTTCATGACTATGTTTTTTTTTTTGAGTCTATGATCTATGTAGGATTCATCAAAGAATTGATTTTATGAAGACAAACTTGGTGACAATAAAAGATTTATGAAGATATGTTTGGTGAGGTTATATTGATGACAACATGAAGATATGTTTGGTGATACGATAGTGATCACAAGCTACATAGCAGATTCATGGAGACACTTCTGATTACGAGCTAACCGATAGCCTTTACACCTCTTTATTGAACCTTTGTATTCATTATTGTATTTGATAGGATAGGAGTAATGTAACTCCTTATAAAACATTCATTGTAAAAGGAGTGATGTAGCTCCTCATAAAATATTCATTGTAAAAGGAGTGATGTAGCTCCTCATGAACATTTGTATATTCAATGATTTTTATAATATAACGGTGGGTGTATATAGAGCTGTGGGTTTTTCCCTTGATCCCCCAAGGGTTTTTTCATCCACAGCTAGGGACCCTTATTTGAGCGGGGGTGTTGAGTGCATATGTGAAGCTACTCAATATATGGCTTCTCTATATATGGCACCCAGGTCCCCTCTATATATACATCATCTCATGTGTGTATTCTACACACTTTGGGGTTCTATTTCTGTGCTCTCTCTTTCTCTCTCAACATTTTTGACGATAGTAAATGTGGATCATTGTATTATAGACAAGATGACAAGCACATATCTCACTTGAGAAAAAGAGAAAACCTTGAGGCAACAGCCCAAGCCAAAACAAAAATCCCAAAAGAAAAACAAGATATAGAAGAAAGAACCCTCAATAACACAGGTATAAAGGAGAGAGAAATGATGAGAGTTGAAATGGGATATGGAAAAGGTATGGACCACCAAGATGGTGTCCAAAAGGAACAAGGATGGTAACGCAATGAGTGTTCCATCATACTGTAAAAAGTACACCCTACAAGATAGAAGGATCATAGTGGATCTACCTAATAGACAACCTAAGGAACCAAAGAATGATAAGAAGATGAACCTGGTAGAGTCTTGGAAAGAACCAAGACTCTACATATATTGCTAATGATTTATCTCATGATTTAATGATGACTCTAAAGGAATTCTCATATGTTTTTGCATGGTCATGCAAAGACCTCAAAGTTGTGGATACTAACATTTGTGAATGTATAATACATATGAGAGATGATGCCAATCCAAGAACACCAAGATCATAAACTTACAATCAAACCTTTCACAAAAAAACCAAATATGAGATTGAAAAGCTAAAGAAATCCAATTTCATTTATGAAATTGAACACCTAAGAAAAATGAAAACTAAGGGTGTGCATCAAGCTTAAGAAGGTTAATGCAACAATCATCAAACACAACTATCTTGTTGTTATTACCAACCATGTTCTAAAAAGAGTGGCGAGAAAAGAAGCATATAGCTTCTTAGACGGATTTTTAGACTATAATAAACTAACCATTAATCCAGAAGATCAACATAAAATGATTTTTTTTAGAGAGTGGGATATATCTTCATATAGATCCATGCCCTTTGGATTCACAAGTTCTCTACCAACCATGTTCTAAAAAGAGTGTCTAGAAAAGAAGCCTATAGCTTCTTAGATGGATTTTAGACTATAAAAAACTAGCCATTGATCCAAAAGATCAACATAAAATGAGTTTTTCTAGAGAGTGGGATATATGTTCATATAGATCCACTCCCTTTGGATTCAGAAGTTCTCTAATCACTTCCAAAAGAACAATGAGCCATGATTTAAAAGAAGATATTCAAAGCTTATTAGAAATCTACATGAACAACATATGCATACACTCAACAAAATGAGAATACCATTATGAACACCTTAAGAGAGTCTTTGAGAAGTGCTTTCGATCCTAAAAATGTGTTTTTATGGTTAGTGGTTGATCAAGGAATTTTCTATGTATCAATGGTTAGCGTAAGGACTATACCAAAAAAACAAAGAGGGAATGTTGCTCATGTATAAACATAAAAGAATAAGAAAACTGCTAAAATCAAGATTACATTTTAGGATTATATTTCTTAAAAATTACAAAGGAATTTTATGCTTACATGAATCAATGTCTTGAGACTAGTCTTGTAATGGGCCACAAAAGTGGTTCATGCCTAGATACTAGTATTTCAAGCATAACTTTTGCATGACATAAAAATTTCATGAAACTTCTTGAGCATCTTGTTAGGATGTGTACGATATTGAGAGTCATATTTGAGGCAAAAGTACTAAAAAGAATTTTTTTTTTAAAAAAAAAGAGACTATTTGTATAAAATTATAATATACTACTTAACTTGGGCTAGTGTAAGCAACATAGAAGCATGATACGCTCATTGCATACCTACTCAGGGATTTTTTGTAGAACTTTGAGTCTATTGAAAACAAACTTGGTCTACCATTGAGTCAATTTAGTAAAACTATACGTATTTTACAAAGTTAGTCCTTAAAGATGGCCATGCACATATAGATTAAACCCTTGATTTATCTTCTTGACATTTTTATCAACTCAGACTATGTGTTTGGAGTATTTTCCTAAGAGGTTTTTTGTACAAACATCTAAATATCTCTTGAATTATTTTTTTTACCAAATACAATCAAGTGGCTAAATTTTTATAGGACTAGTGTTAATGAAAAAAATATGTATACCTCTTGCTACCTTGTTATAAATATCAATTGTACCAAAATGGCACAAATACTTTGTTGAGTAGATAACACATAGGAGTTTTCCTAAAGACATGAGTAAAAATTACGAAAGAGCTATTGAAGCAAAAGCAATCCATTACACAATGATTGGTAGTCTATTGTACAAATAAGAAAAACATCAACAACTGAGACTATGTGCTAATGAGGATGATTATATTTGATCTTAGAAAAATCAGACATAGGTCTAGTGTGGGTTCATTTCTATGATGAAACTATGGGAAGAGCAATATTGATGATTGGCATTTGATGGCTAGCATTATTTGTTGATGCAGGAGAATGTGGTAGACGAAGTGATAGCTATCAGCAAGATAAGATGCCAACTACCATAGATAGTACGCCATTATAACTAATGATGGGAACTAGACCATTTTCAAAGTAGAAAATACACTTTTCCGGTTTTATTCCATCCACTGGCCTACAAAACACAAGCACAATATATTATTGTGGCAACAAATTATCTCAACAAGTGGGTAGACGCAAGGGCTACTAGTAAAAATAATGTAAGAACAATGAAAAACTCCCTATATGAATGTGTCTTCAAGAGCTATAGACTTGCAATAGATATTGTGTGTTATTGAGGTACTCATTTACATTAGCAGGTAATAGAGAGCTTGTTGAATGTACTTGTGGTCATAAAAAATAAATCTACACCTTGTCATCCTCAAGCTAACTTCCAAAGCAAAGCATTAAAAAACAAAATCAACTTAATACTTACAAAGCTCGGGGGGTCCACCTCTATGTAAACCATCTATACAACGTGCGTTCAAAGGGTATTTAAAAAACCCCTTATATGTGAATCTTGAACTCATAAAACAACCCCTCTTTCTTTATGAACTTACGGGTTTTTTTCCAAAGCGCAATAAAAAAACGCTTATTTAAATATATTAATGTAAATTTACCCAAAAATTTTGAATTAAAAAACCCCTCCTGTTGAACTCTCATGGTATACTTACATACATAGAGGTGGACCCTCCGAGTTAAAAAGATTGTAATTTTGAGATGTAGAAATTAGGAAATTCATCTCTATGGGCGTATAGAGTGTCAAACATAACTTCTTTCAATACAACTTCCTTCAATCTCGTAGATACATTCTAGATGTGATACTATCCATAGAATGCTTTCTCCCAATGCTGAAAGGTGCAAAAGAACTTGAATGGGCATGAAAAAAATGGTCAAACACACTTGAGAACCTCAGGAAATTAGATTAACAGATGAATGACTTAACAGACATGACATGTGGATCACAGTGACATTAAAAGATGGAGTCCAAATTAATGCCTTAGCAAATGCAGATGCCATAACCAATCTAATCAGCTACTCTACTCAGAAGAAGGCTACTACACACCCTTTGGAGTACTTTCAAGCCAAAGCGGATTCTTGTCACAAGGAATTTAATTCAACTCTAGGTATGATCAACCTCAATTGGTGCAAGGACTTTTGTGTCCATGGAGACTTTTATATGCATCCTAGATGAACACATAAATGAAGACAATGTATTAGAGTTCCCTAGATAAGAATGTGCAAGGAAATTTAGGATTGGGACATTAATATCTTATAACTTTTCCTTAAAGGTGGGGAATTAAAGTATCCATTTGCATGCAGCACAGATGAATGAAAATCTAAACTTCGGACTCCTAAATCAAAAAACTTCATTTCAAAGCACCACAGCTACATCACATGCAACAACATGATCGTGTACAACCCCAAATTTATTCTCATAAACTACAAAAATTACAGACCTTGCATGGTCCATAAATGAATCCCTAATTTTAAGGGATTAAAGGAGGTAAAGAGGACAAGAGTATTCATGAAGATAGGTTTTCATTAGAGAAAATTTGGACTCAGAAAGGGGCCTTATAAGGAGTTTGACTTCCTCTCTCATGTCCAAAACGGGTGTGCAATAAAAATTTTGCAAATCAACTCTAAACTTGACAGACATTTGATAGTTAGAATCTACTCTTCAAGCTCTGTCTATTGATATATATCACGCCACAAGATTCCTCATATTTTGAAAGATTCTATTTTTTATTCTCTTGTGATGTGACAACTCCGTCTTCAATCTAGAGAATAAAAAATAGAATCGTTCAAAAGATGAGAAATCTCGTGGCATGCTATATATCAATAGAAAGATCTTGAAGAGTAGATTCTAACTGCCAAATCTCCGTCAACTTTAGAGTTGATTTGCAAAAAAATTACCACACACCCATTTTGGACATGAGAGAGAAAATCAAACTCCTTTTAAGACCCCTTTGTGAGTCCAAATTTTTCCTAATGTTAGTAGGGTTCCCTATCCTTTTTGTAGGCCCATGTAGAACTCAATCCTTTTTCGCACTACTCTTTTGAAAGGGGAAAAAGAGGCTATGGCATAAGTACTCTCTTCTTTCTCTTCCCCATGGCACATCATAAAAAACGTGCAAAGATAAGAGTCCAAAAGTGACTTTTGTTTCAAAAAGTATATTTTCACTTATTTTTTGTTGAAAAGTTTTTCCCAACCTTTATGCATATAAAAAACATACTTTTTGACCTTTTTTTTAATTACACTCGATCACTAAAAGTACACTTTTTTAATAGTCTTTTTGTCTGTCCAAAAAAAAACCCTCCTACCTCCCTTCCAAGATCTCGTCACATGTCTCCCTTCATGTCTTTTCGTCCTTTGTGTCCCTGACCCCTCCAAGGATTTCATTAACATGATCACAAACATGTTGTCAGGCATTTTTTGGATATGCATATAGTCACTAGGTCATGCCTAAAAGATTGCCCACTAGCCTCATGTATATATGTATACATAGCCCTGCAAGTTTTGAAAGTGGCCCTGTAAATATTCATGTACAAAGGTGTGATTTTACCAAGCATGGGTGTTGATGTTTCGAATTGTTCAAGTCCCCAAACATGGTTTTCAATAAATATTTTCAGTCGTGCTTTATAGCTTGTGAATCGTACTTGTACATCATGAGTTATGTGCATTCGAGGTGAGCAGTCTCGACTTAGAAAGTGAATGCAGATGTATGCAACAAAGGCAACTGGGCCAACTTGATGGTCTAAAATTAGAAATGCTGAGATCTTAAATTTTTGGAGATAGCCGAGTAAATGCGCTCCGAGCCGTGCATTTACAGTGCCGCATTTGGTGACCGGAGCAGTGCACTATGCTCAAGAGAAGTTGGTCCTGACAAGCTAGGATTTTCATGTGGGGAGAGAATGGGAGATTTTTCCATGTGTCACTTGGATTATCCCACATGGGAAGAGGAAAGGGGAAAGTGGATGGTATATAGGGCACATTGGGAGCCCACTATAGATGTATCAAAGGTGAGAGGAGCTCTCTCAAGGCTTGGGTATGGGGGTTCGTAGGCTCATGGGGAGGGAAATGGTGCATTTTTCAGTTCCCACCAGCCTAGACAGACGCCTGACCACTGTTTTTGGTCCCCAACCACTTGCCCCCACCCCATCCTTTGGTCAAAGGATCACCGACATCTCATTTTTTGCCCAAAAAAGGCCTAAAAGGAGCCAATTAAAAGATGCCTTGATAGAGAGCCTTGTCGACTAATAAGAGAGAGAAAACTCTTGGAAATAAAAGATAAGGAAGCCCCCATTTTAATAGTTGCAACACCTGCATAACTTCCAGAGAGCTCATTTTTTAGCAAGAAAGAGTGCACCCCCGACTTCGAGCGGCCATAACTCTTTCATCCTTCATCTATTATTTGTCTATGGGTACTTTACGGTTATCTCCACGAGACGAGCTTTGTCATCATGTCCCTTGTTTCTTTTAATTTTGAGTGTGTTCCATGCTTTAAGGGCTTTTGATGAATCTCTACAGGTGTTTACCATAGGTGTTTTCGGCCATGCAATAGTTCTTCCTTTCGACGGTGTGGCTCATGCATGGCTATAGAGGCATTCATTTTCCTTCTTCTTTTCACGCTAACAACGTGAAATTCTTAATAACATTAAGTGATCACATTTTAAAACACATTGTTGGGTGCACTTTCAACACCCCTATTTTTGTCAATTTGTACATATGGACATCACGTCCAATGTCAAAAGTGTGTGTGGGATTGATTTTGGTGGGATTTTTATCTTTCTTTAGCAAGCACATGTACATGCAGGGCAAGTCGCTAGTGCAACGTCAGCTGTCCGGTTAATGTAAGTACCCACTAGTGAGTTTTTTGAAGTCAGACTAGTATATATAACTAAAACTCATGTAAAAGATAAAAAATTTCAGCTAAACCTTAGAAAATCTTAGATATAGGCTCTTTGTTCCTCATTGATGCTTTTGGATGCAGTTTTTGGCCCTCACCTTGCCTTCTCTACGTGTAGTCGTATAGGGACAGCTATATGTTTGCGACAGTTTTAAATGTAGTGGAAATAAGAATGAATTTTTATCATCTTCAACTTTCTTGCTAGTAATTTTTCAAGCTTTCTTACAAGATTCAAAGTGACCCAATTGGAAAAATGCTCTTGAAGATACTACTAGTTCTCTATAGGGTTATGGCTATGGCAACACAATGGAAAATTGCATATAGACAGAGTGGGGGGTTTGTTGAAAGTGTGGGTTTGTGATTTCCTATTGTGAAAGGAGATGTCCTTGTCTTTGTATGCATTGGTCGATGTGCGTTTTAAATCCATGCTTTGACAAGGTTTTGCTCCTTGCTCTATGGTCCTTTGGGTGGGTGCATGCTTGGAAACTCCCAAGGGAGCATAGGTATTTTGGTTGGGTTTTACTAAGAGTTATAGCCCTCTCTTGCAAAGGTGGATGTAGGCCTATGGGCAGTTTTCATTAACTAATAGAAGGACCTTTTTCTTGGAAAAAAAAAAAGAGTTATTTTGGTGCTCAGCTTGAAGTTTGAATGCTCTTGGGCTATAAATCTATAGAGGTGTCCCCTTTTTCTTATTCTCAATTAGAAATAGTGTTTTTGTGCCTGCCACTGAGGTATCACTTCAAGTTACCTTTAGTTTACATGTTTTGGAATACATAGAATTTACTTTTTCCGAGTTTAATGGACCCATCAGCATTCATAGAGCTTATATCACTCGACTCAACCCCATCCTCTTTCTCGAGCTGAGAAATCTCCTCTAGTTTCACTGCTTTGACCTCATTTACAAACCTTTCTTCGACCTCTACCACACTGCAATGGAGCTTGAATCACCATACCTTTATTCGGTAGCACCTCCTTTGCTCGATCTGGAAGCACATGCACATCCCTTACAATTGAAGCCGTCCTAACTTCTACCATGTCTTTCTGCAGCCATAAGACCCTCGGCTCCTCTTGCATAGGGACATCCCTCTTCACTAATCTTGGCTCAGCTATCAGTGCTTCAACTTCTTCTCACACCCTAGCACCTGGAAAACCCTGCCTGGCCTCACGCTTCTTCCGAATCTTCCTTATCCACTCTTTCTCTAGAGACACTGCCTCTTCATATGACACCGGGCCATCAATCTCCACCTTGTCTCTCACTTTGTTATGTAGGCAATCCATGAATTTGCTCAATTTTTGAAAACCAAAATTATTTGCAATAGTTACCTTCATCATATTTCTGCAAAGGGCTTCTAATTCGCTCTCGAATGCTTGAAAATTCCCTTCCAAGCTCTGCTTTAAATTATCCAGCTTTTGATTTACTTAATCCAGCTACGCATCCTCTACAAACCTGCTATAAAACCACCTCCAAGGCTTCACAATCCATCTTTTATTCTTCACGTAGGCCATCGAACCATAGTCTCTCTTTACCCTGAACCAGGACGGGAACACTTGCATTGCACCATCTTTTCTTATCCCACTACTCTCCACCCATAATCTTGAAGCCAGGTTTTCGCGTCTTCGACTCCAGTGAAATTTAAAAAAAACTATCCACACCATCCCTAACAACAACTCCTTTTCAATGGATGCACCTTTGGCATCACCAAAATCACTGCTTCGAATTCAAACAGAAGCATCAATGCGCTCCTTCGTGGGGGCACGAAAGGATGGAGAGGGGGAATGGAAAACACACCAGCTCATAATATTCACATCACCCCTTCCCTCTTAGAAAACATCTCCACAAAACACATCTCTTCTAGCAAACCATCGCCTGTACACCTCTCAATTCAACCCTACTTCACTTGACCAGGGCACGACAGACACCCACAAATTGCATCAGTTCTCGCATTCCCAAACATTGAAACACTGTTCTCTCTCTCTCTCTCTCTCTCACTCTCTCTCTCTCTCTCTCTCTGCACATATAATTGTCAGGGGGGGCGGGGGGACGCATACGCCGACACACACCTGACAAAACCCAGCACAAGAGCAAAAGAGAGGGGGGACGGGAATTGACATGATAGAAATGATGCACTTCAAGGGAAAGTCTCCATTCATCAATAAAAAACTAGTACAACCTTCTTTACAATCCCATAGCAAGCTCTCGACTTGCCAAAAGCTCAGACTTGAGACAACCTCTCCCTATAGCTTCCTGGCACACACACACACTTCTGTAGCGATGATGAAACACCTCCTCTTTAACTTCGCATTCCAAGGGGAAAGTCCCCCTTCTCGGCCCTCACTCTATCCTTATGAAACGAAAAAGAAGAAAAATCTGAAGAAGCTCTCCAACCCCTCTTCCCTCACCCTTTTTTGGATTTCTAAAAGAAACCCTTAATGTTGGGCTTGGTTAAGGGGACTTTGATAGTTTTCAGTCCATGATGGAGACTTACCTTTCATTTCACACTTTGTTTTTACTTTTCTTGCATTCTATTGTTTTAGGATGCTAAAGTGAAGTTTCACCTTACATAATTTTAGTAAATTTTACACACACACACACACACAACATATATGTTTTTTTTGCATTTTATTGTTTTAGAATGCTAAAGTGACGCTTCACCTTGCATAATTCTAATAAATCCTTCACACACACACATATTAAATTAGGTTTTTTTATTTCACCTTACATTTCACAACTTCACATGGGTTTACATTTTTGGCATTTTATAGCTTGATTCCAATTAGTGTTAACATTTAAGAAAGTCTTTTTTATTAAGCGGTTGCTGATCGAGTTTCCTCTTTACAAAGAAAAATACCAAAAATATCAATAAAATTTTTAAGATTTATAAAATGTTTGGACGACTTTCTCACACATTTCATCCGTTTTTCGTTTACCATGGTTTGCATTTAGCTAGTCTCAATTTTCAATCGGCTCAGGACTAAGCTGATGCAATCCTTTCCCAAACACTAATACCACTTTAAACAATTTTATCACTTTCTTATTGTTTTTGAAAACCATTGTGACCCTTTCACTTGTTTTCTCTCTCTTTCTCCCAAACATCCGTCACCCTTGGAGACGCTACCTCTTTTTGTTTTTCTCCTTCAACGTTAGCTCGCGGGGCTATTGCCTCTCTTAGCCTCACCAAAAGATTCCCACTTTCCCTTAACTATGGAGATTACCTTTTGCTTGTAAAAACTCCAGCTCACCCTTTACTTTTTACATTTACAACCAAGGAGATCATTAAGCATCCGATTCCCATGCCGTCGATGCTCGCACATGGCCAGGCTTGCTCTATAAGATTTTTTGATCACGCCACATGGGAGGTTCACCTATCAGCTCCAAACCCCAAGAAATTGTCCCTATCCCAGCCCTTGAAGAGCGATCCATAAAAGTAGAAAAAAGCTCGATTCGCCTCCATCATGGTCGTCTCTCAACTTGAACTAGGCGTACCCTTGTGCCCATGACTCCGATCGATGAGCCATGAATTTCAACTAACTCCCCGCATCGCAGGCAACCTTTGAGAACCTTGGCAAACTCAAAAAAATCCATGTCCGCACACATACAGAGGCGGTCAAGTTCGCACACACCTGATCCCCAACAAATCTTCCACAAGCCATACCTTGCTCATTTGAGACCCGATTCACAATCCGCAAAGATTAGCATGCTCCACATTTCGAGTACTTCAGCCCTATTAGCTTACCTAAACTCTAGTCACATGTCTCTACCTGCCCTGTTTGTCGAGGATCTATAATGCATTCCATCTTTAGACATCCATATCTTGCACATCGTGGATCCATTCGAGGAGCCGTTTGGATTAGCTTGTAGAGCATCTTGAACATTACATTCTAGGATATATATTCCACATCTCGGGCACCTGCACATGTCAACCTATTCGTCCCCCTTCGCAGCCCTTTTGGCCTAAAAGACCGCATGAGGCATACATTCCATCCACACCTTGCCTGCCTAGGGCCTTCATGCTCTAGCCTTCTACCATGCACCCATTCCCATGCTTGTGCATGCTCCTAGCAACGACCAATTTTGGCTGCACCAATGAGCATGATAGAGAAAAGAGGCGGCATCGCCCATGCATCAACACACACACACACACACACACACACACACACACACACAAGTATTGTATGGAATTTGCAGTAGAGAGACACATAGAGAGATAGAGATGCAGCTCAACCTCCCGTGCTCTAGCCCCTCCTCTACTGCAGGTCCCTCTTTCAGATTGACCTAATGTGCCGCCCATGCACCACGAAATCTCCCTCTCTCTCTATGTTGCTCTCGATGCACAACACCTTGACGCCTTCCTTGCCCGTTGGCCATCGTTTCCTCACCTTTTTCTTTCCTTTTCTCTCACCTCATCCGGGTATCTTGCTTGATTTCCCCTTAATGAGACCAGCTTGCAAAATTATAGAGACATACTCATTCTTTGAAACTCACAATAGGAACCCCCCCCCCCCCCCCCCCCCCCCCCTTCTCTACCCCCCTCTCTCTCTCTCTCTCTTACACACACACACACATGCGTGTGTGGCCTGCCACATGCGCACACATACATGTCACAACCACTATCCTATTTATGAAATTAAATGCACATCATGTTCTTGCTGTGGAAGTTAAATCAATAACATTTCCTTTCCCGAAAAGGAAAGGAGGAACCATAATAGCCAATTGAAAGGTTAAAAGAGAAAAAGACAGGGCCGCCCTACGCAGCAATATTTGGCATTGCCCCATGTAAAGGCAAATGACCCTTGCATGTGCACTTCCCGGACTTCAATGAACTGTCGACATAGAATATCCATGACTTGAATGAATGCACCTCAACGAATGGGTTGATGAGGACACACTAAAAGTATGCATTTTATGTTAACTGCTACATATTGTAGCCCACCTCCACATGCTCTAACCAACATCAAGTAGGACTTCTTGTTTTGGGCTTGTTGTTTTTTTTTTCTTTTTGGTTTTTTGGGGGGGGGGGGGGGGGGGAGATTTTATGGAGCCAGCTTTGGATCCTTTTCACCTTTTATGAGCAGGTGAAAACCAAACTTGAGAAGGAAAATTCATTGTAAATTTCTACTTTCCCACTTAAAATCAACAAATTTGAGCTGGTCTCATATCCTTCTTGCGGAAATTTGAAGCGGGCATATTTTAATTTGAAGAGGTTTTGCATAAAGCGAACCTACATTTTCTCCAACCCTAGAACTTCAACTCCTACCACATGACCATTTTGTCTCAATCATGTGTTCTACTTTTGTTGCACTCTGAATGAAAATTGCAAATAACTAAAAATTGCAATGGCACCACCTTATGGATGCAATTGTAGCTGAGTACTACTAATAAGGATGTAAGGAGTTGTTGAGTCGTACTCATAAATTGCGCAAGTATGCTTGCTCTACAACTTGCATACAATACAGTCGGCCTGGTTATAACCACATTGTCGAGAGTCATGTGTAGAGTTGAGAAACTCACTGACCACCTAATTTGGACATACTACACGGTCTTTCTCCATGGAGAGTCGGGTCCCAAGATTATCTTTTTGTAACGTGGACAATAGTTCCTTCGGTTGATCAAATGGACCAGTTGCATTACAACAAAAGCTCATTTACGGTTCTACGTCCATTGCAATCTATTCCCTAATAAAAAATCTAAATGCTTTATCGCTTGAGTTTTGCTCCCTCCTATTGGTTGGCCCTTTAAAGTTAAGCTTATTGATCTTCAATCCAAATCTCTTACACATGTAGATTAAGATTATAGGGTGTTGGGTCCTATAGATGTTTAGGGTGCAGATTGGCTAGCGAAGACGTCAACCACCTTTTCATGGAATGTCCGACTGTTAGTGGTCTTGCAGGAAAGATGTGCAAATGGATACAAAGGACATGGAAGATAGGGTTATTCAAGAGGGATTTGTTTCTCGGTGGTAAACAGTTTCATAGTTCTGTACTTTTTATTTGTACTCGAATTGTCAGTAATCTCTAGAGGTCTAGGAACTGTCGTGTCTTTGTCAGAGACCTCTCGATGGCTAGCTTTTCAGAGATTGTAAGGCTTAGGGCAACCCTCGCCATCGAGTCGTACCCGGCTTTGTAAAAGTTTGGGGTGGTCGTAGTAGGTACTTCTAACTAAGCTCGACTGCAACCCTTTGTTCCTCAAGGCACAGCATGAGCTTGAGCCTGATTTGTATATCTTCTGGTGACTGTATAATTCAATCACTCACAATTGTGAGTTTTGCAAAAAATAAATAAAAATTAGAGTGTGATCTTCCTAGTGGTTAACACTAGGTTGGTAACCTAAGAGGACATAAAAGTGTCATTTCAAGGTTTTGAAAAAAACCTCCAAAACCATAGTAGATCCACTCATTTTGTAAAATCCTTTCATGAGGTTATAGTTCAAGGCCTACTACACATGGAAAAAATAAGAAACTTGTAAAATTTCTCATCTTTTGGTCACACCAAGCCTCCAAAGTTGATGGACCAGTACATTTTCATCAAAACAGTCATTTCTTACATTTTGTTGCATAAAAATAAGATTAGGGATTTTTGTAGGACTTGAGATAAATTCCCTAGTTAACTTCAATGGGTTGGTAATCAGAACATATGATTGCTTCGCACTCACTATTTTTTGTTTTGCCAAAAGAAATAGGTACAAAAAAGTTGAATTTTTACCATTCTGCAAACCTATCATCAAAGTTTCTATAGCCACGCTCAATACAAATAATATATGCATGTTTTCTTAGTTCCCTATTGTCCTTTAGGCTCATAAGGAGCCATGGAGCATGTCAAAATAATAATACATCTCTGACCAAGGGGAATCTTGGGGACAAAGATGAAGTGCTAAATACAGCAAACATGACGAAACTGGGTTCAACATTATGAGTTGTAGAATTCATAGAAACTATTCAATATCTAGCCAAATTTGATCCTTATGACTAGATATGGTTACTACCTACAAAATGCATGTAGTTGTCCCAAGAAACTAACAATCTTGAAAAAGCTATACTTGATATACTAGAATGTTTCATTTTCTTCTATAATTGAAAAAATCAACCATCGTTGTCTACTATGCAAAATAGGGTATTAGGTGCCCCAAAACTCAAGGAATATTAGCTTTATGTTACAATATGTGACATAGAAAATCAAAACCGCATTTGGATATCATGAAAGCCACCAAAAAAATCATAGAAGAGCTAAAATTGGCTAAAAAACAGGATTTGACAATTTTTGTAATTTGGTCATAACTTACAACTTTAACATTTATTTCTCCCTAGAGGCATCAAGACATGTTGAGGACTACTAACGATAGCTCTCTAGCATTATAGACCTCACAAACATGAATTGTAGAGTGGTATAGTTGCAAAAAGTTGAAAAAAGTCAAAAGCAAGACCCGTTTTTTCACAAAGTTTAGGTTGTGAAATGTTTTGCAAGGACAAGGTTAAAGATGGAATTGATATTCGAAAAAAATGTCGAGTTTTTTTCAGCTCATGAGACAACTTTCTAGACAGATAGCACCTCAAAATCCATTTTGAAACTCTTGACATAATTCAAGGAAAATGGTCACTTAACAAGACATAAAAGTGTCCCGGGACATAAAAGTGTCCCATTACCAACCTAGTGTTAAGGTGAGGGCCTTTAGGGACACCCACCATGGTTTAACCTGTACAGACATGAGGTGTGGGTGAGTGGACGCAACCCCGTAAAACTAGCTCATGCAAGCGAGACGACAAAATAAAAAAGATTATAAGGTACAAGTCTATGTTGGAACCCTAGTCTCTCCAAGGCACATGTAGTGCTTGTAGGCAATTGTATTATTTTTGAGTTAATATAAATTCTCTCAACTCACAATTTTCAGTATGGTGAAAAACAGAAGATTATAAGGTATTCTTCCCAGTCATGTACATGGCTATCCAAGCTTTTGTCAAGGGGTCTGTGTACCCTAGTGTGAAAAGAGGGCTTATCAATCTCAGCCCTAAAAAGGTTTGTTGCTCGCACCTTAAGCATTGGTGTCCCATAACTATGATGTATATGGCATACAAAATCATTACCAAGGCAGTCGCTCTTATAATTTTTCCCTTTCGTGGATAGAGTCATCTCCCCTTATCAACACAAGTTTATCAAAGGAAGGTCTGTATATGACAATATCTTGATAGTAATGGTTAACATTGAGTATGTAGCCTGCATGAAGCAGG
Source organism: Adiantum capillus-veneris (assembly GCF_014529385.1). Lineage (NCBI taxonomy): Eukaryota > Viridiplantae > Streptophyta > Polypodiopsida > Polypodiales > Pteridaceae > Adiantum > Adiantum capillus-veneris. The sequence continues at coordinate 68,981,546 of NC_140933.1, forward strand.
AGTGCATTTTACTGTAGCTTGACCTAGACAAGGCATATGATAGCATTATGTGGTCCTTCATTGAAGGTGTCGTGAAAACATTGGGCTTTGGGCCTCGCCTTTGTCGACTTATACACACTCTTAATGCAGGCAGTCAATATGAGCTCTTATTAAATGATACAATTGTGGGCTCCTTTGAAGCCAAAAGATCTATCAAGCAAGGATGCCCCCTAGCCCCTCTTCTCTTTGCCATTGGGTCACATCCTCTTATAACGATGCTCGAGGATGCTTCTATGCGTGGCAAATTCAAGGTTCAATTCTACCCGATGATGACCAACTCTTGAGAAAAATGTCTGCGGGAAACTCCCTCCTCTTTTTGAAAGCCTTTCCTCAGGTGCTCAGGAAGGCCCTAGAGATTGTGTGAAAATTTGTGGTGGCTTTGAGGTCAAAGTGTAATATTGAGAAGTCTCAATTGATGTTCCTAATAGAAAACAAATCATTCAATCCATCGGTCTAGTCATGGGAGACTGTGTCTAAAGGAAGGATTTTTCAACATCTAAGTGCCCCCTAGCGGGATGGACGTTGATGGAGCAAAAGCCGTCGTGCACACACTCACACACCCAGACAACTCAACACCACACAAGGAATTTACTTGATTTCCAACTCACACACAACACCACTCAAGAGATCAATGAAAATACTACCCACAAGCTCAATTCAAACTCTAAACACCTCGCCCTACAAGCCCTTGCCTGCCTGCAGTCACTACAAGGTGAGTCGAGTCAATCAACACTTGAAATCACACTTATGGTGACCAAAATATAAAAGAAAAACCATCAAAAGCTCAAAAACTCCAGCCACAAAAGGCCTCTCACAAATCATTGCAAAGCCTTCACCACAATTCACTTTGTTGGACTCTTTGGAGTAGCGCCAACCCTAATGGCACTGATACAGGTCACATAGTCTTGCAGAAAGCCGCACCTTCTTCCCTCAATTCCTTGCACAGACACATGCATGGAAACCTCAGAACTTCCATATACTCTCCCAAGTGAAAAATTGAAGAGAGAAAGCTCTCATTCACTCCTCCACACACTCGAAAATATAACGCAAACTTGATGGGATTGCACTAGACCACTTGTAGGAACCTTGCTTCCTTCCCCACATAGAGAGGTGAAAGTGCCAAGACTTGGCTTAAAAAACAGACCCTTCACACTCACGGAACCGTGAGTGATGTGGCAAATTGAAGTCTTTTTACACCATTTTTGGTCATTTTTACCTTTTTTGACCTTTTTTGACCCTTGGCGGGCATTTTTCACGGGAAAAACCCAAAACAGACTCCAAAATTCACCAAATTTTGTGCGCTCAATCCTTGATACCCAAATCACTTTTCCACATCCCCACATTCCATTTTTGACCACCTCTAAGGCGGTGCACGCATCACCGTAGATCGGGCACCGTAAATAGACAATTACTGCATGTCCCAAACTTTTCGAGCGGGATGAGAGTACCCACACTTGTGGCTTGAATTATTTACATTCTAGAAATCTCAAACACATTCTCTAGATCCAAAATAAGCCGCCTGGAATCATATCCAAGGACCCAATACCCTATCCAGGCATTTGCATGTGCTCGACTGCTGGCACGCGAACCTGACTATTCACAATGTGTACACGTTGGATCTTTTTTAGAACTTGAAACCACTTTGCAAAGCTCCCAAATGCATGTATTCACATATTCTTATACATATGACCATGCATATACGTAGTACTTTTTACATACCGAAAGTGGTTTATCATCATTGTCCACCCTCTAGGTAGAGCATTTATGCTCAACCAAGAGACTATTTGCATCTGGAACCACATCCCTCGCAACATATTTCTTCAACCTATAACCATTTATTTTATACCACAAACATTTCCCTGACAATTTTTCCAAGTCATAGGTGCCATTAGGAAATACATGTTTTACTTTGCATGGACCCAGCCATTTGTCCCTCAACTTCTTTTGAAAAGTAAAATCCAAGCGAGAATCATACTTCATCACCAGATCTCCCTCTTTGATCTCTTACTCTGGCAGGCTCTTATTCATTTTCTCCATCCCTGTCTCTGCTTGTTGAAGATAATAATCACTATCTTTCTCTCTATTTATTCGCAACAACTCTAGAGAAAGAATTATTTCCTGCAGCTTGTCATTATGCAAACCTTGCATTCTGCACTACAACTTCAAGGCATCCAAATGAGCTTGTACGGGCATAAGAGCTTCCTTTCCATAAACAATCTCACATGGTGTAAACTGTGTTGACACTCTATACGCAGTTCTATAAGCCCACCCAAGTCCAAGTCCCACTCTTTAGGACGCTATCTAGCATACTTTGATAGCATCTTCACAATTCTACCATTTCTCTTCTCAACCAACCCATTGCATTGTGGGTAGTAAGGAGAAGAGTGTGTATGCTGAATTTTCAATTTCTCCATGAGAGCAGCAACAAGTTTTCCCCTAAACCCTGGTCCATGATTAGAAATGATCACCATAGGAGCTTCAAACCTGCTACACAACTATTCATACAAAAAAGAGGCCACTCTTCCTGCTGTTACATCTTTTACCGCTCTTGCCTCCACCCATTTTGTCAAAATAGTCCACACCACAAGGATATACACATTTCCATTGTTGGTCCTTGGCATTGTACCTACAACATCCACTCTCCATTTTGCAAATGCATCAAAAGATATTATAGCTTTTTGAGGCTCATCCAAAAGCTTTCGATTTGCAAATACTTGGCATTCATGGCATGATTTGCACCAAAAATAAGCATCTCTCATCATAGAGGGCCAACAATAACCTGCTCTCAAAATACAAAAGACAACTTGATCCTTGCCTTGATGGCCTGTTTCCTCATGGCAATGCTCCAAAATCAAGCCTATTTCTTCTTTGTATGGAACTTTTCTCAAATTGCTATCCTTGCTATAAAGCATGAGATCCTCACCTACCAACGTATAGTTTCTTGATTTTGCAACTATTCTCTTATGATGAAACTTTGACATGCCCTCTCGACATTGCCCTTTACCAAGAAATCCTTCTACATCTTGCAATGATTCCCTTCCTGCATACAAGGCTTCCTTGACCTTTAAAGGAGCTACCAAGGCATCCAACTTGTCCCTAGCCAACTCATCATCTTCTTTATTCTGCTCAAGTGGAACATGCTTCAACTGTATGTTCTCAAACTCATGCAAAAGCTTCTTGATGCCATAGAACCACTTCTTCAAACTGTCTTTCTTAACATTCCACAAACCAAGCAACTGATTCATGACAAGCAACACATCCCCTTTTTCAATGACCCTCTTCAATCAAACTCAACACACTGCTTCAACCCAAGGAAAAGCGTGAGGTACTCGGCCTCGTTGTTACTTTTAGCTTCATCAAGATCGTAAGCTTTAGAAAATATTACATCACCTTTTGGGTTCTTAATGACTACCCCATCACTTGCCTTTTGAAGAACTTTCATGTATGCACCATCAAACATCATTGTATATGCATTTGTAATATTTACTTCCTCTTCATGATCATCCTTGTCAACCCTTGGGTAAGATGGAAGCCCCCCTCCCTTATGTACCACTATGTCCGCCAAGTGAGCTTTAACATAATGATCCACTTTAAAATCAAACTCAAATTCTTGAAGCTTCAAAGTCCACTTTAAGATGCGCTTGCTAGGCTTCAAATGTTGTACTACATCTCGCAAAAGATTCGATGTGGTGAGCACATAGAACTTTTGGGGCAACAGATAGGTTTTGAACCTGCAACAAGCAAGAACCAAGGCAAAGACCCACTGTTGCATTTCTGTGTAGGAGAACTCGCTTACATTCTTCATCTTGCTCTGGAAATAGACTGGCTTGAAGTTCCTTCCCTAATTTTGTAAGAGAATCGACCCAAATGCTACTGACCCCACACAATAGATACATTAGAAATCGATTGCAAGTCGGGAGGACTCACTGTTGGTAAAGCATACAATACCTCCTTGATACCATCAAAAGCCTATTGCATGTCTTCATTCCACTCAAACGCTTGAACTCTTTGACTAACATACTAACATAACATCCAAAAAAAACGTGACAAGTAGTTGAGCTTATGCACAAATGATGTCAAATCCTTTTTGTTGGTGGGCAGATTCTTTGGGTCAGCTTCAATTCCATTTTGGGAAACCACAGGTCCTAGAAAATGGACTCTGGCATGACCAAACTTACACTCTCTTTGGGTTGAGTTGCCCCCCCGCTTGTTGAAGCCTTTCAAAACTCAACCTCAACTTCTCCAAATGTGTGACCCTTGAGCTATAACACCCAATTTCATCCATGAAAAGGCGAATGAACTTACCCAAGTAGGGACCAAACACTCTATTCATCTATCCTTGGAAGGTAGCATATGCATTAACTAGCCCAAAAGGCATTCTTTTATATGCAAAACAACCCCAAGGAGTAATGAAGATCGTCTTCATTCGATCTTCAATTGCTATCAAGATCTCAAGGTAGTCAAAAAATCCATCCATGATTGAGTAACTTAGCTTGATTGAGGATTTCATCTAGGAAGGGTAGTGGATAATGATTCCTTTTTGTGGCAGCATTCAAAGGTTTGAAATCAACACATATCCTAAATCTTCCATTCTTCTTGGGAACAATAACTAATGGGGAGACCCATTCGGACTCCTCCGTTTGAAAGATAAAATCTACTTCCAAAAGCTTCGTCACCTCTTCACGAAGTGCCCTCTCATGAATGAGCCCCAACCTCCTAAGCTTTTGAACCTTTGGCTTGGCACCTTCTTTCAGATTGATTCTATGCTCGACTCCTTTAGCTCCTTGCAACTGTGTATATTCAGTGTGGCAAATAGCTTTGGAAGATCTGTAAACATGTCTTCATACTCCTTGTTTTGTTTTTCTGTCAAGTCCTCTCCTAGCATGCTCCTTGCGTTCACTTTGGAAAGCTCCACAATTGCTTTTGGACTATCCTACACTCACCCCAAATAGATCAGGACATAATTTCAACAAGCCTTCCTCTACATTTTCTTCTGATGATTTAGACGAAGCATCACTATCGTATGACATAGTTTCTGTCGAATATGTATCTTGCATCTCCAATAGGGGATGTGTACGGCTCTCGTGTGTCTTCATGTTGTAGACAATGGTCCCTCCTTTCTCTTTTTAGGGGATGGTAATCAAGCCCGTGCCGCGATCTTGCTCCAAAGGTTAGAATCGATGGCCTCCCTAAAATGATCGGAAAAGCATTCTCACCCGCTTGCATCACATAGCAATTAACCAAGAACTCAATCCCAAGACTTTTATCTTCACATCTTCAGCTATTCCAAGATACCTTGCCTTTTTGTAGTTTGCCATCCTCATACGGATTGAAGTATTCACTGACATCTTGATGCCTGCTTCTTTCATGATAGCCTCGGGTCATGACACACACCTGGGCACCACCATCCACATATGCTTGCACTTGCGTCTTCTTTCCCAGCATAGCTTCAACTATTGGCATCACATACCACTGGGTGACCAACCCTCAAGGATGACACCATGCTTTGATGCTTTTCCTTTTTGGAAGGAAGCTGCGTACTCACACACTTGGTCCACTTCCTCCTCAACTTAGTGTTCAAAGCCACCAACTGACCAAAAGATATATTTCCTTTTGACTTCGTATGTCGTCGACAATATCATAGTCTTCAAAACCTTGGCCAAGGAGGTAGTCCTTTGGACCAATTTTCCTTTTTCGCCGCCTCTTGCTACTCTCTGGTTTGTCTTCTACCTTAGCCTTTTCTTTCCTTGCTCTTGTTTCCCTCTCTTCTTCTCTCTCTTTCTCCCTATCATGCCTAGCTCTCTTATTGGCACCAGCATCCTCATCATGATGCTAAAGGGTAATGGTGTTAATAGCTCTGTCTTGTCCATTTCGAGGCAACAATTGCGCTTGTTGTTGCGGCGGTGGTTCTTCTAGTGTCGGCTCTTGATGATTTTCTTCTATTCTCCCTCGATCACATCCATTGAGAGCGGATTTTTTGAGATGGGGCTCAACTCAAGGCTCCCACCAGACAACCACTCTGTGAGACCCTACACACGCATATTTCTTAGGGGCACCACCCTCTTTTATGGAGAAAGAAGGAAACCAAAATAAACCATATACAATACACACACACACACACACACACTCACACCTTCCTTATGTGCTTCAACACAAAATGCCCTTCAACCATTCAACACACACTCCTTAAGCAATCCCTTTGAACACTGCACAAACTCACATGCAAAGATTGACCTTCACCATATTAGTGCTCATATACTTCTAAGAAAAGCAAGCACAAAACCTCAAAACTCAAAACACCATAATGCACAAATACTTGACAACTCCTTTCCTTTCCCAAAAGAAGAGACTACTTACACACATAAGGCGGCATGCATAGAGAGCTCTTCTCCATCTATGCAGCCCCAAGACTTACTTACACACAACATAAGGAGAGAAGCCAAGCAAATAGACACCATGGTGCACAAAAAACTTTCTCAACAAACAAGCAACCCAATGAGCACAAAATATGAGAAGCTACCAAGATATGCTTACCAATTTTACATGCGTTTAGAGCAAAAGTGTGACGACGACACCCCAATTGCAACAATTTGTTGATCAAACCATGAGATAGATCATTGAACTTGATATCCTTGCTCTCATATAGAATCTACAATCCTTATTTAGGGATGAGTATGGTAAGAGAAATGTTTGCAAGAGAATGGTAGCAATAGCACATTGATGCTCTCTCTATGGTGCCGCTTATGATAGCGAGCTTAGGAAATGGATAGGGACACAAGAGGAGAGAGAGATTAGGGCTTCCCTAACCTTAGAGGAGCTTATTTGCAGAAATGGAGTAGGTGTGTGTATTTTTGTGCTTGCCAAAGGTCCTTTTTATAGCTGTACAAGACCTAGGGTTAGGTTAAACTTGACTAGGGTAGGTAATTAACCATAGTTAGGTTCCCTTTTGACCATTCCTTCAATTATGAAAATAAGGGACTTATTTTTTCATTAAAAATAGCCTTTTAGGTCGTGGAGACTCCATAAGGGTTGATAATGTATGTGGGCCCCACCAGGATGTCCCTCCAGTGGCTCCTGCAGAGTGTCCCCACCCTGTTTGTTGTGTCTCTGGAAGCATCTTGAGCCGATCCCTCCACATGCAAGTGGTTTTTAACTCCCCATTGGTATTTTAGAATGTTGAAGAAGTCAAGAAAACTTTTCACCTTTGTGGTTTACCTGATTGTAACTTTGACCTGCAGTAACAGTGTCCGCAGCACCTTGTTTTCACCATAACTTTCAGCCTGTAACTTAGAATTGGGTGCTGTAAAAGGCAAAGTTGACCTTCTCAAAGTGTTTAAGCTGATTTTGGAGTGTTCCCCAAGTATACCCATGAGCTAAGGCGTTCAAGATGCATCCAAAACACCTTTTGAACAAAGTCTCCTTGTAGGGGGCCCTTTAGCATGCATCCAAGGTGTAGCATGCTTTTTCAAAAGAGAATCCACCTTAAACAAATGAGGTAGGCTCCAATAAAGTTTGATTTATTGGGGATATACATTATATTTAAGATTTGTTGACCAACACAAGTAAATGATCCAAGACTTGGGTCACATAGTGGTGGGGAAGGGAAGGCCTACAAGGTTAACCCTACCCTTGAGAGAAGATGGGTAAGATAAGTGCCCATAAATTATTTATTTACTAATTATGGGATGTAGATAGCTATTTAAATTAGTAAAGGTAATTATTTAAAAGAATATACAATAAAAAACTAGGAGAGTAGAATTAAGTTTACTATTTACATTTAGCATGAAGAGAGAAATATGATGTAAATGCATAAAGATCTAAGAAGGGTAAGGTGTTTGTATGGAAAAAGGCTATTACGGAAAGAGAGAATGAACACTAGGTTAAAACTTTGATAAAAAATATATACATTTGAGTAGAAATGTAATGCAAATGCAAGGTTACCATTTAACGCTACTCATATTAGCCCTCCCCCTTCATCTAGGATCATTCATGCTCCTAGATGAAACAAAAGAGTTTTTTTCTTTTCTTTCTTTTTTTTCTTTCTTTTTTATTCTTCTTTTTTTCTTTTTTTCTTATTTTTTTCTTATTTTTCTAAAAAAGGAGGAGTGATATACACTCTTTTACTCCATTAGACCAGCTTTTCATTACCTCAATCCCATAAATCGGATATGGGAGGGTTGCCTTCGGTATGTTGAAATTCCAAGGCTGGTTCTTCTTTGCACATCAAAGCTTTAAAAATAGGTGGAGCATTTGCCAAGCCAAAGGGAGCCATGCCAATTTGGAGCTTAGACGATGTAGGTAAATGACTTCCTATCAATGGATTGATACGTTGAAAGTAGGGCTTTAATCTCCATCCATTGACTCTGGTCTTGTGGAGTTTTTCTGATAAATCTGCTAATCTGTAACTACCATTCCCAAACTTTGTTTTTATCATGAAAGGTCCCTTCCATCTTTGCAAAAACTTTTTGTCAAGTCGAGTATCAAGTCGGTTATCATAGCGAAGAACCAACATACCTTCCTTCAATCCTTTCCCCTTGAGCTTCTTGTTGATTTTGTCCCTTTGGCTTGTGGCTTGGGCAATGTAATAGTCGATGGACTCTTCTCTATCAAGCTCAAGTCATTGAAGATCTAAAATTCTTTCCTGCAAAGCTTCTTTTGGCCTCTTTGCTCCCCGTGAGAGAATGCGTAGGCTTGCAATCTCCACCTCAATAGGAAGGAGTGCCTCCTGTCCATATACCAAATGAAAAGGAGTGAATTGAGTGGATACCTTGAAAGATGTTCTGTATGCCCATAGAGCTACGGTCAAATGACGATCCCAGTCGTTTGGTCGATTTGCAACCTGCTTAGAAATGATCTTACATATCATTCCATTCACCTTTTCAACCAACCCATTGCACTGAGAGTAGTAAGGTGTAGAATGCAAATGTTTGACTTTTAACTTTGCCAAAAGATTATCTAGGAGCTCTGCTCTAAACCCTGGACCACGATCTGACAAAATCTCTAATGGTGTGCCGAATCTACTGCATATGTGATCAAAGATAAATTTTGATACCTCCTCGGATGTAATTCATGTTGTACTTGCTGCCTCCGCCCATCGTGTCATGTAACCTACTCCCACAATGATGAAGACCTTCCTGGTAGATGTGCGAGGTAAGGGGCCTATTGCATCCACACCCCACTTCTCAAAAGGACCATACTAAATTATTGGAACTCGAGGTTCATAAGTGAGTCGTCGATTTCCAGCAATCTGACAACCTTTGCATGACTTACACCAATGCTGGACATCACGGTGTAGACTTGGCCAAACAAACCCTACTTGCAAAATCTTCCTGTTTGTAATATCATGAGAAAAATGACCCCCACAGACATCATCATGGCATGAAAAGAGGATTCTCTCTATTTCTTGAACAGAGGGCACCCTTCTTAGCACCAAATCTTTCCCTTTATGATACAGATCATCTCCTATGAGTTGGTAAGGAGTTGCCTTTTTTACCAATCTATGCCTTTGCACTTTATCCAAGTGTTTAGGGCACTCACCAGTTTGGAGGAAAAATATGATGTCCTTCAATTCCTCTTGGCCTTGGTACTTTGGTTCGTAGAGCTTCACACCTCCCACCATGATCTGAAGTTTCTCATTGGCGAGATAATCTGCTTCCTTGTTGAGGGTTCTCACAACATGCTGTACCTGTGTAGCTTCAAAGTTCTTTATCAAAGCCTTCACCTGTCTAAGCCACCCCACTAGAGTAGGGTTCTTGCACTTCCATATCCCTTGGATTTGCCTAATAACTAGTAAGGAATCACCTCTTATTATAAGTCTTTCGATGCCAACTTTTCTGCATTCTTCAAGCCCCAACTTTAAGGTGACATACTCAGCCTCATTATTAGAATGAACATTTTCCAAGGTGATACCTTTCTTAACAAGAACTTCCCTTTGTGGACTTAGAATAAGAACCCCCCCGGCTGCCAGATCGTGTTGTCGTCGGTAAGCTCCATCAAAGCACAAAATGTGTGCATTGTCCATCTCCTCCTCATTATTTTGTGGTGTAGCTTTGTCTCCTGCCTTTGGTGACTCTTTCCTTTCTCTCACTTTGTATGTGAGAATGTCTGCAAGACCTGCCCTTGTGCTATCTTCCACAAGAAAAGTGTATTTGAACTCTTGAAGTTCTAGAACCCACTTGGCTATCCTAGATGAGAGGCTCATGTGTTGCACAACATATGGTAAATTGTTTTCCATGGTGAGAATGACAAATGGTGTAGGTAAGAGATATGATCGGAACTTTCTTACCGCAAACATAATTGTGAATACCACCTTCTCCATATCAGTGTAGCCCTTCTCTACAGCAGTCATGACTTTGCTTGCAAAGTATACTGGCCTCATGTAGCATGTTTTTAGGTCTTTTTGCATGAGAACTACACCGATGGCCTCCATTCCTACACTTGGCGTGATGTAATATGTATCCTTTGGATTTGGTGGCATTATTGTTGGAAGAGAGTTGAGAATACCCTTTACTTCAGTAAAGCATAATTCGTGTTCCTCTCTCCATTCAAATGTGGGTTTGTTTGCTAGCTTGTGCAAAGGTGCAATAGCTTCCGCTAGAAGGTGAATGAAACGAGACATGTACCTTACTTTGTGGTTGAAATTCATGAGCTCCTTGGTTGTCGTTGGTGGTTGTAGTGACAAGAGAGCATTTACTTTTGATGGATCCACTTGAATTCCTTGCAAAGAAACCACATGACCTAGCAATACCACTTGTGACTCTGCAATGTGACACTTCTCAGGGTTAAGCTGTCCCCCAAATTGATGAAGCCTCCTAAGCCCCTCCTCAACTTTTTGGCAATGAAGTCTTTGGCTACTATAGATACAGAAGTCATCCATAAAAACCCTAATTGACTTTCCAAAGAAGGGCTGAAAGACAAGAGTTGTAAACCTTATAAAGGTACTAGGAGCATTTGTGAGCCCAAATGGCATCACTCTATAGGCAAAGCAACCCCAAGGTGTGATGAAAGTGGTTTTTAATTGATCTTCTTCTACTATTCTGATTTGAAAATACCCTGAATACCCATCACACACTGTGTAACATTCATAGCCGGCTACTTCGTTTAAGATTTCATCTTGGAAAGGAAGAGGAAAATGATCCCTCTTTGTTGCAGCATTGAGCGGTTTGTAGTCAACACAGACCCTCCATTTTCCGTTCTTTTTAGGGGTTACTACAATTGGGGACACCCACTCAGAGTTAGACACAGGGTAAATGAAACCAGCTTTGAGGAGTCGGTTAACCTCTGTCAAAAGTGCCTCTTGTTGTATTTTTCCTAGGCGCCTTAGCTTTTGAGCCACAGGTTTAGTACCTGGTTTTAATTCTATGCCATGCTCTATAACATCCACACCTCTAATTTGTGAGTAATCAGTGATAAACAAATTGGGATACCTCTTGAGCATATCGATGTAGGACCGCTTCTCCTCAGGGGTAAGATCTTTTGCAAGCATCCTCTCAAAGTCTTCAAAGTGCTTGTGGTCACCTTTGTCATCCTTTGTTTGCTCCTTTGTTGGGTCAACCTCTATTTATGGAGTTTTTGATGTGTTGAAGATGATTCCCATTACCTCCAAAGATGATTCTTCTTCGCTATTGGATGTAGTGGTTGAACTTTCCTCGTCGCTTGAGCCAAAACTCTCGTCACTTTCTTCATCAGCCGTGGTCTCATAGTTGATGTAGAGCTGCTTTCCTTCATGCCAATCGTATACTACATGTTGCCCCTTTTTGAGAATCAATTGTCCTCATCCCCATTTTTGATCTGCATTCACAGCAATGAGCCAAGGCCTCCCTAGGATGATGGGATAGCCCTCCCCCTTGGCTGGCATAACATACATGTCCACACGTGCATCTATATTACATACAAAAACTTTTACATTCTCGATGATCCCTAGGCACTTCACACTTGCATTGCTGGCCAGCCTAGCTTGACAATTAGAGGATTTAGTGATTTCAAGCCCTAGTCTATTCATGGCTCTTTCCGTGATCACACACATTTGTGCTCTACCATCAACATATACATTGGATACCTTCCTACCCCTTACATAAGCATCTACAATAGGTTCCACATCTTGTTGTGGCTTTGAAGTCAATGCCTTTACTGTCACCTTTTCTTTCTTTCTTGGGAGTCTTGTGCTTACAAGTTTGGACCGGTGCTTTCTCACCTTGGGTGATAGATGTAGGAGTTGAGGCCAAGAAATATTGGGCTTTTGAGTTTGCAAATCTTCTAAGATGTTGTAGGGTTTCATATTCTTTCCTAATGGAAAATCATTGATGCCGATCTCCCTTCGCCTTGACCTCTGCTTCTTGCCTCCTTCCTCCTTCTTTGACTTTTTCTTCCTCTCCTTCCTTGCAGGTTCTGACTCTTCATTCCTTGTGTCTTCATCCTTGTTGTGTGCTCTTGTGCGCTTTTCTGCTGGCATAACATCAAAATGTATAGGGATCACCTCTATCTCCTCTTCTAGAGTTATGACGTTTATTCCTCTCTCTTCCTCCATTGGTGGGACAGGAGGGATGTTTGCTACTGGAGGTGGTGGTGGTCGACGAAGAATTTGCGGGGCTTGAGCATGCTCTTGCTGCACCATGAGCGGAGGGGGTCTAGGAGGGTATATGTCCCCTGGAAGTCTTCGAGGGTGAGGGCAATTATACATGCCATGACCAACTTCGTTGCAATTCCAGCATCTCAACTCTTGTGCTTGCCGTCGTTGATTGCGATTCCCTTCTCTTGGTTGTCGTTGTTGGGGTAGTCCCTGCACTAGATTCAAGGTGAGGCTCTCTAGTTGTTGAGTTAATCTTTGCAAGATCTCTTGTTGTGATCCTTCCCCTATTTGTGAAGTTTGGGCAAGAGAGCCCCTAACTTGTGCTCCCATACTTGGTGAAGAATCCCTCTCAATGACTTCATTTAGGTCCCTTGTTCTATGTGCTTGAAAATTTAACTTCTTGAATTTGACCATGGCCACCTCACGTGCTTCCTCAAATGTTGATGGGAATTTTAACTCTACCTTGGTCTTCAAAATTGGATACAAGCTGGCCATGAACCTATTTTTCTTTAGAAAGTTTGGTGCACCACCTTGGTTTTGTAAGGTAGCCTCCCATCTATCCCATAGGTTAAGGAAAACGGCCTCATAAGATGGGTAGTCTTCAAGGAATACCTGTTTATGTTGAAGTAGACAATTCCAAAGACCCTCTGGAGTATCTCCTTGCCCAAATTTGGCAAGAAAAATTGCACGTAGCCTCTCCCAATTGGTTTTGTTTTGGGGTTGCAAGGCCTCGTACCATGCCTTAGCCTCCCCTTTGAGAACGAGTGGAAAAGCACGCAGCTTTACCTCTTCTTGATCTCTCCCAGAGATGAGGTGTGCCATCTCCAAATTATCCAGAAATTCTTGTGCATCCTCACCATTTTTAGAATGAAAGGTAGGAAAAGTGCTTGACATTTTTACAATACAAGGAGGTTTGTGTACCACAAAGTTTTGACTACGATGAGTGATCACATCAAAATGAAAATATATACATCAAGTGTTAGTTCATAATTTATCATAGGCAAAATAAAAGGGTTGATTGAGGCATTAATTTCATTAAGGCGAGTGGGTCCAAAAATTCTCCTAATGGTTGCTTGAAATCTAAATTTTGTAGCAATTATGATGTGCACAGATTGACGAGCTATGGGTGTAAAAGGAGAAGCAGCTCCAGGTTGGTTCATGTGACAATGTGTTCTCCTTTTTCTTTCTCTTGAAGAAAGTTTCCTTTGAGTGGATCGCTATCTAAGCGCCTCTTGTCCCTGCCTCAAAACAAAATAAAAACATGGACATCAAATGAAACATCATAATTAATGAAGGGAAGAATGATGGGATTTGGAGATGCCAAGATTTCACCAAGTCTTTCTGCTCCAAACATAAAAACAATGCGTTGTTGGTAAAAAAATTTGCGATCTACAAATGTTAATTCTGATGCGTTGTGAAAAATGAAAAGCATATGGTGCAACTCTATTGTTCATGAGGAGAATAGAAGGCAATTAGGAAAGTTCCTCAGTGGGGGCACCACTTTTATGAGAGCGGATTTTTTGAGATGGGGCTCAACTCAAGGCTCCCACCAGACAACCACTCTGTGAGACCCTACACACGCATATTTCTTAGGGGCACCACCCTCTTTTATGGAGAAATAAGGAAACCAAAATAAACCATATACAATACACACACACACACACACACTCACACCTTCCTTATGTGCTTCAACACAAAATTCCCTTCAACCATTCAACACACACTCCTTAAGCAATCCCTTTGAACACTGCACAAACTCACATGCAAAGATTGACCTTCACCATATTAGTGCTCATATACTTCTAAGAAAAGCAAGCACAAAACCTCAAAACTCAAAACACCATAATGCACAAATACTTGACAACTCCTTTCCTTTCCCAAAAGAAGAGACTACTTACACACATAAGGCGGCATGCATAGAGAGCTCTTCTCCATCTATGCAGCCCCAAGACTTACTTACACACAACATAAGGAGAGAAGCCAAGCAAATAGACACCATGGTGCACAAAAAACTTTCTCAACAAACAAGCAACCCAATGAGCACAAAATATGAGAAGCTACCAAGATATGCTTACCAATTTTACATGCGTTTAGAGCAAAAGTGTGACGACGACACCCCAATTGCAACAATTTGTTGATCAAACCATGAGATAGATCATTGAACTTGATATCCTTGCTCTCATATAGAATCTACAATCCTTATTTAGGGATGAGTATGGTAAGAGAAATGTTTGCAAGAGAATGGTAGCAATAGCACATTGATGCTCTCTCTATGGTGCCGCTTATGATAGCGAGCTTAGGAAATGGATAGGGATACAAGAGGAGAGAGAGATTAGGGCTTCCCTAACCTTAGAGGAGCTTATTTGCAGAAATGGAGTAGGTGTGTGTATTTTTGTGCTTGCCAAAGGTCCTTTTTATAGCTGTACAAGACCTAGGGTTAGGTTAAACTTGACTAGGGTAGGTAATTAACCATAGTTAGGTTCCCTTTTGACCATTCCTTCAATTATGAAAATAAGGGACTTATTTTTTCATTAAAAATAGCCTTTTAGGTCGTGGAGACTCCATAAGGGTTGATAATGTATGTGGGCCCCACCAGGATGTCCCTCCAGTGGCTCCTGCAGAGTGTCCCCACCCTGTTTGTTGTGTCTCTGGAAGCATCTTGAGCCGATCCCTCCACATGCAAGTGGTTTTTAACTCCCCATTGGTATTTTAGAATGTTGAAGAAGTCAAGAAAACTTTTCACCTTTGTGGTTTACCTGATTGTAACTTTGACCTGCAGTAATAGTGTCCGCAGCACCTTGTTTTCACCATAACTTTCAGCCTGTAACTCAGAATTGGGTGCTGTAAAAGGCAAAGTTGACCTTCTCAAAGTGTTTAAGATGATTTTGGAGTGTTCCTCAAGTATACCCACGAGCTAAGGCGTTCAAGATGCATCCAAAACACCTTTTGAACAAAGTCTCCTTGTAGGGGGCCCTTTAGCATGCATCCAAGGTGTAGCATGTTTTTTCAAAAGAGAATCCACCTTAAACAAATGAGGTAGGCTCCAATAAAGTTTGATTTATTGGGGATATACATTACATTTAAGATTTGTTGACCAACACAAGTAAATGATCCAAGACTTGGGTCACATAGTGGTGGGGAAGGGAAGGCCTACAAGGTTAACCCTACCCTTGAGAGAAGATGGGTAAGATAAGTGCCCATAAATTATTTATTTACAAATTATGGGATGTAGATAGCTATTTAAATTAGTAAAGGTAATTATTTAAAAGAATATATAGTAAAAAACTAGGAGAGTAGAATTAAGTTTACTATTTACATTTAGCATGAAGAGAGAAATATGATGTAAATGCATAAAGATCTAAGAAGGGTAAGGTGTTTGTATGGAAAAAGGCTATTACGGAAAGAGAGAATGAACACTAGGTTAAAACTTTGATAAAAAATATATACATTTGAGTAGAAATGTAGTGCAAATGCAAGGTTACCATTTAACGCTACTCACCATATAAAGGGTATATCCCTCCTCTCTCTCTTGGTGATTCAGGACAATTAGGGGTGTAGTGACCCTCTTCATCACAATTGTAGAATCTACCTTGTAGCCTTCATCCCCTACCTCTCCCAGTTGGACGCTCTTCTCTTTGTTTCTTATTCATTATGTCAATTCTTAATTCTTGCAACTGATCGGCAAGATCATGCAAAACCCGGGTCGTAACGGGATCTTAAAACACTCTCTCCACTCTATCATCCATTGCCATAGTGACCATTGGTTGCACCACAATTGGCTCAGCGTGTGTCATGCCTTGCTCCCACCTTCTCTTGGTCTTCTTGCTCTTGGCCTTGGCTATTTCCACAGCTCTTTCAAATGTAGCAGGCTCCTCATCATCGAACTTCTTACACTTGGATGGAGACAATCCATAAACTAACGCACTTTAAAAAAATCCCCTCGAGGTACTTGGGATGCCGCCTCCAATTGCACCCATATTCCTTTGAAGTGTTCCAAAAACTCTCTAAAATTAGCATGAATATCTTGCTACAAACCTCTCAATTTTGTTGTCCCTTCTATTGCGGTTAGTTTCTTTCCAAACCTTTCAAAAATTGTCAGCTTCACCTGCTCCCATGTTTGTTTTTTGTCTTCCTCTAAACCTTCAAACCACTCCCGAGCTTCTCCTTTGAGTGCAAGAGGAAATACATGAAGCTTCTCTTTGTCATTCACAATGTGCATACCAAGCGTACACCACTCAAAGTCCGCAATCCAGTCCTTCACATCCTCCTTCCCTGTGAACATTGGCCGACTATATGTCATCCTTTTGAAAGTGGTTCTCCCTTGCATGAGTAATTCTATGAAAGTTGAAGTCTTGCACCTCAACCAAAACACCGCTTTTCTTCAAAGAAGCTCAAACTTCACAGCAAAACCACTTCACCTGGGTGCATAGCCAATAAATTTTCGCTCCCAAGTGGGATCCCCAAAGGATGATGGAGCAAAAGATGTCATTCAATCGATCGGTCTAGTCATGGGAGACTGTGTCTAAAGGAAGGATTTTTCAACATCTAAGTGCCCCCTAGCGGAATGGACGTTGATCGAGCAAAAGACGTCGTGAGAACACTCACACACCCACACAACTCAACACCACACAAGGAATTTAATTTAATTCCAACCCACACACACCACCACTCAAGATCTCAATAAAAATACTACCCACAAGCTCAATTCAAACTCCAAACACCTCGACCTACAAGCCCTTGCCTGCGCGCAGACACTACAAGGTGAGTCAAGTCAATCAACACTTGAAATCAAACTTGATGGTGACCAAAATATACAAGAAAAACCATCAAAAACTAAAAAAATCCATCCACAAAAGGCCTCTCACAAACCATTGCAAATCCTTCACCAAACTCCACTCTGTTGGACTCTTTGGAGTAGCGCCAACCCTAATGGCACTGATACTTGGTCACATAGTCTTGCAGAAAGCCGCACCTTCTTCCCTCAATTTCTTGCACACACACATCCATGGAAAAATCAAAAATTAGATTGACTCTCCCAAGTAAAAAATTGAAGAGAGAAAGCTCTCATCCACTCCTTCACACACTCGAAAATAGAACGCGACGCAACGGGACTACACTGGACCACCTGTAGGAACCATGCTTCCTTCCCCACACAGAGAGATGAAAGTGCCAAGAATTGGCTTAAAAAAAACTCCCTCTTCTGGAAAACTCATGGTGCCGTGAGTGATGTAGAAAATTGAAGTCATTTCACACCATTTTTACCTTTTTTGACCTTTTTTGACCCAGTTTTGGCCAGTTTTGACCCTAGGCGGGCATTTTTCGTGGGAAAATCCCCAAACTGACTCCAAAATTCACCAAATTCTTCACACTCAATCCTTGATACCCAAATAAATTTTCTACATCCCCACATTCCATTTGTGACCACTTCTAGAACGATGCACGCATCACCGCATATCAGGCATCGTAAATAGACAATTATTGCATGTCCCAAACTTTTCGAGCGGGATGAGAGTACCCACACTTGTCGCTTGCATTATTTACATTCTAAAAAGTTCAAAAAAATTCTCTACAGCCAAAATAAGCCACCTGGAATCATATCCAAGGCCTCAATACCATATCGAGGCATGTACATGTGCTCGACTGCTGACACACAAACCTGACTATTCACAATGTGTACATGTTGCATCTTGTTTAGAACTTGAAATTTTCAAACCTACCAAATTCATGTATTTACATCTTTCTATGCATATGACCATGCATATACGCACTACTTTGTACATACCAAAAATGGTTTATCAATGTTATGCACAAGTAAAGGTTCTAGTGGGTCTTGGAGAAGATCCAAAAACAAATGAGAATGTGAGAACCTATGTTTCTTCCCTTCCAGGGTTGAGGTAGAGTGATCAACGCATTTGTTCTTCCCTATGCTACCTTCACCAGTCCATTCCTCAAAATAGCCAAGTGTAACTAGAAGGATTTTTTGAAGTGTGTTAAAAGATGCTTATGGAGGGGAAACACTAAAGCCTCATCGCCATGGAAATGGGAAAAGTGGAAAGGTATCATGTGATCTTCAATCCAAGGTGGCCTCAAAATTCTCAACCACCTTGTTGTTCATGTTGAGGCCCTGTGTGCCAAGTTTGTGATCTCAATTGCAAAACAAGACCAGTCTTGGGTTATCATGACCAAGGATATGATAGAAAAGGAAAAAATTTATTCTGAAGGTGTTCAATGAAAAGGGATCAAGGTACATGACAAACTATTAGCCAAAAGGTGGTATAGTCTAAGACTAGATGTCATTATGAAAGAGCTTGTACGAAAGTGCAATAGAGCAACAGGGTTACTAGAATGGGTTGAATTTACCAGATACTTTCTCCTGGTTATCTAAAGCTGTTGGTGCTACCATGAATCCTTATTGGAGAGAATATGCAAGAAGGATGAATAATAAAAGACACTAGTGGATGATCCACTTCTAAGATGAATATAGCAAGTGTTGGAAACCATCAGACCAGGTGGCTACGTAGTTTCAACTTTATGGCATCGAGAAGCTTCTTGCCAACAGAGTTTTAGAAGGCCTGGACAATATTCTGATGTCGATATGTGAATCTTCTTTTTGAGTGAAAAGCTTGGAAATGGCCCAGCAGTAGCCAATTGTTTAAACATGATACCAAGGGCATCTATCAAGTGTTAATACACAATGTTGATTGGTTCTCCCCTTTGAACAAGCATGGAAGGAACAATGGATGAAAGCTCGATGGATTGAGGTTACAAACAAGATTTGAAATCTTCAGTGGCCTCAACAACAGGTGTCAATATTCAGTCATGTGGTATTGGGTCCGATAGGTGTTTAGGATGCAGATTCGCAAGCAAAGACCTCGCCCACCTTTTCTTGGACTACTTCGCAATTAGAGGCCTGGTACAAAAGGTGTGCAAATGGATACAAAGAATGTGGAAGTTAGGGCATTTCAAGAAGGATATTCCCCTTCATGGGAAATAGTTTCAAAGTTCGACACTTCTAATTTGCACTCAAATTGTCAGATACTCTTTCTTCAAGATGTTTTGAAGGCCTTGAGCTTTTGTGTACTTGATAATGAGTTCTCTGTTTCTAGCTTCACAGAGATTGTTCAATAGGGTAAGGAGATTATATATGTAATGGGTTAAAAACATAACACGGAGGATTGGCTTGGGTGACCCTCGCCATTTGGTCAAGCCTTAATGTGTAGAGGAATGGGCTGTCGGTAATAGTGTGTTGCTAGGAACATGTAACATTATGTTCTTCAAGGCTCGACAAGAGCTTGAGGCAAATTTGTATATTTATTTGTGACTTATTAGTACAATCACTCACAACTGTGATTTTTTCATGTTGAGATGTAGAGAAAAAGAGAGAGAGACAAGACAAGAGTCACACCATGTACACTCCCAAAGACTGATTCATATTGAGGACAAGAAATAAATATATAGGTGAGACCAAGTTGAGTACAGTGAGCCATATTTAGTTCCAACTACCCCACTCAAACAAAGGTCTCTAGATTTGGATGAAAAAGCCCTTGGGGAGTTCAAGGGAAAAACCCAAGCCCCTATACAATGTGAAAATATAAACCAACAATGATGATGTGAAATTGAATTGTGTATCTATGAACAAATAAACAAGTGACTCGGAGTTTATAGTGTGCAAGTGTGGAGTGTGCATGGTTCATGATACCTATATGATTACAATGTCATATGTACAAAGCTATCACAATAGTAGAAAATATAACCTAGAAAGAGTGAGGCCAAAGCAACTCCAAGCTCTTGTAATGGGAGTTGGTCTCTTCAGACAGCTATTCTAGTGTTAGAGTTCAGAGCTATTGATTATCTAGGTAGTTTAGTTAGTAAGGACTGGAATTAAGTACTGGACTGAAACAAATAACTGAACTAGAAAAATGTAATGAAATGGAAGAAAGAAATTGGAAGACTAGAAATGGTGTTAAAGATGCAGATCTGTAGTACAAAGATAGTCAGTACACTGTACAACAGACTTAAGCTCGGATGAAGTCTGAGGATTGATTACAGGAGTAAGTGATTACAGAGTTGAAAGCCAAAAGCTTATGAAGCTAAGAGTCTAGAAGCAAGAGCCATAAGCCAAAAGTCTAAATGTCCCAAAAGCCAAAAAGTCTTGGAGACATTGTAGCAGGTCCTATTTATAGGCTTACAAAGTTACTGCACTAATTGTTCTAATTACTACCAAATTACTATCAATATAGCTGTTCCTGTTGGTTGGCCTTGTAAGGAGTAGTTCCCCCCTGTTGGGACTGTCCTTCTACATCCATACCTCCTTTCTTGAATTTTGGTATAACCCAAAATTTCCTTCTGACTGGAAAAAAAATCCACCACGTGATTCTAATATGTTGTTAAGAAAATCAATCTGGTTTCTTGAGTTGGCCAGTGTTCCTCGTGATATTACTTTATTGGTATTGCTAGCTTTATACCATACTTCATGCTTATTGAGTGCTTGACACCCATATAGTTGTAATTCCAAGGGTGCCCATCCAAGGAGATTCCAATGCCTATTGAGTGGCTAGGAAAATCCATTGTCTAATTCTGAGATGGAGCTACCAAATATCCTTCCATTGAATCCACTTCCTCTTGCCCTTCTTCTTTGTTGGTACCTCAAAAGTCCCAATGCTCGCATTGTCCTTCTGAATAAGTCTGTAAATGGCCTCCTGCTCAAGCTGATCCCGCCTTTCTGTGGTTATTTGAAATTCATAAGGCGTGAGGGCGTTGTAATTTTTTGTGTCGAGATCATATAAACTGCGTTTGACCTCAGTCAAACCTCAGCGAGAGAGGTTTGGGCATGCAAGGCTGTGTGAATCCATCTTTTTGGAAGTGGATAATTTGTCTTAAGTCTGGCTTCAAAGAGAATCTCCACCATTTCTCTCTATTGTGGTCCCAATATTGGTTTGGCAATGATCGTTTTCAGGGATCTTGGAGAACTCCATAGTCAATTGAAGTGATTGATTTGTGATCTTTATTAATCCACAGAGCTGTATCTTCCACTGCCTCATACAAAGTTTGAAGTTTTGCATTTCTCCCTGTAGATCCATGACAATGTCCATTTTGAGGGCATCATTGATAAGTGATCTCCAGGCTTTCCATTCCATAGTGGTTCGCTCATACCAGTCGCGGAGTTCGTCAGTGATGCTGAGGTAAGTGATCTAATCTACTAGTTTCGGATGTTGAGGATCACCTCCTTGACAAGTAAAGCATATAGGAGTACTAGAGAATCAGGTACAAACTCCAAAAATTTGAGAACAATTTGGTTCTCTTGCTACATCGTCTTCCTAGTAATCCGCACCAACTTAATGATTTTTTGGAGAGCAGTTTCATGTTCTCCTACTGACATTTGGGTTTGGGGTCCTTTACTACTGGAATGCTAACCTTCAATGATGGCATGCGCCTCTGATCCAAGACACCTTTAACAATCTGCATCTCAAGAAAGCGTTCTTTTAATTTAATCTTAATCTCCTTCATACATCTGTATGTAGGTATGTTTCCTAGCACCAAATCCAATTCAATAGGTATGGAGTGGCGATTTGGAGTAGACTATCTCTACCAATGTGAGTTGACTATCATATCATCAGAAGTCAATGTCCACTCAGGCACCCTTTCCAATAGCTAAATATTGATGGGATGAGCAGGTAGTTGGCACAGCTCTTGATCATAAAAAGAAGCCGACTTCCAGTGCTCAACCATCTTCCTGGCTCCTACATACAACCTTTGGAAGGGTTCCAAATCAGATATCAGAGTGTCATCCTCCAAATACTATCTAGTAATATGAGCTTGCGGATGCCTGAATCTCTTATTCAATGTGATGGCCTGCAAAGAGTGTTGTGCCTCAACTTCAAAAGATTTGGTCACAACTTTGGATTTTCCTTTGCTGTCTAGAATGTGCTATGACTAGTGTATTGTAGGTTCTCTAACGTTGCCCTTATTGTACTGGTCATTGTCTTGCTACTTCTGATCATCTGACTACTGGTTTTGCTGTTCTTGATCAGTACCATGATTGCCTTTGCTGGTTGCAATGCCCCCAATTGGAGCTGATTCTCCAGCTCCAGAGCTTGAGGGTGGGGAAGGAGGAGAATCATCATCATCACGCTTGTTGTCCAACTTGTCATCTTGTTCTTCCTCATGCTCAGACTCCTCTTTGATATCATCTTGTTTATTGATATAATCCATAATGGCTTGATTTACCAAGGTTGTATCATATTTGGTGATCTTATCTTGCAAATCACTCTGAATAGTCTCAAGGAGTGCCTTCAAATTATCCTTATTCAGGGTTATGTTTCCTTGGGGATTCAGGATATTAGCAAGGTTATTGGATACGAATCTCTCTGCAAGGGAATTCATTAACATAGTGTGGGTGTTGAGCAGTTCTTTGAATTCTGCACACTTCATATGAAGCAGAGTTTGAAATATGTCAGCATATCTCAAGGAAAGTTCCTTCTCTTCATTCAGTCATCGTTTTTGGTTTCTGGCTTCAGCATCTTTGCTTGCAACTCCTTAATTGTTCTTGTTGTTTGATTCTTAGCAATAACATACCTAAGACATTGATGAGCCATTTTTTACTGAATTTCGTCAACTTGATGTTGGTTGCTTTCCATTTCTTCGTTTAGCCTAGACACTTCCTCACTGGAAGCTCATACATCCATTATCTATCCTAAGGAATAGACAATAGTGTTCCACGATACTTGGATGATCCCCAAGCAGCCATCAACTACTGTAGTTGAATCAAATTCAGCCGACTCATAAACCATGACTGGAGCCATATATGGAAATTCTTCCAAATTTGGTTTTTTAAGTACCAATATCCCTTTGAGAGGGTTATTCTGCAATTGTTGCAATTGATCCTTCTTGGGCCCCCTTGATACAGCTAGTTCACCAAAAGGAGTTTTGATAAACGGGGTGGCAAGTGATTTGGCCTTTCCTTTGCCAGTATCAGCTACCACCTATTCAAGGCTTGCTTCTTGATGCCTTTTGTCATTGCTAACTACTATTTGAGTGTGCTCTTTGGGCATTGCTAGAGTCTGGCCTTCAGAAAAATTTTCAGTGGGCAGGGGCTGGACCTGACTCTCAAGTTTCTTTAGTAGAGCAATACTCTTTTCTAACAAAACCTTGGGTTTATTTGAGCTACCGGCCTCAGCCAGTGCGGCCTTCCTCTTTTGTCCAGTGATGGCCAGTTGATTACCTTGGTCCTCTTCATTTGAAGATAACTCCACATTCTTAGTTAACGGAATAAGGTTAGGACTTTAAGACAGCTTTACCTGGGAAAAGGCCTCTTAAAACAATACAAAAATTGCAAGACATACCAAGCTTTGAATACACTCTGTAACTTCAACTTAGCAGTCTATTGTAAGATGTTGTGAGATAAAATTTGGCATAGATTGATTTTGGCTTTATCATCCAGCCTTTTTGCCAACAACATTGCAAACAATCTCTCAAACACATATGTTGGATTGTTTTTTAGACTGACAGCTCTTGCAATAAACCTTTAGACCGAGGGAACATCCAGTGCAGCTACTGGAATCCCTTGTCCACCTGCCTTCCTTTTCTTCTTGGTAGCTTTATCTTTCTTAAGAGCATGGCTGATCTGTTCTGCAGATGTTGTGCTGGGCTTTTTCTCATTGGGTAATCTGAAGGCATAACCAACAGCTTCAGGTGTTACTCTTATTTTGGTTCTGTTATTAACTAAGGCACTATCTTCATCGGCATAAAAGAATCGAGGACCTGTTTAATAATTTCTACATCAAAATCAAACCTCGTAGCTTGTACTACCACATGCAGACCCTATAATTGCAGCAACAATTCTGCCTACTCATTAAACACAAATCTGTGTATCTTGCTGTGTGGAATGAGTGGTAGGGAGGTCCGAATAGAAGCGATGATTGTTGCAATCTCACCCATTGTGTCTCGCATCTTTTTTGACATTTTCTTGGGACCCATATACTGTGATGACTGCGAAGCTGTAGAGGAAGAAGACTTCCTTGTGTATCCTAACCTGCAACGAGGTGTATCATGTAGTATCAAATAGGGACAAGCAAAAGTTGACAAGGAGGTTTCAGGTTGGAGTGAAGAGTTCTCGGAGCTTGGAAATGGCGCGTGCGTGACAATAGGTCATGGGGGATTCACTAAGGGTTACCATATGGTATCACGTGAGTGTACAATAGGGGGGTTTTCTAAGGCCAAATGGATAGATTTTACATATGAGGGTCCCATATCTAGGGGTTCAAAAGGTAATTTGTTGCACGCAAGTGGCGTCCCCCTATTACTTCTAGTGAATCCCCCGTGTAGCAGGTAGTCATCGTGCAAGAGACTTGTGAGGAAGAGTGTCCACACGTCTCACTGTTATATGTGTATGCACCATAAAAGCTCCGCTACTTACGGTTCCTAGAGTTATGTGTGTTGATGGGGACGTGGCACACATGCATTGGCCATGTTGTTCAATAATCGCCTTAATGATTACCACATTTATTTTAGGGGCACTTTCCCCATAGAAATTGGTACTGATTCTAAAACTCCACTGGCTCTGGTACTGGCATTGGTTTGTCATACTGAGACATTAGTGGTTTTGGTGCTGGGTTGACATGGAAAATATTTAGAACAACCAAATTTGACAATTCCTGGTCATTATTACCTGGAATACCACTAACATCATCTCTGGAAGTCTCCTTGTCATTAGAATAATATACCTTGATCTTGGCTCCTTTATAAACACCTAGCAATAGTAATCTAGATAAGTCTTTCAGCCTCACTATGCCATTTGAAAATACCCAATCAACTTCAATTGGAACAACCCAAGCTATCTTCAAATTCGGTTTCTTAGGGCCTAGTTTGGACTGATAAAGCAAAACTAAGTCACCCTTCTGAAACTCCCTAGCCTTTATCCTTCTATCATGCCAATGCTTTCTGTGTTGTTGAACAATTTCCTGTTCCATCATGGCTCTTTGTCATAACTCATCGAGCTGCAGTAATTTCTCTAGTCTTTGTTTGAGATTATGATTAAAATCTAATCCATATTCTACTGCCATTCTGAGATTGGGAATTACAAATTCAATGGGTACTACAACTTCAGTACCATACACCATTTTGAAAGGTGTCATTCCATTGCTGACTTTATAAGCCCATAAAGCAGTCTAGAGGTTGATGTCCCACTGGTGTGGCTCCTTCTGAACAATCTTGGTCAAAATATTCTTGATGGTTTTATTACTGCTCTGTGCTTGACCATTGCACATGGGATAATACGGAGTCGATTTCCTGTGCTTTACTGAGAGCATCTCTATCAAAATTTCCATTTCTCATTAATGAAATGTGTCCCTTGATCATACACAATTTCAATGGGGCATCCATAGCGGCAGGTAATGTTTTCAAACAGAAAAATAGTAGTGGACTTGGAAATATTATCTGGAAGAGCCTTGGCCTCTATCCATTTAGTGACATACAGGTAGCCATCAAGATGTACCGGTTCTTCCTTGGAGTGACCTTCTTGAATGGTCCCATGAAGTCTAGACCCCATTTCATGAATACTCCCAGTGGCTATACTAGAGTGAGTGGAGTCATATTAGCCGTTGTTGGTCTGTCCATTCTCTATCACAAGTCTTGGAGAAACTTTGGACATCCGCTATCAGGTTTTTCCACCATAATGTGTCTTGTAGAATCTTCTTATAAGTGAGATGAATTTGGAGAAGTCTCGGGGGGTCACCATTCAGTAATCCTCTATATAACGTGCATTCATGGGGTATTTGAAAAACCCCTTTTTCAACATGTGTAAATGAATAAAATGACCCCTTATTTTAGGAAGTTTTTCCAAGATTGAATATAAAAACCTGTTATTTTAATGTATCAGGTTTTTCCACCATATTGTGTCTTGTAGAATCTTCTTATAAGTGAGATGAATTTGGAGAAGTCTCGGGGGGTCACCATTCAGTAACCCTCTATATAACGTGCATTCATGGGGTATTTGAAAAACCCCTTTTTTAACATGTGTAAATGAATAAAATTACCCCTTATTTTAGGAAATTTTTCCAAGATTGAATATGAAAACCTGTTATTTTAATGTATCTCTATCAAAATCGCATAATTTTTTGCATTTTAAAACCCCTCCTATCGAGCTCATGTTATACATCAACATGGTTACATAGTGCACCCCTGAGGGAGAAGTGTCCTCCAGAATCCCCATCGTGTGTTTCAAAGATGACTCGCATCCTCCCTTCCATTGGCACACAACTTTGAAGAACACCATCTATGCCCAACTTCTATAGAGAAATTCTCCTATTGGTGAACTTCAGACTCTTAATGATCATAGCTTTCTTTTGATTCTGAGTCTAGTTTTCAAGGAATCCTCCTCTTGAAAGGAACTGATATACATCATATCATTCAGGGTCTAAGTTCTCCTCGACTGTCACCTGAAACAAATCTCCATCTACTAGCTCATTCTTCAAGGATACTTCAAAGTAGCCTTCAGTACTTCTAAAAAGAAAATCGGCATCACAATGAGATTTACCAAGCTTTTGCAATATGCGGAACTCAAACTCCATCAGGACCATCATCCATCTGATTAATCTTCCTTGGATAATAACTTTGTGATAAAAAATAGTAGTGCCCAATGATCCACATAAAAATGAAATAATTTGCCCAATAAGTAATGCCAAAACTTGGTGGCGCTAAAAACCATTCCCAGAGCTTCTCTATCCATGGTAGTATATCCCTGTTCAACTAGACTCAATCTTCAACTGGCAAAATAAATTGGATAATCCGTCCTTCCGTCTTACATCCATTGCCAATCCCGAAGCATCAACATGCACATGGAATATAACATTCTAGTATGGTTGTCGGAGTACTGGCTTACTGATAATGGAATTTTTGAGACATTGAAATCCTTCTTCACATTCAGAAATCCAAATGAACTTACTGGTTTTCTTGGTAGGTTCATATAGAGGTAATGCCTTTGTAGCAGACATAAGAACAAATCTTCTGTAAAAATTTACATACCCCAAGAATGAACTCAATTTAGAAGCTGTGCGGGGTGCCTTGGCCTGCTGGACACACTCGACTTTATCATTGGCCATCTCTATGCCATTTCTAGACATTATATGCCCCAATAACTGTCCCTTCCAGAACAAAAAGATAGACTTGAATGGATTCAAGCAGATCCTCTTCTTCTAATATCACTAAAAAACCATTTCCAAAAACAGTAGATGCTTCTCCTGCTACAAACGAAAGCATCGTCCGCCCTGCAAAGTAGCAAAAACAATATATCGTGCCGGTGTAGCACTCCTCTCTAGGAGGTGTGCCTGCACGTGCTCTCTCGTTCTACCACGCTCTCTATCTCTTTGCTGGTGTACATAGTGGGAACCCATGCTACAAGATCTATCTTGTATTTTTTTAGATACATAATTATATTTCCTATAGTGTACATATGCATATTTAAGTATAATAATAAGCCTTCTGTCTCATCCTATTATTTTTCTCAAGGGTAACATATCATTACTTTACCATAAGAAAATACTATGGGAAAAGCATCAATAGCTCCGCCTCTTTAACTTGGGGCAAAAAGCATTGATTCTTTATTTCTACTATTTCATTATCATCTCTCACCCTAGCTAGATCCTATATCTAGGGTAAACTCCAATATATATATATTCTATGTATTTTTTATACTTTTCTTATATTTCTTTTTAAATAGCTATTAGGAGAGAATCAAATCCTAGTGGGACACTAGGTGGCATGATTTCAAAGATACACTTATTTTAATGCATTATTGCAAGCATGATTACAAAACTTTGTCAAGGAGCAATGTCATGCTTTCATATGGCATGAGGTGTCCTTTGGAATTAAATGAAAGTCTAGGCTAACGAGACCACATGAAGACTTTTGCTGCCATAAATGGACCCTATTTTGATGAAATTTTTACACAAGGTTCCAATCCGAATTGGAAAACGATTTTAAAATGAAAATCGTAGCTAATGAGCTGAAGTGTTTGCCCATATTTTTACTTTTCTATTTGGAGCCACGGTTGAGGCGATATGATCAAAATACTGGACCCCAATCTTCCCACATCATGCAGGGGCAGCTCATTTCCAACTTTTCCAATTCCTGTTCACACTGGCTCCTCTCTTCTTGTGTAAACCCTTGGGGGTTCCCTTCACCTATAAAAGGGGACCTCTTCTTCCTTGGAATGAACTCAAGCATTCAAGCCATTTATGAGAGGAATTCTTGAGGGAGTGAGTAGTAATGCCTAATTGTACTTACCCATTAACATAAGCCCAAGCCTACACTTTCTCGTACAGGGAGACTAGCCATTCTTGCAACAAGCTAACCTTGGAAGATCAACTCTAATCAAAGAAGTTCTTGCACTTAATGTATCAATCAAAGTGGAATTATCCACTCTTCTTCTCTCTCCATCAATAATGGTGCCCAAGGGTTTGTCAAGTAAGATGTGTTCTACATTGATGTTTTCTTGATTTCTTGTTGTTTTCATTTTCATCTCTAATCCAAAACATACATATATGTATCTAATCTCATCTCCTTAACCAAACCTATCTCTCTCACTCTTAGTAATTCATCATCTCTACAAATTTTAGGTTCTCCTTGCTACAGGTACATCTCTCCCCGTAGTATCCTTATTGCCTACGGGCAAGAATAGGGCTTGGGAGGGAAACTTCTCATCTCTTCACTTCTCTCATATCTACATTTTTCTCATATCTACATTTCTCACATATTATCCTAGATGAATAACCCACATGATGATCATTTCTATAGCTTTCACTCTATACGATCTATTAGAATTAACGTATGGATTAGCCATAAAATACACTTTCAACAACGTATAGTGTTTCTCTTCGGCCCTGAAAGGCTCAATGAAATACTTCTATCAGCATATCCCATCATACTACCTCTCATAGACTATAATTTTTCTTTTGATGTAAGCGTAGTTATCTTGCTATGGACCAAGAGGATTTGTACACACAATTAATCCCAATCGCTAGACAAAATATATATATTATGGTAAGCACAAAAGTACAATTCCAAGAACAATTCATAGCCTATTTGGTCAGCCAAGATTGAATGCCATTCACTCATCCATTAACCCTTTCATATTACCCATGATACGATATGACCATAGCCTTGATGTTTTCATCTTCGTATTGTTTTGATATTCTCTTTTGCGTTCTTTCTTTGTGTGTGTGAATGCAAGAGAGAAAGAGTGAGTCTTCTTTGATTGCACTTCTTTCCAAACCCTAGTCTTCATGGAATCTATGGTTTAACTCCTTCATATAGTTTTTGTTGAGTTCTCTCACAAACTCTCACAGCCATAAGCCCGGTGCGTTCCTGGCAATACCGCAAATTTCTCGACATATTTTTGGTGAACCCGACGCGAAACTGCCAGGGTGAGAGTTTGTGGGTAACCATGGGTGATCATGTTGAGCAACAAAGTATGCATTTTGACCCAACAACAATGCAAATGTTTCAAGAATTTGCAACGTTCATGCAACAACAACATGCCACTGAGAGAAGGTAGATTTCAGCAACGAAGGCCATACAAGCGGTCGTCAACAAAATGGATCAGTTCAATGGCAAAGATGTAGCCAAGTACTTACGCGAGTATGTGAAGGAGATGGAGCTGCATCGCGTGTCAAAAGGTGAGATGATTCAAAGCTTTGAGCTAGTTGTTGCTCCAGAAATTAGGGAGCATGTTAGGGCAATTAAAGATGGGCATGGGAGAAATTGGGAAGAACTCAAAGTAGCTTTAAAGGAGGAATATTTCATGGAGGACTCGGAGAGAGTGACCAAAAGGACATTCTTAGAATGGGTAGTCAAGCCAAAGCAAGGACTATCAATAATAGAGATACTTAGGGAATTTGAGCGGCGCTATGCACAACTCACTAGGACAGAAAGGGCCACACTAGATGCAGAGAAGACAGATATTTTCTTACAAGCTGTAGGTAAAGAGTTTCAAGAAAATTTGGAGCTTCTTCTTGAAGATAAAGATGCTGAGCAAGGACTAAAGACCTACTGGAATGAGGTTGAAGGTGCTGTCTCACTGCTTGCCAAATGACAAAGAAGAAGGGACAAGATGGTAGTAAACACTACAAGTCCTTCCACCTCAACCTCTGACAAAATGGTAAAGCCTACTTTTATCGCTCCTAAGTTTGATGAGTCCATGCTAGATGAGCTTGTGAAGGGAATGCGTGACTTGAAGGTGAAGTTTGCAAAGCTTGAAGAAAAAGGCCAACCATCAGGGCCACTTCCTAGGCAAAGACAACAGCCCAAAGAAGGGTTTGTTAATAGATGTATTTGGTGTGATAGTACAGACCATGTAAGAAGGGATTGTGATGATTTTAGTGATGCTTTGTCAAAAGATGTTGTCTTTTTTAAGGATGGTAAAATCCACTTAAGAGAGACAGGTCTACCCTTGAGAACTAACTTTGGGAAGGGGGGAATGAAAACCTTAGTTGAAGATATGGCAACCAAGCATGCCACCTCTTCTGTTGAGGCAGCTACTTATGGAGTAAAAATTGAACATTTTTGTGATGAAGAGGTGAGTGACCATCATGGTCAAATTTGGCCAAATGTCATGCAATTAGCTAAAAAGGGAAAGCTTACAAAAGAGATTCTACATGAAGCAGGTGATTGCATACGTCTAGAAACAGGATGGAATGATCCAGTGGACTCATTGTGAGTGCATGCCTACATTACAAAATGCCAACAAAATGAGGCAATTGTAGAAGAGAAGCGCAGACGTGAGAATGCTGATGAAGGACCATCAAAAAGAGCTTCTAGAAGTGGGGGAAGAAGCGACTCAATGCCTTCTCAAACACCCTCAACACAAGGAGCATCTCCACCTGAAATACTCATGGAGGAGTCTACAACAGGAAAGAAGAAAGAGCCAACGAAAGGTAAGACAAAAGGCCCAACTTATAAACTGCAATCTGATATTGAGTTTGCTACAGATTTAAAGAAATTCTTGGAGGAAAGGATCTTGAATAGCAAGATTGAGTTTACTGTGGGAGAAGTTCTTGGCATTGCAAAGCGTGAATTCCATGAGGAGATCATTGACATCATCAAGAGAAAGAGGAAAACCCTTGCTGAAGTTTCGCATCCACAGGTTGAAGGGGAAACCTCAAAGACACAAGGGATGCAACTGCAAAATAAGGAGAATGATGGAGCTATGGTAGGATGCTACCAATCTAGTGGGAGAGTGAAGCAAGTGTATTTCTCAAATGATGATGAAGAAGTTGAAGATATTCCTAGGAGTTACTATTCACGAAGTCATTGGGCAAGGGCTACTACAGAAACTTTGGTCAAGGTAGGTGATCTTGAAGAGCCATTTGTTGCCTTGATTGACCATGGTTCAAAAATAAACATAATGTCAAAGAGTCTCTACAACAAGTGCAAATGGCCGATGGACACAGATCATGGCTGGATGGTAAAAGTGGCAAACAATTCATCCGGTGAATTGTATGCAGCATGTCTAGGTGTGAAGGTAACAATAGGTGATGTAAAGATTGACCAAAACTTCTTTGTACAGGATACATCTTCATATCATCTCATCCTTGGACAACCCTACATTGTGGGAGCTCGAATGGAAACAAAGGTAATGGACGATGGTTCAGCATATGCTAGAATACGTAGCAAAGATGGTAAATGAGCTGTCCAATTTCTCATAGTCTGTGTAAACCATGAAAGAAATCGTGAAAACCTCAGAGAACATCCTCTACCAAAGGTAAGCAAAGAGTTTCATGATCATAGAGAAATGATGGGTTTTGGCCAAGTACCATTGTAAAGCGGGATTGCAGTGGTACAGAAAGAAAAAGGGTCTCGCTTGATCCAAAAATAGGTGAAACTTTCTCGATGAGCTCTTTGGTAACAAGGAATGGATCAGTATGTTTTACAAAACTTGAAGATTTGAAGAGATATGAGAGGCAATATGTGCATAATGTACAAATAGGTATGAAAAAGAGTGGGTTGCTAAAGCCTACTGAAAATGTTTTGGGTTTGTGTGAACAAGTTTCTTTTGTAGATACTATGGGTGAGCTTGATGCTATAATGAGGTCTAGTTTGCATCTTGAAAATGAAGTTGTGGAAGTTTGCTCTATGGAAATGTATCAAGTAATAGAAGCCTTTAAAGAAAGCCAAACAGTTGGCCCAGAAGTCCATGTTGAAACTAAATACAAGAGTGTAGCAAAGAAGGTGAAACCAGTAGCTTCACCCTTACCACCCAACAACAAGGAAAAGATTGAACAGGCTTCTTTACAACCAAGTTTGCGGAATCCTAAAAAGATCGGGCATACCTTCACAAAGGAGTCCTTTTTCAAGAGTTGCAGATTGGTTGCGAGGAGTTTCTAACACAGGAGGAGACAAAGTGCTTCAAAGAAATGCTTTCAAAGCATGGTAAGGCTTTTGCATTTGAGCCACATGAGATAGGATGTGTTGATCCTTATATTGTAGCTCCTATGGTAATTTTCACAATACCTCATGTGCCTTGGAATCTGCGGCCTATTCCGGTTCCAAAGGCTCATTTGCCAAAGTTAGTAGAGCTAGTGAATGAGAAAATCAAAATGGGAATCTTGGAGCCTTCTTGTGCTCCATACTCAAACAGGTGGTTCACAGTTCCAAAGAAGAATGGTTCTCTATGCTTCATCCAAGATATGAAACCAGTGAACAAGGTGACAATTAGAAATGTAGGAACAGGTCCAATTGTGGATGAATTTGTAGAGGCGTTTGCAGGGAGGGCAATCTACTCAATGGGGGATCTCTACTCAGGGTATGATCAATTTTAGCTTGCAATCGAAAGCAGAGACTTGACAACCATGAGGACACCTTTGGGTTTGGTAAGGATGTGTACCTTGCCACAGGGAGCAACCAACTCGGTTGCACATATGATGAATGGGATGAATAAGGTCTTACGGGACTTTATTCCTCAAATCACAATGCCTTTCATTGATGATTTGCCTATCAAAGGATGTGAAGAAAGTGACAAAGATGAAGCTTTGGATCTCAAGGGATGTCGCAGGTTTGTGGTAAATCACATAAATGATTGTGATAAAATTTTGTCTAGGTTGGAAGAAGTGAATCTTACATTGTCAGGGAAAAAGTCTATGTTTGGTGTCAAAGAAGTGCTCATTGTGGGGCACATGTGCGGGCCATATGGTAGGAAACCTTGTCCATCAAAGGTAGATGCCATCCAAAGAATGAAAGAAACATGCACTAGCATCACTGAGGTTAGAAGGTTTCTGGGAGCATGTGTCTTCTATGTTATTTGGATTCCACATTATGCACATGTAGCTGATCCTCTTTATCAGCTGCTTAGAAAGAATCAAAAGTTTAAATGGACAGAAGCACATGTAAAATCCATGAAAAAGCTAAAGGAGTTACTCCAGTCAGTAACGACTTTGAGAAAGGTAGACTATGAGTGTCAAAGGCTAGTGATTGTGACAGTAGATACCAGTCCTACAGGGATTGGATGGGCAATAGGGCAAGATGACAAAGAAGGACATAGGTATGTGGTAAGATTTGGAGCAAAGGTACTAAGTGCTCGCCAAAGAAACTATCCACAGATAAAGAGAGAGTTATGGGTTATGGTTACAGCCTTGAAAAGTGGGAAAGAGTACCTAATTGGTGCATGTGTGGTTGTAGAAACAGATTGTCTACCACTTCTTGGGATGATTACAAGCTGCTCAACACCAGACATTGCTATGTTGCGGTGGATTGCCTACATTAAGTCCTTAAATCCCGAGTTTAAGCACATTGCAGGTAAAGACAATACAGTGGCAGATATGTTATCAAGGGCAAGGTATGAAGATGAGTCACAAATGATTGATGAGGGAGATGATGTAGGCACAAAATTCTATTCTATCTCTCATGTCAAAGGTAACAATGTCTGCATGACTAATTCACTTGAATTGTTCTTGAAAGATCTTTATGAAGGTGATTGGCTTTCTATTGGAAGGTACTTGAGTACTCTAACAAAACAGGATGATTGGTCTGAACAAGAATTCAAGAGGATATGCAGGAAAGCATATGGGTACTTTTTAAGGGATGGTTACTTGTGGAAGCATCCTAAAAAAAAGGGTGCTACACCACAACGGGTTATATGTAAAAAAGAGACTCAAGTAAAGCTCATGCAAGAGTTTCATGAGAGTGTATGGGCTGGACACAGGAGTGTGTGGGCAACCTTCTCCAAGTTGAAAGAAAAATAATGGTGGAAGGGTATGTATAAAGATGTATCTCAGTTTGTAGAGTCATGTGTAACTTGTCAAATGTATTCAAATGTTCGACATCGTGATGGATTGCACCCTACATATCCACTAGCCATGCATGGTCAAAAGCCAGTGATGCCGATTGAAGATACAATTCCTACATGGAATGTACTACCTTGGCAAGAGGGGCTTAGTAGGGAAGATATCCTTGCACTGCGTATAAGGTAGCTAGAGAGAAGACCTGGAGACATTGAAGCTGCAAAAGAACGACTCAAAAATGCAAGGTTGAAAAACAAGGACTATTTTGATAAGCGACATCGACTCAAGAGCCTTGATAACCAGCACACAATCATGCGTAAGTTCTGAAAAAGATGGTTTGGACCGTATGTTGTAAAGCTTGTGCATGAAAATGCTACTTACGGCTTGTCTGAACTAGATGGTACAGAAGTAAAGATTCCCATTGCAGGAAAAAGGATTAAAATGTTTAAGAGAAGAGGAGACAATGATGTAGAAGATATGGATGAGGAAGAAGAGAAAAACACAGGTGAAGATCAAAGTGAACATGAAGCTCTGGAATCATCCAGTGAAGAAGAAGACAAGGAAGATGTACAAGAGGTCTAATCTGACAAAGAGACAATGTGGCACATACCGGAGGATGTGCAGGTTTAGAGGGGGTGGATGTCGTGCTGTGACACGTACATAGTGGCAACGCATGCTACAAGATCTATCTTGTATTTTTTTAGATACATAATTATATTTCCTATAGTGTGCATATTTAAGTATAATAATAAGCCTTCTACCTCATCCTATTATTTTTCTCAAGGATAACATATCCTTACTTTACCAT
This sequence comes from Adiantum capillus-veneris, assembly GCF_014529385.1. Lineage (NCBI taxonomy): Eukaryota > Viridiplantae > Streptophyta > Polypodiopsida > Polypodiales > Pteridaceae > Adiantum > Adiantum capillus-veneris. The sequence continues at coordinate 69,017,232 of NC_140933.1, forward strand.
CAGAAAATACTATGGGAAAAGCATCAATAGCTCCGTCTCTTTAACTTGGGGCAAAAAGCATTGATTCTTTATTTCTACTATTTCATTATCATCTCACACCCTATCTAGATCCTATATCTGGCGTAAACTCCAATATATATATATTCTACGTATTTTTTATACTTTTCTTATATTTCTTTTTAAATAGCTACTAGGAGAGAATCAAATCCTAGTGGGACACTAGGTGGCATCATTTCAAAGATACACTTATTTTAATGCATTATTGCAAGCATGATTACAAAAATTTGTCAAGGAGCAATGTCATGCTTTCATATGGCATGAGGTGTCCTTTGGAATTAAATGAAAGTCTAGGCTAAGGAGACCACATGAAGACTTTTGCTGCCATAAATGGACTCTATTTTGATGAATTTTTTACACAAGGTTCCAATCCGAATTGGAAAATGATTTTAAAGTGAAAATCGTAGCTAATGAGCTGAAGTTTTTTCCCATATTTTTACTTTTTTATTTGGAGCCACGGTTGAGGAGATATGATCAAAATACTGGACCCGAGTCTGCGCACATCATGCAGGGGCAGCTCATTTCCAACTTTTCCAATTCCTGTTCACACTGGCTCCTCTCTTCTTGTGTAAACCCTTGGGGGTTCCTTTCACCTATAAAAGGGGACCCCTTCTTCCTTGGAATGAACTCAAGCATTCAAGCCATTGATGAGAGCAATTCTTGAGGGAGTGAGTAGTAATGCCTAATTGTACTTAGCCATTAACATAAGCCCAAGCCTACACTTTCTCGTAGAGGGAGACTAGCCATTCTTGCAACAAGCTAACCTTGGAAGATCAACTCTAATCAAAGAAGTTCTTGCACTTGATGTATCAATCAAAGTGGAATTATCCACTCTTCTTCTCTCTCCATCAATAATGGTGCCGAAGGATTTGTCAAGTAAGATGTGTTCTACATTGATGTTTTCTTTATTTCTTGTTGTTTTCATTTTCATCTCTAATCCAAAACATATATATATGTATCTAATCTCATCTCCTTAACCAAACCTATCTCTCTCACTCTTAGTAATTCATCATCTCTACAAATTCTAGGTTCTCCTTGCTACAGGTACATCTCTCCCCGCAGTATCCTTATTGCCTACGGGCAAGAATAGGGCTTGGGAGGGAAACTTCTCATCTCTTCACTTCTCTCATATCTACATTTTTCTCATATCTACATTTCTCACATATTATCCTAGATGAATAACCCACATGATGATCATTTCTATCGCTTTCACTCTGTACGATCTATTAGAATTAACGTATGGATTAGCCATAAAATACACTTTCAACAACGTATAGTGTTTCTCTTCGGCCCTGAAAGGCTCAATGAAATACTTCTATCAGCGGATCCCATCATACTACCTCTCATAGACTATAATTTTTCTTTTGATGTAAGCGTAGTTATCTTGCTATGAACCAAGAGGATTTGTACACACAATTAATCCCAATCACTAGACAAAATATATATATTATGGTGAGCACAAAACTACAATTCCAAAGAACAATTCGTAGCCTATTTGGTCAGCCAAGATTGAATGCCATTAACTCATCCATTAACCCTTTCATATTACCCATGATACGATATGACCATAGCCTTGATGTTTTCATCTTCGTATTGTTTTGACATTCTCTTTTGGGTTCTTTCTTTGTGTGTGTGAATGCAAGAGAGAAAGAGTGAGTCTTGTTTGATTGCACTTCTTTCCAAATCCTAGTCTTCATGGCATCTATGGTTTAACTCCTTCATATAGTTTTTGTTGAGTTCTCTCACAAACTCTCACAGCCATAAGCCCTGTGCTTTCCTAGCAAGACCGCAAATTTCTCGACAACGGTGTCGTGTTGTGACACGTACATAGTGGGAACGCATGCTACAAGAGTTATCTTGTATTTTTTTAGATACATAATTATATTTCCTATAGTGTACATATGTATATTTAAGTATAATAATAAGCCTTCTATCGCATCCTATTATTTTTCTCAAGGGTAACATATCCTTGCTTTACCATCAGAAAATACTATGGGAAAAGCATCAATAGCTCCGCCTTTTTAACTTGGGGCAAAAAGCATTGATTCTTTATTTCTACTATTTCATTATCATCTCACACCTTAGCTAGGTCCTATATCTAGGGTAAACTCGAATATATATATTCTATGTATTTTTTATACTTTTCTTATATTTCTTTTTAAATAGCTACTAGGAGAGAATCAAATCCTAGTGGGACACTAGGTGGCATGATTTCAAAGATACACTTATTTTAATGCATTATTGCAAGCATGATTACAAAACTTTGTCAAGGAGCAATGTCATGCTTTTATATGGCATGAGGTGTCCTTTGGAATTAAATGAAAGTCAAGGCTAAGGAGACCACATGAAGACTTTCGCTGCCATAAATGGACCCTATTTTGATGACTTTTTTACACAAGGTTCCAATCCGAATTGGAAAATGATTTTTAAATGAAAATCGTAGCTAATGAGCTGAAGTTTCTGTCCATATTTTTACGTTTTTATTTGGAGCTACGGTTGAGGAGATATGATCAAAATACTGGACCCCAATCTGTCCACATCATGCAGGGACAGCTCATTTCCAACTTTTCCAATTCCTGTTCACACTGGCTCCTCTCTTCTTGTGTAAACCCTTGTGGGTTCCCTTCACCTATAAAAGGGAACCTCTTCTTCCTTGGAAGGAACTCAAGCATTCAAGCCATTGATGAGAGGAATTCTCGAGGGAGTGAGTAGTAATGCCTAATTGTACTTAGCCATTAACATAAGCCCAAGCCTACACTTTCTCCTAGAGGGAGACTAGCCATTCTTGCAACAAGCTAACCTTGGAAGATCAACTTTAATCAAAGAAGGTCTTGCACTTGGTGTATCAATCAAAGTGGAATTATCCACTCTTCTTCTCTCTCCCATCAATAATGGTGCCGAAGGGTTTCAAGTACATCTCTCCCCGCAGTATCCTTATTGCCTACGGGCAAGAATAGGGCTTGGGAGGGAAACTTCTCATCTCTTCACTTCTCTCATATCTACATTTCTCACATACTATCCTAGATGAATAACCCACATGATGATCATTTCTATCGCTTTCACTCTATACGATCTATTAGAATTAACGTATGGATTAGCCGAAAAATACACTTTCAACAACGTATAGTGTTTCTCTTTGGCCGAGAAAGGCTTAATGAAATACTTCTATTACCGGATCCCATCATACTACCTCTCATAGACTATAATTTTTCTTTTGATGTAAGCGTAGTTATCTTGCTATGAACCAAGAGGATTTGTACACACAATTAATCCCAATCACTAGACAAAATATATATATTATGGTAAGCACAAAACTACAATTCCAAAGAACAATTCGTAGCCTATTTGGTCAGCCAAGATTGAATGCCATTAACTCATCCATTAACCTTTTCATATTACCCATGATACGATATGACCATAGCCTTGATGTTTTCATCTTTGTATTGTTTTGACATTCTCTTTTGCGTTCTTTCTTTGTGTGTGTGTGAGTGCAAGAGAGAAAGGGTGAGTCTTCTTTGATTGCACTTCTTTTCAAACCCTAGTCTTCATGGCATCTATGGTTTAACTCCTTCATATAGTTTTTGTTGAGTTCTCTCACAAACTCTCACAGCCATAAGCCCGGTGCTTTCCTGGCAAGACCGCAAGTTTCTCGACATATTTTTGGTGAACCCGACGCGAATCTGCTAGGGTGAGAGTTTGTGGGTAACCATGGGTGATCATGTTGAGCAACAGGGTATGAATTTTGACCCAGCAACAATGCAAATGTTTCAAGCATTTGCAATGTTCATGCAACAACAACATGCTACTGAAAGAAGGGAGATTTCAGCAACGAAGGCCATACAAGCGGTCGTCAACAGAACGGATCAGTTCAATGGCAAAGATGTAACCAAGTACTTACGCGAGTATGTGAAGGAGATGGAGCTGCATCGTGTGTCACAAGGTGAGATGATTCAAAGCTTTGAGCTAGTTGTTGCTCCAGAAATTAGGGAGCATGTTAGGGCAATTAAAGATGGGCATGGGAGAAATTGGGAAGAACTCAAAGTAGCTTTAAAGGAGGAATATTTCATGGAGGACTCTGAGAGAGTGACCAAAAGGACATTCTTAGAATGGGTAGTCAAGCCAAGGCAAGGACTATCAATAACAGAGATACTTAGGGAATTTGAGCGGCGCTATGCACAACTCACTAGGACAGAAAGGGCTACACTAGATGCAGAGAAGATAGATCTTTTCTTACAAGCTGCAGGTAAAGAGTTTCAAAAAAATTTGGAGCTTATTCTTGAAGATAAAGATACTGAGCAAGGACTAAAGACCGACTGGAATGAGGTTGAAGGTGCTGTCTCACTGCTTACCAAACGACAAAGAAGAAGGGACAAGATGGTAGTAAACACTACAAGTCCTTCCACCTCAACTTCTGACAAAATGGTAAAGCCTACTTTTATCGCTCCTAAGTTTGATGAGTTCATGCTAGATGAGCTTGTGAAGGGAATGCGTGACTTGAAGGTGAAGTTTGCAAAGCATGAAGAAAAAGGCCAACCATCAGGGCCACTTCCTAGGCAAAGACAATAGCCCAAAGAAGGGTTTGTTAATAGATGTATTTGGTGTGATAGTACAAACCATGTAAGAAGGGATTGTGATGATTTTAGTGATGCTTTGTCAAAAGATGTTGTCTTTTTTAAGGATGGTAAAATCCACTTAAGAGAGATAGGTCTACCCTTGAGAACTAACTTTGGGAAGGGGGGAATGCAAACCTTAGTTGAAGATATGGCAACCAAGCATGCCACCTCTTCAGTTGAGGCAGCTACTTATGGAGTCAAAATTGAACATTTTTGTGATGAAGAAGTGAGTGACCATCATGGTCAAATTCGGCCAAATGTCATGCAATTAGCTAAAAAGGAAAAGCTTACAAAAGAGATTCTACATGAAGCAGGTGATTGCATACGTCTAGAAACAGGATGGAATGATCCAGTGGACTCATTGTCAGTGCATGACTACATAAAAAAATGCCAACAAAATGAGGCAATTGTAGAAGAGAAGCGCAGACGTGAGAATGCTGATGAAGGACCATCAAAAAGAGCTTCTAGAAGTGGGGGAAGAAGCGACTCAATGCCTTCTCAAACACCCTCAACAAAAGGAGCATCTCCACCTGAAGTACTCATGGGGGAGTCTAAAATAGGAAAGAAGAAAGAGCCAACAAAAGGAATGACAGATGCACATTCTCTGCATGAGGATTGGGGTTCTGCAGATGAAGCTATGAATCTTCAAGATTCACAAATCAAAGATAGAGAAGTCTTTGGGAATGCTATACAGGTTGAAGTGACATCAGAGGATAGAGTAGAAGAGCAAGAAACCTCTTGGGATATGGTCTGTGATTGGGGTGATATTTCTTATCTGTGTGAAGATGCAAATAGAGATGCTTGCCATAAAGTGCCTACTATACAGGGTTGCCTGCAGGTATGCAAACAATATCTGAGGTATAAAAGGGATTTAGGTCTTGTGTCACAGGGTATAAATTGCAAGCAGGTTTGTGAGCATCTATCTTCTATGGATTCCTTGAAGCAAGAAGAGGATGCTAGCTCTACGCTGACACCAGAGTCATGTAATGAAGAAGTGTTCTCCCTAGATGAGTGGAGACATGATTCAATTGAAGATAATTTAGCGATGAGTCAAAAACGAAGAAGGGGTGAAGATATTGTGTCAGAGACTAACTCCAAGGAGGTTTTTGAGCAGTCGGTTACAAGTGACCAGGAGCATACCTACCAGGATGATTTGGAAAGGGAATTAGACACCATATTTGAGAGGTATGCAAAGTTTTATGCTATAAAGCTGGAGAGGTATTTGGTAAAAGGTGAGAGAATTGATGAGAGGTTTACCATGCACATTTCTGAGGTTTCTCTCGATTGGCTATCTAGAGGATTCTTTTGAGAATGAAGATGTAGATTCAGACTTCTATGCGAAAGAGGTACATATGGATTTACAGGTTGGTCAGAAGGTTGAAGTGCAGTTTCAAAAATCTTTCAAGTATATTACAAGAAGCCTGGAAGTGTTTTTTGAAGAGGAGGATGAGGAACTTATGTCTCTACGTCATGAAGATTTTGCGCATAATGGAGATTTGTTACAGATGTTTTGGAGACAGATGTATATAACAATTCCTTCTGATCCGAGAGCAATTAAAAGATGCCGAGAATCTCAATGCTTAGTACAATATAAGTTTTTGAGTTACCCATATGATCCTGGAGGAGGTCATGGGATGACAAGGGATACAATTGCTTTCACAAGTTACCATGAGGTTGGCACATGCCGGAGGATGTGCAGGTTTAGAGGGGGTGGATGTCGTGTTGTGACACGTACATAGTGGGAACGCATGCTACAAGAGTTATCTTGTATTTTTTTAGATACATAATTATATTTCCTATAGTGTACATATACATATTTAAGTATAATAATAAGCCTTCTATCTCATCCTATTATTTTTCTCAAGGGTAACATATCCTTACTTTACCATCAGAAAATACTATGGGAAAAGCATCAATAGCTCCGCCTCTTTAACTTGGGGCAAAAAGCATTGATTCTTTATTTCTACTATTTCATTATCATCTCACACCCTAGCTAGGTCCTATATCTAGGGTAAACTCGAATATATATATTCTATGTATTTTTTATACTTTTCTTATATTTCTTTTTAAATAGCTACTAGGAGAGAATCAAATGCTAGTGGGACACTAGGTGGCATCATTTCAAAGATACACTTATTTTAATGCATTATTGCAAGCATGATTACAAAACTTTGTCAAGGAGCAATGTCATGCTTTCATATGGCATGAGGTGTCCTTTGGAATTAAATGAAAGTCAAGGCTAAGGAGACCACATGAAGACTTTTGCTGCCATAAATGGACCCTATTTTGATGAATTTTTTACACAAGGTTCCAATTCGAATTGGAAAATGATTTTAAAATGAAAATCGTAGCTAATGAGCTGAAGTTTCTGCCCATATTTTTACATTTTTATTTAGAGCTACGGTTGAGGAGATATGATCAAAATACTGGACCCCAGTCTGCCCACATCATGCAGGGACAGCTCATTTCCAACTTTTCCAATTCCTGTTCACGTTGGCTCCTCTCTTCTTGTGTAAACCCTTGTGGGTTCCCTTCACCTATAAAAGGGAACCTCTTCTTCCTTGGAAGGAACTCAAGCATTCAAGCCATTGATGAGAGGAATTCTCGAGGGAGTGAGTAGTAATGCCTAATTGTACTTAGCCATTAACATAAGCCCAAGCCTACACTTTCTTCTAGAGGGAGACTAGCCATTCTTGCAACAAGCTAACCTTGGAAGATCAACTCTAATCAAAGAAGGTCTTGCACTTGGTGTATCAATCAAAGTGGAATTATCCACTCTTCTTCTCTCTCCCATCAATAATGGTGCCGAAGGGTTTCAAGTACATCTCTCCCCGCAGTATCCTTATTACCTACGGGAAAGAATAGGGCTTGGGAAGGAAACTTCTCATCTCTTCACTTCTCTCATATCTACATTTCTCACATACTATCCTAGATGAATAACCCACATGATGATCATTTCTATCGCTTTCACTCTATACGATCTATTAGAATTAACGTATGGATTAGCCGAAAAATACACTTTCAACAACGTATAGTGTTTCTCTTTGGCCCATAAAGGCTTAATGAAATACTTCTATCACCGGATCCCATCATACTACCTCTCATAGACTATAATTTTTCTTTTGATGTAAGCGTAGTTATCTTGCTATGAACCAAGAGGATTTGTACACACAATTAATCCCAATCAGTAGACAAAATATATATATTATGGTAAGCACAAAACTACAATTCCAAAGAACAATTCGTAGCCTATTTGGTCAGCCAAGATTGAATGCCATTAACTCATCCATTAACCCTTTCATATTACCCATGATACGATATGACCATAGCCTTGATGTTTTCATCTTCGTATTGTTTTGACATTCTCTTTTGCGTTCTTTCTTTGTGTGTGTGTGAGTGCAAGAGAGAAAGGGTGAGTCTTCTTTGATTGCACTTCTTTCCAAACCCTAGTCTTCATGGCATCTATGGTTTAACTCCTTCATATAGTTTTTGTTGAGTTCTCTCACAAACTCTCACAGCCATAAGCCCGGCGCTTTCCTGGCAAGACCGCAAATTTCTCGACAACGGCGAGAGAGAAGAGGGGAGAAGAAGTACACAGACACTGGGTGCAATCTCCCCCTGTGCAAGAGTGACCATTTGCCTCTTGCACGTATTTGTTATATAGATTTCTTGAATGGTCAAATTGGTTACAAACTGGCCGTCCGGTTATAATTGGCCAAAGCTCATAAAAGAGCACTTGAATAAAAAAATGTACATGATATACAAATACATTTGCATAGGCCAAGCTGGGTCTAGTCTTTTCCACCTGTCAGTTGCAATAAATCATAAAATATCATTTCTATGACATATTTCTCCGTTGGAAAGCAACTGTCCTCAGTTGCGAAGATAAAAATCTGCAAACAATACTTGTCAAAAACAGTGATTAGTATGTTGTGTGAAAAACATCACATAGTAAAAGAAAAATTTATGAAACTAAACAACATTATCTTATGCCTGCTGTCATCCACATACTACCTATTCTAGTGTCTCATACTACTAGAATAAGCAGTATATGTCATACCCTAATGAATCAAGATATCATTGGTCACAGTCATCATCGAGCTCATAATGTCAAGTCTCATCACATGAACACTGTCATAATAATCACTAGATACCACATCCCAATCCAATTCCAATTCCACAGCATAAGTCCAAATCCAAATCACTTTCATTATGTACCCGGGTGACAAAATCGTACCAGTTGCAGTGGTGGCCAGCCACTGCAGCATGATTTTGTGATTGGTGTTGCCTAAATCGGCGAATCTACACCAATAAGACGCGCTGTCTAAATTGGCGAATCTTCACTAATGCTACCTAAATCGGTGTATCTGCATTTGATATTTCTTAAAAATCATGAATTTGTTATTTATCAATGTGCTGCCTAAATCGGCGAATTTGCACTGGATGAACATTGACACACTGCCTAAATCGGCGGATCTGTGTGCTTGTGACCAATGCAGTAGACAATGGATAAAGGAGAAAATAAAAATAGTTACTATGTTGATATCGCAGTGCAGTATATCAAGGCAGCTACAAATTTTGTGCACTATCCCAAAACACCGTGGCTCACATGAGTAGCTGGAGGGCTTATTGACAAATCATCAAAAAGTACTTGTAGTACAATTAGAGGCCATGATCGAAGCATTTGATGGAGTATTCAGTGAGCAGATAATGTAGTGAAATGAAATTTAAAAATAAAAGTGATGTATCTGAGATTCCATTTTATAAGTATTAGTGATGACATGAGAGATGCTGGGTTGCCATTGTCGGTAAAGCAATTATCAAAAGGGGAGTGAGGTTAATGTACATACCTTGAGGGTACACTGCATCAAAATTATATGAGCCAATGTGTTTGTGGAGAGAGATATGACCGTAACTTGCATCTGAGGCGTGTCAAACAGATTTGTAGAAGCTAAGGAGAACTGCGACTATCAAACTTGCACCATAGTATAATTAACAATTCCAAAATATGTTAATTTTGTGTTAGTAATTTGAAATAAAATAAAAGACTATGTTGTCTGTTGAGAATTCGATTCAAAATTAGTGTGCGATCATATATTTACACATACAATGTTAGCACTTTGATTCAACAATCGCAAAATAAATTAAATGAAGCTGGAACACAAAGTAAAAGTTAGTCATAGCTCCGCGAAAATGGAAATGTGAGAAAATGTTGCAGTCCTAAGGAAATAGCATGGATAGACAAAAAAACATGAACAAGGTAGAAAAAAAATGTAAATCAGGAGATCTAATTGGATTTTATAGTGCAATGTGGGAGACAAAATTACATTGAGGACTGACAAAATTAATCGTGACTGATTGGACAAACAACCCAAAAGTAATTTGATCTTGAACTACCTTTGCCTAGAAGGCTTTATTATGACAAATTATGTGTTAAGTAGAGCTAGAACTAGGGATGAGAATATAGATTTTTGGTTCTCTTTGGCGGTCGGAGAAGAGATGACGATTTTATGTTGAGCAGGGGACGTTGTGATGAAAGTTGCAGTTTTATGTCGGGGGTAGTGTAGGCATAGACTAGAAAATCTAGAAAAATGACAAGTAAGGAATAAATAAATAAATTAGAGGGGTTTTTTATCACCATAGATACGGTGAACTTCTGCTTCCCAGTTGTATCCTGTAGCAATTGGGGTCATTTCTTTCCAGTCAGAGCGGTTGTCTTGTGGTTCTTGAGACTGCCACGGGCCATATTCGAGGCGAGAAAAATAAGGTTTATGGTCATCGTACCAAACATCGGAAAGGGTAAGATTGGTAGTGGGAATGTGTTCACGTGTGTGGATCTCGGCTCTATGTTCTGATAGATGGTCAGAAAGATAGGGTGAATGAACATCCCATTGATTACGAATGCAAACGTCGCGAAAATCCGTAGACATACGTGGTTTGTGATAAGTATCATACATGATGAGGATATTGTGGGGGTTATTACATAGAATTTTACCAAAGACATTGTGGAAGTGGTCGGGTGGTACACAATGAAAAGACTGATAGACATTATGCTTGACAGACCTGTCCCAAACTTTAAACATAACAATAGGAAAATAGCCCCACTGTTGGTTGAGGATGAGTGCTTTACGAGCCCGAGTGGTCTCCACCATCGGCGAGTGCAGTAAGTCAAAGGCGTTAATGTAAAGAATTTTATTGGTGATGTGGATTTCTCCTGTGCGAAGTTTTTCCTTAGCCCACTCGATGTTTCCGGGGCGAGGTGTGCCGAGGTCTGGAAGGCCACGAAATTCTGGTTGCCCTTCAACATATTCATGCGAAGCGCGGAAAGTGTTGGGTACCAAATAATCTGTAATTGAGCGACCAGTGGGAAAGTAGCGACAGACTTTGATACCCCAGCAGATGTCATTGCCGACTACGTAATCCTGCAGATTAGAAATCCGAATGTCGTGGAGAGCCATGAAAATAATGATTCGACACACGTAATCGAAGCACTTGTGAAGCAGTCGGCGTGTGGAACACCACGCGATAATCGGAGAGGTGAGCACGAAAAGATCTTCGTCAATGTCCGATAGTGAGTCAAAACCCGCCGCAAGAACTTCCACAAGTTGTACCGTGTGCTGAAGAGCGTGCTCAATCAACAAGGCAAGTGGTTTCCGTAATGTTCTCAAATGGTGCCTTGTCTCCACAAGATATAGCGATACTAGAACAAGAGGAGCGGTTGTGTCTGCAAAAGAAGGAGAGAAAGAGGGAGGCATTGGCGGGTGGTTGGGGACGCCATGCAATTGAGGGAGAGTTGTAGAGCTTGGTGGCTTCTTCAAGGATCTCTTTACTTTCTGCACCCATACCATGCTTTTGCTAGAGCACGGGTACCCCTCCGCCTTACTCTCCTCCTGTGAGCCATCGACTTTGTGGATAGAGCACTCTACATGTGTTGTCCTTTCCTTTATGTCCGGCTCACGATATAGGGTCCACAAGAGAGAGCGTACGTTGCAGGATGACAGCAGGAGAGATATAAGCACCTGTGGCTATTGGCAGTAGGGCTCTCTATGAGGAACCCGCATGCAAGCAGCACAGGTAATAGTCGTGGAAAACTGTATGAACGTGAGGTGAGAATAAAATTAAAACAAAATATCATGAATGGTTGGCAACTTTGTGGGGAACTGCTCATGAGGACGCCACACTACAGACCAGTTTTGTGATTGCGGTTGTTGAGAAGGGTAGTGAGCAGAGGAGGGAGAGCCACCATGCACTAAACTTGCATGATGTTAACTGGAGTTTGGAAAAGGTCTCGGGGTTGCAAACCGTAAACCCTAGGAGACTGGATGTGATCGCCATGCAGAGTGGAGTGGGTTGTTCTTGGGGAAGAAAAAAGAAACGGCGGTTGTGAATGCGTAAGTGTCGTCAACTACTGACGAGGGAGAGAGAGAGGGATAGGGTCTAGGTGTGTGGTTGGTTGCTAGGTGTGTGAGTGTGTGGCCGCCAGCCACAAAGGAGAGAGAGAGAGAGAGAGAGAGAGAGAGTACGAGTACTACGGTGCAGTCCCGAGCTCATGATCCGGACCTGAGACGCCTAAGACCTGTGGCGTGCTGGGGTGCTAGCACTGAGAGAGAGAAGGAAATAGATTAGCACCTCAGAGTAGTGGGTGGTAGCCAATGGATAGGCTGCTGCATGCCGATCGACCACCCCATGCAAGAGAGAGAAGGAGAACCCTATGGCAGTGATGACGAGAGAGAAAGAGAAATAGCATGCCCATGTAGTAGTATAAGCTGCAACTGAGGTTGGTTGGCGGCTCGCAGGGCTGAATGCATGAGCAATTTGCTGTCTGCGCTAGTTAGATGCAGGGTATGCGAGGGTAGCCATACCCACCCCCTCAATAGTATGGATCTCCTTCACGCTTTCTGGGTTTGAAGTGCGAGCTCTATTTCAGTTCTCCACGTGCAGTGCAGCGTCCCCTTCTTCTTACGATTGTGCTACATGTCCTGTAGCACGCCATGAGCTTGAAGCTATTCATTCACCTTAAGTGGTCCTTATGCCCTAAGTAGGTCCCCTCTCAGATGGTATGCTCACAGTCTGATGGGTGTGCCTTGAACAATCCCTCCTCTACGCACCTCCAAAAGCGAACTAAGGCGGCCACCTAAAGTTTTCCTCAAGCGTGGATTTGTCTCTGTGATTATTGGTACTATGGTCATAGGGTTTGTTCTCTTGCCTGCATTGTCATCGCGTGCGTGCTCCTGTTTCACTTGAATGTATGCAAAGACTTCCATAGCACAGCTTGTAGTGCACCTGTCTCATACAGGGGGACATGGGTTCGAATCCCATTGGAGGTACAAATTTAGTAGTCTTTATATATATATATATATATATATATATATATATATATATATATATATATATATATAGAAGCACAGGATAATGTAAGGTGGTTAAGCAATTCTCTACCTAGTTAACCATAATTAGACAAAAATTAAACAAGAAACTTGTTAATTAAGATTCAAAATCGTCACTTAGCTTCCCATGCGCATTATTCCTCAGGTTGAAGCGCGTCCTCTCTCGCATGTATCTGATTCTCTCCTTTGCGTGTAGTGTGTATGTTGCATTTGGATTCACATGCATGAGGCATGCGGTCTACGATTATGATTGACTGGTGCATGAGTGCATTCTACATGCTGCATATCTCCTTCTCGTCATGCACAATGGGGCTTCTTGTCTCCATGCCGATCACAACGTTACTGATTTTTCAGTTATCATAATCATAATTAAGGGTCATTTAACCACAATTACTTGTTAATTAACCACTATTAAAGATGCTAATTATAAATGATTGCGAATCATAAAACACTTATCTTTGGGTAAGTAATCTTCTCCATGTCAGATTGATTGGAGCCTTTCCACAGCTCTGATACCACTGCTACAAACGGAAGCGTCGTCGGCCCTGCAAAGTAGCAAAAACAATATACTACAAGCCATGAAACGAACAAATCTGCATACCTCGAATCGCACAACACGTAATCCACGTTGTACACCAGCAGAGAGAAAGAGAGCGTGGTAGAACGAGAGAGAACGTGTAGGCGCACCTCCTAGAGTGGAGTGCTACGCCGGCACGGCGAGAGAGAAGAGGGGAGAAGAAGTACACAGACACTAAGTGCAATCTTCCCCCCTGCAAGAGTGACCATTTCCCTCTTGCACGTATTTGTTATATAGATTTCTTGAATGGTCAAATTGGTTACAAACTGGCCGGTCGGTCATAATTGGCCAAAGCTCATAAAAGAGCACTTGAATAATAAAATGTACATGATATAAAAATACATTTTCATAGGCCAAGCTGGGTCTAGTCTTTTTCACCTGTCAGCTGCAATAAATCATAAAATATCATTTCTATAACATCTCCTTGGTTGAGAATACATTGAAGTCATCCATAAATCTAGCTAGAAATCTGTGTAAGAATTCACTGAATATCTCCATCATACAACATTGGAATGTTAAATGGCATGACTAAATACATGAATGTACCCATTCAGTAACAGAAGTGGTTTTTCTCCTATCTTCAAGAGACTTCTTTACCTGGTTTTAGCCACTATAGCCATCCATAAAACTATACATATCATGGCCTACAATATCATCAAGAATCATGTCAGTGAAGGGTAGTAGAAAGGGATCTTTGATAGTTTGAGCATTCAATTTCTTATAGTCCACACAAACTTTGAGTTTCCCATTCTCTTTTGTTACGATCACTATAGGGAATAGCCAATCACTACTCGCGACTTCTGTGATGAATCCGGCTTTCAAAAGGTTGTCATTTTTCTCTTTGAACTTCTTAGCATAGTTCGGACTCATTCTGTACCTCTACAGATGTACTGGTTTGGTATCTGGCTTCAGAGGTATTCAGCGCTGGTAAACCTCTGGATCTACACCTTTCAAATCAATATGCTCCCATGCAAATACATCTTTGTATTTTTGGAACATAAGTCTGGATTTTTCTTTCAGTTCTGGGTTCAAATGCTTCTTCACCTTGATTAATCGAGAACTTTCTTCAAAACCCAAATTCCATTATTCAATCTCTTCATCATCTGGGAGCAGCCAATTTGGGCCACCTCCCTTCCTTTTGGTTAACTCCGCAACATAATCCCAGGATGGATCTGTTAGTTCTGGATTCTCATTCTGAACTCTAGTGACCTCATCATCTCTGACAGTCGACAACTCAACTGCTCTGGCATCAGCTTCAGCTTTTCTCCGCTATCTGATAAACTTTGTTGCTTAAAGCAAAGTCTTCGTGATATCTTCTAATTTGATCGTCAATGTCTGAATTCGATCACAGATTTTAGTATAGATCTCTTCTCTCTCCTCGTGAGAATTATCATTAGAGTTGAATGGACCGCCTGCATCCAGATGACTGTATAGCAAAAAAACTCTTTGTCTCTACCCGCCTTGGATCTGACACACGACATCAAGATGACCGCAATAGAAAAAAATTCCTTTGTCTCTGTTGGTCTTGGCGCTGACACACATCATCTCTCTCTCTCTCTCTCTCTCTCTCTCTCTCTCTCTCTCTCTCTCTCTCTCTCTCTCTCTCTCGTGCACGAAATATCTTTGATATGTTTGGATGATTTTTTGTGAAAGAGTACTTTCATATAGTGACATGCATGATTCTTTAAGGCTCCAATCTCCCTGCATGGTAGGTCAAATAGAGCAAGATATATATATATGATTTGTCGGATGATTCGAATGTTGGATGTTGGTAGTCTCATATTGTAAATGTTAAACCAAACATTCTTTTAAAGTAGATTTTTAAATCTCTCTCTCTTCCCCACATACAGACACATACACATATATAAAGTCATATCATCAAATACATTAACTAGTCACAGAATTTTTATCTTTGATAGGTTTGGATGATTTTTTTGTGAAAGAGTACTCTTATATAGTGACATGCATGATTCTTTAAGGCTCTAATTCCCTCCATGTCAAATGAGATAGAGCAAGATGTATTGTAAGGAGGTATGCTTTTGGATCCCTTTGAATGAGGTTCTCTGAGAATGCATAGGAAAAAAGTTAATAGCTCAAAGTCTTTTAAAATGTATATTTATAAGCTTTGCAAGTGACTTTTTAGTTAAAAATGATAATTATCCATTTCTATTTTTTGTACCTTAATTGCTATGGCTAAATTTTGTATACTTTTAATCATAATAGAAATTAATAGTGTGGTGTGTGGCCAGACGGCTAGAGTGTGAACCTACTTGTAACTACCTTTGATGTTAATATAAGGAGCTGCTCTCGGATGCAAGAGGCAAGCATACTTTGGTCTTAATCCTAGATTGGTGGAGGAGACCGGCGAGGGTTAGTTAGAAACACTTTTCTTGATTTTCTTCTGGAATACCTACGATTAAGCGATGGCAATCCTGCTTGACACTGGGTAGAGAGAGAGAGAGAGAGAGAGAGAGAGAGAGAGAGAGAGAGAGAGAGAGAGAGAGAGAGAGAGAGAGAGAGAGAGAGAGAGAGAGAGAAAGGCTATCGCTGCTTAAAGCTCATGAAAGGCGTCACTTTCTTGGTGCCCTTCTATGCCCGTTATCACATTCTCCCCTGCTAGTGACGCACATGGCATTTTGTTTTGACAGAGGATAGATGGTGCTCGTGCTCTTCTGCGCCCTCAATTGGGTGGTGGTGAAAGTCCACTAGCTTGAGAGTTTGAGTGCCAATACAGGCGCTTGGAAGAATCGAAGCTAGTCTGGGCCACCTATGTTGCAGTCATTTGCATGATGGCGCCTCGTGAGTCAGCTTGCGGAAGCCTCGCAGTCACTTTTTCTGTGGTTGTTATCGAAGATTAAAGGCGAGCAGCCAGTAGCGCCATGGCCACCTTTGCCGCTAGAGCAACTGCTCATGCATCAATGTTGCAACCATCATTGATGGAGACTTACCTCAACATCATGAGCTTCTGCGGGGGAGGTGCCGCATACCTAGCTAGGTACGATTGGGGGCAGGGGACCATCGGCTTAGTGGGGGGGCCGGTGGTCCACTACCCCCAATCGTACCTAGCTAGGTATGCGGTGCCTCTCGAGCAAGGGGTCATGATGTTATGCATTGTATGAAAAACACTGAGAAAGACTCCGTTTTCCTACATGAGAAAATTTCTAAATCTTCTTGTGATATATGGGGCCGCTGTCCCGTCAGTTGGATTATGGTCAAACACCTGGCAACTCAGGGCTGCGGGAAAAGGTTATGATCACTCTATTATGTGGAAAACTTCATGCATGCAACTTTCAATGCATAATCTGAGAAAGTACAGGGAACAATTATCGAAATAGCAGTAGCAAGCAGATCAGTGAAGGAAGTTTGCGTGGGACAAAATATTGGACTACTATCAACCCTAGCTACTGTGTCAACAGCAATCAGAGATCGTCTTGGTCTTCATGGCGAAAATGCCACCAACACTTTCATATGAATAGCTAGTGCAATCAAAATCTCTCTTGCATCCACCCTCAGTCGGCCGGTCATAGCAATGTGTTTGTTAATAGTGCATTCAATTTGGTTGTGATTTTACCCCGATTTTTGTCTTCTGGGGCAGGCTTGGCTACTCAATTGAAGTTCATCAGGAAAGGTTGTGCAACGATGATGAAGGCTACATGTGACGATGATCAAGGCTACACAATCAGAAACTATGTTGAGATTGACCATACGGCCAAAGATTCCAGTTTTTAGTTGTTGTGTCCGGTCATCGTGGGCTTCCTCAGACAAACAAGCCTCTCAAACAAAGCTCGCATGCCTTCATTTTCCATGCCTACGCATCAATCATGTGCATTGGTATACAGATGGAACACCTATGCTTGTGCATCCACAATTTGTCGCGCTTACTTCATGCAACACATTCCCTTGCTCCAACATCGCCCAATTCTTATTGTGTTTGGATTTTTACGATTGCTTCATAAAGATCCTTTTTTTATTCTTGATCATGATGTCGCAGTTCAAGGTGTCAAGACCAGTCCAATGGAAACAAAGAAAAGTCCTCATTCCAGTATTCTATGGGTGAAAGTTTTCTTGTTGGCAAATTGAGTTGCTATAGCATCACTACAGAGGTGCTTCTTGTCGACGAGAGAAGTCAAGAGATGCAGATCACGACAACTTTACTCCCTTCTCACTTTCAGTTAATTGGTTTTTCTTGAAAAGTTTCAATTTTCTTCTTCAATTTAGAACTTCTTCTAGCAAAATGTTTTTCCATTTAATTAAGCATCAAGTCAAGCCCACCAAACCCCTTATAGAGATGGATGTATGTCGCAAAAATATCACCCCCAGGCCTTGGTCCTTCCTCGTCTTGTCCATGTCATTGGGATAGCGACCTAATGTTTGCACAAACGAGATGTATGAGTTCCATGCCTTGACGATGTCGGCATGATGATGAGTCTAGTCCCCAAGTTCAGTCCCAAGCCCTTTAGTCGTTTTATGATCACTCCCCCCGGATGAGGCATTGGAGTTGATCCCTTCCTGTCGAGTCCATTCTCAGTGCAAATTGTAAAAAAGATGTCCATCTTTTTTCTCCCTAAGTGGTGTGTGGCCGGATGGCTCGAGTGTGAACCTACTTGTAACTACCTCTCATGTTAATCTAAGGAGCTTCTCTCGGATGCAAGAGGCAAGCCTAGTTTGGTCTTAATGCCGTGTACGTTACAATAGCTTAAATTTTGTAAATCTACCCTTTACATTAAGGGCTAAGTAAAACTTTTCTTTTAGACACTACCTTCTCTCTCTCTCTCTCTCTCTCTCTCTCGCCCCCCCTCTCAGATTAATATGAGTTTTAACGTTTTTAAAATAGATTTTTAACTCTCATGACCCCTCAATAGTCACTTTTTTTCCTTTTAAAGGATCATGTGAAGACTTCACCTTGTTTTACAGAGAATTGTGATTGTATCATTGATCTTTTATATGGAGTGGGTCGATTAGGCAAGGTGAAGTACTGAGTTGGAAAGGTATTATTTTGGTATCATTAATGATAATGACCTTTGAGTATTCTTAGAATGTTACCCTACACAACAGTGGCATAGTAGTAGACATTTATATCGTTTCTTCTTCATTCAACTAGATACTTTATTTTAGGACATGTTTTTTTTTTAATAAAAGAATAAAGTTTTTATAGGGATTTTGGGTTTTTTCCTTGCATTGTCAAAGGCTCATTCACATTTAGAAATTTTCCTTTTGGTAAAGTTTTTTCATCCTATTTGGCATGCTGTAAATACATAACTTTTTCTATTTTCTTTGCGGTATAATCATATAATTCCACATCTATTTGTTGGGTTTCAAGCCCAACTGCCCGTGGGAATTAGCTCTTAGAGCATGCAAATGAAACTCCACTTATTTTAGAAGTGTGTATGGAAAGGCCTCTTTTGTAAGTAAGGCTTATGCTCCACAAATTAATAATGTGTTCTTTTTTTTTTGTCAAATCCTTCTCTCTCTCTCTCTCTCTCTCTCTCTCTCTCGTTCTTGTTGTTTGTTTCACGCCCCGAGAAATCCATGGCTACTGCTTTTTGCTAGCACCTACCATAGCTTCCAAGCCTATCACTATCTCCTTAACCTCTTCCTGATGCATGCAAGGTACAACACAACGTGAGGAATGAAAATATACTATTGTAAAAGTGGCCTTCTATTCAATCGAAGATTGACCTCATCGTCATAAAAACCTAGTGCCACCAATAATCTAGTGCTATGATTGTTGCAAGAAGGGTAAAAAATTTCAAGATCAATCTCCTAAATTCCATTATAATAAAAGAAAAACTCCCATCAACATGGTGGGAGTACTTCTATCAAGCCATCAAACAAGCACATATTTTCACATGGGATACAACATGGTCTAGGAACTCAAGGAGTTTGGTTTAGCTAGTGTGGAGCAAAGTATATGAGGATCTCTCTTACTCGTGTCACTAAGTATTTGTAGCTACCTCCACACACAAGTACATCTTGTACTGGAAGGATCGTATTTTTTTGCATATCCATTTTTGAGAAATATTCTACATGTGGAGAATATGAGCCTCTCGGACTGACATTTGCACCCGTTGTATCAATTATGTGTTGCGACAAAGTCCTCAGGTCCTTCTCAAATCCATTTGCTAGCCAATGCAAGGAGCATGTGTCTGAGTAAGTGGAAGGACAGAGAGTGTGGCTAGAGTAAGGGGTAGTTAGCAAAGAGAGCAAGACGAAAGGGAAGAAAGACAAAGTGGGAGAAGAGAGACAAAAAGATAATAAGTGCTCTCTTGATAGGAGGAGAGAGAGAGTCGATGGGGTAGAGAGAGAATGTGGAGGAGAAGAGGGATATAAAACATTCTTAGAATTCAGGGGATGATGTTTTTAAACCTTAGAATTGGTTAAGAGTAAGTTCTCACCAAGGCAAGCCGAAAGTCATTTTCAGAGTCGAACCAAAAACTTGCCGCCAAGCTTGCAATGAGAATCCACCTTTGCTAGAGCATGCATCAAGGCTCATTAAGATTTGTAACTTGCATTGAGGAAAAATTTACAAATTAAACTTTTTACATCTCTCAAATACAAAAAATTACCTGAAAAATCAAAGAATATCAAAATAAAAATAAAAATGAAAAAGAATCAAAAAATTCACAAAAAATTTGTAAGGCCTTAGGAAATCATTGAAAATTGTATTGGGACACATTCAACATATACAAGCATGTCAAAAATAGTAGATTCTACCAAAAATACTAATTACAATAAAATTATCAAATGGACCCTCAAAAATACCAAAATGGATAAAACTCAACCAATGAGAGTACAAAAGAATTCCAAATCATGTTGTTATTATGCATTAAAAAGAGCTCATTAACACTAGAATGGTAATAGGACACTTTTATGACCTTGGACACTTTTGTGTCCTGTTAAGTGACCATTTTGCTTGAATTATTTGAAGAGTATGAAAATGAATTTTTAGTTGCTATATATCCACAAAGTTGCCTTATGAGCTGAAAAAAACTTAGCTTTTTTTTTTAGTATCGATCTCACCATTAACCTTACTCTTGCATAACATTTTTGAACCTAAACTGTGTGAAAAAACGGGTCCTGTTTTTGGCTTTTTTTCAATTTTTGACAACTATACCACTCTAAACTTCATGTTTGTGAGGTTTAGATGGCTAGAGGTTAGGCCTTCATAGTTCTCAACATGTTTTGATGCTTGTAGGGAGAGCTAAGTGTTAAAATTGAAAGTTATGACCAATTTACAAGAATTGCATAATCATCTTTTTTTTGGCCAAAATCAGCAATTTTATGATTTTTTTGGTGGCTTTCTTGATATCCAAATTCAATTTTGATTGTGTAAGTGTAATGTATAACATAAAGCTAATATTCCTTGAATTTTGGGGGACCTAATATGCTATATAGCATAGTATATGATGATGGTTGAGTTTCTTGATTGCTGAAGAATACGATACATTTTAGAGTAGCAAGTATAACTTTCTCAATATTGCTAGTTTCTTAGGCCAATTGTGTGTATTTTGTAGGTAGTAACCATATCTAATCATAGACTACAAACTTGGCTAGATATTGAGTAGTTTCTATGGGTTTCTAGAGGTCATAATGCTAAACCCAGTTTTTTCATGTTTGCTGTATTTAGCACTTTATCATTGCCCCCAAGGTTCCAATTGTAAGAGATCCATTATCCTTTTGACATGCTCCATGGCTCCTTTTGAATCCAGAGGCCCAAAGGGAACTAAGAAAACATGTATATAGTATTCGTATTGAGCGTGACTATAGAAACTTTGATGATAGGTCCGCAGAATGGCAAAAATGAAACTTTTTTGTACCTATTTTTTTTCCCAAAAAAAATTTAGTGAGGTAAAAGCAACCATATGTTTTGGTCACCAACCCATTAAAGTTAACGGGGCATTTTATCTCGTGTCCTACAAAAATATCCACTCTTATTTATATGCAATCAACCGTAAGAAATTGTTGTTTTGGGCAAAATGCACTGGTCCATCAACTTTGGAGGCTTGTAGTGACCAAGGGATGAGAAAAATTACAAGTTTATCATTTTTTCAATATGTAGTAGTTATTGAACTATAAGCTCATGAAAGTATTTTTCAAAATGAGTGGATCTACTATGGTTTTGGAATTTTTTCCCAAAACCCTGAAAGGACACTTTTATGTCCTGTTAGGTTACCATTTTAGTGTTAATGTTGCAGCTTATCAAATTTTTACAAGAGTAATTAGAAATTAATGCAAAAATAGCAAAACACTACCAATTTATTTTCGAAATCCAAAAAAACCCAAAAATCTTTTGCAAATTCCACACTCATAGTCAATTGGTGCAACCAAACCAAATTTCAATTAAAAGAACAATTTAATTGCCAATTAAATTCACAAAAAAAATCAAGATTAAGCAACAAAATGCGCCAAAGTAGGCTTAATATTTGTGCAATTAAAGTGTGTAAATTCCTGCTTTGAGGTAAAACATACAACTAGTAGGCATTACACACATCAAAATTTTCAATCAAACATCCAATTAAGCATGCACATTCATCACTTTTTATTCACACGCATGCAGACACTAAATATTAGCAAAATTTTATCAATTTTTAGGTGCCCACACAGAAGCGTTAATCATGTCAAATTTTCACATTCATCACAAAAATGCCTAATTAAAAAATTCTCATCGATTTCTAGGTGTACACACACAAATTTCAATCATGTCAAATTTACTCATTCAACACAAAAATGTCTAATTGGCATAGCCCATATCATAAGTCAACCATCACATTTTGCAAGTCCCTAACTACATATTGGATTTTAGGGCACACATAAAGGCAACCTAGTACACACACTCCAAGAACTAGGCATGCATACACTTAATTAGGTTGCACACACACTTAATATTAATGCACGTATTCACAATTGAATCATTCAAGCATACATTTGGAAGATCAATAAACAAAATTACCAAGTGAAATCGCCATTTTTGCACATTTGATCCTAGGAAAAATACGGCATTACGATGGCATGCAAATGCACCAATTAGAAGACCAAAAACATCAAATTAACAACGGCTATGCTTATTGTACATGTTCTAACTCCAATGGAACCATCAAATTCTGATTGCTCGATGTCTAGGTCAATTTCATTGATGCTCCAAATCCCTAACCTTGCATTCCAAACTCAAACAATGGTTATGGGATTAGCACAAATCGGCATTGTAAAAATGCTACTCAACCTCGAACTAGGAAATTATCAAAGCATGAGCACCAAAAGTTTGTCTAATTAGTAGACAATTAGTGTGTAAGTTAGCAAAAATTAGTGAAATTAGCAAGGGGTTAGTGAGAATTAGAGGCTATAGTCATACAATTAGAGATATATGGTATTAAACTAGGGGAAATTGAACACTTTCCATATGCACATAAATCCACACTCCACAAAACAACAAACAAACAAAGAAATTTAGTGAGAGAACCTATATGATTATGCCATAATTACATTAGTGTAAGCCATTGATCCTCAACAATGGTTCCAAATGTAGCGGGTATCATCGTAGTATATCTTCAATGAACAACATAAAAATTTCATTCCAAAGTAATCAGCTACACACACATACACACATGATGGATGATCTAATCATGACAACATGAACGGTTAACTCTATGAGATGAGCTTCTCAGTCTATCGAGAGGCCATGCCACAACGTTGGAAATCTCCACATTCACTTCTCTTCACCTCAATCAAATCAATCACACAAACTAACGATTACAATGATGCGCAACATCACTAATCCCATCATGCAAAAGAGTAATCACAAGCACAGACACAATGAACTATCAATCATACACTCTCAAAGCAAATCTACATTCACACATAAAAAACAGAGGGAAGTCACAAAAGATTAGAGAGAAATTAATCACTAGTTTCTTAAGACCTAGCTAACTAAGTTGCATTACACGCTATACAAGATACATATAATATGCCATATACGAGTGTGTTATACATTACCCAATATTATATGGGTGTATTATATGATTCCACGTCAACAAAAATGGGCAACCATATATTTTTCTAGCTTTTTGACTATAAACAACTTTGATCAAAAAATAGTTTGTACAAAAAAAAATTAGATAAAAAAATACACTGCTCGAAAAAAAACTATAAATAGCGGTAGTGCGCCTTGTTAAAAACATTATTCATAACAGATGCTATTCTATGTCAGAGAATGAGAAAAAAATATTTTAAATAAAAAATCAAAAACCATTTGAAATGTAATGAGTATTTTAATATTACATTTGTTTAAAATAAATTTATTTTTTTTATAAAAATTTGATTGATTTTTTCTTGGGGTCAAATTGTGTAAGCTTTGTATGTTGTGTACAGCTCAGACTCTCCCTCATACAAGGTGTTTATTTGATTAGAGTAACTTGCTATGTGCTCAGTTTATTTACATGTGGAAGTTAATGAGTGATATAATTCAGAGGTTGCCGTTGTGTGCAGAGTGTACTCTCACACAAGGTAATCAATCTACAAAATATAATCGAATAGAGGTCAGTTTTATTTAGGTCTAGTCGAATTTGATGTGCATATATTTCTTCACCTTAAAATGAACATAGGTAGAAATGTTTATGTCCTTAGTAGAGCCATTACACTACACTCTCACTGGAATTAAAATTTAGGAATCTCATGTCCAAATACATTGTTATTTAATTATCTTTATCTAGATTGCTACGTCTAGTGTATTGTGTGATCGTACACATGCAACAATTGCTGATAGATAAGCGTTCAGAGATCTACCATGGAGTGTAAGGACTTCATGTTCACACTTCAGATAGATCTGCAATTGTCAAGGTTTGCAATTAATCCTCATGTTACAATAAAAATCAATTGCAAGTCTTGATTAACATGATCGTTTATCGTAATGTGTGAAAGCCGTAAGCTTGTATTTTAAATAACTCAATATAGTGCAACATGAAATGATGAGATTTATTTTTATTTTTCTAATAAGTGATTAAAATTATCGATTATTCTAATGTGTGAAATCCAAAAGCTTGCACTTTGGATAAATCAATCTAGTGCAATGTGAGCATTGTAATTGAAATGTTTTGTTTCGAGTGATGAAGCTATTTTGAATTTGAAAACATAATTTGATTTTGACACGAGTTTATACATGAAAAACGATAAGACTATCATTGATTATTGTTAATTGATAATATAGCGTGAGTTCGAGGGTGTCACTATATGTAAAACCTATATATCACGTACGTTCAAGGACTATTTATAAAACCCCTTAGTTGTGAATTTTTAATCAATAAAAGAGGCCCTTTTTATATTCAGTCTGTAATTTTTGTATAAGATCATTATTTAGCACCCTTATGTATGTAAAAATGTGAGAAAATATAAAATAAAATAATCCCTAATGTTGAATGCACGTGATATGCATTTTTTATGTTAGTAACCCCCCTGATAGCGTGAATCTAATTGATAATATAGACAGATTTTGATCACTAGATTGATTGATAGAACATTGCTTGTGTAGTTTCTTTGCCTTAAATTGTTTTTAACCTCCAATTTGACAGTTGAATTTGTTGTTGCTAGCATATAAAATTCATCTGCCAGCATGGTGAAAGGACACGAGTGGAGTTTTTTCCACGAGCTACGTGCCGAGAAGAATACATCTTGTTTGCAATGGAAGACTTGCAACCATGAGTTCAGTGGTAATGCAATCATAATCAAAGAGTATTTTGTTAAAGTCCCTGGCAACGTGTTGTACGGATTCACCAAGAGATAGTCATGCTAGATTACCAAAGTACGCTCGCATATAAGAGAAAATTTTTGAAGCTAAAAAGAAAAGTGTTGTTGCTAAACAAGTTGCAATGGATGTTGCAATGTCTATTGCCAATGAGGGGACGGAGCTTGTGTCTATGCAAGCAAATGATCACACTCCCCAGTTAACTCCTCTTCATGGGCATGCTTCAATGTTAGCAGTAGTAGATCCTAGCACAACTGAAGTTAGTAAATCATAATCGAATGGGCAGATCCTATATGACATGTTAGATAAGCAAAGGTTGGTTGAATTGACTTGAAATGGACACTAGCTTTTGTGACGTGCGATATACCATTCAATGTTATGTGCAACACCATATTTCAAGATTCTTTGATGAGAAAATCCATAAAAGGGTTTGTGCTTCCCGATTATAATAAGACACGCACAGAGTATTTAGATAAAGTAATACATGCACAGAGTATTTAGCCCCTAAATTAGATAGGGGTAAAGTGAGCGAGGTGCTCAAACCAAATATTGTGTCAACTCGTTGAGTATTTCATCTATGTTGAGCTGAGTACTTCTAGGTTCAAGAGATGGGTCGGAAAGTCCTTGTTGTGAAGGACGAGTCTCTTCTAGTAGTGGTCTCTATAGTGATGCATATTGTTTCAGCTTGGCTTGGCCTCTGATAGATCTATCTCAAGCTCAAGGATTCTCCCGTGCAAAATGTCAAGTGTCTCCCCTTGGCTTGAAAGAACCTACCCGTCGCTTGCAATGAGCGTCTTTGATTCTTTGGGAAGTAGAGCTATTGGATGTTTGCATGCAAGCATTGGGTTATTGGAATTACTTGCTGCCACTGTCTCTGCAATCTGACCATGCCCAATTCTAGAGTTCTTTGGGTGGTCTGACCAATCTACCCGCATCCCAACGATATCATAAACATAGCACTATTTTGTAAAGTAGAGTGACACTTGCCGATTGTTTGGCATAACCCTCTCCCGTCATATGAGTCTTTGTAGCAATACTTGTGCTAGCCCTTTGTACTGATCTGATAGCTTTACGAGAGCTAATTCCATTGCGTTATTGCCGATTCAAAATAGTTTCTAACACACAAAGAGGTTTGGCATAGCTTCAAGGTCTTTCTCTTGGCCATAGTGCTCTCTCTCTTCTTTGTAGACCACATGAGCTTTAGCATGGTTAAGTTCATCTTCAATATGTGCAAATCAAATAAATACGTCGTCATCAAAAATTCAAATTGTGAAGCTAACAAGTCATCACATTTAAACCGCTTATTGAATATTACTTATAACCTTGAAAGAAAAAGACAAGATAACTTAATCATGCGGCAAGAAATAGACATAATATCAATCACCATGCCATAGGAAAGATAACTTGATGAACTAGATAATTTACATTTGCAACTAGAAAGAAGACAACGATCAAATCATCCCTTTAGCCATTAGATTATTGTTGACAAGTTGATGACTACAATGTAATAGCCCACTCTATGGGCACCGTTTAGACGGAGAGAAAGATCAAAAGTGTTAGATTGGGTTAAGGGATTGTTTTGCTTGCCACACTCGAGGTGGGTAAGTACATTTCTTTAAAAATCCCTTATATTTTGCTCTTGAGGTAAGGACATGCACTTTAAGAGTTGTTTACAAGTATGAAACATGGAGAAGATGTCCATGGATTTATTCTAAGGAGGGGATTAGTAGATGTGCATTTTGGGGTGGCCCATGGAAAATATCTCTTGCTTTTCTTTCTGGTTTCTATTTTTAAGTTTCCAAGATAAGGAAAGCATGCCCTTGTTTTGGTCTTTGTACATGATCCCCCATCCACAATGTCTACATAGACCCCCTTCTGTCCAAAATGAGGAATTATGTTGTAGGAGTGCAAGTCATTGTGGAAATAGTTGTGTGCATGTAGATACTGCAGGGTCTGAAAAAGAGTGTTAATTATCAACAAATTGTTATTCTAGAACAACTTTATTGTTCCTTAATGGTCACATAATCATGAATGAGAGGTTGACTAGCATTTGCATTGCACTCTTTTATCCATTGCTCTACATGGATACCATTCCAAAAACATGGAATGAGCATTGGATGCTCCATGTGGAAAACCATGGCAAGTAGATAAATAATGTTGCCATGAGCGATGTCCAAAAACATGACTTCATCTTTAAATTGCTAATCCACTGTGGGTCCATGCAAGTGGACTTTAAAGATCATCACCACATACAATGGATCTTAAAAAGTAGGATGGGTGACACCCACATGCTTCACATTGTCAGACAATTTTTTGGATGATCCTAAAGTCATTAGATCATGCCAAAAAGATTTCCCATTAGCCTCATATATATATGTGTTCATAGCCTTGTAAGTTTTGGAAGTGACTATGTAAAAATTAATGTACAAAGGTGTGATTTTGCCAAGCTTGGATGCTGATGTTTTGGGTTGTTGGAGTTTCCAAGAGATGGTTCTTAATAAATATTTTCAATTGTGCTTTATAGCTCATGAATCAAAATTCTACATCCGGACTTATGAGCATTCAAAGTGGCGGTCTCAACTTGGAAAGTGAGTGCAGCTGCATGCGGCAAGGGCAACTGGGCCAACTTGATAGTGAAAGACCAAGAGGATACTAAATGTCGGATCCTCCTCCCAGCTAGTTGTTTATAGGAGGGCCCATGGGCCTTTTCCCTAAATAGATCCACTGTCCACACTCTCAGTCCGGCCCTTGGCCTAGGTCCCTGACCCCCCTAGGTCGGGCGGTGCCATGTAGCCCTTGGCCTGACCTTACTCCCCCCTTGGAGAAGCATTTTTGTCCACAAAAACAAAAGTGGAGAATATTCATAAAAACACTAATGTTTTCTACAGTGGCATCCCTCAAGGAGCCAACTGTTTGTGTGATCGAAACACGATTCAGTAGGAGGTCCAATGAAATCAAGAATAACCATCTTAACAGTGCACATTGTTGTCCTTTTTCCACCCTCTTGTGTTACCGGTTCCAATCCAATCATAATGTGTAGACTCGATTTAGAATGCACATGAGCATGCTAAACAAGTTATCACAACAAAGATGTACCCAGGAGAGTACCACTTTCCATGAAAGTAACTTGCTCACATAACTCCTCAACCAAGTTTAAGGCCTTCATTTGTTCTCAAATTTCATAAGTAAACAACCTATAACTAGTGTTCAAGGTTGAGAACCTGACTTAAACATGTAGTGAATAAACTGAGTTACACACATGCTTCACCTTATTATAAGCAACGCTGTCGTGGGATATGTGTTTGCTACGTGAGCCGGGCAGGCGCCGGGCCTCTGGCTGTGGGAGGTGTGAAGAGAGAGAACGAGAACAACTGATGCAACTGACTCTGGCAATCGCCGTAATCATCAATTAATTGATTAACGCTTGAGTACAACTTAATCCTTAGGCAACGCGGGCTATTAACAGCACCGTCACTTGGATCATCTACTAACTAGGAGTTTAAGTTCCCGCTTTTACAGGATTAACTGGGCCGTTAACAACACCGGACTTAAAAAGAATGTTAATTCAATATTTAGCTGATGACGGTTATGGAATTTTCCTTCTGTCATTTTATCTGCTTTAAATACTCGCGCATTCTGCAAGCTTCGACTCTGCCCACTCCCTTAATCATTAAGCATCAGTTATTCTCAATTATCCGGTAACTTCCTGCTTTGCTCAGATCTAACCCTTTTTCTTTTGCCTTGACTCCTTGCTTAACTCTACCCTTTGCCGAGCCTTTGCTTTGTTTCTCTAATCCAAACAGAGAGAGAGAAATAGTCTTTGTCCTACCCTTGTTCAAGCTTGAGAGCGAGAGAAGAGAGAAAGCTTCCATCTTCTACTACTACGAGCACCTGAATCCCCTTTGCTTCATCTCCCTCAAGCATCTCAATGGACGAGAGAGATATGAGAGAGAGCGAGAGAGAGCCTTGCTTTGTATCACCCTTAATTATGCATAATCTCATAAAGCTGTATGGCATCTTTGTCATCACCATGATGCATATGTGTAGTAATAATTGCATTGCAAAAGACCACATCCTGTCTTTGAATTTGTTGAAAATAGCAAGCTTCCTGGCCTGCTTCTGTTAGGTTTATCCCGGAATCATTGCATTCCAAAACCTGGATAAAGCTCAAAATTTTCCTGTTAGCACTCTGACCGAGCCTGACCAGATTGGTATAGAACCGGCCCCTTGTGAATCTTTAATGGCAACCGGAACTCCGAATGCTGATCTGTAAAGACCGACGCGCTCCACAAAGTGAGCACTTTAGGCTCGTGCATTCATTTCAATTCTATCACCTTTAGCTGCAGTCGCCCAATCCGGTACGGATCTGCAATCGAATTAAACTTCAATGTGCCATAACTTCTTCATCGTAGCTCCAATCGACGAGCCGTAAAGACAGGCCGGTATAGCACTTCAAGCACTACAGTTCTAGATCATTAATTCCCATATGTGCTCACTTCAAGAATAATCATTTTTGGCATAATCAAGGTATCTGTTGGCCCTTTTAAGCTGCATATGGCATACATTAATCATTAAACTTGGCTTGTTAACAAGCCCTGATCAGTGCTCACTAAAGGTGTAGGCTTTAAAGAAGTTTATCTTGTGTTTCTCTGCTCTTTTTCTCTCCATGGAAACGGAGCTGCACGACATCCACCCCCTCTGAACCTGCACAGCCTCCGGTCTGTGCCAACAAAAGAAGTTTATCTTGAGTTTCTCTGCTCTTTTTCTCTCCATGGCAGCGAAGCTGCACGACATCCACCCCCTCTGAACCTGCACAGCCTCCGGTCTGTGCCAACAAAATTTCAATCTGCATATACTACAGGTAGCTTAAGCTCCTTACCCATCATCAGACTCACGTAACTAATAAACATATGCAAAAAAGTGAGAGAAGGTTTATACCCTATCATCAATTGTCTAGATTAATCATTAGGTAGCTGTCCATCAAAAATCTCTGAACTGTATTTGCCGTATCTTCAAAGCATTCAATCATGGATAATTTGTTTAGTGAACCCCACCAGACTCAACTGCTCCAGTTAATGATGCACACGGCTTGACCATTAAGCTCTCTTTAAGGAACCCTGTCAAGCTCAAGTATGCCTTACTCTGTCTGCACACGGAATGGCCGTCAAGTCCTTTACTTCAAGTTCTGTTAGCAGAACCAACTCAATAGATGTGAAGATACTTCATCAATTATCCAAAGAAGTCAACAGGAAGCTAGCCATGTAATCTTATTGACTGCATAACCAAAAACTCTTATGACTTAGCATAGATCTAGAAAAAAAAATCTTGTACCATGCAACCTGCTACAACAGATAAGTGGTACTCTTCATATCAGCAATTTGCACTTTAATAGCCCCCACGATCAAACGGGAAACTAATCAATTGCCCCACTGTGAGCATTCCTTTAAAAAAATTGCACCATCCTCCAGTATCATAGGGCATATAAAGTAACTGACAGCAATCATAGCTAGCATGATAACCTCATGGGTCATAAGGTAGTGGATGATCATATTTCAAGTATATTGCATCTCCACAAACTTTCTCATAGCATAGGAACAAAAAGTCCCGAATTCCCATCATAGCAGAACCTAGAGGCAAAATGAATTCAATCATTATGGTTTCCAAAATATCAATCTGCATTTGTGAGTCATTGAATGCCATCACTTCATTTGATAACACATGCAAATGTTGTATCGCCACCTTCTCTAGTAGGCACAAACTCCTCTAGAGCCTCATCCAAAAGAAACATAAGCTCTTCATCATATGTTGTACGTTGTTCTTCACTACTCTTGTCACAAGGAGCTCGAAATTCCTCTAGCGCATCATCAAGCAGATCCATAAGCTCCATATCTTCCTCCTTGGAAGAACCACCTAATCTGTGAGTATCATCACAGAAAACCTCATCGCATGTTTCATACATAGGCACAAATTGTTGTGGCAGCTTCACACTCCCATTCAAATATCTTTCCACTTCAATAGCACAAGTCTCAGCATGCATTACAAAGATAGCATCAATTTCTTTTTCCATAGCATCGTCATAGCAAACCTTGTAACCTGTAGCAGTCATAGACTGATCATCATCCATCATCCCCTCTGAATATGCATCTCC
Source organism: Adiantum capillus-veneris (assembly GCF_014529385.1). Classification (NCBI taxonomy): domain Eukaryota; kingdom Viridiplantae; phylum Streptophyta; class Polypodiopsida; order Polypodiales; family Pteridaceae; genus Adiantum; species Adiantum capillus-veneris. The sequence continues at coordinate 69,048,748 of NC_140933.1, forward strand.
ATAATAATAATCTTTGTCTTGGTTCACATCTACATATGGTTGAGCATAAAATACATCTACATCATCACCAATGTCCTGAAATGTAGCCATAGACATAAAACCCTCTTGTATAGCATCATCCAAAGCAATTGCTTTTGCATGTTATGCTGCATAAGCATTCTCTTCATGTTCTACACCAAAAGAGCACTCCAAATGGGCATCCACATCACATATTGACTCTGACAAACATGTTTCTTGATCACTGCTAGCAACTATGTTTGTATGCAAACCATGTACTAGCTCTTAAGAAACCTGCTTCCTCATTTATGTCACTTTGAGAGGATATGACTGCATGCTTAGCATCCATAGAGTCATATCTGTTTTGGAATAAATAAGACAATACCAATCGAGCATAAACAATATCTACTATGAAATCATCATCTGCATGCAATAATGTCTCGTCTTTTAGAAGACATGCATCAATAACAGATTCTATCTTAACATTTTCTTTGGCTTTACTTCTTGCAGAAATATGCTCCCAGAATTCATCATAGTTGAGGATCTGCATCTGATCCCCTTCACCTTTACTGAAGACAACCTTCTTTCGTTTAGTCATCTCCTTTATTTCCCGATCTAGAATCCTTGAGCTTTTGTAAATAAATTCCTCTGCAAAATACTCCCACCGTGTGGGATATTCTTCTGCCAGTTCTTGAACCTGCTTTTTAAAATCCGAGTTTACAACCTCCTCAAAAGCTACAATCATCCGATCTTCTGGAACATTTCGGCTCTTCATATCAGCTTCATAACATGCAATAAAACCTTCTGGATCATATCCCTGAAAATTATAATACTGCTCCCGAACAGCATCAAGTGCTAGCTCTACAGCATCATCAATCTGCTTTTTTATCTGCATGGCTTTTGCTTCCTGTAGATACCCCTGAACCAATTTCATCATTTTGGGAAAATCTACAACTGCTAGATTTTTATCAAATCCATCGGCACTGAAGTCTTCAATAAACTGCTTTAACTGTTCCGGCATCTCCATCTTTACCTCCCACCTCGGCTCGTTTTGCGTCGGGTTCACCAAAGATGTCGGGGGATATGTGTTCGCTACGTGAGCTGGGCAGGCGGGCCTCTGGCTGTGGGAGGTGTGAAGAGAGAGAACAAGAACAACTGATGCAACTGACTCTGGCAATCATCGTAATCATCAATTAATTGATTAACGCTTGAGTACAACTTAATCCTTAGCCCAGGCGGGCTGCTAACAACACCGTCACTTGGATCATCTGCTAACTAGGAGTTTAAGCTCTCGCTTTTATAGGATTAACCGGGCCGTTAACGACACCGGACTTAAAAGAATGTTAATTCAATCTTTAGTTGATGACGGTTATGGAATTTTCCTCCTGTCGCTTTATCTGCTTCAAATACCTCGCGGATTTTGTAAGCTTCGACTTTGCTCACTGCCTTAATCATTAAGCATCAGTTATTGTCAATTATCCTGTAACTTCCTGCTTTGATGAGCTCTAACCCTTTTTCTTCTGCCTTGACTCCTTGCTTAACTCTACCCTTTTCCGAGCCTTTTCTTTGTTTCTCTAATCCAAAGAGAGAGAAAAATAGTCTTTGTCCTACACTTGTTCAAGCTTGGGAGCGAGAGAAGAAAGAAAGCTTCCCTCTTCTACTTCTACGAGCACCTGAATCCCCTTTGCTTCATCTCCCTCAAGCATCTCAACGGCTGAGAGAGAGCGAGAGAGATCCTTGCTTTGTATCACCAATACAAGAGCAAGAGAGAGCGGGAGAGAGAAGCTTTGCCTTGTTTACCTTGCCGATTATGAGAGCGAGAGAGTGGGAGCTTGCTCCTCGCTATGCCCCTCTCCTCCTTCCTCTTCTTCGCCCTTCGACTCCCCTTTATTCCTCCTTACGCCTTGCCCTTGGTTACCTCTTGTTCCCTTCTCCTTCCTTCCTTGCTATGCCTTTCGTTGATAGCCCTCGTTGGCTTCCCTTGGAGTGTCCTCCTCCTTCAACTTTCCTCGAATGCCCTTCGTTTTCATGAAATCCTCTTATTTCATGCCCTCAAAACCCAACTAATAGTAGCCCTTTTTGCCTCCCTTAGCAACGACGGCGCCGTCGTTGCTAGGGAGCGCAAAAACGGCCCCTTGAACACGTGGCAGGCCGACCATCTAGGTTCATGGAACGCGGCGAAAACGGCCCCAAATCTGGTCGCCCTGCTGAGCTGAACACAGTTCACTTCATGGCGGTCGCCATCGGAGGCTCATGGAACCCGACGCGATTCATCTTTTCCCTGCGCAGTTTCCACGTTGTTGGCTGCTCGACGCCATTTCCTCCTTGTTTTTTCCTCCTTACTTACACACCAATGAACCCTTCATTTACCCATTTGGGCGGGCTATGCTTGGTTGGCCAGGTCGTTATGGTACTGGGCGGCTTCACATTCTTTCTTCCCATTTGCTCAAAAATGTGAGGGGCCTCATTACCATGTCCATTCTGAGAGTGTCCAGAGACCATTGCATTCAAAATGATAGCATCCTCTTTAACAATGCTATCAAACAAAAGCCTTGCATCTAATACTCGACCACACTTACTATACATATTCATGAGCGAGGTGACCATAATCACATTTAGCTATGAACCTCTACCTATGAATTGAGCATGCAACTGAGCACCGTTTGTTACAGCTCCGACATTTGCGCAAGCTGAAAGAACACTTGTAAAAATAACTTTGTTTGGTATAAACCCTTGATTATGCATAATCTCATAAAGCTGTATGGCATCTCTGTCATCGGGCCATGCTGCATATGTGCAGTAATAATGGCATTCCAAAAGACCACATCCTGTCTTTGAATTTGTTGAAAATAGCCAGCTTCCTGGCCTGCTTCTATTAGGTTTATCCCACAATCATTGCATTCCAAAACCTGGATAAAGCTCAAAAGTTTCCAGTTAGCACTCTGACCGAGCCCGACCAGATTGGTACAGAACCGGCCCCTGGTGAATCTTTAATGGCCAGTAACTTGGCAACCGGAACTCCGATTGCTGATCTATAAAGACCGATGCGCTCCACATTTCAGGCTCGTGCATTCATTTCAATTATGTCACCTCAGCTGTAGTCGCCTAGTCCGGTACGGATCTGCAATCGACTTAAACTTCAATATGCCATAACTTCTTCATCGTAGCTCCAATCGACAAGCCGTAAAGACAGGTCGGTAGAGCACTTCAAGCACTACAGTTCTAGATCATAAACTCTCATATGTTCTCACTTCAAGCATAATCATTTTTGGCATCATTAAGGTATATGTGGGCCCTTTTAAGCCGCATATGGCATACATTAATCATTAAACTTGGCTTGTAACAAGCCCTGATCACTGCTCACTAAAGGTGTAGGACTTAAAGAAGTTTAATGAATAATGTATGCCAGATGCGGCTTAAAAGGGCCAATAGATACCTTAACACTAGAATGGTAACCTAACAGGACATAAAAGTGTCTTTTCAGGGTTTTGGGAAAAAATTCCAAAACCATAGTAGATCCACTCATTTTGAAAAATCCTTTCATGAGCTTATAGTTCAATAACTACTACATATGGAAAAAATGAGAAACTTGTAATTTTTCTCATTCCTTGGTCACTACAAGCCTCCAGAGTTGATGGACCAGTGCATTTTGCCCAAAACAACAATTTCTTATGGTTGATTGCATATAAATAAGAGTGGAGATTTTTGTAGCACATGAGATAAAATGCCCTGTTAACTTCAATGGGTTGGTGACCAAAACAAATGGTTGCTTTTACCTCACTATTTTTTTTTTGGGAAAAAAAAATAGGTACAAAAAAGTTGCATTTTTTGCCATTCTGCGGACCTATCATCAAAGTTTCTATAGTCACACTCAATATAGATACTATATACATGTTTTCTTAGTTCCCTTTGGACCTCTGGATTCAAAAGGATAATGGATCTCTCACAATTGGAACCTTGGGGCCAATGATAAAGTGCTAAATACAGCAAACATGAAAAAACTGGGTTTAGCATTATGACCTCTAGAAACCCATAGAAACTACTCAATATCTAGCCAAGTTTGTAGTTTATGATTAGATATGGTTACTACCTACAAAATACACACAATTGGCCTATGAAACTTGCAATATTGAGAAAGTTATACTTGCTACTCTAAAATGTATCGTATTCTTCAACAATCAAAAACCTCAACCATCATCATAGACTATGCTATATAGCATATTAGGTCCCCCAAAACTCAAGGAAGATTAGCTTTATGTTATACATTACACTTACACAATCAAAATTGAATTTGAATATCAAGAAAGCCACCAAAAAAATCATAAAAGTGTTAATTTTGGCCAAAAAATAGGATTATGCAATTCTTGTAAATTGGTCATAACTTTCAATTTTGACACTTAGCTCTCCCTACAAGCATCAAAACATGTTGAGAACTATGAAGGCCTAACCTGTACCCATTTAAACCTCACAAACATGAAGTTTAGAGTGGTATAGTTGCCAAAAATTGAAAAAAAGCCAAAAACAGGACCTGTTTTTTCACACTGTTTAGGTTCAAAAATGTTGTGCAAGAGTAAGGTTAATGGTGAGATTGATACTAAAAAAAAAATGCTACGTATTTTTCAGCTCATAAGGCAACTTTGTGGATATATAGCACCTAAAAATTCATTTTACTCTTCAAATAATTCAAGCAAAATGGTCACTTAACAGGACACAAAAGTGTCCAAGGACATAAAAGTGTCCTGTTACCATTCTAGTGTTAAAGAAGTTTATCTTGCGTTTCTCTGCTCTTTTTCTCTCCATGGCAGTGGAGCTGCACGACATCGCCAACGAGAACAATACATTCTTGCTCATTGGATTGCTTGGTGCTAAGCTACGTGCTATGCATATTCTTCAGCACAAGACTACACTTGTAACTCATAATCTGCCTATCCTCTTTGGATTCTGACAGTATTGAGATGTGTTTTTCCCTGAAGGTTTACAGACAGTCGTCCTAGATGACTAGTAAACGGGGATCATAATATCATACAACATTGCTAAGCAAACAACAATGTCCTGAAGAACCATCTTGGTTAACTTGAAAATTCCACAAGCACCCAAACCAAGCCATGACCTCTATTGGTGATTGGTAGATCCAAAAGTAATCTCATAGAGATACTAACATAGAGTGCAAAATGCTTTATAAGCAACAACTTGATGAAAACGCATGTAGTCCCAAATAAGCCTTTGCTATACACTAGGGCCCATAACACCCATTGTGCATGCATTTAGCAAAGAACACATCCGAACTTGTATATCCATGATCATTCTTTCCAATACTAATGGTGAATGTGATGCTCCTAGCACACATTAAAGAGGAATGTAAATAGTTATGAAAAGAAACTAAATAATTTCTATGGCAATTATTTAAAACGTTTGAATTATAATGAAACATTAATCACTTCTAGGTAGAAGCAATGAAACCTTTTCATTAACAACTCATAGCCTTGCTATATGCATAAACAACCATCTGTAATGTTTTTTAGTTGCACTTGTACCTTAACAAGTCATGCTAAGTATACGACAATTTTAGGCCACCAAAATTGCTCCTGATATGTCGTGCTAAAAATGGTCTAGAAAACAAATATGACCAGCACCTAGGGACTTTGTTGTGACACATACTTGAAATAGTGGGTGCCAATGTCACTCAAGAGACTCATATTCTCCACATATGGAATATGTATTATGAAGGATGTCTAAAAAGGGAACATCCTTCAAGTACAAAATGTACTTGTGTGTGGAGGTAACTGCAAACACTCTATGATGGGAGTGAGAGGGACCCTCATAAGCCTTACTCCACACTGGCTTAACCAAACTCCTTGAGTTCCTAGACCATGCTACATCCCATCTGACAACATGTGCCAAATAAAACCCTACAGGTGGGTGAATACGTGCGTGCAAAAACTACTCTACAATTGGGTGAATAAGTGCAAGTAGATACTTATTTTGGACACTACAATCCACATTTCCCGGTGCTTACATGACCTGGTCATTTCTCTTAAGAGAAAAAATGGATGAAAACATAGACGTTTATGCATGCTACTTGGAAGAGGAAACACAAAACATAAAACCAAATCAGATGTGTACCTGGAGGGTGAACAGAGTGTTCACTTCTTCGTAGGGAAAGTCATCTGTCCAAATTTCCCGCCTACAAAGGCCTAGGAACACTAATTGAAAATTAATGAAATGCAAGTAGTATTGCACATGTAACCTTGGGTGTTGCCTTGCAATCGAGAACCCTTGTTGAAAGCAACATTGTCAATATGTTATCTTGAAGAACTTGAACAATTGATGTTAAAAACCTCCAAGTGTAGAGGTTAACCTTCAGTTTCCTTGTTGATTTTTTTAGATTTCCAATAGATTTAAGTAAAAATGGTAATGTTGACATATAGGGAGTGCATAGGGATGTAGAAATGGAGCATTAATGATATGGAGGTATGAAAGACGAGGCAATGGTGAAGAGGGTGAGAGTGGGAATGGAAATTTGCAATTTTGATGGAGGGATGGAGAGAAGGGTATGTGTGTGTGTGTAAATGAGGGATTGTGAAAAGGATTAAGCAAAAATTATGAAGAGTCTTGTGTGCATTATGTGGACATACTAGGGTCCACCAAAAAATTTGTATCTCTCAATCATGAGCCCAAACAATTATAAAAAACGTTGGAAACAATTCCTCAATTTCAACTTTGTGTTTGTCGCTCGCTAGTTCAAAACTCAATCAAAACATATGCAAAAGTGAAATGAAACAAAATCTTAAGCTTACCTAGAGGTGGAAAATAGCATCCACATACACAAACTCAAGTGAAATATCCAAACTTAAGCTTTTATATGCTATATTAGATATTATTGAAAATCAAGCAATAGTGAATTGGTAACCATGGGTGTTGCCCTTGCAATCTAAACTCCCTAGTTAGATTTGGCAATCTAAACCCCTTGGTTAGATTCTACAGCGAAACTACTTAAATTGTAAATTAAGAGTGACCAAGATAGTCTATTGTGCCCAATAATGTTTGTGATCAACTTGTAAAGTTGAGTTATCCACTACCTCTTGGTAGATTTTTCCTTGCAAGTACAACTATGAAGAGTCCATTTTGTGACTTTCAACATGATTTTCCCATTGGCACTCTCCACAAAACCATTTACATTGGGGATGGTAATGGGATGAAAACTGATGTTGAATGCTTAGCTCCTCCACCAATGCCCACATAAGCTTTCTTCAAAACCCTTGATATCTATTAGAAATGAGCACCCATAGCACTCCATAATGGTAGTAGATGTTATCAAAAACAAATTGGGCTACAACTTGTGCATTTACCTCTTTCAAAGCTTTGGCATCAACCCACCTGGTGAGGTAGTCAATGGCTACGACAACATACTTCTTACCACTTGAAGACTTAGGGAGTGGATAGCTGTTATCCAACCCCGCTTCTTTAACACTAGTCGTGTAAAACATCAGTCACTTTTGTGGCTTTTTGAGACTTGTGTACAACAATTCTCAACACTATGTTAATTATTTAAATAGAAATTTTTATAAGGAAATTATGACCAACATTTGATCTGAGTTGATAAAAACTAGTACTGAGCTAATTGAAGGTCTAAAGGTGTCTTTCCATTGCCATCTTCTACAACTAATTTGTGTGGATGGACAATTTTTTTTAATTTTCTTTTGAGAGTAAATCAAATCATTGTTAAGCAGGCCCAAACTTCTTTGAAAATTCCCTCAATAGGTATGTGATAGATGTACCAAGATTTTTTAACCCACGTACAAAGACTGCCAACATTTTTTACTTCTCCAAGTTAAGTGTTAAACTACTGTTTTACGTAAAATTTATTAATTTTAGAAAATCATTTTTTTTACTTTTTACCTTTTCATATAAATTGTGTATTTAGAAACCTTTTTCATATCTTGAACCCATAATTAAGAAGTTCATGAAATTTTGATGTCATATACAAAAGTTATGTTTCATTTACTAGAATCCTCATGTGAGCCATTTTTTATGTGTTAGCATGGCATTACTTTTGTTGTGAAATACAAGTATACATAAAAACTGTATCGCAATGTTGTGACTAAATAGAAAACACTTGAAGTGAGATAGGCCTATGCTTCTATTAAAACAATAATGGCTAGAGATGTATCATATCTAAACGAGGGGGACATAAGTGATTTGACTACAATAAGGTTGGTTTGCAAACTTATGACATTCAAATGGCTATCATGGCTAGGTTTCAATGTAGGCAACAAAAACCTAAGGATGCAAATTTTTCTTCAAAGTCCTTCTTTAGCAAGTTGAAAGCAAAACATGCTAGACAAAGCATCCATAGAATAGTGGGAAATGTTAGGAGTGTGTTGTCAGACACTTCTACAATTATGGGGGAATGTAATAAATAATTTGATGAAAGCTTCAATGTAAATATTGTGATATATGCGAAAACGGATGCCATGGTTGCAGGCGTGTACATACCTTGCCCATCAGGCGAAGCCAGGGATGTGGCATCATTTCATGTTTTACCACATTTAAGAATGCCTAATTTGCTTTAGTAATTTACAAATGTCAAGTGTTTTGAAGTGGCACGCTCGTTTTGTCTAGAAAGTTCAATGTGGCCGATGCTAGCAAAAAATAGCATGTTTTATGCACGGGCGTAAAAGACGTGTCCAAAGTGATTACCAAGTGGAAAAATGATGTGCAACATTAAGTTTGAGCCCAATGGGTATTTTCCATCAATCTAGGGATTTTTCCCAACTCGATTTGGGCATTTTCCGAACAAAAAGGGGCATTTTTGGGCTTAAAAAGGCTAAAAATGGCCATAAAATGGTCAAAATAGCTAAATAGCTCAAACGGCTACATCATTTCCTAAGTAGAGAGGTAATTTTTAGAGCCAAGAATAAGCTCATTTGGGCATATAATCAAGGAGATACAACCATTCCATTAGCAGGTGCTAGTGCAGTCGTGTGATGCTTCCACTTCATGGTTGAGACTGTGAGGCCTCCAATTAGGGTTTTCCTCCTCAAATAACTACTTGGGCTTCTCTAATGAATTTTTAAAGATTTTACGAAATGGTCACGACGAAGAATGAAAGCGTCAATTTAGGGTTTTCAACAAGTCAAATGAGCACTGCATCTATGCAATTGGTAGTGAGGCTACACCTAATCTTCACACACACAAGAGTTTTGTGATAATCTTGGTTCTTTTTCAAAGTGGAGCTTTCATGGATGGAGTTTTGTTCTCTTTTAGTGTTTTTTTGGCTTCAAATCCTCTACACCTTTCTTGATTTTGCTACCAATCCTCACAGTCAGAGGCCCGGCGCTTTCCTAGTCTCATTGTGCACTTCTTGACAATGTACCATGGGTTAGGTGAGTTAGTATTTACTAAATAAATGCATATCTATGTTTTACTCCACAAATGTAGAAGACGTTCACAAATCCTACTGGTATTTTGAGAAAGGAGGGGAATGAGCTATCGTTTAGGTAGTAAAAATCCCTCCTTCAAGATAGGCTTTCCATCTTGAATCAAATGTCTCTCATAATCTCTTGAAAATAGAAACTCCAACACTTTTCATCTACTACTATGGGTGTGACCCTGTGCAATGCTTTACCCCTCTTTCCCCCACTAACCCATGGTGCAACCCGGCTCTTGGGATGCATTGCAACTAGTCCCCAACATGGGTCCATCCTCTTAGGCATGATTCACACATGCACCCCTTTCAAAAATAGAGAGTCACGTTGAGCTATCAGTTGACTTTTTGTCATCTATTGAATGTTAATTATGCTTTTGATGCTAGATCCTACTCATGCTACTCTCTTGAGTTAAGATTGTACAACCCTAATCGAAAATTTCAATCAATTCTATTACTATGCTCAACACTAGGAGAAACGATGAAAGATGGATAGATGGAATTATTGTCCATGGAGGTCATGAATGACCCACGAGACCAAAGAAAAACATTACAAATGGTTCCTTCTATGTGAGGGTGATCAATACACATCAATTAGTGACTGAGGGCCCATTTTAGGGGTAAAAGAAATGGGATAGAGAAACCTAAGGGGGGTCGTCTAGGAGAAGAGCCGGTTTTAGAGTTTGCAACTCTTGGATGATGGCTACCTCGATAGACTACCCATTTACCTTGATTTCATCCTTCATGTATTTCTTGAATTCACTTGGTTTACTCAATTTGATCATTATGGTCAACAATAGGAGAGAGAGATAGAGAGAGGAGAGATGTCGTGCCCTGCCCGGGAGGTGCCTTGCTTGCTCACTAAGAAATGGATTTCCCTTCATCCTGCACCCAAGATTTTTATGCTCGTGATACGCCCTGCGTCTACACGCAACCTGCTGTGAAGACTGGGCTTACGATGTCTTCATCTCAGGTCCGTTCTTGAACAATAGAGCATGTCTCTACTAGAGGCATTTAAACTCAACCCTAATGTTGAAGCAACATCGTCTGTTTTGGGGAGTGAAGATGTATTGTTTGACTCCTTGGCTATGTTTGATGCTTTAAGAGATTCCTTGATAGTGGACCCTAGTGTCCAAGGGCAGCATAAGGTTGTGTTGAAATCTGCTACTGTATGGAACCATGTTAATGTGTTTCAGAGGAGGGCTTTCGTGCTGTACTTTATAGGGAAACTGTCCAGCATTAGAGAGGTTGCTGGGTTCATTGACCATGGGTTTCATCGTATTGTGGTCGACAAAATCTTTTATTATGGTTCTCTCTTATTTGAGTTCTTGTTCTTCGAGGATGATCAAAAATCCTTTTTGACATCATCTACTATTATTTTGTGGGGCCAAGTAGTTCATGTCCTTCAATGGAAGCCAATAAGGAAACTAAAAGAATATTTTATGAGCAAATGTCCTATTTGGGTAGAATTAGCGGACCTTCCTTCTTATCTTTGGCCCTAGATTACTGAAATAGTGGCCTCCCTAGGGAAAGTGCTCTTTAGCCCAACCATTGATTTTCCCAATAGAAACAAATCTTGTGTCCTTTCGCAAACTTGTTCCCCTCAACATTGGAGACTGAAATGGAGGATGTAGGCAAAGTGGTTTGTATCTGAAATGGGGAAACTTGGCTAACTCATGTTTTCACTATGGGAAGATAGGTCACTTCTCTAAGAATTGTTCTACAGTGAAGGATGACTCAATTGTACTCATCCCTTCTTACCCTGGTAGCAAGAATCTGGTCGCCAGGAATCAAATCTTTGGAAAACCCCTTGTGACCCCCCCAATTGATGCAGCTGCTAAGGGTGCCTCCCAACCAAATGTTCCCCCTCCTACTCCTAAGAATCCTATGTATGACTGTCCCCCTGGCACTTCAGTTAATATCAGATCTTCTGTCTTCAGCCTTCGTCTTCCTGAAATCCAAGAGGGGGGGAAAGGGAAAAGACCTATTGATACAGAGGGGTTCCAAGCCCCTCCCTCCAAGAAAACCTTCAAACCCAAAAATTTGGCCTTAGGGTATACCTCATCCAATATTTATGGCATCCTCAAGGACATTCCCTCACCTAAAACAATAGAAGATGTAGAAGTAATGGTCAAGGACTACCAATAGAAGCAACAGAGGACCCTCCTACTGTGAATTTGGAGATAAACATGCATGATGTGGATGGTGATACCCAGATAGTTGTTAACACACCCAATAATCATCTATTCTTATAATGTGAGGGGAATTAACACTAGGTTGGTAATGGGACACTTTTCTGTCCTGGGACACTTTTATGTCCTGTTAAGTGACCATTTTCCTTGAATTATGTCAAGAGTTTCAAAATGGATTTTGAGGTTCTCTCTGCCTAGAAAGTTGTCTCATGAGCTGAAAAAAACTAGACATCTTTTTCGAATATCAATTCCATCTTTAACCTTGTCCTTGCACAACATTTCACAACCTAAACTGTGTGAAAAAACGGGTCCGGTTTTTGGCTTTTTTCAACTTTTTGCAACTACACCACTCTAGAATTCATGTTTGTGAGGTCTATAATTCTAGAGAACTATCTTTAGTAGTCCTCAACATGTCTTGGTGCTTCTAGGGAGAAATAAATGTTAAAGTTGTAAGTTATGACCAAATTACAGAAATTGTCAAATCCTGTTTTTTAGCCAATTTTAGCTCTTCTATGATTTTTTTGGTGGCTTTCATGATATCCAAATACAGTTTTGATTTTCTATGTCGCATATTGTAACATAAAGCTAATATTCCTTGAGTTTTGGGGCACCTAATACCCTATTTTGCATAGTAGACAACGATGGTTGATTTTTTCAATTATAGAAGAAAACAAAACTTTCTAGTATATCAAGTATAGCTTTTTCAATATTGTTAGTTTCTTGTGACAACTACATGCATTTTGTAGGTAGTAACCATATCTAGTCATAAGGATCAAATTTGGCTAGATATTGAATAGTTTCTATGGGACTCTATAACTCATAATGTTGAACCCAGTTTTTTCATGTTTGCTGTATTTAGCACTTCATGTTTGTCCCCAGGATTCCCTTGGTAAGAGATGTATTATTCTTTTGACATGCTCCATGGATCCTTATGAACCTAAAGGACAATAGGGAACTAAGAAAACATGCATATATTATTTGTATTGAGCGTGGCTATAGAAACTTTGATGATAGGTTTGCAGAATGGTAAAAATTCAACTTTTTTGTACCTATTTCTTTTGGCATTAACACTAGGTTGGTAACCTAACAGGACATAAAAGTTTCCTTTCAGGGTTTTGAAAAAAACCTCCAAAACCATAGGAGATCCACTCATTTTGTAAAATCCTTTCATGAGGTTATAGTTCAAGGTCTACTACACATGGAAAAAATAAGAGACTTGTAAAATTTCTCATCTTTTGGTCACACCAAGCCTCCAAAGTTCATGGACCAGTACATTTTCATCACAACAATCATTTCTTACGTTTTTTTGTATAAAAATAAGATTAGGGATTTTTGTAGGACTTGAGATAAATTCCCTTGTTAACTTCAATGGGTTGGTGATCAGAACATATGATTGCTAGCTTCTCACTCACTCTTTTGTTTTGCCAAAAGAAATAGGTACAAAAAAGTTGAATTTTTACCATTCTGCAAACCTATCATCAAAGTTTCTATAGCCACGCTGAATACAAATAATATATGCATGTTTTCTTAGTTCCCTATTGTCCTTTAGGTTCATAAGGAGCCATGGAGCATGTCAAAAGAATAATACATCTCTTACCAAGGGGAATCTTGGGGACAAAGATGAAGTGCTAAATACAGCAAACATGAAAAAATTGGGTTCAACATTATGAGTTGTAGAATCTCATAGAAACTATTGAATATTTAGCCAAATTTGATCCTTATGACTAGATATGGCTACTACCTACAAAATGCATATAGTTGTCACAAGAAACTAGAAATATTGAAAAAGCTATACTTGATATACTAGAATGTTTTGTTTTCTTCTATAATAGAAAAAATCAGCCATCATTGTGTATTATGCAAAATAGGGTATTAGGTGCCGCAAAACTCAAGGAATATTAGCTTTATGTTACAATATGGGACATAGAAAATCAAAACTACATTTGGATATCATGAAAGCCACCAAAAAAATCATAGAAGAGCTAAAATTGGCTAAAAAACAGGATTTGACAATTTTTGTAATTTGGTCATAACTTACAACTTTAACATTTATTTCTCCCTAGAAGCATTAGGACATGTTGAGGACTACTAAAGATAGTTCTCTAGTATTATAGACCTCAAAAACATGAATTCTAGAGTGATATAGTTGCAAAAAGTTGAAAAAAGCAAAAATTAGGACCCATTTTTTCACACAGTTTAGGTTGTGAAATGTTGTGCAAGGACAAGGTTAAAGATGGAATTGATATTCCAAAAAAATGTCAAGTTTGTTTTAGCTCATGAGACAACTTTCTAGATAGATAGCACCTCAAAATCCATTTTGAAACTCTTGACATAATTCAAGGAAAAGGGTCACTTAACAGGACATAAAAGTGTCCCATTACCAACCTAGTGTTAAGCAAGAGCTTAACCCTCAATGGGTGTTGGACCATCCATCTAGGAGGTGCTCTATCTTCTTGATTGATTCTGCCTTTGGACCTCTTCATCTCGTTAATGTGTATGCATCTAATTTTGCTCATGAAAGAGCTCAGTGTTTGCAGTGGTGTTTGGAGCATCAACTGAATTCAGGGGTTTTCTGGGGTGACTTTAATATGGTCACCAAGATTGAGGATACCACATCAATAGCATCTATAATTGGGGCAAGGGAAGTTACTGCTTAGGAATAGCTCAATGCTAATTGGATGATGTCTGATGCATGGGAAGATAATAAGCAGTAGGCAAGTTTTACCTTCCACTCCCTTTCTCATCAATCTTCTTGGTCTAGGCTGGACAGGATTTATTTCTTGCAGGAGGATTGGCTACCTATTAAAAAAAATGTGTGGTTGATGTATCAATGGTTGTCTCTGGTCACTTTCTTGTGGTGTGCACCTTATCTAACATTGTTGTTGGGTCCTTTAATCACGATCTTGAACATCCTCTTATGATTAACAATAATATGTTAGTTAATAAAAACTTTTAGCATGAGGTTAAGAGTATGATTAAAAGAAATCAAATTGCCTTTTTTCATCCACTATATGTTTGGTTGCATATATGTTCTGACCTGCATCACATTATCTAGAAAATTTGGTAAAAGGGTTGCTTCCCTACAGAAAACAAGGGCAAGATGGCCTAGCAGAATATAGAGCATCTGGCGCATCTGGCTAAAGTCTCTGCACAGTGTCAAAGGAAACTTGTAGAACTGTAGGAAGCAAGGGAAGAAATTAGACAAATTGACCTGCAACGAGCTGAAAGGTGTAGATTTTTATGTAGAGTCTATGCATTGAAGGACTCCAATGATGTGTCAAAGTGGTTTTTAAATAAGTTGAAATCCAAGAGGAAAAGGGAATTCATGCATTGTTTGCAAAAGGAGGATGGTACTGTGCTGGATAATCAGACATGTATGATGCACTTCTATGAGTAATTTCACACTCAACTGATAAATGGACATGCTAATGACGCTTTGGTAGGGAATATGCTATTGAGGACATGCTTCAAACTGTGGATGCATATATTGAGAAGGCTGATGCAAGGAGGTAGGACTTACCTTTTGAGATCTCTTAGATCAAATATGCACTTTCAAAGTTGGGTAATGAAAAAAAACATGGACTCTATTGTATTTCCAAGGAATTTGAAGTTGGCTTTTGGGATGAGCTCCAGGACATCATGATGTGTCTTATAAACTCCTCTTGATCTACTCAATACATGGATCCCTGTTTAAAACAGGGACTTATTAAGCTGCTTCCCAAACGAACTCTCCCAAACCAATTGGGGCACTAGAGACCCATAACAATGATGGACATTGTATATAAATTGCTAGCTAAGGCAGTTGCTAGCAGACTGAACTCTCTCCTTAGAAAATTCATACATAGGGCTCAAACTGGCTTCATTAGTGGGGGTCTATTTTCCATAATATTCTCTCATTCCAGATAGGCATTGAGCATGCTCAGAGATCAAAGCAAGACATGATGTTGTTGCAAGTGGACTATGAGAAATCCTTTGACATAGTGCAGTGTGACTTCATTGCCAAAATTCTTGAGAAGATGGGGTTTGGCCCAAGAATCATAAACTGTATCTTCATGCTTGGTAGGGATGCATGGTCTAGACTGTTGATAAATGGTCAACTGTCTAAGAAAGTCCCAATCAGTCATTCTGTTAGACAAGGTTGTCCACTCAGTCCCTTTCTGTTTACAATGGCCACTCATCCCTTTTTTTGTTATCTTGACTCCCTAGCTGAGCACCAAATACTGTAGGGTCTATCTACAAGTTCTGGTCAAATGCTGGGGCAAGTTTTGTTGATGAAACTTTTGTATTTTTAAATGCCAATAATGTGAATGTGTTAAGATGTATGGCTGCCTTGAATAAATTCTATGTTGCTTCTAGTCTAAAAATCAATATGCACAAATCAACTTTGATAGATGTCACTGTTGGGAATTTTCATGCACTAATATGGGGGGGGGGAGGTTACCAAAAGGGCATATATAGACATCTTGGATATCCCATTGGTGTGAATGTCTCTTAGGCTGATCTTCAACACTGGGCCTTAGGAAGGTGTACTGCAAGGTTGCTGCATGGCACTGTGAGTAATGTCCTCTCCATGTGAGATTGAGAATTATCCATTCTATAATGTTACCTTATCTATGTTTTTTCTGCCTTTTATTCCATTGTCAAAGGGAAATCTGAAATCATTTAGTTCTTTCATGAATCAATTCCTGTGAAATTGCAAGACAGCTTCATCTATTTGGGTGGCTTGGGTTGTGCTGGCTTTGCCTAAGAGCATGGGAGGTTGTGGCATTCTTAATATGGGAGTGCATGCTATTGCCAGTGACGAAGGAAATTTGGAATGGCGGCCTCTACACCAAAACAAACTCCATGGCACCACAAGGGAAATGAGATGAGGGCACCACCTAGTCTTGGAAGCGTGGGCTAGGACCGCTACGCAAAGAAAGAGAGAGAGAGAGAGAGAGAGAGAGAGAGAGAGAGAGAGAGAGAGAGAGAGAGAGAGAGAGAGAGAGAGAGAGAGAGATCTATCACTATGAATGAAGCATTAACCTCAATGTGTGTACAAGGAATGGATAACATCAAGCACTCCCAACACAAATAGCATGTAGATTACTAAACAACAACTCAAGATTTAGCTAAAATCACATCAAGCACTCTCACACACACATAGAAGATCTCTCTAAATTAACGTAAGTAAGACGAGGGGAGGTTACTAGCACAAAACAATTTGTACTCTAGAATGTGCAAAGAATAGAGTGAATGAATGAGCTTTATGGGCTCATGATGAGTGATACAAAGACTCAATGAGGCTGAGGGAGGCTTAAAATTAAAAAGCGGGGGGGGGGGCTCTTTATATAGGCAAGAGAGTGATTAGGAGTGAGGTTAAGATCCAAATTCGATTTGAACAAATGAAGCTTGATTAGGGACATTCCACCAATGAAGAAGCTCCTTCCAAGTGATTTGTTGACCTATTTGCAACTAATTGGCTCCATCATCACTTGTGTTGTCTTCACTCCTTCCTTCATAGCTTGAGTCCAAGAGCTTCCTTATTTTAAAATGTAAAGAATCTACATAAAATCAAGGCATATCTAGTAATAATACAAAGGGGTTGAATGAAAACTTATGAATTACAACAAGATTAAGCATGATTTGAGAGGTGATTAGAAGAGGAATTTGTGATGGTTTTATGAGTTTGAGAGAGAGGAGGAAGGAGGGGAGGGTGAGAAGACTAATGGCTGATTTTTAGAGAAGGACTCAATGTGGAAAAGGAAGGGTGTGTGTGTAAAGGTAGAGGGGGTGGTCTCCACCACAGTTGAAAAAACTGGTGTCCGCCATTTTGGACATATCTCCTAGACCATAGATGTAAAACTTTTTTAAAAATTTGGTCGAAATCTCCAGCTCATCAGCTACAACTTTGATGAAGACAACTTTTCTTGGATCGGAGTGGACGTATTTTTTAAAAATCCATCAAAATCATGTGTCTGTTTCCTTCCTTCACCAAGTCTTCCACCTGGGTCCCATCTGTTTGAATCCTCATATGGCTCCAAAGCCATGATGATATAAGCCACTCATGACCCTTGAGTCATGGGTGCCTAGCTCCACAAACACATCATATCTTTTCTTTTCACATTTACATATTTTCCTTTCCCTTTACTGCTAGGTTCTACCTTTCACCTCCTGTGAACTAGACAAGGAAAAATTCCCATCAAGTCATGTTTTGAATTTTTCCAAGAGGTTGTTCTCACTCTTTCTTTTATTGTAAACCTCTAGAATCAGGGAAAACCAACAAAATATAGTAACCAAAAAATTGTGATAGGCTCGGATCATAGCCCCCCAAAATATAGTAACCAAAAATTTGTGATAGGCTCGGATCATAGCCCCCCGAAACCTGGCTAGAGGTATTTATGCCTCTAGCCTACTTTCTTTGATCTTGGGCTGACCTTATTCTGATGTGATAAGGCTTTAGACGCCATCCATTTGTCCAGGTCTTGTGCATTTTACCATCAATGTCTTGAAGTTTGTAAGAGACATTTTTGAACTTTTTGGTTACCAAGAACGGGCCTTCCCATCGAAAAAGAAACTTTCCATCCTTACGAGTGTCGACGCGATTGTCATATCGAAGCACTAGAGATCCCTTTTTGATGTCTTTAGATGCTAGATTTTTTTTGAGCTTTTCTCTGCGCTTCTCTGCTTCTTGAGAGTAGTGGTTGATGGCTTCTTCACGATCCAATTGTAGCCTCTCTAGATCCATGATCCTTTGATGTACTTTCTCCTTTTGAGAGCCTACCTGGCTACCCAATATTCGAAGACTTGTTAACTTCACTTCAATGGGCAAAAGCGCCTCCTTTCCATAAACCAAATGAAAGGGTGTGTACCCTAATGCGGTTTTGAAGGAGGTTCTATAGGCCCATAGAGCTCCATTCAGGTGTTTGTCCCAATCTTGGCGCCTGGCATGTACCTGTTTGGTGAGAATTTTGCAAATGATTCTATTTACCTTTTCCACCAAGCCATTGCACTGAGGGTAGTAAGGAGTAGAGTGTTGATGTTGAATATTTAGCTTCTGCATGAGTTCTCCTACCAAGTCTGCTCTAAACCCTGGTCCTCTATCAGATAGTATTTCAAGAGGGGTGCCAAACTGGCAACAGATGTGGTCAAAGATGAACTGACTCACATCCTTAACAGTAATTCTATTGGTCGGCATAGCCTCAACCCATCTAGTCATGTAGTCTACTCCCATAATGATGTACTCTTTACCTGACTAAGTGCGTGGTAGAGTCCCTATGGCATCAATTCCCCACTTCTCAAAGGGCCCATATACCTTTATTGGGTTCTGGGGTTCAGCTATGAGCCGTCGTGGTCCTGCTTTCTGACATTCATCACATGTTTGACACCAGTATTTGACATCACGATGAAGACTTGGACAAGTAAGCCCAGCTTGTAGAACATTTCTACTAGTGATGCCATGTGCAAAGTGTCCTCCGCACACATCATCGTGACAAGATTTTAAAATATCTTCAATTTCACTCTTCAAAGGCACTCTCGTAAGCACACCATCCTTACCAAGACAATACAAATTATCCTTTACTGTGCGATACCTGGTAGCCTTCCTAGCTAACCATCGCCTTTCCCCTGCATTCAAGTGTTTAGGAGCCTCTCCTTGCTCCAAAAGGTGCATGATATCTTCTACGTCCTCCTTGCCTTGTTGAAGTGGAAGTTTGATGGCCACTTCTCCCACTATTGACTCATTTAACTTCGATGATGCTAGGTGGTCTGCATCCTTGTTCTGGTCTCTTGGCACATGATGTACTTGTGCCTCCCTAAATCTCCTCATAAGAGCTTTGGCTTCTCTCATTTTAGTAGAGAGACTGGAATTTTTGCAAGCCCATGTACCTTGCATTTGCCTTACCAAAAGCATGGAGGCACCAAAAGCATTTAATCTCTCAATTGAATTATCCGGGCACCAAAAAAGGCCATGAATTAGAGCTTGATATTCTGCTTCATTGTTGGAGTGGACATCTTCTAGAGTGATCCCTTCACCATGGATCCTCTCTCCCAATGGAGATAAGACCACGATGCCTGCAGCTGCCTTATCCTTGGTTCTCTTGTATGCTCCATCAAAGTAGAGGCTATAAGCATTGACCAGAGCCTCTAGAGTTGGAGGTGGTGGAAGTTCCTTTCTCTTCAAATGGAAAACTTTTTCATAGCACTTGTTTGTTAAAATGTCGGCTAGGCATGCTC
Organism: Adiantum capillus-veneris; assembly: GCF_014529385.1. Classification (NCBI taxonomy): domain Eukaryota; kingdom Viridiplantae; phylum Streptophyta; class Polypodiopsida; order Polypodiales; family Pteridaceae; genus Adiantum; species Adiantum capillus-veneris. The sequence continues at coordinate 69,068,578 of NC_140933.1, forward strand.
GAGTTGTTCTTTCAACTTGTATTGTACAATCAAACTCTTGAAGTCGCACCACCCACTTTGCTGTTTTGTCAGACATTTCCATATGTTGTAGTGCATAGGGAAACATATCCTCCACAGTGATAATTACAAACCTCTTTGGCAGTAAGTATGGCCGAAATTTGGTTACCGCAAACATGAGGGCTAACACTAGCTGTTCCATTAGGGTGTAGGCCTTCTCTGTGTTTTCCATGAGGCGGCTAGCAAAATACACAGGCCTCATAAAGGATGTTTTTAGATCTTTTTGTAGGAGGGCAGCACCAATGGCCTCTTCTCCCACACTAGGGTTTACAAAGAATGTTTGTTCCCAACAAGGTTGGAGGATTACAGGAGTGACCCTAACATTTTTTTTATCTCTCTAAAATGCCCATCACTTTCTTCACTCCAAACAAGCGTCTCTTGACGAGTCAGCTGTTGTAGAGGAAATATACTTGGGAGAGTAAGTGTATGAATCTACTCAAATATCTTAGCTTTTGCAAGAAAGAGATTAATTGCTTGATGGAAGCTGGGGAAGGTATATTTAGCAATGTTTCTATCTTTTTAGGATCTACCTCGATTCCATCAATGGACACTACATGCCCCAATAGTGTAACCTTGCTTTCCCCAATGTGACATTTGTCCTTGTTTAGTTGTCCACCCAGCTTAGCTAAACGAGTAAATCCTTCATCAATCTTGCCGAGATGCATACTTTTGGAGCTGTAAATACAAAAGTCATCTATGAAAACCCTTATGGACTTACCAAAGTAAGGTTGGAAGACCATATTCATGAATCGTTGAAAGGTGGCTGGAGCGTTGGTGAGACCAAAAGGCATGACTCGAAATGCAAAACAGCCCCATGGTGTGACGAAAGTAGTCTTTTTCTGGTCCTCCTCTGCAATGCGTATTTGAAAGTAGTCGGAGTAGCCATCACACACTGTGTATCGCTCATGGCCCGCTACTTCATTTAGAATCTCATCTTGAAATGGGAGAGGGAAGTGGTCCCTTTTTGTTGCAGCATTTAGTGGCTTGTAATCCACGCACACTCGCCATTTACCATTCTTCTTTGGCCTCACCACTAGTGGGGAGCCCCATTCTGAATCTTCTACTGGGTATATGAATCCTGCTTCTAAGAGTCTCTTCACCTCGGACAATAGTGCATTTTGTTGCACAACTCCTAATCTTGTTAGTTTTTGTACTACTAGCTTGCTCCCTTCTTTTAGATGGATATAATGCTTCACTGTAGTGACACCTGTAATGTGAGTGTAATCAGAAATAAACAATGATGCATGCTTCTTGAGAACATTTACATAACCCTCCCTTTCTTCTTCCTTTATATCCTTGGATAACATCTTCTCTAGGCTGGCATCCCACACATTCTCCATTTGGATCCTTGGGTTGTCTTCTGATGAGGTAGTTTCCTTTATGGTGACGCCCATGACTTCGAGAGTGCTATCACTCTCTTCACTTGAACTCTCTTCCTCGTCCATGGATGAGGAGCATCCACTTGAGCTCCACTCATCAGCTGACGTCTCTAGTTCAAGGTTCTCTTGTCGCCCATTCTTCAAGTTATAAACCACCTTCCGACTATGGCCACCCAGCAAGGCCTCAACTCCAAGTCTCTTGTTGCCCGATCTTGCCTAGCTCCTATACCCATTAGCCAAGGTCGTCCTAAAATAAGGGGGCATCCTTCTCCCTTCACTGGCATCACATAAGCATCAACCTCTGTAGTGATTCCAAAAACAGAAACTCTCAAAGCTTTCACTACACCCACACAAGTGATAGAGACATTATTGGCCATTTCTTCCCTAAAGTTTGATGATTCTATTACCTCTAAACCCAATTGATGCATTAGCTTTTCTGTCATGACACAAACCTCTGCTCCACTGTCAATGTAAGTTTTTGGAATCCGTTGTCTCTTGATTTGAGCCTCCACCAAAGGCACTATATCCTTGAGACCATAGGCTTTGATTACACTTACTAGCTTACTTCGCTTTGCCCTCGTGCTCAACATTTTTGACCACTATCGTCACAGCTTTGGGTAGATATGAAGTAGTTGTGGCCAAGTAATCTTTGGTCCTTGAGAACTCACATCAGCTGTCAAGTCATAAGGTTTTGTTCGAGATCCCATAGGGAAATCAGAGATGTCATTTTGAGACCTAGTACGGGTCTTTCTCTTCTTGGCTTCATCTTTAGTTGCCCGAGATGTACTTGCTTCATTGCTTGCATCCTTGATTGTTTCTTTACTTACTTCATCTTGGACACGCACACGTTTGATAGGCATTGTAGCCACTTCATCTATCTTCATCTTCCCTTTAGCTATTTCTTCCTGGTTGATTCTGCCCTTCACGACCTCCTCCATCCTTATGATGCTCACATTTGGTTGAGTAGCAGGGGCTTGAGCTTGAGCACGAGGTGGTTGCTAAATTTGAGGTTGTGGTTGCTCTTGTGCTTGAGCTCTAGCACGGGGAGGACTTACTTGTTGTCGAGGACCTCTGACAGGGTAGTCATATCTTCTGGGATGAGGGCAACTATACATGTCGTGGACATTTTCCCCACAATTGTAACACAAAATTTCCCTTTCTTGACTTCGCATTGGTGGCCAATTCCCACCATTCCCCTCAATAGGCCTTCTTGCACCCTGCACAAGATTTACTCTCAAACCCTCTAGCTGGTTTGTGAGATTGTTTATTTGTTGGAGCATATCTTCTTGTTGACCTCTATTGAGGTCTGGTGCATTAGGCACATTTGGAGGTACGTGAGAAGCTTCCATAGTTGTGATATTGCCTCCCAAAGCTAGCTGGCCAGCTTGGGCTTGATAGAGAATCTTTCGATTCTTTTCCCTAGCAATCCTTAAGGCATCTTCAAAAGTATTGGAAATTTTCTCTTTACCTTCTCCCTTAGCAAGGGGTACAAACCTGAGATAAATCGATCCTTTTGGAGGCAATTGGGAGCTCGCTCACCAGGGTTTAGTGAGTCTGACCATTGCCCCCAAATTTTCAAAAAACCTTCCTCATAGGTTGCATAACCATGAGGGTCAACTTGATGAAGGGCCAGAAGCCGTTGCCATAGTTCTTCTGCCGAATTGGCTCATTGAAATCTTCGTAGGAAAGCCGCCTTCAATCCCTCCCATTCAACTCTTTGGGTTGGATCTAGAGCCTGGAACCATACCCTAGCTTCTTCTTTGAGCACCAAAGGAAAAGCTCTCAATTTCCATGCTTCGTCATCCCTCCCAGAGACAAGAAAAGCCATCTCCAAGTTATTCCTCTTAATACAACACAAAGATGAAAACGTCTAGGCCCAAATCATATCTTATTAAGGGTAGAATGAATGGATTGATAGATGCATTAATCTCAGCTAGACGACGAGGGCCTAGTAAGTTCCTTAGGATGTTTTGGAACCTAAGCTTTGTGCTAGCTATTATATGCACAGTTTGTCTAGCAAGAGGTTGGATAGGTCCATATAAATCCCTATGATTCATGGAGTGTGCTTAAAGCAAGATGAAGATGTGAACATCAAAAGATACATTATAATCCAAAATAAGAAATATTATAGGGTCAGGGGACAACAATATCTCTCTCAACCTCTCAGCTTCAAAATAGAAGACCAATCTTTGTTGGAAAAAAATCTTTCTATCAATGTGCACATTCATCCTAATATTCTGAGCTGATTAAAAGTTGTAGAAAATGGGATTATTCATTTGTGCATTAACTACAAACTTCCATGAAACACTTCATTGAAGTTCAGCTCTCTTGGATCCCACCATTTGAGAGATGTGAAGAATTTGCTCACCAGTGATTAGTCTAGCTTTGGTGTGACCATTTTCAGCTTTGTAGAGTTCATAGGGTTCAATGGCTACCTTCTCAACCACCTTCAGCCTTCTTGCTAGTAGTAGTTGGAGTGCATCACCATATGTAGCCTCTTGCCAATACCGCACACCATTGATGTGTAGCTCCCCCTCCAAAAACTTGTTAATACCCGAGGCTGAGAGTGCTTTCACCACTTAGTGTCGAGGCTTCAAAGGAAGTGTCTTCACACTAGCCACGAAGCACTCAACACAATGCTTTGACCTAGGGACTTGATGACTACAAGATTTTCCTTGAAGCAAAGAAGGGTGTATGTAGTTAACTCTCTTTACCCTCATACGTGCCGTTTGTCGATAAAGATGCTTCTTCTCTCGAGCTTCTTGGGAAGACCATAGTGGAAGTCTTGGAGAAGTTGATGGACCTTCCTTCATAGGATTGGCAGAGCGCTGCTTGAGAACTCCTCAGTGGGGGCACCAATTTATGACAAAGGAAATTTGGAATGGCGGCCTAAACACCAAAACAAACTCCATTGCGCCACAAGGGAAATAAGATGAGGCCACCACCTAGTCTTGGAAGCGTGGACTAGGACCGCTACGCAAAGAGAGAGAGAGAAAGAGAGAGAGAGAGAGAGAGAGAGAGAGAGAGAGAGAGAGAGAGAGAGAGAGAGATCTATCACTATGAATGAAGCATTAAACTCAATGTGTGTACAAGGAATGGATAACTTCAAGCACTCCCAACACAAATAGCATGTAGATTACTAAACAACAACTCAAGATTTAGCCAAAATCACATCAAGCACTCTCACACACACATAGAAGATCTCTCTAAATTAACATAAGTAAGACGAGGGGAGGTTACTAGCACAAAACAATTTGCACTCTAGAATGTGCAAATAATAGAGTGAATGAATGAGCTTTATGGGCTCATGATGAGTGATACAAAGACTCAATGAGGCTAAGGGAGGCTTAAAATTAAAAAGGGGAGGGGGGGGGGGGGGGGGCTCTTTATATAGGCAAGAGAGTGATTAGGAGTGAGGTTAAGATCCAAGTGCGATTTGAACAAATGAAGCTTGATTAGGGACATTCCACCAATGAAGAAGCTCCTTCCAAGTGATTTGTTGACCTATTTGCAACTAATTGGCTCCATCATCACTTGTGTTGTCTTCACTCCTTCCTCCATAGCTTGAGTCCAAGAGCTTCCTTATTTTAAAATGTAAAGAATCTACATAAAATCAAGGCATATCTAGTAATAATACAAAGGGGTTGAATGAAAACTTATGAATTACAACAAGATTAAGCATGATTTGAGAGGTGATTAGAAGAGGAATTTGTGATGGTTTTATGAGTTTGAGAGAGAGGAGGAAGGAGGGGAGGGTGAGAAGACTAATGGCTTATTTTTAGAGAAGGACTCAATGTGGAAAAGGAAGGGTGTGTGTGTAAAGGTAGAGGAAGTGGTCTCCACCACAGTTGAAAAAACTTGCGTCCGCCATTTTGGCCATATCTCCTAGACCGTAGATGCAAAAATTATAAAAAAAATATGGTCAGAATATCCAGCTCATCATTTACAACTTTGATGAAGACAACTTTTCTTGGATCGGAGTGGACGTAGTTTTAAAAAATCCATCAAAATCATGTGTCTGTTTCCTTCCTTCACCAAGTCTTCCACCTGGGTCCCATCTGTTTGAATCCTCATATGGCTCCAAAGACATGATGATATAATCCACTCATGACCCTTGAATCATGGGTGCATGGCTCCACAAACACATCATATCTTTTCTTTTCACATTTACCTATTTTCCTTTCCCTTTACTGCTAGGTTCTACCTTTCACCTCCTGTGAACTAGTCAAGGAAAAATTCCCATCAAGTCATTTTTTGAATTTTTCCAAGAGGTTGTTCTCACTCTTTCTTTTATTGTAAATCTCTAGAAGCAGGGAAAACCAACAAAATATAGTAACCAAAAAATTTGTGATAGGCTCGGATCACCAGGAGGGCAACTTTCATAAAATATATACTACAGCCTTGGGCAAAATGTATGTGGGCCATGGTGAGAGCCTCTGTCTGCTTTTTTCATGGCTGCTGGAATTAGACTCATTGGGATAAAATGTCTATTGTTGCATCGATTAAAAAACGGTATTACATTTCAAATATGCTGGTTGTGTCTTGGAAGCAGGTGTTTACTATGTGGATCTGGCAAGGTAGAATGAGATATACGGGTTGTTCTTTGTCTGTTGAAAATTTCTTTTGGAGTTATGTATTTAAAGTGGTGCCTGCTAAAGCTTTAGGAAAAAGTGCCCTTTCCCTTTTCATGCAAGGGCATCTGCTCTATTGGTCAAGTTGTGGACTTTGATTCTCGCTTTAAAACTTTTTTGACATCTAGAAGACATTTTAGACTGCAATATGGCTTCAGAATACCTTGGAATATGTTGTGTGCCTCTGTTAATCATCTGCAAGTTCCTATTAACGTTGAAGATCAATACAGATTCAGAGATTGGGCCTTTCCTGCTTCTCAAAAGAACTGTTGGACTACTCAAACCAATGACTTCTACAGAGCTTTGCTTCCCTAGGGACATTACAGGACAGATGTAGTAAAATATGGAATATGAACAATGACAAGGATTGGTGGTCTCAACTGTTTGTAAGAATTTGAAATTGTAAAGTGATTTTCAAACTTAAATTATTCTGGTGGAGATGTATACTGGGGGGCTTCCCACTACTGAAGTCATGCTTAAAAAACAAATTCGTGATGCTAAATGTCAAATATGTGGAAAATTAGAAACTATTACACATGTATTTTGGTCCTGTGCTGTGGTAGCTAAATGGTGGCAGTGGGAAAAATTCTGGTGACAATCAACTTGAGGTGTCAAAATTTCTATGTTTATGTGTACATTTGCTTTGCTTTCCTCTGATGATGATGCCATGTCTTCTTTTTGTGGTCTTTGAGTGTATGGTTTTTGTGGCTTATCTGGGATATGAGGAACAAGTCTATGTATGAAAAATTTGGCATGTTTGCTAGATCCTTTTCTCTAGAACTCATTAAAACACGGATGATGGAATATCCAGTGTCAATCAACAAAGATGATCTGAGAAGGAGATGTATATGGATTCTATAACAGCTGTGAATATGTAACATCAATTTTCACTAAAAAGAGAAAGAGAGAAATAGAGAGAGACAAAGAGAGAGAGAGAGAGGGGGGCGACAATTTTACTCCACAAATCAAAGCCTTGCTTTTGTATCTTATTAAATTCATCAATCCAACCTCCCCTCAAGTCCACAAGTTGTGGACCCAAAACTCTTTCCATAGTGACTTCCCCTTCCCCTCGTCATCTTCTTGGTTTACTTTGGCGTTTGATTTTTGTGCCATTTGTCTTCTTGGGAGGATAAGGGTTTAGAGACTACTCTCCCCCTCTTTTTCGTTGCTTGGAGACTTTTTTTGGCTTTGATACATCAACATTAATGGTTTCCTTGTAGACATCTCCGATGTCATTTGATTAGTGGGTATACTAAGGGTTTTGTAGGCGGACAAAGGTCTAACTATAGATGCATGAACATGGTGTCAAGAAGTGTGTATTGTGTCTAGAAAGCATTGGGTCTTTGACTATGAGACTTTGCAACAAATTCAAGTGAGTCTTGGATGTTTTGAAGCAAAATACACACTTAAAATGAAAAAAAATCCATTCATAAAATCTTCACTCTAGAAAAGAACCAAGATCAACCCAAAACTCTTGTGTGTGTAATAATTTGGTGTAAAATCACTCCCAATTGCACAAGAACAGATGCGTCTCTGCCCTATCAAAAACCCTTTCTTCGTCCTTTATTTTTTTTTTGAGGCCGTTTCATGTAATTTTTAGCAGCTCCATGGAAAAGAGGACGCACAGTTTTTAGGAGACAAAACCCTAATTAGACCACCCACTCACTCAAATACAAGGTAGGAACACTACGAGATTGCACTAGCACACCATATAAGTAACATGTGTATCCCTTTATAGAGAGGCTCAGAGTTTTTTTCTTTACACAGCTTCTCCCTTCTTAGTAATCACACGCACAATTATCGATGTGTCGTTTTGAGTTATTTTTTGTGATATTTGGGTCATTTTTAACACTTTTATGGCAATTTTTAAAAATACTCATAAAAAGACCAAATTAGCTGGAAAAAATCCCTAAAATTGTGGCAAAATCCCTTTGGTATCAAATCACATTTTTCACTTTCTAAGAGCTTTAGATGCATCATTAAGGGCTATGTACAAAACCTAGATCATTCAGATTGAACTTTCTAGGCGAAATGAGTGTGCCATCCTAATGCACTTCACATATATACATTGCTAAATAAAATTGGGCATGATTTTTTGTGATAAATCATGCAACAATGCCATGTCCAGGGCCTCATCTTCTCGAAAAAGCATGCACATGAATACAACAATTGCAAGCCTAACAGGTGTTACAACGGTGGAGAAGAGGGTCATTATGCACCAGATTACCCCCATCTGCCTAGAGAGAGAGAGAGGGTGTGTACTTGTTGTTTGGCATAGGTAGTGGAAAAGGGTCATTTATTGGCCAAAGAGAGAGGGATTTCAGAACACTGTGCCACCAACTCTAATAGACAATGGTGAAGTCCCTAGGGTGAACATCATTAAAGTGGACAAGTAAGATGTGGATGTTCCAGCTAACAAAAAGGCGAGAGGTGAAAGTGAAACAAAGAATGAGTGCGACACCAAGGATCACATAGCCTAGGAGAAAGTGTACAAAGGCAGGGTGCATTCAGAAACCAGTAAAAGAAGTAGATGTTGCAATATCAAGCATACGGACTTTTAATTGCGACGTGGTTATCCCAAGTATGACATGGTAAGTGATGTCCATAGTCAAAAGTCTAACATTACATTTGGGCATCTATTGGCTTTGAATCCTAAGCTAAGAAGGTAGTGGTCCACGAGTGTTAGCACAAGGCTACCAAGAGCTACATGTAATATGCATGCGGTGAAAAATATGGCCTTAAGTGTGGAAAGTCCAGCCGATGTTCTTTCTCTTGTGGATGTTATCGAGAAAAGGATGCATGTAGAAACTTATATAGGTAGTGGATGTTTGTGTCATGATGAAAGTAGCTATGAGAGAAACAAGAGTCAAGGTGGTGGCTAAATCTAATGTGTGCATGAAGATGGTCAACCATGCTAAAGATAACTGCTTGGGCATGGCTCAAGACATGAAAGTGAAGGTGATGGGCATAGAGTGCCTAATGGACTTATTTGTGATGAAAGAAGGTGACAATGCTAACCCTATCAGCCAAACTGGATTGGGAGAGCAGGGTATTTACCTTGTGTCACAAGGAGAAAGAGACAACTACCACTAGATTTGAGACCAAGGAGGTCCATTTCCACCCTGTGGAAACAAAAGATGAAGATGATGCAAAAACAAGCTATGAGTATGAGACCAAGATGGCCTATGTTGAAGGCTACATTGATATAGAAGAGGAGGAGATCAAAGATGACATGTTGAATATTGATGTTGACTTGTTTAGTGTCACCATAGAGGAATTTCATACAAAAGAGAAGTTGCTACCCCATGTTCATGGAATAGGTGTGGAGGAAGTAGAAAATATGTTGAGGGAGGATCTGAAAAAGCAAGAGAAGGAAAGATATGTTCAACTGTGTGCCCCCTATCTCAATTTTTTTTCAACAAAATACAAGGATCTATGAGCGATGAAAGGAGTGGATCATAGGATTGCACTTAAGGAGCGGTGCAAGATGAGAGCTCATAAGTTAATAATCGTAGGGGAAACTCAAAAGGAGGCCCTATGGAAAGAGATAAAAAAGCTACTAGATGTAGGTATCATATGCCCTGTGAAGGAGTCAAAATGGGTTTGGCTATTGGTCATAACTTCAAAGAAGAATGGGAAGTAGAGAGTGGGCATCAACTGTACAAGGCATTGAATGGGGCTACCATGTGAAAGCCGTTCCAGGACAAGAACTTAAACCAAGTAATAGGTCATGAAAGGTACTCAATTATGGATGGGTTTTTAGGGTTCTTCCAAATAGGGATCCCGTTTGAAGACCAATTGAAGACAATGTTCATTTCTCCTTGGGGATGTTTTGTCTATCACAGGATGCCATTCAATTTGGTGAATGTGTATGCTACCTTTTAGGATTTAATGAACAGGGTGTCCTGGCCATATTTGGGAAAATGTATTGGGGTGTTTATGGATGATATCGACTGCTATAGCTCTAGGGTGGAGCATTTGTCAAAGCTACAATTGTGTTTTCAAAGGATTGATAAGGAAGCTGATCAATTGAACCCCAAGAAGTCAAAGGTAGCTTAGCCATTAGGGAAAATCTGGACTCTTAAAGGAGCCCTATAAGGAGGTTTGACTTTGCCTCTCTTGTTCAAAGTGGGCAAGGGCCAGTGAAGTACATAACCACTTTTTCAAAACCCTAACCATCATATCATTGCAAAGATGTTAGAAAGTAGGTTATAAATCCCCAAACTCCAACAAATTTGGCATTGACTTGTAGAAGTTATGGCCTCCCTAATGAAGATGAAATGTGGAGAGAGATTTCATCTATAAGACAGAGTTGTCACATCAAAAAATAGAATCTTCTAGAATATAAAGAATCTGATGGCATGCTATATATCAATGGATAGATCTCAATTAGTAAATTATTAATCCAAAAGGTATGATAAGTTTGGATTTCATTTGTAAAAGTTTTATCGTGCACTTGTTTTGGACAAGACAGAGAAAGTTTCCTTATAGGGCCTCTTTGAGAGTCCAGATTTTCCCTACTCCTCAGGCACAGTTCCTAGGTCATGTGGTGTTGCAAAATAGAATAGAAGTGGACGCAAAGAAGGTTAAGGCTATAGTCAAGTGATGGAGCCTCCATCAGGTGCTCAAGGTTTTTGACCTCCTTTGTGCATAGGTTGAGATATTTGTCGAGGTTGTTTTGGATGTTGTCACAGTATGTGTATCCTCTTCAAAAGAGGGCTTAGCAGGTGCATGGTTTCAAGTGGGATGAAGAATCTCAAGAGTCTTTTGATAGGGTAAAAAATATTTTGTGTCAATTATCAACAGTGTGTCCTTCCAATCCTAAGGGTGATTTCTATGTGGCCATGACAGTTTGTACTATTTCTATTGCAACGGTGTTGCTACAATAGGTAGGGAGAAGCTACAAGCCAATCTACTTTGAGAGCAAGGTGATAAGTCACGGGGAGACGACCTACATCAAAGCGGAGTGGTGTGTGATGGAATTAGTTTTTGCTTGCATTAAGTTCAAAGTGCATCTCATTGTACGTAATTTCTATGTGTTGATGTCTAACAATTTATTTCCTGAAGTGGTGTTGCATTTAAATCTAGGGAAGCGAATTACGGAGTGGGTACTAGAGTTACAAGAATCCGAGTATGAATTTAAGATTTACCACACTAGTGAGCCTTACTTGGCATATATTTTGGTCAACAGGGTGTTCCTTTGATGGTCTATCCAAGGGTGGTGCGAGATGAAGTTTAAGAGGAACCAGAGCTACTAGAAGGGTTCTTACCAAGTGTTTTGATGGTGCATATTGAAGGGTTGTATAGAAAGAAGAAGGTGGGGTGGTGATATAGGATCCACAAAACAAAGTAGTCTTCCCAAAGGCTTACAATCTAGAAGATATTCACACCAACAACGAGATAGATTACCTCACTCTTCATTTGGATCTAAAGCAGTGTGTGAAGTTTGACATTCCAAAGATGGTGGTGAAAGGTGATGCATTGCAGGTCATCAATCAGCTTTTAGGCCAATGGCAGGTAAGCTGAGATTATTTGAAGCATTGCTTTTTTTCCATTAAGAATCTGCTAAAGTTATTTGAAGCAATTCAATTTAAGCACGCCAAGAAAGAGCAAAATCAAGAAGTGGACCAACTAGCCATTAGAAAATTTTGGAGGTCATTTGGAGGGCCTTCTAAGAAAAATCGAATTTTGACTTTATCTCTCTAGAAAATAGGTGTGGTAAAAGCAAATGTAGATTTGGAATAACCATTCAAAAAGTGTACTTACAAGTAGATTCTTGCCACAGTGTCATAACCGCCGTGATGATTGAAGAATATATTGTTTTCAGTTGCATTTAATGAACGTCCTAGAATTGGAAGGAGTTTCTTGTACATGGAATGTATGACTAAAGGAAATAGGACGTATCCTTCCAAACCTGCTCTCTCCTTACTCTCTCACTTTTTGTGCGTTGACCTTAAAGAACTCCTCCCTTTCTATCCTTGTTTCACACATGGCTTCTTCTTCCACCCCCACAAATGTCATCCTTAAAAGACCCTTCTATCATCTACACATTGACCTAGATCCCCAATATACGCCACTGTGTAGCGAGGCAAAACTAACATCAAAGTGACACCGATCATGACAGAGAGACTCAGAGAAGAGGGAGCAAAACACTTAGATGTTTGGAAAAAAGGCTCACTCTATCCATTGAATCCCATGACAAGTGCTTTCCCAGCATTTTCAAATCCCACTAACTTATTGACCTTTGCAGGTAATGGAGGGAATGGATTTCTTGCCTAATGTAAAGCTCTAAAAAATAAATCAAAAACTTATAAAGACATGGTGAAGCAGCAAGCAAATGATATTTAAAGACTTTCAAACTTGCATCATGAGGACCAAAAGACTATAATGCAGAGCATACAAGAATCACACGTCTTGCAAACAAAGGTACGGTCATACAAAACAAAGAGACAATGTTAGGCACTCGTGTGCGGAAGAAGAAACTACAGAATCTTGAAATGTTGAAGGTAGGCTCTGGCGGCCTTAAGAAAAGAATCCAAGCATTGAGGTGAGCATTGTAAATTGTCTAATTAATTTAAATTAATCTAAGTAATTATTTATGTTAGTTATGCTTTTTTTGTAGAGATTCCATCTATTCAGACAAAGAAAACATAGACCCGAAGGCCAATGTAGGAAAGTAGTTAAAGCCATTCATTACTAGTGGTCTTGCAAAGGATATCATGCATGACAAAAAGTTTAAGGTTTTGCAACGAGATGTCATTGACAGATTCATTTCAAAGAATGAAGTGCTTGCCAAGCATATACAAGGTACATTTGGACTCCCTTGGAGTTAGTAAAAGAGGTTACTCAGCTATTCAACAGTCTATCTCTTCCATGTTTGTGAAGAAGGGAATAAAGTCTAAGCTTTTACCAACAGCTGCAAGTGTTTAAAAAGAAAGACTACAGCTCAATATTGAACAAACAGACTTCATTGGATGTCCATTTTAAAATCAAGATATTTATAGCTCACAGGGAACTACTGTCACTTATGATGAGTACAACAATATCTTCATGGACCTCACTTTGTTGCAAACTAGAATGGTAGAATTCTACAATATCACATTTGAAGAGACAGGTGGAATTCTACATTTTGTTTTGAAGCTAGATGAGTGTAAGATTCTTGAAGAGAAGAAGCTAGAGCGAGTTACAATCACATTAATGAATAGTGCCCTTTCCGAATGTCCCACTGATGACCCTTCATACTTCAATGTTCAATCAGAAACAAACATATGGTGGCTTGGTGCATTTCAGGTAATCGAGTTATCTCCAATTTTGCAGCTCTAGCAAGCCCTCTATTGTACCTAAATTTTAGATTTATTTTTCGTATCTCATAAGGATTGATCTTGCAGGTAAAGAAAGAAGACCATGACATTTTATTTTGGGTTTTCCATCAAAACCGTATTCCAGATATCATTGATAGACAAATGAATCAAGGAGAGGTATTGGTTGTAGATGGGACAGAAGACTTTCAAGTTCAATGGCATCTTGCAGGTGACCTCAAAGCACTGAATTGTATGTTTAATTGTGGAATGGGTGCCATGGCAAAGTCTTCATGCTTGTATTGCATGGAGCCTGCAAAAGTGATGGACCCAAAGTGGTGGCGAAAGGCTCCTACTCATCACAATCAAGACTCTAAGTTTTGACCAGTTTTGGATATACCACTTATTAATGTCCATATTTGTACATTGCTAGTCTCTGCCGATTTGTAGAGAAGTTGGTATATCTATACATTGGGTTTGCTTGGAAAACCAAAAAGTCATCTGAACGACAAGTCGGGGCTCTAGAGGCTTTGGAACTAGTTTTGTCAGATATTGGTCTACATGGGGGCAATGTGAAAATACAGTGGTACGAAAAAAGGTCAACCAATGAGAAAGATGTACCGTGCAAACCATCCATAGGTGGGGTCAAGGCACGCCGTTTTCTATCTAAACCTAAAGGTATGAGAGATGTGAAGCTAACAAAGGGAGGGAGAGTATATCACTCTACCTACATTAGCAAAGTTGAGTATATGCACTGGAAAAAACTTCATTTAGCACTGAAAGACCAAGAACCAATAACTCGCAGTGCAAAGGGTGATGTGTGGCGTTCCATTGACATATTATTTCAAATGTGTGAGAATGATGATTGGTCGCAGGATAATCTCAGCAAGTTTACATAGAACCTTTAGCTACTACTGAAAAAATCCTTTAAGACAGCATGGATTGACACTCAAATCACTCATTACATGGTAAATTCAAAGCACCTCATATAGTCTTAGTACTAATTTTGTGTTTAAAATTCTAAATAAATTTCCTCTTTTGCAGCACATTATTTTTAATCATTTGCCATACTTCATCCAAAAGTATGGGAATCGAGGTATATTGAATACCTAGGGCTTGGAGAAGTCTCATTACATGGCTAGAAATGCCTACTTCAGGCACACACATCATGGAGGCTCTCGAAATAAGGCAAACAGTCTGAAGGAGTTACTTCAATGTTTTTATCGCAGAATCATTCATCGCATACAACAAAAGCAAGTATTGGCCTCTTCATCAACCGTACATGCGATCAGACATTTGCAACTTCAGAAAAGAAAGAGAGCAGACGCATTCAACAACTCAAGTGCTCTTGAAAGGCAAATCAGGTGGACAGAGACAATGCAATATGCCAATCATCGGTGTAACAAGAGAGTTAGAGTTTAGATGATTAGATGTACCACAAAGTCCTGTAGAATTAAAGTCAATATGTACCAAAACTATTTCAACATTTTGATGATTTGGAAATATCCTTTGGAACCTCACCCTTGTATCTGATCATTAAATGTTTGCCATACTCTAAGAGTTCAGTAGGGTTCTCTTTCCCTGAAGATAATTCCATTGTTGTGTATGTGTAGTAATATGTTGCACGGCCCCCAGTATCTCCTGGCGAGTAACCAAAACATTCTCTCCCAAAAACCTTCTCGACGAGGATAACTTTGTCAGCATTTTGTGGCAGCATTGAACCACCTAAGAAGCGAGATAATGTCTTGAAATCATAGGTTGCAGTATTCCCCTCTTGTGACATTCTGTGGTGGAAGATTAGGATGGGTGCCTTGCATAAACTAGGAAGATATTGTCCTAGAGCTGCATCCCTACCACAGAATTGTTTTCGACGACAACGAAGAAAGTCATCCGTTTCAGCAATCCATGACTGTAAAAAAAAGAAGTGTTTGTGTATGTGTGTGTGTGAGAGAGGGGGGGGGGGGGGGGGGGGGGAGGGGAGGATTTTATACCATGAAAATCTCATCTTGCAAAAAAATATCAATTCCTTCCATAGGTTGACTGATCCGGTTGACTCATGCGCTGGTCACTTAAACCAATCCTCCATATCCTGTTTACTAGTTGATGGCTTAAGATTATTTTGAATAGTTTGAAATGTGGCTTCATCAGGAAGGATTTCTTTGTACTTTTCTTCCTTTTCAAAGCAGATTTTAAGGTAGTCTAGTGGGTTACTGGAGATCTCCATTGCCTTGTCATCACTACTATCATCTGAAACAAATCCATTCCTTTCCTCCTGATACTTGGAGATAGTGGCCATTGCAAAGTCCTCCCGCAAACAAAAAATACTTTGTATATCATGAAGGAAAATGTATGACCTATCTCCAAATTTAAACTCTGGCACTCCTGGTAGCATTAAGGTGGCTTGCCCCTCATTGAAACCTAACACATCTAGAGGTAGCTTGATATTTGAGGTTTTCACTTAGAGAAGATTGCTTCGTTTCACCTCTTTTGCTTCTTCTTCAAGATCAATGGACTCTTCTATCTCTATCACTTCAATATATTCCTCATTATTTTCCTCTTTTTCATATGTTGTTGGTAAATCTTGTTCCTCCATGACCTCCTTAGGATCTTTCATAAGACTTGTAAATAATCCATTTAAAATTATTAGAAATCCAAAGGATTCTTGAATCAGCTTGCACTCCTGTTCATGTAAGTTGCACCAATGGGGCCTTTACATAAGAGGCAGTTGATTATACTTCTTGTAAGGCTGCCTTTTAGGATCATAGTCTTTTAAATGTAATACCACCATTTCACCAACATTGATCCTACCCTCTTGAGTGTGAATCTCAAACTTCTCTTGTTCCAGCTTCAAGTTTTCACTCTGTTCAGCTATAAACACATCAAGATTAAATGAAGCATTAAAAAAGTAGGAGACCAAATCAAACTTATCACCAGCCCCAGACGAAACTGCAAAATCTAAAAGCCTTTCATCAATCACCGTAGGGTCTTCATAAATAGTTGTCTCTTTTTTCTTTTGGATTGCTACAACACATTGGGCACTCTACAAAGTAGGTGTTGAAAAATCCACTTCTCTCTTAAGTGAGTTGGGTAAAGTAAATTTTGGAGTAGAACGGGACTCCATTTCTACAGATGGGTCAGTATCAGGCTCCTCCAAACTAATGGCAGGCTCTGCAGCAGATATATCAATGGGTTCTGTGAAGTCTAGATTCCTCTTCATTGATGTTTTCAACAGCTTCGGCAGTCTTCTTGGAAGGTTTCCTTGGCCAACAATGCGCGCGCAATCTATTTTCTACCTCTTCCTCCTATGTGATCTTAAACCTGCCATTTATTTGATACTCACAAATATAAGTTTCAACAACATGTATAAAAAGAAGAGCACCAAATGATCATATAAGTTTTGAACAAACTATAGCCAGGTATCTCACAACTATTACCAACTAATCATATAGACTATAAAATAAGATGATTACTATGGATTAAATGCAAAACTAGGTTATATTTGTGAAGAGTAAAAGCCATACAAGTGGATCACGGTGTGCAGAGTATATAAACAAAAATCTACACAGTTACAGGTGCACCGTGATCCACTTAATGGGCTTTCATAAAATAGAATAGCTACCAAAACATCAAAGCAATTTTATTTTTAAAAAAAACGTTTGTACAAAATCAAAAGAGGATCACGGCGCGCGGAGTATGTAAACTAACATTAACAACTCTGTTGGTGCGCCGTGATCCACTTAACAGGCTTTCATGCATTGAAATACCTACAATATTATTCTACAAAAAATTCCTTTGTAAATATCAGAAGAGGATTACGGCACGCTGAGTATGTAACCGAATCGCCATAATGTTACTGGCGCACCATGATACAATGATTGCTTTTGAATGGTGAAATGATCTGTTACATTTTAAATTAAAATCACTAAACACAACTAAATTAAGGACATAATGAAACTGAAGAGATTGACTTTACCTTTTCCAGGACTAGCCATTGTTGTTGGAGTAGAGGTTCAGGACTTGGAATGTAGTTTTGGGTCTTCAAAGCTTCTGATTCCTGCGCCTTGAAGGATGAAGATGTCTTCTAAGGTGTCTCTTTCTCACTCCCTCACTCTCTCTCTATCTCTCAAGCCTCTATCTCTGTCTCTCTCGAGGTCTGTAATTTGCTTGACCACACGAGTTAATCTCTCTCTCTCTCTCTCTCTCTCTCTCTCTCTCTCTCTCTCTCTCTCTCTCTCTCTCTCTCTAGCCTCTATCTCTCTCTCTGGAGTGATTCTCTCTCTCTTCTCTCCCATTTTCATGCAATAATAGATATTACCGTTGGAGTTTTTACAATGCGAGCTGCATATATTGAGCACGTGCTACAAGGAAATGCATTTAATGGATGGTACGACCAAATAAGTGATTTTTAGCAACCCAAAAATACGTGTACATTTATAGTAACAAATTCACACTTGATTTCGTGATGAGAGAGAGAGAGAGAGATAGAATGAAATAGAAACCGCTAACGGAAAAGATGACCTTTGCGAGAGATAGAGAGAGAGAGAGAGAGACAGCTAACGGAACAGATGACCTCTGCGAGAGATAGAGAGAGAGACAGCTAACAGAAAAGATGACCTCTGCGAGAGCAAGAAGGGGAGAGAGAGAGCTAACGGAAAAGATGACCTCTGCGAGAGATAGATAGATAGATAGAGAGAGAGAGAGAGAGAGAGAGAGAGAGAGAGAGAGAGAGAGAGAGAGAGACACCTACAATCGAGACATCCTCTGCAACCAAGGCGCAAGTCTCCTACACGCGTTTTCTTCCATTTGAATTCTACCAAGAGAGTTATTTCCATGGTGGTTTTTAAAGATGAAGAGAGAAAAAGAGATAAAAAGAGAGAGAGAGAGAGAGAGGGAGAGAGAGAACTAGAGGTTCTGATTGTCTGCTGGGTTTGAAAGAGAAAGACAGAGAGAGATCAAGAGGGAGAGAGATGGAGATAGAGTGTGAGAGATAGTATTTTTGAAGCCTTGCTTGGTTTGAAAATGGAAGATACATGGAGAGAGAGAGAAAGAGAGCGATCTCACAAAATGGATCATGACGCGCGATAGACTGTTCTCTTTGCTTGTTTTTGTGCCCGCATGTCGTGATCCATACAAAGAGAGAGAGAGAGAGAGAGAGAGAGATAGAGAGAGAGAAGGTGTCCTAGAAAAACTATTGAGGCTTGTTGCTTACAAGGCATGAAATAGATCACAAAATTTTCTCCATCCTCTTGTGGATCACGACGCGCAATAAGCTACTAGTCTGGCTTAAAGATGAGCGCGTGTGCCGTCATCCACAAAAAAAGGGGGGAGAGAGAGAGAGAGAGAGACACACACACACATACACACACACACAGAGAAAGAGAGAGAGATAGAGAGACCGTCATCCACAAAAAAAGGGGGGAGAGAAAGAGAGAGAGATAGAGAGATAAGTAGAGAGATAAGGACAGAGAGGGGAGAGAGAGAGAGAGAGAGAGACATAGAGAGAGATAGAGATAGTATTCTACATCTCAAGATTACTACTTTACACTCAATTTAATAATCAATAAAATTGGGGCTTGTTGCCTAAAAGGCATGAACTAGATTTCAAAATTTCCTCCTTCCACTTGTGGATCATGACGTGCAATAGGCTATTAGCCCATGTTATACCTAAGCTCGCGCATCGTGATCCATAGAAAAAGGGAGAGAGAGAGAGAGAGAGAGAGAGAGAGAGATCCTTTGCATTTTTCTCTTCCAATGGAATGGCAAGAACCAAGGCTTGCAAAGAAAGCATGTGGAAGGTTTGCTAGTAAGAAGAAAACTTCAGGTAAACCAATGAAGATATTGAAGGGACCAAGAATGAAGAATATTCAAAGAAACATGGGTTTATTTAGGGGGATCATAAAAGCTCAGAAATGTATTGAGCTTTGTGTCCCTAAACTTCCTTTCCAAAGAGCAGTAAGGTAAATCTGTGTGGAAGCATGTGCTGGTACAATGAGATGGAAGGTTGTTGCCCTGATGTGTCTTCAAGAAGGAGCATAAGATTTTTTAATGGAGTATTTTAATGATATTACCATTGTTACTACTCATGCTCCCTGGGTGACAATAATGAACAAGGACAATGAGACTCTCAAGAGAGTGCATTGGAGATATGATATGCTCCTTATCCCTAATGAGTTTATTGATCCCAAAATAATAGATATACTCCTAATACCACCAGGCTGCCGGGATCATGGGGTTAAGATTCATGAGGTTACTCATGATGTGAACACCAGGGCCAGAGCTGAGCAAGAAGAAAGACGTCACTCTGAAGTAGAGAAGTTAAAGAGGATACAGTCTGCTGCTACTAATGAAGAGGCCCAAAGGAGAAATTATGGGCAAGTTACCAAAGAACTAAATGAAAGAAACAATGATATTCTGCATTCCAGGAGAGATGGATTGTTAGCAACCATTTCCCTTGCTGATGGTAGTAGGAAATTAGCATTGGATTCTGTTGACATTGGGATATTGAAAGATCCAAATGCACAAATTACCGAACCTATTGTTTATTTATGCCTAAAATAAGTGCTCTTTTCTACTTTTAAGATCCTTTTTTTTTTGGGATTTGGCCTCTAATTAAATCCTTGTTTCTAATTGTAGCTTAATAAAGAGCCAGCTCCCTCAAGAAACCCATACTGAAATATATATTTTAGATCCACAGTTGTTTGTGCCACTCCGAATAAAAAACACCCCTCATGGCACATTGGAGAGATAGTTGGCCCACTATCCAATGCTTGAGGTCACAACTCTGGTGTTGCCATACGAATCAAATAATCATTGGAGTCTTGTATGCATAGAACTGGACAAACAAGTGGTATGGACTATCAACTCCATACAACCAACACATTCAGAGATAAGAGTGTAAACACATTCAGAGATAAGAGTGTAAGTGTTGATAAAATCTTTAGTGTTTATTTGGGGTATGGTTGATGACCTGAATATTGTTAATAACAAATAACCTTCATTGTTCATAGATGTGTAAAAATATTATTTCATGTCTATAGAAGGCTCTGTGGAAATCATGAACTCTACACGTCCACCTTTAAAGCTGTAAAAGTGCCTACCTAGTCAGAGAGATCCAAATTCCTGTGGTTGGAGATGTCTTCTCCATGCAGAGTACATACTCCATAGTTTTTTTGCTTTGAATCCATTTATGTCAAAGGTATTTCCTTGCTATGGTTTGGACCAACTTGGTGCTATTATTAATCAAAGTATTGACCACAAGTTAACCTAATTTTGCAGAATTGGAATATTTACAAAGGTACCTCACTTCAATGATTCAACATCTACTATCTCTTTCAACATCAAGAGTTTTAGATGCAGAAGATAGTTTTGTTGAGGACCATATTATAGCTTTAACAATGACCGGTGAAGAGGAAGTCATGCTAGTTTCCACCACTGGAAACCAAATCCCTAAAACTGACCCCATATTAGAAAAAAAGACATCGGCAAGCTTTGCAGTTGGAGCGGCTGAATCCAAAGTTTGGGTTGATCAATGTGAAGTAGACCAAGCCCTTGAAAATGCAGATGTAAAATTCTCCTCAAAGAGGAGGAATGCAAGAGAGGTTCTAGGCCAAGCAGAGGAGGATAAGGGAGTGCCTATTATTGTGGCACAAGATGTAGGTCATGATCAAAATTAGGGAGTCCAATCTCCTGTAATTGCAGATGTGAAGATCTCTTCAGAGCCGAGAGAAGATATAGAGTGTCTTGACCATGTAGAGGAGGAGGCCAATATTGCAAATCAAGGCCAGGAACAGACAACAGAACAGGTTAACCATTTGGCCATGGAAACACAAGAGTCATGTACTGCACAACCACAAGAGGTGGATACCCTTGGCAATATTGACACTCAACAACAAAATGTCAACATTAGAAATGACCAATATGGACTCTTGCTTCAAGTAGATATGGTTGTTTAGATAATATCCAGTTTACTTAAATAATATACGCTTTTTTGTTTCTAACTACTTATATGTATGCATGCAATGATTGCAGAGATTGATTATCTTGGATCTTAATGGATTTTTGCTGCTACGACAGCCATCAATGTACATATAGAGTTCTCCGATTTACATAGTTTCCGCTTGGTAAATGTCAGAGTATTAATTCGACTAGACGCAAAGGAATTTTTGAATTTTTTGATTCCACGGTTTAGGGTTGCTATATGGTCTTCAATTCAGGCCCAAAACCTGAATCCCCTTGTTACCATAGTTTGAAATTTGGCTAAAATTCAGAGATTGGATTTTTATTTTGTGTATAGTCAAAGAAATTGTAATAACCATGGGGGGACAATTTCCACCCAACTAAAGCTAATGTATCGCTTTTCTACAAGCCCTTTGAAGAGATCAGTGTGCCTTATGATGCTCTCAATACTTTGTTGATTGATGACACACCACATAAGGGTTTACTTAATCCACCTGGCATAACTATTTCTCCACCTTCATTTGAAGGGCATCTTCACAATTTTTACCTAGAGGAAATTTTTGTCCCATACCTGCAAGCAATGTACTTAAGCCCATTGAGCACATCGGAACTTACAAATGTACGTAGTAATTCATTGTTTATACCTTAAATTGATATTGTCTACCTATCTATGTGTTTCAAATACTGAGAGAGAGAGAGAGAGAGAGAGAGAGAGAGAGAGAGAGAGAATCTTGAGCAAACACTTGATATTAAGATTACACTAGTCAAAAAAGTTACATTTCGTTGAAGCCATTCAAGGATGATTACATGGGCACAATTTGAATACGGCCAGAAAGATCTCCACCGAAAAAATGCTTCTCCCTTCGTTGTATTACTCTTCGTCTGCCTAGCAAGAAATAAAAGTTTACGGAGTCAATGTTGGCAGTCTCCTCCACTATGTCATGTTAAGGTTGCAAAACATTGCATTGCTGCCTTATTGTAATTACTGTCATAAGATTTAGGTCTTTGTCCACCACTCCCACGTCTATGACAACATTGTTTGCCAAACTTGCTGCCTTTTGAACCATAGGCACATAGCAACCTTCAACAATGTGAGAACGCTTGTACCAAAAGGATATTATTAATGTCTATGTCGCAAGCATATACTTGAAAATGAAAGTGTCAAGAGCATCTCCCAAAAAATTCCATTTGTTTCTTTCACATACCACCCTCTATCAGAAGCTTATCACACAAGAGGGAATCAAATGATTTACAGAGCAACATAGTTTTAGCAACATGTACTTTGCAGGTATGAAATAAATCAACAAAGAGACCAATAGGAAAAAAAATTGCAAGTTTCACCAATGTAGTGGGTACAGAGTTTCAGAGATACCTCTGAACATCCCTATAGACCTGCTCCTCAATGCCTCAGTTATTGTTGTGTCAAGAACGGGCCAATCCACGGAGTTCCAGTTGGTTGGTAATGGAACCTTCACCAACACTCCTCTCTAATTCCTTTGATTGAGTTGGTAGAAATGGTCATAGAAGAAAATACCCTCGTCTTCCAGGCTTTTGCTAGTTTTGCCAACATATTGCAAGACTCCAATATGAGCATGGGTCACAAAGATTAGACCTATAATGCACTCTAGTGGCTCCCATTCCTCATATGACGAAGGATAAACATCTGTGAATGTAATAGAATAGAAATAAATACAAACATCTGTATAACTAATTATATACATATGATAAGAGAAGAAAAAAATAGATTCACATTTGAAATGTAAGATAACATTTATATAGGAGTGCTAAATAATTAACTTATAGTTGCACCATGGATTATGGACCATGGAGACATCGCCACCATAAGCAATCACATTAGAGTGAGTGAAAACATGTTGAAGAAGGAACTCTTTCACAGTCTTCTTACCAACTTCGACTTTGAAATCCAAAACTCTTGCTTTCCATGCAGAACAAAATATGTTTGTTGCTTTCAAGCTTTTTCTCCTTTTTGGTTGCATAAGAACCCAAGAAACTTTGCTTATCCTCTGCTCTTGCCACCTATTATCTGTAGTGAAAGAGTTTGAGACTGAGATAGTGCTTATGCTACTACATGGTCTTCTTGGCACACTAATGGTGAGGCTAGTTGGGGACAGTGTAGAGCAACCTCTAGAACTTCTTGGGCGGGTAGAAGACAAGTCCATAGGTAAAACGAAGAGAGAATGAGGTTTGAAAGATTTTCATAAAGTTAGTGGATATCTTTTAATGAAGGGAGAGAGCTAGCTATCAATCAGTAGCCAGGTGTCATGAACTGGACGGCTACTAGCACTAGGTCCTACTTTGTGAGACGAGGAAGTTACCTTACGAAAATGGGACAAAACTCAATATTTTAAAATGTTTTCTTTCATTTTAGTGTTTTTTTCCATGTATTTCTACGTTACGTAAGGTTGTTGCTCATTGGCTACGCCTTCTTTTCTCTCTCTTCAATAAGGCCCTCCAAATGACCTCCAAAATTTCCTAATGTAGTAGGGTATTAGTGCATGTTACAAGCTTGTATGTGCATCAATCCCTTATGTAGGTAGGGTGTATTTGAAGGGAATAGAGATTTTTTTGAGTCAAATGAAATTTCTAGAGGGTCTATCCAAGTTACAAACTAGAAGGGTTTTGCAGAAGGCCCACAAGTTCTCATTGGTAGGTAAAGACCTGAAGACTTATGGCCATGATGGAGTTTTTCAGAGGGTTCTTTACAAAGCAAATATTAGCTTGCTTCTGGATCAATGTCATGATGAAAGCATACACCAAGGAAGGACCAAGTGATGTTTCAAGTCCTTAGAGCAGGTTTTTGGGGCTGCTTGTAGTACCAGATGTGCATTATTGGTGCGAGAATCTTCATGATTTCCAAACCATAGATGAAATACAACTAGTATCTGAGTTGCAGGGACCAATCATAGCCCAAGCTTCATTTGAGAAGGGGGGTGTGGATGCCATCATACCACTCCCTAAGTTGGGAGCGATAAGAAATACATTATGGTAGTCATTGACTACCTCACCAGGTGGGTTGAGGCCAAGGAAGTTAAGGAGGTGAATGCACATGGTATGGATTAGTTTTTCTTTGATTGCATCTGTTTCCATTTGGGAGTGCCTTGGGTGATCATTTTTTATAGAGGTCAGGGGAGAAAAGGTATGCTAATGCGGGCATGAGTGGGGCTAGGCATTCAGCATTGGTTTTCTTCACCCTGTCACCTCGAATGCAATGATCTAGTAGAAAGTGCCACCGGATAGATTATCAAGATGTTGACAAAGTATGTGTATAAGCAGGAAACAAAGTTGGAGGCTAACCTAGAGAAGTAATTTTGGGTGAACATGACATCGTATAAGGTGGCTACAAATTTCACTCCATTTGAGATACTCTATGGATAAGAGACAATCTTGTGAGTGCATGCACATCTAGGTGCTTTGAAGGGTGTGTGGTGCATCAATGCCAATCAATAGAAGGTTTTTGTAGGATTGGATTGTTATTCTTGAATCTTTGCATATGGATAGGGAAGTGGCAATGCATTATTATGTAAAGAAACAAAAAAAGCGGGTTGCAAAGTTCAACCAAACCCTAACGGATAAGGAGATATAAGAAGGAGACCTAGTCAGAGGAGGATGTTGACATTGCATGAGCACCTCTAAGGGCCCGTTCACACGGTCTTAGAAGGCCCTTTTGAATTGAAGGCTAGAGGGCATTAGTGCTAGTGCTAGTGCTAATTCCCCATCCTCAAAGCTATGAGAATGAGGCTCACTTAGTAATTCATGAGAGGGTGGTTCCTCTTTGTGCACATCAACTCACATGAATCTTCAACACTAGATCAATAGTTCTCGGTGATAATTCTCCTCAATTGGATCACTTTGATCTCCTCGGGGGGTTCACTATGTGCAAAACTACCATATCACGTGCGTTCAAGACATGTTTGTAAAACCCCTTATCTGTGAATTTTGTTAGGAAGATAATATACCCTTTTCTTTAAAAATCTGTAAGTTTTTTTCAAATTTGAAATAATAATGCCCTTCTATATATACATTTCTGTAAGTTTCAAGAACTTTAAATACCCTTCTGTTGAACTCACGTGATAGGTTACACTTTTATTAGGTGGCCTCCCCGGGTTGCTCTCAACAAAAAGGGGCGGGGCTTTGTGGGCACCCCGCAAAGCCCTCCCTTTGTGAATGCCACTCTAACTAGGCACATTGGCATTTGACACCAACCACCAAGAGATTTTCAGATCCACTTGAGAGTGCCCATCCATGCCTGCGTAGTGTGCACGCAAGGGGGGTGAGGGGAGCTATTTGGTTACATTACACTAGGGTCACTTGCACTATATATAGCCCCCACTTTTTCCTTGCATGCATGCATGTGGATTTCTAAGCAGGCCACATGGAGTCCTTTGATCTCCTCGTCCCTTGGGAATTGGAAAATCCACCGCATATAGTTCCACCAACATCCGATTTTATATCACCCACTTGGGCATGCTCCTAGTACCTGGTCATGGATCCAATGCTCAAGACGTAAAATGCTACCAAAATTGGGTATTCTGGACTTCAATTCCGTCTATCCTCTTTGAATACCAACCTTCCCGTGGCCCCAAATTATGAGCTGCAAAATGAAAAAAAAACACCAAATTTTCTCTCCCCTGCTACAATCCTCCAACTTCAACTAGGCATGCCTTGGTGCTTGAGATTTTGATTGACAAGCCACCACTTTGGATCAACCCCACAAGTTCAATACTACAGCTAAGAACCTTGGAAGACTCAAAAAAGTATTCCTGAAGCCATGCCTACTAAGTTAGTCAAATCATCTCGTAATTGGACCCCTACAAAAATTCATCAGCTCATAACCTGGCCATCTGTACTCCAATTGATGATCTGAAAAGATCATTATGCACTATAAACCAAGAACTTTAGGACTAACACCATAACATGCACTCTAAGGCTCTGCCACGTCTTTCTAATCTAGCAAGGATTTGCAAAGCACTCCACCTTCAAATTGTAATATCTTTCACTCCATATTTCCGGTTGAGGAGAGGCCTGGACCCACTCAAAGAACACTTTGAAGACCATGCTTTGCTACTTGATTCCATTACTTGGTACACCTTGCAAAGTCAACCTCTTTAGCTTCATATAGTGGACCTATGGCCTAAAAACCACCTTAAGCATACATTTCCAAATTCACCTGGCTATGCTTTGCTCTCAAAGTAGCATTAGCACAGTGGCATGCACCTTGAAGCATATATACCCTTGCAAGTCATTAGGGTCAATTTGGATGAAAAAAGGGCTGTGTAAGGATCTAAAAAGGGGCAACCTGAAAAAGACCACGAAGATCTTACCAAAACTATTCAACATGGGTACTCATTGGATAGAGCCCTTCAAGCGCCACCCATGGACCATTTGAGCAGTAAATTTGGAGTTTATGTGTAAAAGTTATGGCTAAAATAGTGCAAAATATTCCAAAATCAAGTGAAGGAGATCTTGACACGTGTACAAAAGTGCCATACTTTCGGAAATGTGGCTCCTCCTTGACCCTTAGATCAAGAATAGAGAAACCCTAACAGCCCTTATTTCATCCAAATTGGCTCTAATGTGCTCACTTCTTGCACCAACAACATTTGGTTGCACCAATGTTAAAAGGGTTTTTCTACCACGAAAGCCTCCTTTCAACTCTCCATGCATTTAGTGACCAACATATATGAAATACCATTGCCTCCATACTAGTTTTTCTTATATACGTGTCCACAAGATTTTATCTCTCTTGAATCGCTTGTTCACGACGATCTATAGTGTTATATTGGTGATCCTGTATCCAAATATCTAACTCTTGTTGCATTTTTCACATTAAGAAGAATTTCTTAGTGGATTATATTGTGGTGTGGGAAACAAGAGAGTCTTAGGTATGCATTCTTTCTTTGGTCACCGCAATCAATGATTCATGAGTGTCAAATTGTCATCCCCCATTTGTTTCTTTGAGTCTTATTCAATCCAAACTTCTAAATAGTTGTTACTTCATTTCTACCTCAAAAATAAGGTTTTCAATATTTCCAAAATAAACAGATGTGCATATGAAGTGCTAGAGAGATAAGAAGAGAAGAGAAGAAACCTCTTAACGTCACACGACCAATCTCGACATACTCAAAAAATATATCCAATGAATCAAGGCATGTAATTCAAGAGTAAAAGGGGAAAAGGAGTATACCACATTTGAATGATAGAAAAACTATTTTGTACTTAACTTCTTATTAACAGACACATACTCATGGGCATAAACACAAAATCTTGTGAAGAGAAGCTTGAATGCTAGAGTAGGAACAATCTCAAGACTCTAGTATTTTCGTGATCGAAAGATTATTTTACTTTTCTTAACTTTTTCACAGACACACATACATGCACACAAACAAGCACATATCCATGAGAATAAATGTTTTAGCATCACACAAATAGTACCAAGAGACCTCAAGTATTGAAGTCAAGGCTTATTCAAGAGGGATTTAGGCTAACCAATCTAGAACATGAAGTCTCTGTCTATGTGCTATATGATGTGAATGCTACATGTTCTTTTTTTCTCATACAAGTGCAAGAACAACCATTTATAGACAATCAAAATATATGGCCTTATGAAATCATATATTGAGGAGTGCAGACGGAGAGAGTGAGAAAACTATTTGGCAAGATAAAAGTGGTTTTGCGATGCAAAGATCCACCCCTAGATGCACCTTAGATATATGGCTAACTTCATGGTTTACAATGATTAAAGAATGATAAGGTTATTCAGACTAAGTATAATTAGCTAGCATATACTATTGGCGCTACACCTCCTCTTTTGAAAGTGTACTTGCCCAGCTCAAAAGAGGGTATCTTTTAATCACCTTTTTTTAAAATTACAAGATTTTATTGGAAGATGCACTACAAGAGCTCGCTTAAACTCCAATGTCAAATTACCGGTGTCAATGGCGGGCCTCAGTATCTGTGTAGGTAAATCTGGAGGGATATCAAGTTCTTTTAAAAAATAATTTTTGAATTTCTGGCGCTGATATCGGCGTCTATACCGACGGCTATACTGAGGACTATACCGGCACCTACACCAGTGCTCATACTGGTGTCTATACCTGTGTCGGGGGATTTGTGTTCGGAAGGTGAGCCGGGAAGGCATGGGGCCTATGGTTGTGAGAGGTGTAAGGAAGAGAGTTACAACAGACACAATGAATGTAGACAAAGCTTGAAATTAACAGCTTAATAAGATCCTGAAGCTTGATTATCATTAACAGTACCGCTGCTTTAATTAAATTTTAATTGAGCTCCATACATCCGTTTAACCGGCCTTTATTCAAATTATAATAGAGAAAATAACACTTCAACTTTCTCGATGATGATAGTGTTGAGTTCGATGATGATGATGTTGTTATGCTTTCCCCTTTACCTTAATTCGTTTGCCAAGCTTGCCTTGATAATATTCCTCTCCTTCGTTCTTCTCGTGCTGCTTCAAGAGACAGAGAGATGGTAGGATTAGAGTGGGCTATGGTGGCTTTGATTAGATTGGCTATGGAAGCTTGGATTAGAGTGGGCTAGGGAAGCTTGGATTAGAGTGGTTTTTGATGTCTTTAATTAGATTGTCTATGGAAGCTTGGATTAGAGTGGGCTATGGAAGCTTGGCTTAGGAGTAGAGTGCTCAGAGCTTATGGCTTCCTCTTTGCTAATAGAGCAGAGTACGAAAACTTGAATATCTTCTAATTGGTGCCAAATTAGCCTCTATGTGTGAGATGCAAAAATGCTCAAAAAGCCCTTTGCCTTCTGCAACCGTGGCCTGTTTTGTCCAAAAACTTGTTTTACAAACATTTTCCAAGACTTTTTCGGCCTCCCTCATGCAAAGATTTGAAGTCTCTCACACACTTTTCTTTTTACCACTGACCACATGTCTTCCTCTACCCAAGTTGCCTTATATGTCCTAAGAGCCCTTTCACATGTAAAACCTTTTCTTCAAGCATAAAATCTCTACGCTTAGGCCTTCATAACCACATAAAGCATACACTTTCTACATCTCCTTGCTTGTTTTCGAGCCCTGGTCACTGCTCAATAAATGTGTGAGCTTCAAATAGAATTTTTTTGCTTCTCTTTACTCTTTTTTACATCGTGGAAGCGGAGCGGGATGACATCCACCCTCTCTAAACCTGCACAGCCTCCGGTCTGTGCCAACCGGTCTTCAATCTATATCTACTATGATCACCTTAGGCGGCTTGCCATCAAGATCACATAATTGTTAAGTATATGTAAAACAAAATAAGGCTTAAACCATATCATCAATGGTCTAGCACAATTATTTGGTAGCTGTCCATCGCAAATCTTTGAGCCATGTATGTCGTGTCTGCAAAGCATTCAATTATGAAAAACTTGTTTAGTGAACCCCGCTAGACTCAAGTGCTCTAGTTAATGATGCACACGACTTGACCAGCAAGATCACTTTAGGGAACCCTGTCAAGCTCAAGTATGCCTTACTCTGTTTGCACACGGAATAGCCGGCAAGTCCATTACTGCAAGTTCTGGTAACTGAACCAACTCAAAAGATGTGAAGATACTTTATCAATTTTCCAAAGATGTCAACTAGAAGCTAGCCATATAACATTACTGACCACAAAATCCAATACTCTTTTCTTGATAGCATAAATCCAAAAACAAAACCAAGTGCTAGGTAACCTGCTACAGGAAAATAAATGATATCTTTGAATCTGCAAGTTGCTCTTCAATAGCTCCCAGGATCAAATGGGATAATAAGAAATTGCCCCAATAGTGGAGCAACATAATATCAACATAAGCACACACATCCTGTATCAATCAACTTCAAGAATTTCTGTTCCAAATATGCTATTCCAGGATCTAGCAGAAAGAAACCACAATATATACTCAAAAATACCCATCCATGATGAACCTGCCTTTGAAGATGTGATCTCCTGGATCAAATACCATTAAGATCACATAGCATTGTTGGCCTCCGCAATATACTAAAGCTTCTCCTGAAGCATAGTGCAACAGCCACATCTCACAAACTTTTGATAACTTAAGTTCGTTACCATCAAGAATTAATGAATTCTAACTCCCTTTTACTGGTAGCCAGGACATCATTGACATAAGAATTACTAGGAATAGTATCCAAATCAAGCGACATTTGGCACATTGCCCAAGAAAATGAAAAATCCTGTGCACTTTATGCTGTATCAGGGATGATTTAGCAGCGTCACCCCCTCTAGCTTCATAGCCATCACGAAAAACCTTAGGACTTCCCGGACTTGTATCATCAAAGATATTTTTTCCTAGTTTTTGAGGTTGATAGTGAATAATAGCCTTATCCTGAAGATCTTCATCCATAACATCCATGGGAAAATCACCCTTGGAAGTCTCAACATTCGAAAAAGCTTTAGGAGTTGGCTCCTCTTGCAACCCATATATAAGCATAGATGTAAAATCCATGTCAATATCCTGTTCATAATCAACATAATATAAGCAATCTTCATACTCATCCATATAATTCTCTGCTTCCTCATCTGCATCCATGTTACTTAGCAATACATAATAGCATTGTAAACGCTCATCTAGCACCCCCTCTGAAGAGGTACACACATCTGAAATCTCTTCTATACTGTGATAAGCATCTCCTTCAGATCTAGACAAGAAATGATTGATTATGGCATCTTCTTCCATTATAATAGCATCTACAAACATATGGTTAGTAGCAATCATAGTTTCTTGACATCCTCAGGCTCATCCTGTGCTAGGTCCACAATCTTGGTCACTTCATCAGCTACTACTGTGTATATAATAGCTTTGTTTATGCACTCATCTGTAACAAACATGTTGTCTTGCTCGGCTATAGTGCAAATAGTTTCAGTAATATCCTGTAGAAGCACATTTGCTTGACAAACTCCTTCGGAATATCCCATATCAAGGTCAGCAACTTGTAAACCACTTGCTGTATAGTCTATGTCTTCACCGAAACCATTATTGGACGTAGCATCCATGCGAGCAATCTTTGAAAAAAAATCATATAATTTTGTTTCAACATTAAATTCATCGTTTACCTTTTCTTCGTTTCTCAAAATAAGTTCCTCTGAAACTGAATCTACTACTTCGAGCTCAGCATTTTCTTTGGCTTTGCTTCTTGCAAAAATATACTCCCAGAATTCGTCATAGTTGAGAAACTGCATCTGATCCCCTTCACCTTTATAGAAAACAATCTGGCTTCGTTTGGTAGTCTCGTTCATTGCCAATTCAATAATCCTTGAGCTTTCATGAACAAACCCATCTGCAAAATAGTCCCACTATGTGGGATATGTTTCTGCACGTTCTCGAGCCTTACCTTTAAATTCAGAGGTTACCACTTCTTCAAAACTCGAAATCATCTGATCTTATGAAATTCCTCGGCTCTTCATCTCCGCTTTATAGCATGCAAGGAGTCCATCTGGATCATGTCCTTGAAAAACTCCATACTGTTCATGTATGGCATCAAGTGCCATCTCCACAACATCATCAATCTGCTCTTTCATCTTCATAGCTTTTACTTCTTGCAAACTCTCTGAACTAAGCCCAACATTTTTGGCAGATCTACTGCTGCTAGATTTCTATCAAATCTATTGAGGTTGTAATCTTCAATAAACTACTTCAACTCTGCTGGAATCTCCATCTTGTCCTCCCACCCCGGCTCGTTTCACATCACGTTCACCAAGGATTTCGGGGAATTTGTGTTTGAAAGGTGAGCCGAGAAGGCACGGGGCCTCTGGCTGTGAGAGGTGTGTGCAAGACGGTTGCAGCAGACACAATGAATGTAGACAAAGCTTGAAATTAACAGCTTGAACAAGATCCTGAAGCTTGATTATCATTAATAGTACCGCTTCTTTAATTAAATATTAATTGAGGAGTTTAAGCTCCATACATCCGATTAACCTGCCTTAATTCAGATTATAATAGAGAAAATAACACTTCAACTATCTCGATGATGATAGTGTTGAGATCGATGATGATGATGTTGTTATGCTTTTCCCTTTACCTTAATTGGTCTGCCAAGCTTGCCTTGATAATATTCCTCTCCTTCGTTCTTCTTGTGATGCTTCAGGAGAGAGAAAGATGGTAGGATTAGAGTGGGCTATGGTGGCTTTGATTAGATTGGCTATGGAAGCTTGGATTAGAGTGGGCTAGGGAAGCTTGGATTAGAGTGGTTTATGGTGGCTTTAATTAGATTGGCTATGGAAGCTTGGATTAGAGTGGGCTCTGGAAGCTTGGCTTAGGATTAGAGTGCTCAAAGCTTATGGCTTCCTCCCTGCTAATACAGTAGAGTATGAAAACTTGAATATCTCCTAATCGGTGCCGAATTAGCCTCTATGTGTGAGATGCAAAAATGCTCAAAAAGTCCTTTTCCTTCTACTAGTGCGACTCGTTTTGTCCAAAAACCTGTTTTACAAAAATTTCCCAAAATCTGACTTTTTCAGCCTCCCTCATGCAAAGATGTGAAGTCTCTCACACACTTTCCTTTTTACCACTGACCACATGTCTTCCTCTACCCAAGTTGCCTTATATGTCCTAAGAGCCCTTTCACATGTAAAACCTTTTCTTCAAGCATAAAATCTCTACGCTTAGGCCTTCGTAACCACATAAAGCATACACTTTCAGGACCTCCTTGCTTGTTTTCGAGCCATGGTCACTTCTCAATAAATGTGTGAGCTTCAAATAGACTTTTTCTGCTTCTCTTTACTCTTTTTACATCGTGGAAGCGGAGCGGCACGACATCGGCACCTGTACCCACCGAACCTGGAAAAAACAAAACCACGGGTCTTTCCCTCCGTATTTTCCTCATTTTTTTGCCTCTCCTCTTCCTCATCTACTGCAGATATGCTACTCAAGGACTTGCCGAAAGAGAGATTCTTGCTCATGGACTACTCCTCAGCACCAAGGTGAGATTCTTTTCAATTGTTCTTGTAAGTTTGTGCAATCTACTCTATGTGTGTATAACATAGCATGTGTGTGTGCATTTTTGCAGGTCTGAAGACATTTTTAAGACTCTTTCTTACTCAAATATACTGCATGTGAGTGCTCTAAAGTTTTATGCAATTTTATTTTAAAATTATATTGTATTGACAAAATTAAACTTCCTGCATGAAGCTTTCAATGCTTTAAATTTTTATGCAATTTTACTTTGAAATTATGCTTTGGGAACGTTCTTGATACCATCTCATCATCATCATGCGATTGAAGTTTAGGTTATAGGTTATAGGCTAGGTTAGCTTATAGGTTATAGGTTATGCTAGGTTAGGTTTAGGTTATAGATTAGGCTAGGTTAGAGCTAGCGGTAAATAGTAGCAAAATTGCAAACGAGAGCTTTGAAACTTACTCGTGTACTTTAAAAAACGCAAATGGATTTTAGTTAGGTTAGGTTTAGGTTATAGGTTAGGGTAGGTTACAGGTTGGGTAAGAGCTAGTCAAAAATAGTAAAGAAAACGTAAATGGACTTCGAAAATGACTTGTGTACGAGAGAGTAAGACAACTCTAGATATGCAAACCCCAAAGTGTGTGTAGAGAACGCACTGAGTACACATATATAGTGGATACTTCTAGCTATATATAGCATAGGCGCTGGTATATATAGCTCCAACATTGGTATATATAGCTCCAACACCCCCACTCAAATAGGAGTCCCTAACTGTGGATGAAGAAACCCTTGGGGGTACAAGGGAAAAATCCACAGTACCATATACATGCGCTGTTATATTAACAATTATCAAAGTTTACAGAATTCATTTTCCAGGAGCAACATCACTCCATAATATACAATGTGCACTTTCAAACATCTTTGGAAGTATAATAACCCTATAACTACATTGATGCAAATCCTTCAATATCTCTGAGTAGCTTCAATATCTTTGAGCAGCTTCAGTATCTTTGAGCCCATGTACATGCTGTTTTACGTGACTTTTATCCTCTAAATGACATCAACTCAACAAACATTAGCAAAATGTGAAGGTTAAAAATGATCACATCAGATTGTCCTTAGAGACGGTTTGCGACGCCACTGTAGAGACGAAAGAGAAAGAAAGGTAATTTGGATGCAATCATATGTGCACTAAGACATTAAATAAATGCTATGAAACACTAATGGTGCATAGTCGCAATTGCCAAGTCCCTGATGACGAGAATGGTAAGAACCATAGCACCAATGATGACGAGGGTTCAATAAGATGATAACAATTATAGCACCAATAATGACGAGGGTGCAATGAGACGATAACACCCATAGCACCAATGATGACGAGGGTGCATGCAATAAGATGATAACATTCATAGCACAAATGACGACGATGGTGCAATAAGACGATAAAAACCATAGCATCAATGATGACGAGGGTGAAATAAGATGATAATATTCATAGCACCAATGACGACGATGGTAATTATGACGAGGGTGTAATAAGACAAGAATAGTGATAGCACCATGACAACGAGGGAGCAACATCACGATAACAACCATAGTGTTATGAGATCTTGAGGCACTAATACCGATTAGAAAGGTGAGATATGATGATCACAAGAATAGCACCAACCTTGACACTAGGCTCCCACATAAAATTTGTGAGTAATGAAGGTAATCTATCACATCATCAAGAAAAGTATTAGTAAAGTCATCATGTAAAAAGCATAAGTGTCAAACTACACGAATCATGTAATTAATGATGCACAACAAATGACGTCTTCATGAGAAGAAGGACGAGTAATATTTCTCCAGATATTGTAACTTGTTGACACTTTATCATATACGCAAGAGTATAAGAAAACTTGAGCCTGATCGAAGGAAATAGCACCAAAATAAGCAATACAAATAATGAAATATTGAACCATGTTTGGCGGTGACTACCATGCATTGAACCCGGTCCACTACAATTACCATGCGCTAAACCCAAGTCTCGTGGTCATGCATGACCATTCCCATTATGCATCAAGATAAAGACACATTAACAACCTCAAGAAGCAAAGACAAAGCTGAAGTAGTAGAGAAGATATGTCTAATTATAGAGAACCTTCATCAATGCTCTATAAAACATTGAGAAATAGACGCATCCTAAAGAGACAAGGGCGAAGGTGGTGCAGTAGTCATAGGTAGCTTCAATAATAGCCTAGATTCATGGAATCCCTAGATAGAGTCTCTATACAACCTGTGCTCGTATGAAGTTAGTGCTCCATACATTATTGACGTTCTAATTTTCTCATCACTCAAATATAGAGTAATTAGAATTTAGAGATGTGCTAATATCATCATCAGAAATAGGGCGCACACTTTTGCTTTTTCCACCGCCTCTGCTTATAGCTGCCAAATCAAAAGCGATGAGCTTCTGATTTATTTTCTTTTGCCGCCATGGTCCTTGGTCTCAGGAGACTCTTACAAACAATGTTTGCAGGATGAGGTTAAGGCAGGTAGCTGCAAGGTAGAGCCTACGAAGGCCGAAATTTGATGCACCTCAATCCAAGTGTGCAACCTCATCTCAGAACATTACCGCTTAAATTGATCCTTGCCTCCACAGCCTTGATCAATCGTGCCTACCTACTATTGTCTTCAAATTCCACAATCTCCATAATCTCTATGCTAGATCATTCGACATGCCGCAAACTCAATAGGTTGACATGAAATAAACTTGATGGGGCCCATAAAAATTCAAATTATGTAATCTTCATGGTGTCACGTACCATGGAATCATGAAATTCTCCATGGTTTCAATGACAAATGTAATGTACCATGTCTTAAGAAATCATAGTGGCATCGATAACGTGGAAATGCATCGTAAAAACATGCCATGAAGCATTAACAAATAGGAAACCGTGATGTCAGTATTAGTCAAACAACCTGCCTCATACCTTTATATGCTTCATACGAGATGAGAACTATTATAATCATGGCATCAATGAGAAACTTGATGTACAATGTCTTGAGAAATCCTTATGGTATTGAGGAACATAGCCATGTATCATAAAGCTTGACATAACGAATTAATAAATAAGAAACCTTGCTATCAATATTAGTTAACATAGTATCAGCAAGGTACATAAGATTTGAACGATCTACAGGCTCTCTCTCTGAGCATTTTTCTTAGGACACATATCTGCAAAATTTATTGTCTAAACATAGTAATTGGTAGATTGTAACGTCGATTTTACTTTTGCATTCATTTTAATACAAACAAAATCAACATAATTTCTCTTAAAAATTTACTTTAAATTTTGATATAGCAGAATCGACACCACGTCTATCATTTGGCCAAAGTATAGTCACCTTTAGAATGGTAGCCACGTGAGGATTAGAACATGCATTGAACTTGAAGGATCCGATGCCTATGTGTGCTCGTAGGAGTCTCATGAGGACTAGAACATGCATACAACTTGAAGATCTAGGACTATATGTCTCAAGAGGAGTAGACATGCATAGAGCTTGAAGGATCTACGACATGCGTTTTGTTAGGACTAAAACATGCAAAGAGGTTGAAGGATCACGTCTGAACGTGCTTGTAAAAAAAGTCAATATGCATATCCATTTAATACTCACTTAATACTTATGACAAAATCTATAGATATGGAGAACCTGCCAGTGCTACTTTGATCAAAAAAATACAAAGCAAAGCCTGTTACAGCTCCAAAAAATTTTGTCGATGAGTACAAAACCAAGAAAATAATGTAAACAAGCAGAAGCATAGCTTGACTAGATTGTTGCCAACTTGTGTTCGGTCTACACTCGAAACCCCGACAATGTTGCAATTGGCCCTGCTTTTAGACTCTACAAACGGCGTAGGCCAGCTCAACATAAGAATTTTCTCTTTTCTTTGAGTGCTACAAAGGGCGCAGCTGATGAAGTTTTATCCATAACTGCTACACGATGACTACAGCTTGCTTTTGAGCGAGATTAGTAGCATGCATGCCATGATTTGCATGAAATGTTGTGACCCTACTATGATTGAGGTTGACATAGAAACAAATTACATGCCCAATCTGTTGATCAAAGCTTGTTCAAAAACAACAATAGAGCACAATCAAAATGATGAGAAAACTATTGCCAAATTGTGAATAACTCAGCTGCTTGAGACATCCAGACCCCATGAGAGTGTATGACCTCTTAGTTACTATGAGCATCCCAAAGAAGTGGAATAAACAAAATCTTTTATAGACTAGCCTTGGAAAGCGCATGACGATTAACTCGGGGCTCATGAAGCACCTGGCTGAAGCTCTACCACTGACATTGTGTAGAAGTACAATTCGTAACCAGAAACACGGCCCGCCATAGAGCGCCAGGCAAGTGCCCCCACACAGGGAGGCCTGAGTCCGCAACCCAGCCTTGATGCCCTAAGTTTTGGAGCACATTTCAGGTTGCTGGTCACCATCTACGCCATTAGCAAGCCATAACATCTACCATTAGCAAGCCACGACAGGTACAACCAGGGTTACGTGTCAGCAGATTCTGTGCTTTTGGCTATATATAGAGCCAATCTTATTCTTATTAACGGAGGTGGTAGATGTCACAATGTACGTCACGAGGCACTGCTCAAATTGCTTCAACCTATCTCGCTACAAGATTTTATTGTAGCCAGCGAGGGCCTGTTCGATATTCGATGAGGACCTTGCTACAATATTTTATAATAGCGCTGCTACGACCGTTGGCTGTTTTTGCACATAAAATATTAATAGCGTTGTTGTAGTTTTGGCAGACAAACTAATAATAATGTTGTTGCACGTTCTCTGGTAGCCATCACAAGCCACTCTTGCAATGCTTTGCCCTCTCCCACCTCCTCCTAAGAGCCATCTTTAGCACGTTTCTTGATTGGCTATGCTGTTCTTTATCATAAGCGATTGGGAAGTCATGATAACTATTGTAAATATGACAACCAAGCCTTCCGGTTGGGGTCAGAGATCAATAACCTTCGCTATGAACTTGAATTCTTGAATCAATTCTCAACCCAGCTCAGCCGACACTTAACTGTAAGCAATGTGTGTACTATCATCATCACCCGAAATAAAGGCCATGAAAGCATTGCATGTCATCTAAAGCAAGGGATTATCCCAAAATAACGAGATTAGAAAAATATTTATATGCATGTAGCGAATTAATACACATGATACCTCAAAGCATAGATC
Organism: Adiantum capillus-veneris; assembly: GCF_014529385.1. NCBI lineage: Eukaryota > Viridiplantae > Streptophyta > Polypodiopsida > Polypodiales > Pteridaceae > Adiantum > Adiantum capillus-veneris. The sequence continues at coordinate 69,107,056 of NC_140933.1, forward strand.
AAATAAGAGCAAAAGAGGATTCATACTTAGCTCTTGTTAGCGTATATTTCTTTATCAAAATTTTCCATCGGCTAGCTCTGATACCATGTTGATGAAGGAGAGATGAGAGAGGGAGAGAGACAGCAAGATGACTGCAGATATGCAAACCCCAAAGTGTGTGTAGAGAACTCACTGAGTACACATATATAGTGGGGACTTCTAGCTATATATAGCATAGGGGCTGGTATATATAGCTCCAACAATAGATTAGGTTAGGTTATGTTATATGTTAGGTTTAGGTTATAGGTTAGGTTGGAGCTAGTAACAAATATTAGAAAAAACACAAACGGACTTCAAAATGACTCGTGTACTTCAAAAAACGCAAACGGACTTCGGTTAGGTTATGTTATAGGTTAGGTTAGGTGAGGTTATAGGTTATAAATTAGGTTAGGTTTAAGTTATAGGTTAGGTTATACGTTAGTTCATAGCTAACGGCAAACAGTAAGAAAAATGTAAACGAACTTTGAAATTCACTTGTGTACTTCAAAAAACGCAAACAAACTAATAAACGAAGTAAAATAACGCAATTAGACTTACAAAGCACACATGGACTTCAAAAACCCTAATATATAGTCATTGACCAATAAAAACGAGATGATTACCCCGTGGTCCTAATCTCCGTGCACCTCTGGACCGAGGTGTGCGGGATTGGGCATGGCTAGAGAATGTGAGGTTGTTAGAGCTAGTGGGGCAAATAGTTGAAGGAACGCAAACGGACTTCGAAAACAACTTGTGTACTTCAAAACACAAATAAAGGAAGTAAAATATTGCAATCGAACTTCAAAAGCGCACAAAGACTTCAAAAAACCTAATATATAGTCATTGACCAATAAAGACAAGATTATTACCCTGTAGTCCTAATCTTCGTGCACCTCTAGACCGAGGTGTTCGGGGATCAGGCATGGCCAAAGAATGTGAGGTTGTCATGTATTGTCATGTAGTTAGTAGTGTGTAGTTATAAGAAGAGTGATTAATTATTTGTTACATCATTGGTAGATAAAGTATGGACAATAGGATGGCGTGTCCTTGTGTGCATTTTGCAAGCATCAGATCCTTCGAAAACAAAAAAATTTGCGACCAGCACATATGCAATAACAGTCTCTTTCCCATAGAGAAACTACAAGACCTGTGTTATCGGTCTCATGGTCCAGAGACAAAATATCAACCTCCACAAGTAGATATTGCTCCAACTTCATCCCAAAGAATATGATATTCAAACGAGCAGCCATCAACTGGGTCCTCTCAACCAATACCTGATGTGGCATTTCAAGAAGAAGACATGGAGCAGATGTTAATGCATTCTTTGACATGGATCCCATCATTGAAAACATAGAATACGACAACATTCAAGGCAATACTGCGAACCAACCTCAAGTACATGAGCTATGTGGACCAAACATATACAAAGTGTTCTTTGACATGGATCCCATCATTGAAAACATAGAATACGACAGCATTCAAGGCAATACTGCAAACCAACCTCAAGGACATGACCTATGTGGACCAAACATATACAAACATGACATGCATCCATTGAAAGCAAGCGGTTGGAAAAACATGTGACTGGAGAGGGGACATTTCATCCCACCTAGAATGAAAATACTTTTTATTTTCCATGAACTCCTATACTGGATTGACCTGCTGATTCATCTGCTTGACCCAATGCACAACTTCAAGAATGTGGGAAGGATCATATGGAAAACCATCATTGGAAAAAGGGAGAGCAAGGCCCAAAGAGATGACCTGCAGGCTGTTGGTCGAATGCGAGAGATGTGGCCTAGACTTAAACCCAATGGAAAGTTTACTATACCAAAAGTTCCATGGGTTTTGAGTCGTGCAAAAGAGTAAGAAGTAAGAAGACTATATCTTCATTCAAGACTCCCACTAGGTACATGCGTTGTTTGAAAACGGATTATATGAGAAATGACAATCTTAGAGGTCTTAAGTTCCACAATTGGCACACATTTTTACAGTTTATCTTACCAACTTCCATAAAGGTTTGTTTGACAGATGACATTAGAAGGACAATCTATAAAATCAGTGAGTTGGTACACTGGATCAGTTCAAAAAAGATAAGAGAAGACATCATTGATGAAGCACGCTTGAATGCTATTGAAGTAGCGTGTATGGTGGAGAAGTACTTTCTAACAAACATTCTTACCATCCAAATGCATGTACTTGTACATGCGGTCGATAATGTTACAGTTGTTGGGGTAGTCCATAGAAAGTGGATTTTCTTCTTGGAGAGATTCATAAAGACTTTAAAGGGTTAAGTTCGTAAAAGGGCTCGTCCCGAGGGTAGCATGGCCAAAGGATGGCTTGTACAAGAGTCTCTGTCCTCATCAGTGAATTTTTGGGCTCAATTGATCCAAAGATGCCTTGAATGTGGACTACTGAGATCAATGTCAAGGTGGCAGGGGACAAGCTAGAGAGACAATGCATCATTAGGAAGATGGACATCACAATGCGAGAAAAGGTTATGAGATTTTGCAGTCTCAACTCAAACATCATGCAAAAGTGGCTAGAGAGATACGAAGGGGAAAAGCAACAACGCTTGACAGATCGCCTGCAATTCAAGCACAACCGTGCCACTAAAAACCTTCCTTTTTCAGATCGTCTTCAGAAATTGCCCGAATTTCCAATTGGGCAGTGGGTAGATGCGAAAATCTCAAAGGAAAAAAGGAAGGGAGTGTTGATTACTGAAGAGGAAGAGGAGATGTCAAGGGGTTGCGATTGGCATGTAAATTTTCACAACTTCCTTTTTAAGCTCCACATAATGACATTACTTTAATAACTTCACACTAGACTTGTAATGAGCCACAAAACTTACTAAAGCCACAAAAATGGCTCACATCAGGATTCTAGTAAATGAAACATAACTTTTGTATATGACATCAAAATTTCATGAAACTTCTTAATTATGGCTTCAAGATATGAAAAAGGTTTCTAAATACACAATTTACGTGAAAAGCTCAAAAATAAAAAATTAATAAATTTTACGTAAAACTGCACTTCAACACTTAACTTGGAGAAGTAAGAAATGTCGGCAGTCTTTGTATATGGGTTAAAAAGCTTGGTACATCTATCACATACCTATTGAGGGATTTTCCAAATATGTTTTGGCTTGCTTAACAATGATTTGATTTACTTTCAAAAGACAATATAAAATTTTGGTCCATCCACACAAATTAGTTGTAGAAGATGGCAATGGAAAGAAACCTTTAGACCTTCATTTAGCTTTGTACTATTTTTTTATCAACTCATATTGAGTGTTGGTCATAATTCCATGAAACCATTCTTTATATGAATAACTAACATAGTGTTGAGAATTTTACAAAAGTGGCTAGTTTTTTACAAGACTAGTGTTAAGTCTATTTCGTTTTTGTGGCTACAGTATCACAAATATGGAGCTTTGTGGTTGCATGGGAAACACTTTAAAGTGCAACAAATAGATGAACGAAGGGTCACCTTCAACAATGGTGTTAGGACAAGCTTCATCCAAGAAAGAAGGAGTAGTGCCAGGGATGAGAACACAGAGCTAGCCAGCTTGAATACTTGGGCTACTTTCAAGATATCTTGAAGATTAGCTTTAGAAAGTTTCATATTTTTATCTTTGATGTCAAGTGGTTCAAAGTTATTACCAACGGCCCTAATGCAGTTGTGCTCAAAGATAAGAGTGGATTTATTCAAGTAAACTCTAGGCAGGTGTGGACATATGCGTGGGATACATTCATACTTTCGCAGCATTGTGAACAAGTTGTGTTCACACTAGATCCACTATGGAGAGAAAAAGATGAAAATGATCTATCCAAACCACGATGGCTCTATGTTGTTCAAGTTGCTCCATGGAGCAAGTAAGTGTGTGAAGGATTGGAAGTTGAGGTCAAAGATCTAATTCATGAACAAAGTGCAGGGCCGACGGATGATATAAGATTGAATTTTGAGTTGGAGGTCAACGGTGAGTATATGCCTGAACCTAGAGATGAGCTTTCAAATACTGAAGCTGAGGCGGAGAGCGATGAAGAAGTGGAGTTTGATGACAAAGATGTAGAAGTACAGATTGAGATAGACATATTTGGTGCATCAAATCTCATAGAAGATGAGAGCCTAACTACTAATTTTTGCTAGGAACTCTTTTGTGAAAATCTATTTATTAGTCTACAATACTAATTAGATTCATCGAGTTGTGTTGCAGTTTCGTTTCTTTGTTATTTGTATTGATTAAGTGTTCTTTCGTAAACTAACTTATTTTATCTGTTCTATTTGTGTATCTGTAGCCATGGCCGATGATGATGATACATACTCTCCTAGTTTTAGTTTTCCTATCACTACAGCCAGCATGTCTCTCGAGAAGATGGGATCCTTTTTTACAAAGTTCTCACCAGAGCACATTAGATATGCACAGAACCTTTGGGGAGCTGGTTACTCGACCGCCCCTACGGCTAGTACTAGTGTGTCCCCTACATCGACCGGCCCCACATCTCATTCGAGTGTGTCCCCTACACCGACGGATGGTTCATCCTCGGGACGAGGTAGGTGTGGTTATAGAGGTGGTGATTATTGTCGTAGCGATTCTACCGATGCGTCCACACCACCGAGAGATTTTCCACTACTGTCTTCATTAGATAGCTCACCGATTTTCACACCACGTACACCTTGGGGATCACATGAGCATGATCCTAGCAAGGTGTACAAGAGCAGGATGGGGTTGTTGTGGCAAATAGGGCTGGAAAGGCCATGCGACAGAGGATTTCAACATCACTATACAGTTCAGTTTGGACACTTTGTGATGGAGATTTGGGATAATCAAGATGATAAAAGAAAGATTTACATCGGCGAGGCCATTCATAGAGAGTACAAGCCGACAGAGGGGTACGATCTAGTCTCAAATTACTGGATTTTGGGCGTGGCAAAGGCCACAATGTCACACAATTGGTCAGAGGCAAGAGACACATACAATGCTGGTAGTTCAAAGTCAGCATGGTTGGATGCAGAGGAGTGGGTGGGGATTGTACGAGAGACACAAGACAATCTTGATAGATTTCAACAATAAACAGATGCAGTCGGAGCACGTTTGGAGTCTGCTGGAGTGTCACATCTTGGAAGTGGAGGCTACGACACACTTTGACGTGAGTTTGTAAGTATTATATGTATGCTTTAAATTGTTAAAAATGTATATGTTATTTGAAGATTTGTCTCATGATTAAACCATAATTTTGCAGAAAGTTACCGTAAAGCGTCCTCTGACACACCGAGAGGAGAAGTATGGGTACAAGCATGGACTTGTGGCCCTTTTGACCCAGCTGTAGAAGGAGGGAGAGTCCGTTGACTGGGAGGCATTACCATGAGGGTCTTTTGATAAATTCTTACTTAATCATCTTGATAGAGTCTTTTTTGTAGCTATATTCTTCTTGATAGAGTCTTACTCAGTCGTTGTATACATGTAAAATTTCACGCTTATGTTTATGGTTTTGCATTCCATTTGTGATTATGATTGTGATATGACAATTAGGCTATGGTTATGGTTTCAGAATTATCGTATGGCACAAAGGTTATGGTTAAGGTATGGCAATAAAGTTATGGTTATGTCTTTGCAATGATGGTATGGCAATCATGGTATGGTGTGGCAATTAAGTTATGGTTATGGTTTTACAATGATGGTATGGAAATCATGTGATGGTTATGGTTTGGAAATCAGATTATGGTTATGGTTATGGTTTTGCAATGATGGTATGGCTACTATGGTTATGGTATGTCAAGCAAGTTATGGTTAATCTTTTGATTTTGTGGTTTTGTTCTTCTTACAATTTTCCTAATCTGTATACACTCGCTCTCTAGGATCAAGTTTTAGGTGGACTACGTTTGCTTGTGCACTCTTCCTTTGGACAGAGAGGGCTGTTTTTTGTTGCTGCAGTACATGAAGCATCAGTTCCTAGCCCTCTCTATCCAAAAACATTTTTGTAGGTTTATCATTGGTACAATTTTTGGTAGAGATGCTGATATAGACATCGAAACAGGCGTCGGTATAATAAAATCAGATACCAACTTTTATTTTAGTGTCTATTCCGGTGCCCTTTTTATAGCTTATTTCGATGGCTCATATACCGATGCATATACTGAGGACACCATACCGGGGTCCATTCCAGTGTTTATTCTAGTGTATTTTACTTTTAAAACAAGCTTTGAGTCCTCAGTATCCGCGTCGATTTTTACGCGGTGTGTTATAGTGATGGGATGTTTTTTGCATTCTCAGGGAAACCCATAAGTTCTTAAACACAAGATTGGTAGCAAGACACTTTTATGTCCTTGGGCACTTTTGTGTCCTCTTAACTCAACAACTTCCAAGAATTGTTTCTTGAGATGCATACTACCTTCTAAAGTGGTTTATATCCACAAAGCTAGCTTCTGACTTTTAAAAAACTTGGATTTTTTAAAGGTTACTGACTTCATCTTTAGAGTTTGGTTTGAAAAGAATTTTTAAACCTAACTAAGCCAAAAACAAAATGTATGTTGTTTTTGGCCAATTTTCATAAAATTGGCATTAGACCACCCTAAAACACAACTTAATGACATATGAAGTGCTACACAGATAGCATGGATAATTCTCAAGATGTTTTCATGCTTCTAATAGCTAGAAAGCCTATGTAGTGGATGCTATGGCTCATTTATGAAAATTTATTTGTGTTGATTTGTTAGTGAAGATCACACTATAATGAATATTTTGAAAGTGTTTTTAAAATTAGAAGGCAAGTTTGAGTGTAGTCATGGAGTGACTACTATGTAACTCTTCTTCCTTGAGCTTTGGGGTCCGTAGTACGACCCTAAATAGCAAACAACACAAAGATGGGAGTGGTTTTTCTTTTTATCAAAATCAGTCTCTGTCATAAAAAACATCTAACTCTTCTAAATGATTTTCTCGTGTTAAACTGATCATTTAATATGGGGACGTACTAGGGGAGTAAAAGCTAGAATATTGGTAAGGCTGCGGGACCAGTCTCAACAGGGATCCAAAGGAGGGGAAAATAGGGATCCACAGGGGGACAATATGCAAAAGATCAATGTGCATCAATGGAGCTTAAAAGACCTAAGGTTCAGCTCCATTAAGACTTCCATAGGCTAAAGTTTCAAAAATCAATTAAAAAGTCCAATCGCCAAAAGTCGAGAAAATTGGATGGTTATGGGAAGACATCCCTAGGAAGGAGGGGGTGAGCCCTAATGGTAGGGGAAGAGTGAGAAACACACAAATACACACACACACACACACAAACACTCCCAAGCTCCCCCTTTACACAAAGAGAATAATGGACACATGGCAGGCTCCAAGTCTAGATGCCCCCAATCTCCCCTCAAATCCTATTGGATAGCCATAGAGGTGGACCAATGAGAATTAGGCTAGAAAAAAATTCGTCTAATCAATTTAAAAATGCTTGATAATAGAACCAACAGAATTAAGCTCCCTAGAAGAATATTGGACAATCTACCAAGGGGTTGAATGAGCATCCAGCAGCCCAATGGCTTGCTTGATTCCTATTGGCCAGAAGACTAAGAGGTCCAATGAGAGTTTAACTAAATTATTTTAATTACCTAAAGCTCTCACAAAAGGGAAAAGGAGGACACTTGTCACAAGGCTGTCAACTATGCTTCTTAATTGCTATTGGCTAAGCTTTGTAGGAACCAATGGAAAGCCAACAAGAGCTTTTGGGAAGAGGGGTCGACCAAGAAGAGAGAGGGCATGGAATTTTCCTCTAACCAACTTTGCTAAAAACACACAACTCATGTGTTGAGCAAGAACTCCATCTCCTTCTTTAAGCATCGAGAAGTCGAGGCCTACACCAACAACTCTTGGCTATGGAATGCAAATCCAACCAAGATCCAAGCTTCAATAGCATGCTCATCTCCTCTACCATGATAATTACTAAGTTAAGGTATGCTATTAGAGTGATTATGTGAGGAGAATACTCCTTTCTTGTAAGATACATCTTCTTACTCTCAATCTTTCCTCATTCCCTGCTAGCTCTCACCATCTTTGAAGGAGTGTGAGGTCTTGGGACTGAGGCTAGGCCCACTAGGTGTGTTTTTCAAGCATCATTTGGGTCATGAAGCTTCCATCTTCATTGCACCAACCCGTTTTGTCAAGAAATACAAAGATTGTATTGTACAAAGTCTCCTTTGATGGGAGAAGCTATAATACAAAGTCTTTTTGGAGGGGGACCAGCTCCATGTAAATCCGGTCCTCAACTGTGTCAAATTCTATTTCTCTCTCTTTTAAAGTATTGTCTATGCCAAACTAACTAGGTGTAAATTGCTATGTTTCTTTCTCCAACTAAGTACTCTCTCTATGCTCATTAGGAGCTTGTTCTTAATGAAATGCTCACTATGTTATCATTTTCCACTACACACAAGTTACTAGTGCATTAAATGTTACAGACTCATTCTGAGTTTTGATCATGTTGTCTTCAAATTTCTAAATTTCACTCAATCAACATGATGCATTTGAAGCTTAGGTCCAAATATAATCATAAAATCTCAATTTGGCACTAGCTTGATTAATAGGTTACAAATGTTAGTTTTTTCATTCGTGCACTTTTTATACGTCATAGGTGTGTTCCAATTTGTCTTATAAGGATAGGTTTTGATGCTTTTGATGCTTCATATGCTTGAACTTAAAAGTAAAAAACAAAATTATGTAAGGTAGAAGCATTTATAGTGGTTATGATAGGTGTAGCCATAAAAACATCGATGTAGATAAATAAAATAAGAAAAGTGCAAATTTTTTGTGCTTAGTTCTGTGTTCAAACAATTTTTTTTGGGCCTAGAGAAACCACATACATTGGTCAAGAACCCATTGATTTTTATAGGAAAAATATGCTTGACTTCTAGAGAATTTTGTATATTGTGTAAAATGGGGTTCACCAAGCCAATATGTTGTTTTTGGTCACTTTGATCACCCTCATGACTTTGAAAGCTCCTCAAACCATTTAATTAATAGTTCTTAGTAATTCTCATTTTTGCCACATAAAGTGTGGTCGTAGCTTTGAGTTGATGTAAGGACGTCTTAAAACACATGCATATGAGAGTAGTATTGATTGTTTTTCCAAAACCCTCAAAACTAGTGTTAAGAAAAACAGGCATTTTATTACCTCGTAGCATGTAATTATAGTTTTATAGGTGATCCCTTGAGCTGATGTTGTGTACATACATATATTGGATCATTGAGAAATTTTATTATAAATGAAGTTGAATGTATGGCACCTTTTTATTCTTGGGCCGTTCTTTTCCTCGAGGGATATTTGTTGATGTGGAAATTCATGTTGATAATTCATTAGAGATGTACAAATAGAGGTGTTGTGGGTAGTTGTCTCCCATAAGGGTGGATCTATGTCACTTTTGACTCTTGGAACTTTCTTCATCCCAAGTGCTATTAGGTGATGTAGAGACTTATGGTGATAGTTCATTTAAGACGAGGAAATAGATGTGTTGTGTAGCTCTCTTCCATGGGGGGGGGGGGGGGGGGGGATGTTATACATGAAGAGTGTACTTTGAGGATCACAAATGCCAATGTCCTTTATTGTTTGGCCTATATGTATAACAAGCTTCTTGTACTTGGGTAGGGTCTTCCCCTTCACTTGAGTGTGTTCTTTTTGTAACATGAAAATGGACCACCTTTATGCTTCATACAACATGATATGTATAGCAAAGTATACAAAGTACTGAATGTGCAAGACAAGTGTGCTATAGTCACATTTGACAAAATATTGTCTATAGCATATGATACATATAGTGCATGTGTGCAGAAAGTTGTGTATGTTGCACACGCGCACGGGCGCACATGCGCGTGCGCGCACACACACACACACACACAGATCCATTATAGGATTTGTCCTTTACACTTGCTTCATTTAGAGCTTGGCTCATATGGTTTGTAAGCTAGTGAGGAATCATGCTAGACTTGCTGGATTGCGAGTGACACGAAGCTTAGTTATCAGTTAATTGAACAAATAACTAAGTCTCATTCTTGGTCACGCGTAAAAAGGAGAAATAAATGAATAACTATGCTCACCCTTTGTAATGGATTTTGGTATAGTTGTGAAGTTCAAGGCTTAGTTGGGAGGATGAATGGATAACTAAGCCTCTCGTGACCATGCAAGATGCTTAGTTATTCATTTAATGCTTTGTCTGGGCAAAGTTGGCTTAGTTAGGCAATGGTCACGCGAGGCTTAGTTATCAGTTATTTGAACAAATGACTAAGCCTCATTCTTGGTCACACACAAAAAGGAGCATTAATGAGTTACTAAGCCTACCCTTTGTAACTATGCCGATTTTGGCATAGTTGTGAAGTTCAAGGTATAGTTGGGAGGATGAATGAATAATTAAAGCCTTGCGTGACCATGCAAGAGGCTTAGTTATTCATTTATTACTTTGTCTTGGCATAGTTGGCATAGTTATCAATAACTGATAACTAAGCCTCGCGTGACCATGCCCTTATCTATAAGTGATAACTAAGCCTTGTGTGACCATAGCCTTAGAAGTTTCTAGAATGCATGGCATACTCTTGATAGTAAAATGAAGGAGGATTGCAGGGCTTTGAATTATGATACCCATTTGAGACACCTAGCCTTGAAAAGCCTAGGTATAGAATACATCAAGAAAAGCTATACGAACTTGCTAATTGTTGCCATAAGAAGAAGACGGAAAAGGGCACAGAGAGAGAAATAGAGAGAGAGAGAGAGAGAGAGAGAGAGAGAAATAGAGGGATGTTTCTAAGAAAAATCGAATTTACAAAAGAAAACATACAAGAAGATCATAAATGCATGCAACGAAGCAAGAAAGGCAAGGGCCGGGGCTTAAGGATGTGGCAATGTGAAGAAACATTCATCATGAAAAGGTCGACTGTGTGTACGCAGGACACATACCCACTCATGAGACCCTTTTGTTGACTCTCTCTCTCTCTCTCTCTCTCCGTCCGTTGGAAATTTCCTGTTGTTTACGAGATTCTCTCTCTCTCTCTCTCTTTTTTTTGAAAAGGCTGGGATAGTTGAAAGATGTGCTCTGATCGCCCCGTCCAGTTGTGGAGACGAATGATGCTGCATGCTAACATTGTCACTCATGACTCATGATTTATAACGAGCTGCAGACTGCGTGCAAGCCTCAATACCTCACTCATTTCGGCACACAGCACTCACGCACGCTCATGAGTCTCAGTTTTGGTGAAGCTGCGGCTCGGCTGATCTAAGCTCGTTTTCTCTCTATTTCCCTCTCTCTCTCTCTCTCTCTCTCTCATTATCACACAAGCACGCGTGCAGATCCTAATGAACGTGCCTCTCATGAGAAAGGTGCTGTGGTCGCCAGAGGAGGACGAGCGGCTCGTGCGCTGCATCAGCAAGTACGTTCATGGGAGCTGGAGCGACATCGCCCGAAACGCTGGTATCCCCTTCTCATCGAACCATTGCAACACCTGATCATGAGATGTGAAAGACACGTTTAGCTACAGCTTCATACTTTCACCGAATACGTTAACTGGATGTAGAACAACCTATTTTCTCACCCTACTCTCAGCAAACACAACCCTAGCTTTCTCACTCCAATACAATTTTCATATTATGAACCTGTAGCTCTACCGGTATCCCTAATGTATTAAAATCTGCAGGATTGGTATAATCCTTAATTAGGCCGGAGAGTTTCAGTAAGATCCTTTTACTGCATTATTCTGCCACAGTATAATTCTAAAGGAGGGACAAATTATCACCAACCATTGACGACGTTGTGCAGGGCTGGATCGTTGTGGAAAGAGCTGCAGACGCAGATGGCTGAACCACCTCAGACCCGACCTTAAACGTGGCAAGTTCTCCTTGGACGAGATTAGCCTCGTCCTCCAACTTCAAAAGGATATGGGCAATAGGTAATAACTCATCTTCGTTCCCTTGACTTGGCAAAAAAGTTGATGAGCTTTCTATCTTAAACTTTGCACTGGTGAATGTATTGAGAATGGAGTTAGTATCATATAATTAGTATGCATGCCAAACTCGCTGTGGACTACGCAAGACGCTCCTCAATAAAAGATATGCATCATGTTCACAAACACCCATTACTAGGCCTCTCAAGCCTTAGATCAAACTTTCCTTTTTTCTCCACAAATATTTCAATAGCTTGCATCATCTTGTAGGCTCACCTACTAAGAATTACATTAGATTAGAGAAGTATAGTAATTGCTGAAAAAGCCATTGGATACTAAAATGAGTACAAATGTGGCCTACACGTGTGATTCAAAATATTCTTTGTTACTTTGTCCAAACTAGATAGACTCCTAGAAAAGAAGAAGAAGAAAAGAGAGAGATAGAGAGAGCTTTGGATACTAGGCCCTAGTACAAAGTGTCTGGAAAAAATTGGTAATATGATGTAGGCTTTGGAGGGTGGGGGGCGAGAGAGAGATGTGGACAAGATGGAGGAGGATGAGGAGGGGTGTGAGAGAGACACAATCACACACACACAAATTTTTCCATTGCCTCCTCGAGAGCAACGAGAGTCTCTAGAGAATTGGGATTGCTACACATACCATATATACCATAGCTTACATTGCGAAGGACCTACAATAGTCCATTGTCGTTAATGCAAAGTGCAGATTCTTGGCAAATCATCAAAGGCCCTGGCTAAAGGCCTCCACAACTAAGGTCTTATCAACAGCAAGCTCCATCTTTTGAGATTTCTTCAAGATGTAATAAGTTGTGGTCTGGTCATAAGAGCAATGCTTGGTGGGCAAATGTATTACATGCAATTTGATATATTCATGCTTCCTCTAAGAAAAACACTTTGTATGGAAATTGTTTAAAGGAGCATTGCCTGTTAGTATGTTAAAGAAGAAATCCATTCTTGATGGCAAGAGTGTTTGATGTGGTTCACATGAATCCCTTTTCAAATTTCATCTTGCTTTTCTCACAGCCACATTGAGATTGTAATCTCACAATCTTAACAATCACATTTGGGTTTCTTCAGTCATAGCATGCTTTTATTCAATTATCTTTATAGTCCTTCAGATGATGTCTCCTTTGGGTCCTCTAGAACATGGGGAATGCCATACACTTTGACCACAATAATTTTACTGTATTCCTTGGAATATCATAAGACTCAGAGTGATGGAGGACTGCCTTGTACTACATGCTTCTAGTCGTACGCAACTTAGACTTCTTGTCTACCGTGTAAGTATGTACAAACCAAGGGGTGGACATTATTGCCACAACGAGGGATTTCATCATTTTGATGTAAAAAAGATGTAACAAAATGTAATATAGAAAAAAAGCATCTCACCAAGAGAGAGGGAGAGGGGGGGCGGGGGGGGATCCCATCCTACAATAACGGAATTTCAAGATACCACAAGTCAAAAAAACCTTTCCTACTCTAAAATTCTATAGCTCCTTGCATACATATTAAAAAAATATTTCAAATAGATCTTTGATGGCTAGACCTTGCTGCTAGTAGACATATTCTACAATCTATGTATCCAAAGAGAGCGCAATATCAGCCAAAGAGAGCGCAATATCAGCATAGGATGAGGACCCCCTCCATAGAACTTCAAAAGCATGATTTAGCATCAATACATGATAGACTATACAATTGACACATTGCTCTTTATACATTCGTCTTGAGCAAGTCAGTCATACTATACTTCCTAATGTGCTCATTGTAATTGAGTTGAGGCATTAGTATTTTTTATCTATAACCTTTGAGTATTTTAGTGCACCTATAAGGTTTCTCTTCATGCTAAATAATCTCACATAAAAAAGAGCCTTAAGCACCAGGATTGAACAAAAGATAGGCATGGAGTCTTTCCACATCCAAAATAGCACATAATGTAAAGAATTTAACAATTACCGGATATACAGCTCAAAGAGAAGATAGGCATGGAATCTTTCCACATCCAAAATAACTTATAATTTAAACAATTTACGCAATTATGACATGGGTATCCGTCATATATATGACAAATCTCTTGGCACGAAGATGATGGAAGAGTAAAAGCCCTTGTCTTTACGTCTAATCTATACCAAACAACCGATACTCTTGAGTTGTACTCATGTAAGAAAGTCAAAAGAGTTATAGCTTTAAACCTAGACTTACAAAAACTAGCATCAGTCTAATGTTGTTATAAGTGTCCCTTCGAACACACAACATTCATAAGATATCATGAGTAGGGTGACTTAAAAATTATCTTGGTATCATATCTATGCTAAAGTAGGAAAAAAATGATATAAACCATAAATCGTTAAAGAATTTGAGGAGAAGAATATGATCATCCTAGATAAGTAAGTAACTAGATATAACCAATCAATGATAAATGAAAACCAGATTTTTAGCCTCGTAAAACCATAGTTATCTTTGTCTTATGGAATCTTATGCTGCATGGGTATCAAGTATACATGTGAGAAAACTCTTGGCATGGAGATGGTGGAAGAGTAAGACCCCTTGGCTTTACAACTAATTTCTACCAAACACCTACATACTCTTAAATTGTAATCATGTAAAAAAGTCAAAAAAGTTGCAGATAAGCATAAACTAGCATCAATCTAATGTTGTTGTAGGTGTCCACTTTAACATCCAACAGTCGTAGGATGACTTAAAAATGGCATTTGTGTCATATCTATGCTAAACGAAACAAAACAATGTCTAGATGGTAAAGTATAAAAGAATTTTAGCAAAAGAACATATTCACAGTAAATAAGTATATAATCAACTACAACCAAAAAATAATAAATGAGAAACTATATCTTCATAAAATTCAAGAAACCATGATTATCTTTGCCTAATGGAATCTCTCACCACATGGGTATCAAGCATACATGTGAAAAAATTCTTGGCATGGAGATGACGGAAGAATAAGAACACGTGTCTTCACAATTAATCTCTACCAAATACCTACATACTTGACTTACACTCAGTTAATAAAGTCAAAATGATTGTACACTCTAACCTAGATTAGCATAAACTAGCATCAATCTAATGTTGGTACAAGGGTACCCTTTGACAAATAACATTTGTGGGATAGCATGAGTAGGATGACTTTAAAAATTCCTTTGGGCCATATCCATGCTTATCTAAATGCAACAATGTCTAGATGGTAAAACACAAAAGAATCTCAGTAAAAGAATATGATCAGTCTTAATAAGTACACAGTCTCTAGGTCATAGATGTTTCACATAATTAAACAATAGCAACATGCTAACGATGATTCTGTAGTGATAGTCACATGAAAAAATCCTCTCCAATTTTCATAGTAGGATTAGAACTTCTTTTGTGAAGGAAAATATGTTACTTCACACATCGTATTAGGAAGATGTGATCTGAGAAAAAACAAGTACAAAAAAAACTTGGCTTCATCTTCCTCTTTCTACTTCCACCTACTTGATCTTATTTCCTTTATAGCATGATATGGATGCCATTCACTTTGTTTGCATCAGCCTTACCTTTATAAATGCATTAATGCTTGCCTCCATAGTCTGTTTCTACTTTTACCTTCTCCTTGAGCATGATCACCTTGTGATGTTAACGAGTCTAAACTCAAGATGTATTTTGTTAAGTTTGAAAATTTGCAATTGCAATGGTGTTGAAGGTTTCAAAAGTGGACTAAGAACCTACATAAGTTGTGATTGTTACACTAGAAACTCTGGATGATTCCTTGCCCTAGGAAATGACATGTTCTTCCTTGAACCTCTATCATGCACGTTACTTCTAGGATATGGATAGAAATGCATGCCATGTCTAGTTTCTCCACAATTCTAGTTTAGTACTTCCAAGACTTCCTCGATCTTGTCTATGATGTTGACTTTGGTTCAAGATTCTTGACTCCTTCGAACAAGTGCACTAGCATGCTATCCGAGTGTTTCTTAGATCTTCTTTAGCACTTTCATTCATCAACACACTCATAAATGAGAATTGTTTGAACTTTCAATATCTCTTCTATAGATTCTCTATCTTCCATGTCACCATGCTCCATCCAATAAAGGCTATACCACATCTTCATATATGTAAGGGGAGACACCTCCAATTCTACCTCACCTATAGTAGAGAATATTTCCTCTACCTTTTGTGTAACAAGGTAGAGGAAACATTTGTAAGTGGGAAAAAGAAATTGTAAGCACATCCTGGTAGATTTGACACTCTACTCCCTTTCTAAGTTAATAAGGCCAATGACTCCCACAAACTATCATTGAAAATTCTACCACACCTTGGCTCACAGACATTGCACCACAAATTCATAGATGTCTCTCCAATTCCCAACCGTCATGTCCAAAATGGAACCCTCAATAAATAGAAAAATTTCCCCCCTAGGAATCATCTTATACATAGACCAAGAAAGTAATCCCTAAGCTCTAAAGTAATCCCTGTATATCTTCTTGGAATCTACGGAAAACAAGAGGTAATGACATCCTTAATAATGTAAATTTCCCATTGCACTATTTTTTAAATAGAAAAACCATGTTAATTATATGCCAAAACAGATATAACTACATTAAAGGAGTGGATAGGGACGGTCTACATCATATTTTGTAGGCAAAATGAGTGTGTCATCTTCATGCACTTGACATACATACATTCTTAATTAAACAAAAAAGTCATTGTCTAAAATGATAAAACACCGAAAGTTGCCACATCCAAAGCCACGACTCCCTAGTAAGTTAAGTAAATGACAACCGCTATATAAACTACTTTCAAACATATCACACCATGTATATTGTGACATTTACTCCCATGCATACAAAATGAATAAAAATCCTATAAGGCATATCAATCGGATGACCATTGTAGCAAATTTGTTTACACATGTCACGCTATGTGCAATGTAGCATTTACTCTATGCATCCAAACACTTTATTCCACATTTATTATGTCAATGGTATGAAATCCATCCCCTCTAAACCTACAAATCATCCCATTTTTTGGACCGTAACCTTTTTTAATCATCAATATTCAATGTTGAACACACATCTTCACTTTTATTCTCACTTGGAAAACAACTAGATCAATACCATTTTTCAATTGCTTGTGCATCAAATGGATAAGTCGTCCAGGGATTTAATATTCATGTGATCACATGAAATTTCTTGTGATCACAATGTCTATAATCACAATTAATGTGATCACAAGAAATCCAATAAGTGGTGATGTGGCAACCCACCAAAACCCCACCGAGTTATATGTTTTTATCGACGAGCTACCTAGGAAACTATGTGAACCCTAAACAAAGCCCATTAAGAAATGAAAAAATCCCAGCGGGCTTACCGAATTGGATGATTTCTATAGGTTAAGGGGAAGTCATGTGAATATTTAATGTGATCACATATTTTGAAATGTGATCACTCAATGTTAGTAATGTGTTCACATGTTTGTGATCACGTTAATGAAATTCCCGGTTGCCTCTTCTTGTGAGCTACTTAATCCTTTCTCGAACATTGGGAATCTTCATTTCTATATCAACCAATACATGCAAGGTGTAAAGTGCACTTCCATGCGCATGCTTCAAAAAAGGTCCAAGCCATCTCTTTGCAAGCTTCCTTATTGTGATGTGCTGTTAATTAAGGTTGTTAGTGGCCACCAACACCCAATATCCTTCTTTAACCAATTTTGGTATGAGTATGTGCCTTCTAGTAGACCTATATTTATGCTTTAACCTTGCAACATTTAATTTTTCGTAAGAAATATTTATAGCTCTATGCACAAATCAAGAAGATATTACTTGAATTTTTATTTTCCCAAGGCAATATGTATTCCATGTAGAAATTACATCTTTAATTTGCATCACGGGTTTTTGAGCATACATCAACTGAAGAGTCATGTAACCAATGAGTTAGCTATGTGTTGTACAATCAGTCCATAATTTTGCGTATGTGGCTTTTTTCCTATTCCACACCATGTTGGTGTGTACCATCTCCATTGTAATCAACATCAAGTCTCCATCTAGTCGAAAACCATGTCATATCATGTGGGAATAGGCTAGTTGCACAAGGAGCCAAAAAAGTGCCATTTGTAGCCTACATTGGGAGGTCCACGTCTTTCTTTTACGGAGATGCATCTTGGCCCTTGAGAGGTGCACCTAGCAAGTGTACTACCCTTTCCACTAGCCTCACTACTCCAATATTACCAGCCACACTTTGTACACACACTAGTAGTGTTGCTAGTTCATCTCACAGTGTTATTGGTTTTAGCCCTTCATGCATTGTCCAATTTCAATCTCTAGTCTCTCATTATGAATTGAAAAGGCTTAAATATAACCCTATCAAGTGGTATTAGATATAAATAGTGATTACATTAGATAAACTAAGCTAATCTATTCTCTAGTCAATTTGTTGATTAAGCTTTGTGTGCGCAAGCTCATCATGCAAGTCCATCGCACCACTACCATCTTGAAAGGGTGGTGGTAATCCGTGTGCTAGTCTCCACCCAACCGTGCTATCTTATAGCCTCCCCCTAGCGTACACACTATCCGGCCATGCCGATGGCCTTGCCCATATGACCCATGTCCTTACATTTACCCCCCCTTGGAGAAACTTTTTTGTCCTCGAAAATGAACGTAGGAAAATGTTTCTTAAGTGCGGAGACATTCTCCCATGTAGAACCTTCTTCAGGTCTATCTGGCCATTTTACCAACACCTGTCGTTTGACATGATGTCTGGTGCGAAGCTCATGAGAATCCAAAATCTTTTCAGGCTCATGAGGAATGCTTGGCGGTTCGATACGGTCAACTAACACACCTGTGTCAATGACGTTATCATTCTGTCCTAACTGTTTTCGTAAACGGCTAACATGGAAAACAGGATGAACTCGTGAGTGCTCTGGGAGAGCTAACTTATAGGCCACTTGACCTATACGTTTGAGAATGGTAAATGGTCCACAATAGCATGGTGAAAGTTTAGCAACTTTTCCCATCTTCAGACTTTCAAAATGCTCCGGAACTTTGAGGAAAACCTTGTCTCCTTCTTCGAAAGTAGTAAGACGAGGATGCTCATCTGCGTACTTCTTATATCGATCTTGAGCTTGCTTAACATTCTGTCGAGAAACTTGAAGCGTGTCAAAATGGTCTTGGAGAAAATCCTTCGCTTGTTGTATCTTCTCCTTAGCCAACCCCACCATATCGGGTGATCTAGGTTGAAATCCATACAAAAGCATAAATGGACTAAACCTTGTAGTCACATACTTTGAGCTATTATAAGAAAATTCCAATATAGGTAAGTAATCTTCCCAATTGGTTTGCTCCTTGCTAACGTATGCTCGTAGCTTATCCTCTAGCACTTGATTAACTCTTTCTGTTTGACCATCCTTTTTTGGATGATCAGCCGTACTTAGATTAAGTTTAGTTTCCAACTTTTGGAATACAGCTCTCCAGAAGTGATTATGGAACTTTCAATCTCTATCACTAATGATCTCTAGAGTTTATATATATGCTCTACAAATAGACGTGATAATTTTGGTGTCTTAATCCTAACGAATCGACCCAGCTTTGTGAGACGGTCTACAATTAACCAAATGGCAGCATGGCCACGATCTGTAGTAGCTAGTCCTACTACAAAATCCATAGAGATACTCTCCCACTTACCTTGTGGAATCTCTAAAGGATGTAAAAGGGCACCTACCTTAAGGCGCTCTTCCTTATTAACTTGGAGCTGTTGGCAGTTTAGTACGTACTCTTGAATATCATGATATAAGCCTGGCCAATAAAATTGCCGTCAAACTAAGGCATACGTGTTGCGAATACTTGGATGACCAGCACTTGGACTATCGTGACACTCAAATAAGATTTGATGCCTAGTGTCTGAGTCCTTTGGCACACATATTGTACCTTTGTGGAGTAAGTAGCCATCATCAATGGAGAAATTCTTCCATCGCTTAAGCTAGCTCTTTCTGAGTAGGGGTGGAGCTCTATGTGTTGGAGTTTCTATTTGCGCATGCAGATACATGTTGATCTGTTGTTTCAGAGATATGTGAGTGTGAGGGATCCCTTTTTAAAATTGCACTCCACACTTTAGCATATGATTGATCTTGTGCACACTTGCCACGTAATGACTTCAAAAATCCACTCTTTAGTTATGTGAAAGCAAGTGAATTAATCTGAGGCATCCGACTTAGTGCATCCGCTACTACATTATATCGCCCCTTGTGATGTTGTAGCTTACAATGATAATCTTGAAGGATTTATGCCCATCTAGCTTTACGGCCCTTCAAGTCTGTTTGAGTAGTAAACCGTTTGATACTCTCATGGTCAAAAACTACTTCAAACTCGGCACCATATAAATAGTGGCGCCACTTTTGTAAAGCGTGAATTATGGCATAGAGCTCTCTCTCATAAAAAGAATAATTCTGTTGAGCTCTGTCTAACTTTTTACTTTCAAAGGCTATAGGTCTTCCCTCCTGGAGAAGTACCGCACCAATGGCTTTATCACTAGCATCAGTCTCTATCACAAACGGCTTAAGTGGGTTGATGATTGCTAGGATGGGAGCAGTGGCTATAGCTACCTTGAGCTGTTCGAAACTGCGTTTTTGGGCTTCTTCCCAAGAAAAGTTCTTACCTTTTGCTTTAAGTTAATCCTTCATAGAAACTGTGATTTTGGCATAGTCACGGATTTTGGCATAGTCACGGATATACTGTCGATAAAATCCAGCCATGCCTAAAAATATTTGAAGCTCCTCAACCGTGTTGGGATGTGGCAATCAAAGAATGGCAGCGACCTTGTCAGTGTCCATCTTGATGCGAGATAAGAGATCACATGACGGAGGTAATGTATCTCTATTTTAAAGAAATTGCACTTGCTTTGCTTAGCATATAGCGCGTGAGCTCGTAGCTGTTCAAACACTAATCGTAAGTGTTCTATGTGTTCATCTTCAGTCTTACTGTAAATGAGAATGTCATCAAGGAAAACCACAACAAATTTTCCAAGATAGGGACGTAAGACACTATCAATGAGTGTCATAAATGTAGCTGGAGCATTGGTTAGACCAAAAGGCATAACCAAAAATTCAAAATGCTCGAACCGTGCTCTAAAATTATTTTTGGAGATATCTTGCAGTAGGTTACATACCTGGTGGTATCTTGAATGAAGATCTTTGTTTATATAGTATCTTGCCCTATGGAGTTGATCAAACAACTCATCCACTCGAGGCAGAGGATACTTGTTCTTGATCTTAGTACCATTTTTCTTTTTTACCAATAGAATTCGTGATGCCCAAGGCGAAGTGCTAGGTCTAATGAAACCATGAGCGAGTTAGTCCGCCAAATGACTCTCAACCTCCTTGGCTTCTTTAGCACTCATACGATAAGGTGGTTTACTCAACGGTTTAGTGCCTAACAAGACATCTATGCCATGCTGCACATCACGTGTAGCTAGGGGTAAACCCGGTGGTAAATCACTTGAGAACACATCACTATACCCCGTGAGTAAGTGAGTCAGCTTTTGCCGTGCAAAAGGAGAAAGTAAACTAGAGTTATACTGGGATAGAGAATCTTGTAATTCCTGTAATGTTTGTTTTACAACAGTTGCATGTTGCTCGTTAGATTTGTTAACACTTTGTTTATCAGTAGAATTCATTGCACTTTGCATAGCATTAGAATTCATTTCACTTTTCATACCATTACTAGAATTCACCGCACTTTGCTCTTGAGAATTCACAAGACTGGTGCAGATGGTATATTTTTCTCCCCAAGCAAAAACACATGTTTACCATTGGCCATAAAGGATAAGGAGTTGTGTTCATAACTAGTGTGCAATATGTTTCCTAAACCATGCAGCCACTCCCGTCCTAAAACTACATCAGCAGGGTCCATGTTGAAAACTTGGAAGTCAAGGGTCATGGTATGATCTTGAACAATAAGCTCAACCCCTTGAACTACCGTGTCCCATACTTCTTTATCGTTCCTAGACATCTGCTTCACCACATACTTGTGAGAGCAGGGAGCCTGATCAAGCTTCAATTTCTTGACTAGCTTATAGTTCAAGAAGTTATGAGTTGCACCATCGATATCATCCACTAAAATACGAACACAGTGTCCGTTAATAGTGCCATGCATGCGAATTAAATTATGGGGGCCAAAGGTGGGCTGCCACATTGAAGCAGGCACACAACCCTTGTGCTTTTCTTCCATATGAAGAACCTCTACAACACAATATTTAAGAGATGAATCTAATGTGAGGTGTTACACCGTGTGCATGGCCTTTTCTTTGCCTTGCAAAAGAGGACAATCTTTCTTGTTATGTTGGTCCGAAAGACATCTAGAACACAAATTGTGTTTCTTTGCACACTCAAAATCAGCTATGCTAAGAGACCCACATGGAGTATCTTGTGATTTCTTAGGCTTCTTAGCCTCTTGTGGGCGTGGAGAGGTAGATTATGTCTTACTCCTCTTGGAACGTGTGGCAGATCTACCTCACCATTGGCTCTTAGCCACATTGCTCTTAGCAAAAGTATTCTTAGAGTAGGGAACATTTTCTTTCCTCTCTTGGTCATCATCATATCTTTGGGCATGACTATTGGCTTCTTCCAAAGTTTTTGGATGTTGTATCTTGACATGAAGACGATAGTCTTTGTCAAGACCCCTATTAAAACCCCGTATCTTTTGGAATTCATCTAGACCTTCTAGTTTTAATATGATTTCTCGATACTTTGAAAGATACTGTGCAAGAGAGAGGCCAAACATGTGGCATGCATCCCATGCTAACCAATTCTTATCTTCTTCATTGGAGTCCAAAAACTCTTTGGAGAAAGAAGCTTGAAACGCAGCCCAAGATGGAGGACGAGCATCTATTGGAAATGTCATCCACCACTTATAGGCCTTGCCTTTAAGATATAGACTTGTTTCCACAGCCGTCTTTATATCCGGGGTGTGTCTCAATCTATGAATCACTCCATTTGTGTAAGAACGTATTGACCGCATCCTTGTTGCGATCACGCTCTTCCCCGTGAAACTCAGGAATGGTGATATTCTTAAGTAATGCATTGCTACCTTTTGCATCTTCTGCAACACTTGTCTCTTGGACTCCTTGAGTCATGCGAGCTTGGTTCCCTTGAACCGTGCCACTTGTGGCTCCTTGAGTCATCTGTGAATTCATAAATTTCACAAGTAACTCCGTAAGATTGGTAATTTGCATTGAGTGCAGAGAGGTTGCTTTGGTGATGTTCCAAAGTCTTGAAAGAAGCCATATCTACAAGCCCATGATATCCTAGATCATCATCATCATGCATATTAGTGTCCGCAGCATCCGTGGTGCCCTGATTTTCATCTACATGCTCAAAATCAAACGTGTGTGTAGGTGGGATATCCTCACTAGCCATGGTAAACACACACTAATGCAAAGAGAGAAAAAAAACGACAACTTGTACCTTGAGAAATTGAAGTCTTTGTGTTTTGTATGCTCCGCGATTTGTGTTGCATACGAACCTCACCTTGCGGGAATTTGAGCGCTTCACTTGTCGTTCGTTGTAAGAACACCTTTGCAGATTCTTCACAAAAACGTGTCATTTTTGTGAAGGCTTTTGTTCACTTTGAAGCTATCTCCTTGAGGAAAAAGGAACTTTTGGAGGAAAACTTGCCTTTCTCAAGGGTGACGCTACTTCCTTGAAGTTTGAAGCTTTCCCTTTCCTTCTAGTTTTCCTTTCAACACAAGGAGGCTATCTTTCCTTGTTATACATAACAAGGGTCAATAGCTTGATGGTAAAGTGTTGGCCTCTTTCCCTCATGGGGTGAGTTCAACCCTCCTTCATGCAACGATTAAGCGGGCCTTCCTACGCACGTAGCCAACGATGCCAAAAATGAAAGCCTTCGAAGCCTCGGTGCCGGTCGAGTTTGCTTGGTCGCACGCCTTGGAGGGTGTAGATGGGGCGACCGAGTCAGCTGTCGCTATCTATCCACGCATTCCACACAGGAAAGTGTGCCTGTCTTCTTTTGTTGCACATCGGAGACGTTGCTGTCTGCGGAACACGGGAGAGAAGCAGAGAAGAGCGTCGCACGCACATGCAACCCGTTTTTAGCCTCTTCCCAAAAACAGCTTGGATACTAGTGAAAGGGCGATGGTGATGTGTGTGCTAGTCTCCACCCAACCGTGCTATCTTATAGCCTCCCCCTAGCGTACACACTATCCGATCGTACCGATGGCCTTGCCCATAGGACCCATGTCCTTACACCTCCATAGTGAGGTCATGGTTAAAAATAGAGGTCTGGTTCTCCTTTGGATTAATTAGGGTATGCATCATGCATTTCTTCTAGTGCTAGATTAATCGAGAATTTCCTCTACTCTCCAATTATCGGCCATTCAAACTCACCCTCATTTAGGTGTGAATTGCACTGATTTTTGCAACATTCATTCTCAAATTAGTTTTCACCTCACAAATTTTGTCTTGATTTGATATTTATGTGTGGAGGAAATACTCCTTAAGCGCTCTCCAACAAGCTCTCAATCTCTACATTCCAAGCTCGGGAAAATCTTATTCATTATTGCCCAATCTCACCTTATTTTGGGCGTCGGAGTGTGAGCCACTGCCAAAGTTGAGCCTATATTCACATTTTCTAGATTCTTCTCATGCAAAGGTCCATTTGAGGGCTGGGTCTAGTATAAAACATAAAAAGTAGTGCCTAGGGGTGGAATCCAAATGGGGACTAAATTGCAATTAAAGGGGTTTTTGAGTTTGTATAGGAACTCCATCACATGTGAAAATGCTTTTTCACTTGTGATCAAACATGAAAACAATATCAAGTCCAACTTTTTGGTTGCCTTTCGACACTGCTAGGTGGTACCTCATGCATGTCACTTACCCTCATAGGACTTTTGGCTCCAAAACCCTCTTAAAGATGCTTTCCCACAAGCCCCAAAGGGCTCTCAACATCTCTATCCAAGAGGCTACTCTCACGGTAGCATTAGAGCCAAGTTTTAAGAAGACATCAAGAATTTAAGAGCTTTAGAGGGAGACCTACATCCATCTTTAAAGAATTCACAAGAATTTCAAAGAAGCTTCAAAAGCTTTAAAGGACTCAAAGCTTCTTCAAACTACTTCAAGAAAAGGAAATTTACCCGATCTTTGATTTTGGAGTTAGGGTTGCAGGAAAACACACATAGCTTGGAGAAGACAAAGGAAGATTGAATGAAAATGAGAAGTACAACACCCTCACGCTTTAACTACAATGTGCTTTCTGTTGGAATGTTACAAAAGCCTCGTTTGACCAAATGAGTATCAACTTTCTCATACCAAGCATGAAAAGATTTCTTCAACCACATAAAAAGCTTTCTTACAATTGCACACTTTATCCTCTTGTCCTTTTTTGACAAAACCACGAGGTTGGATTACATAAACTTCCTCAATCATGTCACCATTCAAGAATGCAGTAACAATGTCTCACTGATTTACATCCGAACCAAAATGAGCTCCCAATGCACATAGAAAACTCAGAGTAGTCACATGACAACTAGGAGCAAAAGTTCTTCACAATCTATGACTTTCTGTTGTTGTGCATATTCTTTTGCAACAATTTGAGCATTATAGCAATCAATTTCACCATCTAGCTTGTGTTTCAACTGGTAAACCCACTTCATACCAATGGCCTTTTTGCCAGGAGGAAAATCACATAAAGTCTATGTGTGATTTTTCCTTAAGTGCATCATATTCTGACTGCATGGAAGCTATCCAATTTTCAGAATTTTGTGCTTCATCAAAAGATAGAGGCTCCTCGACATCACATCTGCTAGACACAGCCAAAGCATTAAATCTTATGCATAAGATGCATGGCCAAAACTTGATCGAATACGACTAGACAGAGGTGCATCCAATTTACTGTCATGCAAAGTATGCACTAGCCATTTTGACATACCTCTAGCTTGCTCATTATCAGTCCTTTCCTCATCAAGTACATCATGTACATCTGCATCAGTAATAGGTTGATCTATAACATTTCTAGAAACCCCCATAGGTTGTACATTTGCCTCATTGGAATTTACATTCGATCTTCCACCATTGAAAAGAGTGAACAGTGTCATACATTACAATCTCTAGTATATGATAGCAATGGTTGAACAGAATCTGCCACAAACACAACATCCAATGAGACCAAGGTACACTTGTTTTGTGTATGATACAACCTGTAACCTTTGCTTTCAACACTGTAACCAACAAAAATACATTTGACAGTCTTATAATCCAATTTTGTACGCTGCATTTTTGGCACCAAAGCCTATGGCAAATAGCCAAAAACAGGTTCGTTCTCAATAGAAGTCTTTTTATCATTCCATGATTCATATGGAGTCATAGTCCTAAAATCTTTTGTAGGACACCTATTAAGTACATAAGTGGTACACATGATGGACTCAAGCCAAAACGAATGTGGCAAAGCTTGACTTTTGACCATAAATCGTACTATTTCTGTAAGTGACCCATTTTTCCTCTCAGAAACACCATTTTGTTGAGGTAGTATATATGGAACTATACATTGGTGTTTTATCCCACAACTAGACAAAAATGCATTAAATTCATGAGACATATACTACCCCCGTTGATTTGAACGAAGGGTGCCCAATGTACATTTTGAGACATTTTTAACCATAGCCACAAATTGTTTGAAGCACATAAACACTTTGCACTTTGCTTTAAGCGGATACACCCATGCATGCCTCGAGTAATCATGAATGAAAGTCACAAAGTAAAGGTAACTAATTGCCCAAGGATGGAGTTTGCATGGGCCCACAAGCATCACTATGAACAAGTTGCAACCTGCATGTCGCCCTAGCTAAACCATCATTTGAAAAATCTTCAAACGCTGCATCTTACCCAAAATGCAGTCTTCACAAACATTTTTGATAGGTGCTTCAAGAGGCGGCATAGAAGCAACCATATCATATTTTTGCAAATGAGGCAAATTGGCAACATTAAGATGCCCAAAATGTGCATGCCATAGTTTTACATCCGAAATAGCCTTAGAATCCACAACTGCATTTGCAAAATTTTGCCCACACTTCTCATACAAAGTGAGCTTATACAGCCCATACCATAAAATGCCAAATACAATAATTTCATCACAAAAATTGAGATCATGTTCTATACATCTGTCATCCACAAATTTGACTACAAGACCAAGGATAGCAAGTGTAGAGACAGACAAAAGATTCTTCTTGATCCGAGGTACATACAATGCATTAAGAAGAGTGAAAGAACTACCACTTGCAGCAGTAAGCACAATCTTTCCAACTCCCTGAAGCGGATAAGAGGAGTTGTTGGCACGAGGAAAGTGAATTCCCATGAGGGAGAGACTCAAGATAGGTAAACAAACCACAATGTGAGCTGATGTGCTTTATAGAACCACTATCAAAATACCACATATTGTGAATCTGTAGGAATTGACATGCATGTATCATGGACAGTAGGATCATAAGTACATTTTACACTAAAAGACCACTCTACATCACAATCTCCTTTCACAAAAGACTCTACAATAGTATTGAATCGTGTAGTTCATTTAGCCTCTTTCATCTTAACCTCTTCAGACATCAATTTTGGACACTGCTTGATAAAGTGATCATTAGCTTTACAATAATGGTATCACATATTCTTTTTTCCCTTATCACCAGAAATCCCAAAAGATTTGTTGTTAGCAGAAGCATTAGTAATAGATGATTTACCATGCGTAGAAGAACCATGAGAAGTGGTTTCATTATTGGTACCACCTTTTCTTTGAGCAACAATAAAGGCTTGTCAAACTAGACACTCTCTAGTCCTTTTTTTTTTGGAAACTAACTCTTGTAACAACAATGTGCATAATTAATCAAACTTGACAACTTCTGGATTTCCTTCAGTCATAAGTCTCCGAGTACTAGCAAAAGTCTAGTAAGAATCTGGTAAGTCAGGTAAGAACAGTCTGCACAAGGGAACTATCAGAAATAACCTTGTGTGCAGAAATAAGTTGCTCATTGATATCCTTCACACCAGTAAGAAAAGTGTCCATCTCGTCTTCCTCATGCATATTCTTTGACTCCACCTCTTTACGTAGTAATGCAATTTTTACCTCATTGCAACTTGCATAAAGACCAACCAGAATATCCCGATCCTGTTTTGAAGATATTATTCAATATGAGGAGTAATACTGTCCTTCATACACAATGCAACTAAAGCATGAGCCTGCGCATCTTTCTCAGCCGTAGGCAAAACAACTCTGGCAACAGCAATCCTGCCACCCAAACCCGCAACATCCTTAGCATCGCTTACATCCTCCGAACCAAGATGTACATCAATTCCTTGCACAATATTTCTAGACATTCTTTGACACAAGGACATGTTGCATCATGTAAGCCCACATAGAGTAATTATCTCCATCCAATCTATCCTCATCAGTAAACATCTTGAACACATTTGTGTTGTTGTTAGCCATGGAAAATGCCTGCACCTAATGTGAAAACTGTCCAAAAAGAGGAGAAACGAGGCACAGACAAGATGTTCTATATAGCACAAATTGTAGAAGACTATAAGGGAGCAGTTATGCAGAAAACGACATTGACGTAATTTTGCACAAGATCACAATATAGCTTGTGCATTACTGTTTGTAGTGGAAACAGAGGCCGAAATAAGCCCTAATGGAAATTTGGCGACTTGATGACACTTGCCAAAGATCACAAAAATCAAAGAAATTGAGAAGGCATATGCTGGAGCTGCTAGCGACTAAGCCCGGGAGGATGCAACCTACTCTAATACCAATTGTTGGAATTAGGGTTGTAGGAAAACACACACAGCTTGGAGAAGACAAAGGAAGCTCAAGGCATACAACAGAGAGTGTAATAATTAGTGTGCAATGGAAAGATGAGATAGCCTTAGAGGGATGGGCCTCTATACAATGCACAGGGGGAAACACATCCTAACAAGGGAAAAAATGCCCTGGCAGTCCTACGTGTGTTCACACACATCACTACCACACAATATGGGGTAACATTTGACACTCATTTTCTCTCTCTTTCCCTAAAATTTGAAGGATATATTTTTTGCACCCAGGTCATGAAAATCCAAAATGTATGCAATGTTTCTCATTTATAGAGATGATAGATTTGTAGTGCTCTTGTAAAGAGCTTGACAATGACTTTGGCATACAATTAAGTGTTAGGACCATTCTATTTTGCACTAGAGTTGAAATGTTCAACGAGGATGGTTTTTACACGTGGAAATTGAAGATATGGGGTTAGCTAATGAGAACACAATTATGGGTTGTTGTCAAGGCTAGAGAAACTTGGAGCCATCCACCTTTGAGGGCACACTCACTAGAGCCCAAGTTGTATGGCACATGCAAAAGATAAACAAGCTCAAGGTATAATTAGCACATCCTTACGTGATAATTATTTCCACTTCACAGATGACCACACCATAGCCCTTAAGCATGGCCAACTCTAGAGGAAAACAATGGTGTTAATCAAAAGAAAAGTAAGATAACATTAAAGAAAAATATGTATAATCTAATTATCCTTCAAGAGGAGAACATATCTACCCTATCAAATAGGTTAATGAGCATAATCACGTAGCTCAATTGATCTAGTTCCAAATGTGTGAAGAAGAAATAGAAGCCTTGCTTTTTAGTTCAGGTACGTAATAATTGTGAAAACATAAAGTATTAAGGAAAAAGGACTCCATGCCTTCAATGCAATATGTCATAAGTGCAATCCACAAAGAAGAGAAGAAGGAAAGAAACAAAAATAAACCCAATGGAGTACCATATCTTGTATCATTATCTAGGGCATCATCATCTAGGTCAAATAACAATAAAAAGAAGTTTTATGAGTGTGACAAGTGTGAACACTTTTCAAGGGACCTCTAAATAAAATAAAATTGTAGCAGTTGTGGCATCAAAGGTCATCCACCATCTTAGTGTCACAGTAATAGGATCAAGATCAAGGAAAAAGATAAGAGTGAATGTAGTATATAACGAGGTTGAAGACAAAGACAAAGAAGAAAAACGCTTTCTCCATGTCTATACTACACCTAGCCCTTACATTGATTACAATGATATACTATAGAGGATATTGTTGGTACTCATTGAGCTCGTAGAGATTCTTTGTAGAATACTTGAATTAATCTGTGTGACACCATATCATGATGTAGCTCATGTGGCATTTATGAGTGTGAGTACCAATAAGTGTGACTTCTATAATCATGTGTGGTAGAGCCCGTGTGGCAATGACAATGAGTCTCTATATATCTATTTGAATAGTCCAAAGTCCAAGTGAAGGGTTGTTGGGTATGTGATCTTTGGCCTATCTCACAACACTATCTCTAATCTCTCATCATAAATGTAATCTCATATTGACAACTTTAATGATTCCACCTTAATTCTAAGCCTAACACAAAGGGCTGTGTGTGTATGTGTGTGAGAGAGAGAGAGAGAGGGGGGGGGGGGGGGGGGGGGGGGGGGGGGGGCAAAATATATATATAATGGACATCTTAAAACGTCAAATCTTCCTTTGCAGTTTACCTTTTAGGTTAGGAAAGGATGTCGTTTAGCACAATGAAATGCTATACCTAATGGTTTACACTTTTCTAACGTGTTTTGGTTTTGTGTACAATACGAGAGCCATTGTTGAGTGAGCTTGAGAGATAATGGTAAATACTTTGTCTTATCAGTGATCTGATGTTGGCAAGAGTTAGGTTACGGTGCCAATTGTTAACAAATATACTTTTCGCCATCGAAAACTTACATAGAGAGTATTTATTTACCTTGGGAGGTAGAAGGAGAAGAAGAGAAGTATTCAAGTGGTATTAATGAGAGAGAGAGAGAGAGTGGGAGATTGTTGGGCATGGACAAATAAGAGATTTAGAGCTCTCGCTTTGGAAATCATTTTCTCTTGTTATCATTTTCTCTCATACTAGTTGATTGTTTTGTGTATGACATGAGAATTTACTCGTGGCATGTGCAAGGTTTTAAACGCGTGACTCTCAAATCTTTTGCCTCTAACCAATATAAGTGTCATAAGTGGCATGTTTTTTGGACCTGTGTGGTATTGGACCTATGGAATTTCTTGGGAATCTTGTGAGTGCTAATCATATCTTCTCCTTACTTTCATACTTGTATGCATTTGCCTTATCACAAAACTATGTCACAAATCACTGCGGCAAGGTTGCATAGTACCAAAACAATATAAAATATATATTTGTAGGTGGTCTGATATTGCAAGGCATTTGAACGGGCGCACCGACAATGACATCAAGAATCTTTGGAACACTCAACTCAAGAAGAAGAGGCTAGCTCAGCAAGTGGATACCTCAAGCTCTTCTTCAACTGTGCCCTCCATTGTCAATGGAGATTTTGAGGCCCTTACTACGGCGCATGCAACCAGCCATGAAGCCAAAACCATTGTCTGCATCGACAACAATTTGATGTATGGGGCTCTTGATGTGAAATCATGCGATCTGGATAATGCAGATATGGGTGATATTTTACTGATTACTAGTTCAGGCAATGACGTAAATGCATTAAAGTACTGCAGAAACTCAGCCTCATCATGTGAGAGCCGTACTACTAGCGAGCCTCGGCCTAGTTACCAAGAGCATATAACAGTCCAATGTGGGAAACCCAACTATCATGAGAGCTTTGAGCTACATAAGAATTCCAGGCATCTGGTTTTGGGCAGCTCTCACGAGCAGACGAATTACTGGTTATTCAACAGTAGTGTGCGTGGCCTAGATGACGTATACGGTGCAGAATCTGAAGCTGCCTATGATGGAGTGTCTTTAATGCCGACAAGCTCTTGCAGCACCACCAACAACATTATGAACTGTACGATGAGGTGGGGCATGACCCCTTTACCAGATCAGCAGCCATCCCATTTCCATGCGATCACCTCGTTGCTTGAGGGAAACCATCCAAATTTTGTTGGCTCTACAGTTACTTCCCGACCCATATTAAGCGAGTGCCTCTTTAGGAGTGAAGATCATATAAGCACCTTCAATTCCAATATTACGGCGAAGATTATGATTGACGGCGATAAACAAGAGTGTAATTACAGCCCAAATCTGTTCCCTACAATCCATAGCACATTATCCACCCATCATTCAGTACATTTGCCAGCCCCCAGCTTACCTTCGAGCCCGAGATCGTCTCTTGCAGACTCCATTGATGTACCCAATCCTTCGATCCAGCGGCACCTTAACTGCAGCCCACGTTCAAGCACCGGGAGCCGTAGCCAGGCAATTGAAGCAAGGGAGAAACATAAGACCATCAATAATGCCTTTAATGTGGCTCATTTCAGCATCCCAATGGATGGTGGTCTTGTCCCGAGCAGTGACACTCATGAATCTGAGGACCCTATGGTTTCTCATATACTAGGCCAAAATGCTTATAATGCCAACTCTGTAAATAGGCCCAACGATGAGCCACCAAGGTGGGTAGAAACAATTGAAAATGAAAGCGCGCCATTATGGGATCATGTTATGGATAGCGAGCCATTATGGGTTAATTACATGGAGGAATGGGATGACACGTTGACATTTCTAGATTAACACTAGGTTGGTAACCTAACAGGACATAAAAGTGTCCTTTCAGGGTTTTGAAAAAAACCTCCAAAACCATAGTAGATCCACTCATTTTGTAAATTCCTTTCATGAGGTTATAGTTCAAGGCCTATTAAACATGGAAAAAATAAGAAACTTGTAAAATTTCTCATCTTTTGGTCACACCAAGCCTCCAAAGTTGATGGACCAGTGAATTTTAATCAAAACACTCATTTCTTACGTTTTGTTGCATAAAAATAAGATTAGGGATTTTTGTAGGACTTGAGATAAATTCCCTAGTTAACTTCAATGGGTTGGTGATCAGAACATATGATTGCTTCTCACTCACTATTTTTTGTTTTGCCCAAATAAATAGGTACAAAAAAGTTTAATTTTTACCATTTTGCAAACCTATCATCAAAGTTTCTATAGCCACGCTCAATACAAATAATATATGCATGTTTTCTTAGTTCCCTATTGTTCTTTATGTTCATAAGGAGCCATGGAGCATGTCAAAAGAATAATACATCTCTTACCAAGGGGAATCTTGGGGACAAAGATGAAGTGTTAAATACAACAAACATTAAAAAACTGGGTTCAACATTATGAGTTGTAGAATCCCATAGAAACTATTCAATATCTAGCCAAATTTGATCCTTATGACTAGATATGGTTACTATCTACAAAATGCATGTAGTTGTCACAAGAAACTAACAATATTGAAAAGCTATACTTGATATACTAGAATGTTTCGTTTTCTTCCATAGTTGAAAAAATCAACCATCGTTGTGTACTATGCAAAATAGGGTATTAGGTGCCCCAAAACTCAAGGAATGTTAGCTTTATGTTACAATATGCGACATAGAAAATCAAAAATGAATTTGGATATCATGAAATCCACTAAAAAAATCATAGAAGAGCTAAAATTGGCTAAAAAACAGGATTTGATAATTTTTGTAATTTGGACATAACTTACAACTTTAATATTTATTTCTCCCTAGAAGCATCGGGACATGTTGAGGACTACCAAAGATAGTTCTCTAGCATTATAGACCTCACAAACATGAATTCTAGAGTGGTATAGTTGCAAAAAGTTGAAAAAAGCCAAAAACAGGACCCGTTTTTTCACACATTTTAGGTTGTGAAATGTTGTGCAAGGACAATGTTAAAGATGGAATTGATATTTCAAAAAAATGTCAAGTTTTTTTCAGCTCATGAGACAACTTTCTAAATAGATAGCACCTCAAAATCCATTTTGAAACTCTTGACATAATTCAAGGAAAATGGTCACTTCACAGGACATAAAAGTGTCCCATTACCAACCTAGTGTTAATGGACAAACTTGAGCAACATCAGCAATTCAGCTTGTTTCTACACGAGAGAGAACCCCCCCCCCCCCCATTATGAAAAGCTCATAACACTCTCTCTCTATCTCTCTCTCTTTCTTTTGGAATCTCTTTGTTATTGTAATAATGTACATCTTTGTGATCCAGCTTACAAGGCATCTATGTATTGTTTCATCGGCCTTTGCAAAGCTTCCGCAATGAAACAAAATCTTTCCTCAATTTTTTTTAAAGCATGCCCCAAGGAAACTGACAGAACCTGGTATGCTTATCAAACACTAAAGCATTCCTAGCTTGCCAAATAAAAGAGATCATCCAGATTCTCATGTACAATAAGCATGAATGAAGACCCAGTTCCTCTAATTGCACAAGACCACATATCAATTTGAATTTAGTAGTTCTACCTGCCAACATAGCATACATTAGTTTAAGATAGTATTCCACCACACATTTACTTGATGAAAATCCAGAAACAAATGTTTCATACTTTCCAGTTTCTTACATCTGATGCAAAGCCCATTCATTACATGCAGGTCCCATACAACCACCTACTTACAAAACTCGAGCACAATATATTATTGTAGCTATTAATAAACATTCTAAGTGGAATAAAGCTAGATTCACTAGGAATAATAATGCACGAACCACAACTGCATTGTTGTACGAATGCATATTTATGTGATATGGGCTTTGTATTGAGCTTGTAAGTGATCACGTGACACATTTCCACAACAAGGTGATAGAGAACTTGCTTCACGAGTTTATGGTTATCCATAACAAATATGCACCCTATTATCCTCAAATAAATGGTGAAGTAGAGCATATGAAAAAAATCCATGGCTCTCTACTTCCAAAGATTGTAAGCTCAAGAAGAACAGACTTGGTGATGAATCTTCATTCAACTCTCTGGGTTTATAGGTTTTCATATAAAACAACTCTAGTTGCCAATCCATTTAATTTGTCTATGGACTTGATGCTATATTGCCAATGGATTTTTCACTGCCAACCCTCAAAGTTGCACATGAACTACAGTAAACATGTCATAAAATGTCATAACGACTTGAGTAATTAGATGAGCAAAGACTAGCAACTATTGCACACATCTATAATAAAAAAGGAAACAAATATAGTTCTTTAACTAAAATTTGTTTACAAAAATATTCAGGCAAGGAGATCTTATATTGGTCTATTCCTTGTGGCAACACATCCCCAAGTTCAAACAAAAGGGGCATGGTCCTTTTGTGATTAAATGTGTTTTACCAAGTAGGGCGCTTGATTGGCCACCTTGGATGCGAAATAAACTGAAACTCTAGTGGATGTCATTTGCAAAAGTATAACATGACATTGACTAATGATCATCTACGAATAATGCATGCATCCAAGGAACGCAAGATCAAGCTACAAACGACAAAGCTTTGGAGGAAGGTGATGAAGTAGATCAGATGGATGACGAATGGCTTGAGGGATTGGACATGATGATAATAATGACCTTGAAAGATGGATTCAAACTTAACTCATTAGCAGATACAGGTGCTAGGATAAACATAGTAATATATTCAACTTATAGAAAGGAGACTACTCAACCCTTGGAGTATTGCAAATTTAAAATGAAGATGTGTCATAAATAATTTACTCCAGCATTGAGAATGATCAACCTCAATATCTTTGTGCACGGATTTCTTTGCTCACACACATTCATCTATATTTGAGATGGCCATATGAATGAAGACATGCTACTAGGAGTTCCATGTATATGGACATACAAAGCTATCCAAGATTGAAACAAAGAATTATTAGAAATAGCACTCAAAGGTGTACATTTAAAGGTGCCATTTGCATACAACAAGAAAGAGTGGAAAGTAGACCTAATGGCTTCCAAGTTGGTAAAATAAAATTCAAGCATAACACCTATATCAACAGCTCAGTAGAAGATCTATCCTCATAAGTAAGGCATGCAAGGAACCATACAATATTGGTTATTGAAAGCTCAATTGTAAGAAAAGCCTAGAAATATTTGGGTGCCCAAGAAACAATCAACCAATCAAAGGAGATCACCCCAAGTAGCTCCACAACTCTAACAAATCAAGAAAGAGCCGTCACCAAATACAAAGTGGATGTGCGTGTCAAAGAAAAGCCTAAAGTAAAGCAACTAAGAAATTTGGTTTACGAGTGGATATCAAAAGTTAAATCACAGTCCAAAGCAAGAAAAGTGGTTTACAAATGGGTGCCAAAGATTCAACAACCACAAAAGAAACAACCAATCTTTGAAATAAATGATCTAGCAGAAGTAGGAAACATTGACATCCAAAACCCTTGAGAAATCCTCTCAAGACCCTCCTCTTGCACATCTTGTGTTTTGGAATGCATCAACCAACACACATGGTAGAGCCAAACAAGACTATGCATAGACACAACTTATTAACCCATGCATGATACTACCCAGGATACACACTATCATCCTAGAGGACTCCAATCAAGAGGGAGGAGGCATGTTCAATGCAGATCTGAACAAATGAAATCGGTTAGAAAAAGGATAGTATTTGAAGTGTTTTATGTTAGCATGTGATATTTTTTGTAAAATCCATGAGAAATGCACTTAAAGGTAAAGAGAATGGGGATAACATAATATGATAACCATTAGATGTATATATATAGTGTAACTATCAACAACAACAAAAAAAGATTGCATTTTTTACTCTTTAACACCATATTAGTGAATTTGAGAATTTTTCAATTCCCACTTTTGAAATTATTTGACCACATGGTCAAATATTAGCCAAAGTTTTGAGAGCATGGCTCGGAAGGGCTTTTCAAGTACTACCTTGTGGAAAGAGTTTCCCTTATGAAATATTTTGAGATTTGTCTATATGGTCAAATCTTTAAGACATTGGCAATTCCCAAATTGGCTCTAAAGTCCTCAACTCTCTAATATGGTGTTCTTTTTGCATATTTTTGGGCCAAAAAAGTAATCAAAATGGAGCAATCCGCAAAAATATGGCCAACTTTAGTGTTTATGTCTGTTTAGGTAATTTTTGGATTTGTTTTCTATTTTTTAGATTGGCTTTAATATTTTTTGTTACTTTTCTTAGTAAAAAGATCAAAAATAAAAGATAAATAGTTAACATGGACATATAGAAGAATGTAAGATCTCCTATTGATACAAAATAAAGGATAGATACACATGTCAAATCTTGCTGATGGGAGGCCTAAATTGGGGCCACAGGACATGATTTATTGAAATCTTCAGAAACAACGCAATAGGAGCAAAAAACTAGAAGTTTGAAAGGGGATTATACCTCACAATCTACTAAGACTAGCTAGGAGATTTGAGAGAAAGTGAGTTTGGAAGCCTAGGTATGTATAGTCTTGGTAGGCCAAAAGTAGTCTCCTTTCTAATTTTCACCATTGGGGAGAGCTCTCAGAGACTTATGTGCACGTGCCTTACACAGCTTCTGGCGAGTTTCACAGTGCACACTCTCACACAAGACATGAGGGGTAAGTTCCTAACCTACTAATGAACTTGTTTCATATATCGTGCATACGAGGTCAAGGTAGTCCTAAAAAACCCTAGGTTAGCAAAACCTTCCTCGGAATTAACGAGGGCAAAAATGATTTTAACGGCTGGCTCGGTATACCAAACCAACCAAATTTGGCATAGTGTCAACATTGAATTCTAACTTCGCGGAAGGATTCCCCATAGGCTCTCTAGCCAATGTGCGAAGGTGGGATCAAAAGAAAACACTCAATTGGGACTGATGGCATAAGAAAATGGCTCGAAGATGTGCAAAGATTCATTTTTTACCAAAGGCAAAAAATCAACTCCAAATTTACCCAAAGTCAACATGGGGACTCTACGTGACATATGGGACAAGCCCAAATGCTTCAAGGTGGCCAAAAGTCATCACAATTAAAGCAGGGGGAACTATCACGAATGTTATAGAGAAAAGTGGATAAGACAACCCTAGGGCAACCAATTAAGATCTCAAAAGGTCTAACGTTGTGTATTAGGCTTAGTTAGCATGTGTGTGACCAAAAGAAATTTTTTGAATGAAACTTTGCAAGTGTGGATAATAATCGTGATTATTATTTAATTTGTAGCCCAAAATGACCAACTTTTGTCAAAGTGTCATTACACGTTGCTCCCACACGTCACAAAAAACCCATTTATTCACTAAAGTGAGAAAAAAAAAATCACCTTTACAATAGGTTAAAAAATGCACCAAGGCTTCTCATTTCCAAAATTGTGCAGAAGGGGCACTTTGAAAATCTAAAAGTCACCAAAACCACATTCGGGGCTTCACCTAGTCTAGGGAAACAAGTGAGCATAGCCAAAATGTCTCAGAGTTGAAAAAGTAGGGGGGGAGATAATACTTGCAATTAATATCTACATGTCCCGAATCAACTCCACTTCAAAAAAAAATTATCCACATTGTTTATCCATGTCATTACAAGCGCACCCACCAACTTTGAGCAAATTTTGATACCCCACGTATTCCCTCTTACACTTAGACAATTTCAAAGCCATCTGTTACAAAAATCATCCCATCTCTCACTACAATGATCTAAACCCTTCCAAAAGCCAATCAACGCCTATGCATGATGCTCTTGACCTATGCATGAAGTCAAAGTCCAAAAAACATGCCTACAATCAGTCTTAGATAATAAGCACAATTATTATTGTGGTTGCAATTTTTTGTCACAAGTTGGTATGTTTTGAGATGCATCATGTGTACTTAGCTTAAGAAACAGTCTAGCTTTAGGCACCACAAAAACATTTGGCAGCTTCAAGCTTCACATGAGGAGTTACATAGACATTTCCTCTCTAACATATCCCTAACATGAAAAATTGTGTGTTTGACTTACAGGTTCAATGAAAACATCACCAAGAATTTCTTAAAAGAAGAAAACCTTGCAAAGACTCCAATAACTCCCATCATGGTAGCCAAGAAAGGATACATTTTGGAGGCTAAGATTGAAGGACACCATGTGGCCATTTTCTAGGGAAGGTTCAAGAATCCAGACATCAAGAAACTGGAGATTCAGCTTCGTCCCAAACAAGTGTATGATGTGGCCAAGGATGAAGTAATACATGAAGCTAACCAACCGCTAGGGCTGCTAGCATATTATGAAGCACAATCGTGCAGTGTAGATTTGCAAAGGTCTTACAAGCTTCTGGGATCCATTCGAGAGGATGGAGCTTCCCAAGTCACTGACCCACCAGCGCAGGCAATAGAAGTCAACATCACCAAGGACATTGTAATTGAGTCCTTAAAGTTACCAACCATAGGGGAATCAAAGAGATCTAAGGAGAAAAAATCAAATTGACATCTTCACCCAAATCTTAGCTATTTCTATATTTGGATACATGATCGACAAACTGGCTAAAGTTCTCACAAGGCTATACCTTCAGCACTTCCACTTCACAAAAAGAGACTGTCAGGACAAGGGTAGGACCAGTCCGGGCCAAGGGCTAGGACGGACATGCAGTCAAGGGGGTTCCTATATTTAGAAGGCCAAGGGCCTATATAGGGCATGGTTGGGTGGTGATGAGCATGTTCCAGTCCCCTTGCCCTTTCACTAGTATCAGAGCCAGGGTAGAGGAAAGCCATGGAGGAGGGAAGGAGAAGGGTCGACATGCTGTTTGGAGGTGATTGCATCTCTCTCTCTCTCTCTCTCTCTCTCTCTCTCTCTCTCTCTCTCTCTCTCTCTCTCTCTCTCTCTCTCTCTCTCTCTCTCTCTCTCTCTCTCTCTCCCAAAGTTCCATAGATATGGGTCGTGGGCAAGTTCCCTTTGAGGGAGGAGCAACCCGGGAGGAGACGGCCGTGTGTAAGCCCGCTTACAAAGGGGAGCACCATGCTGTCAATTTGCACAAGACCATGCGGGAGCCGGCTCGTTGAGGTTGCCCTATGAAGCTACGTGTTTTTCGTCATAGGTGGATGCCCTGAATCATGCTACAAGTGCTTCATCCGGGTTCTTTCACTAGGCACTATCCACCATGCACGTTGCAGACCTTCTTGCTTCCTTTCCCATCTCGAGTGCCCAAGACCCAAAAACCTAAAAGGTCTAAAAAGGTTAGGAAGGGTGCCCACAGGTTTTCATGCAAAGGAGTCTGCAATCTCTGAATCTGCAAAGCTTCGCAAAAACTTTCAGACCATAAGATGACATAGCCTTGGTCTCGGTTTTGACAACGACTTGCAGCCATGTTACAAAGGCGTGTCCATACGTGGTCGAGATCTCACGGAGGGCGACACCTCAAGCAATGATGCAAATTGATGACGTCTTTGATGGCCGAGAGCTGGTTCCAAGGGAGACTTATCATGGATAGTTATCATGGTGTCCGGAAACTCTAGCATGGCAGTAGAAGCAAGGCCTGCGACATGTAAGGCAAACATTATTATGGAAATCGATGCGAGTACTTTACCAGGTATGTATACTGCCGTGAAATTTTCTTTTACATGCTTGTGCAATTTCAATACTTACGACACAAGCAAGGCTTGTGAGAATTACCAATAGCATAATTTTTTGTTTTTCTGAATATACGATGAGCAACAACCACTCACAGTCAAGCACGGCTTGAGTGAGCAATGTTCTCATTTACTAGCAATGTTTCTTCCCATGCCTGGCAAAGGATAGGGCATGGTAGTGCGGGAGGTTCTCATGGAGATAGACACGGTTTGTTACTAATCTTGATGAAGGAGGCAGCAGGTTCTCGACAGGACCACCCATTAACGCCCATTACAAGCAGTTGTCAAGAAAATTGCTAGGGCTTGTTTTCTTGCTCGAGCAAGGCTCCAACTCCATAATCAAGCCAAGCAGAACATCCGAAAAAAGACAACATGGTTTCACCACTCGACGAGAGCTTCTCAGCATTGTTATGGTAAACGTTTCATTTTTGGGTTGGAATTTTTGCTCGGACATGGTTCCGTGGCAATGTTAGATCCAAAGGTTCAGGCAAGGCCAGGCAAGGCCTGTGACATGTTGGTACAGGCAAGGCTCGCAAATTTGCTCCACCATGTTTTCTAATGTCATTGGAAATGACTGCATGCCATGCAATCATATGCAACTCGGGGTTACTTTTCCCTTACCTATCTCGCGTATGACAACATGGTGACCGACATCACAAGAGCAAGGCTCCAGCTACAAATCCAGAGGATAACACATCAAGCCACGCAAGTACGAGCATACATATCCTTTGAGTATGAGCTCTCAGGAAATCCATAAGTTGTTAAGGAAAGCAAGGCTTCCAATTCGGCATCTTGCATTGAGATTTTCCTGTTTGGCATATGCTAGGAGTATACAAAAATTGGGAAGGAATAGGCAATGTGTTTTGCAGGTGATTTCCTATTACAGGTTATTTCCTTATGTACCAGACGGGTGTATAGGATATATGAGGACGTCTGTGCAGATATGGCTATGAGCCATTAAAAAAGGAGTCTTTTCCTTCCAAATTTCATGACAGCTGGTTGCAGCAACAACTACCAGGTTAACCAAGTTTAATTTTTTCTTGTTTTTCCCTGTTTACACTTTACTTTGCAATTACTGTCATTGTGCAAAGCAAAGTGCTTTGGAAATTGTATATAAAGCAAGACTTCTCCCTTGTGCCAAGGTACTGCCCAATGACTTGGCATCACAGTACGTGGCACACAAGTTTGAGGAACTGGAAAATTGAGGAATATCAGCTCACAGAATCCATACCAATCTAGCTGGTGCAAGGCACTTATGGTTTTGGGCTCTCACCTTTTAGACCTTCACTCTCTGCAAGGGCTTACCATTCTTTCTGCAAGGCCTACTAGCAATGTGAATTCAATTCTCCCGCTTCATCCATTACGCTTCCGTGAACACACTCGCAACTTTGTCAAGGCCAGAGTACGGATGGATTCTTGGTTGTTATCAACACTCAACAATACTAAAAAGAACCTAAATTTTCGACTAGATTCAACGGCAACGTGCCCCTTTCAAGTCATACTCATATAGTCACGACTCTACAGGGTAGATGGTCAAGATTTAACTTGTGTTTTTCTGTTGCCTCTCTCGATGAGCGCGTTATACAAACAGATTGTGGAATGCTTATAGGATAAGTTGCAAGTCAGGCATAAGATGTGTCAGGGCACTCAGCTTGGGTACACACTCTACAACCTTAAGGAAAGTTCCTCAGCCCAACATGCTCTTCTTCTCTTTCTCTCTCTCTCTTTAAGGAGATAATATAGTAAGATTTTGATACATATTCTGCTCGTGAGTGATCTTGAGCCAAGGTGCTCTAACTCACAGCTAGCACATGCTTAAGATGCTACTCAAATTAGTCTTCCATCGGTTCGTCGATTGAACACTATTTTGCATAAGGGCTATGAGCCAAACAGGCTAAGCGCCGATGTCCGGACAAGGGTAAGACCCAACTAATGGAATTCTTTGGGTGATTGTTTTCAAGATATACCCACGGAAGTACACATCGACGTTAATGGAAAAGCAAGAGTCTTGTCATTATGGATGTTTAGGGTGTCATTTTTGCACTACTTGTTTTCAACGCGATACTCAAGTTGAGTTTTTGATAATCTTCAACTCACAACAACTGATCTCTACAAGAAAGTCTAGATGTAGCAATCAGTTGTTGGCGACTGCATGGCTGTCCATAAGAGCTTGGCAGTTCACTTGTGTGCATCTCCTGCTCTCTCTATAGCACTACAGAGTGTCTATGGACATACTGTGTTGGGGTAAGACCCGACGGGTGATTGCTACATTACCCCATAGGCATTAAGGATCACCGTTTGATCTGCATTGAGGATCACCGTTGATCTCTCCCAGTTATACTTTCAAGGAAATAATTCCACAATCTACCACGAGGTAGCAGACGAACACACTTTTCAAGTCGATTCCAATCAACCTGTACATGGTTGACTATGTTGGTTATCATTATCTGCTAGTTGAGCAGTTTCTACAAAGAGTCTTATCAAGGGGTTTGACTACGTAGATTCTAATCCGAGAGCTTGGATTGCAAAGGCAACACCCAGGCTTCCCAGTGCAATGCTGTTTTTTTCAAAAGGTAGGGGACGTGCTCCTCTCCATTTGAATACGGGTAAGTGGACATTACGTTCAAATCTCCATGTATGCATCTACTGATTTGGTGTTATTCCATTTTTAGTATGCTTTTCTTGGTTTTTCA
Organism: Adiantum capillus-veneris; assembly: GCF_014529385.1. Taxonomy (NCBI): domain Eukaryota; kingdom Viridiplantae; phylum Streptophyta; class Polypodiopsida; order Polypodiales; family Pteridaceae; genus Adiantum; species Adiantum capillus-veneris. The sequence continues at coordinate 69,150,076 of NC_140933.1, forward strand.
ATGCGTATAAGTACGCTTGAATGTTACAGAGTCATGCCAAGGGCATGTCGGCACAAAGTATTTTTGGCCAAGTATCCAATCTATCTTTCTGCCTTATGCTGTTACGAACCTCCTTGTAGGGTTCGATTTGGCACATGTTGTCACATAGGATACAACATGGTCTAGAAACTCAAGGAGTTCGGTTTAGCCAGTGTGGAGCAATGAATGAGGGTCCCTCTCACTCTTGTCGTAAAGTGTTTAGAGATACCTCCACACACAAGTACATCTTGTACTTGTACGATGTTCTTTTTCAGACATCCTTAGTTGAGACATATTCCATATGTGGCGAATATGAGTCTCTGGGACTGACACTGGTGCCCCCTATTTCAAATATGTGCCACGAAAAAGTCCCTAAGTGCTGGTCACATCTGTTTTTTAGACCATTTTTAGCACGACGTATCAGGAGCAATTTTGTGGCCAGAAATTGTCAGATACTTAGAATGACTTGTTTACGTACAACTATTGCTAAACAACATTACAGATGGTTGTTTGTACATATAGCAAATGAAAATGTTTCATTGTTTGTATCTAGAAGTGATCACTGTTTCACCTTCTATTATGGTTCAGACGTTTAAGCAAAGCTTGCACAAGATGGCAAATGAAAGTATTTAGTTTCTTTTCAGAACTATTTACATTCCTCTTAATGTGTGCTAGGCGCATCACATTTTCCATAAGTATTGGCAAGAATTACCATGGAAATACACGTTCGGATCTGTTTTTTGCTAAATGCAGGCACACTAGGTGTTATGGGCCCTAGAGTTTAGCAAAGGCTGATTTGGAACGGCATGCATATTCCTCAAGTTGTTGCTTATGAAGCATTTTTCACTTTATGTGCACTATCTCTATGACATTACCTTTAAGTCTACTAATCACCAATAGAGGTCATGGCTCGGTTTGGGTGTTTGTGGATTTTTAAAGTTAACCACGATGGTTATTCCACACATTGTTGATTCCTCAACAATGTTATACGCTATTGTGATTTTTCGTTTACCTACCATCTGCGAAGACTGTCTGTAAACCGTGGGGGAAACACACCTTAGTACTGTTAGTATCCAAGGGGATTGACAGATTACAAAGTGTAATCTTGGGCTAAACGATATGCAAACTGCATACATTAGCTTCATAAGCATTTATTGCTCTTTTTGGAGTTTACTTACTATCAGTTAACGCATGCTGCGACTAGGTAGTCTCTTCATGTATAACTCTGGTTCTCAACCTTGAACACTCGTTAGGGTGGGGTTGTTTACTGATGATGAAGAAGAGGGCCAAGTCAAGGACTTAAAATTGGCTGATGAGTTATGTCAGCAAGTTACTTTCATAGAAAGTGACAAGAGGTACTCTTTTTGGTACACCTATGTTGTGATAAACTCGTTTACCATGCTCATGAGATTTCTAAATGGAGTCTACACACTAGGTTTGGATATGATCCGGTACCATCAGATGGTTACAAATGGACAACAATGTAGAAAATCAAGATGTTACTCTTGGTTTCATTGAACCTCCTACTGAACCGGGTTCCGCTCAAATGAACTGTTGGATCCATGTGGGATGTTATGGTAGAAAACATTAGTGTTATTATGAAGATACCATCACTTGTGTTTTCGGAGACGAAAACGCTTCTCCAAGGGGGGAGTAATGTCAGGACAAGGGTAGGACCAGTCCGGGCCAAGGGACAGGGCCAAGGGCCAGGACGGACAAGCAGTCAAGAGGTTCCTATATTTAGAAGGCCAAGGTCCTATATAGGGCATGGCTGGGTGGTGATGATCATGTTCCAATCCCCTTGCCCTTTCAAAGACCCCCAAGGTATACCACACATAGCCATGTTGTTGCTTCTACATTCACAACTGCATTAAACTCAAAGCAACCAATGGCCATTGACCACGCCAAGTATCTACTGAATACTTTGAAGAGCACTAAATGGTGTAAGTGTGTACCATATATGGGGGATCTAAGAGTATTCATCCAAACATCATACCATCTGGTGGATATGAACGAAAACCTACCACCCTTACCCGGTCAGAATGCATGGTTGATTGCTAGTGTTGACACCAGGGGCATTCACTAGGTACAATTTTCCTATATCATGTGCGTTCACCAGAATGGATTAAAAATACCCCTTATAGGCCTTATGTACACATGTTTCTATAACTTTACAAGAATATAGAATCCCTTCTATTGGACGCTCGTGCTTTGCTACATATAATTTAGTGAACTCCCCTGGTGTTGGCAACAAAGAAGGGGAGGAGGAAAAAAATGAAGTGAAAAAGTCACATGCCACAAGATCAAAAGGAAAGTAGTCAAAAGTTGTGAGGAAGTAGAAGACCACAACTCTGATAAAGATGATCAAGAAGATAAAGGAGGGGATTTTGCTCCTTTGGAATCAGAGGAGGAAAAAAAAAGGTTGCTAAAGGCAAGCAAAAGGTGGATAAAAGACAAAATAAACGAGCACAAGTTCCCTCACTAATAGGGATTAAAGAACCATTTGAAAGTGTAGCTTGATTCCAAAGGGAACAAGAAGATTTGGAGCTAGAACGTGGATTACAAGGTGACTTTGAAGAATATTGGAAATCTGACCCTGAAAAGCATTGCACAAAAAACCTATGATCTGATACGTATACAACAATGATCCATTGGTGGTTCTAGAATATCTCTATGATCTTGAAGAAAATCCAAGAGATAAATCCACATCCCAAGCTAAAGAATGCACAAATCAAGCTAAGGCAGCCACAACTATTAGAGGCTAGTGCAATCACTATCATGTACATACTATCTAGAGAGTCCTAGTCCTAGAGGTGGCCTTGTTTCATGTTTTCCTACTTGTTAAGATGTTTAATCTAGTGTTATAATTTACATATTCTAAGATTTTCTTGGTGTAACACTGATCTCATCTACAAAGATTGATCATGTAGACAAAGACTGTCAAAAATAGCAACTAGCAGGCATCATCGTAAAATTGCATGGAAAGTGACCCAAAATTGAAAAGTGATGAAAGCAAATGCATATCTACTCTTTTTATGCTTATGTAAGTGATCCCATAAATTTAGAAACTTTATTCATCTGTTTGGGATTTTTCACATCAAGAATGTTCTTTTTTGGATAAAACATAAGCTAAAAATAGCCTAGTTTTGGTTAAAAGTCGCAAAATGGCCAAAAAATTGACACATCAGCCAATATTACCATGGGGAAGAGAGAGACAATTGCTTTTTAGTGGAGAAAACTTGCTATTTTCTCCTTCAGGGAAATTCACATCATGGGTGCTCTACGAATGTGTAGTGGAATCCCATCTCCCCACTATCTTGTATCTGAGCTTGTGAGGGAGTCAATTAGGGTTTCCCTTCATAAACATGGTGTGTGGGCTTCAATATGGAAGTCAATATTAAGTCTCTATATAATCATAAAAAGGTCCTCATGAAGAAAGAAGCTCATGTATTCCTTTCAATTGTTTGAAATTACAACTATGTATTTGGGGATGAGGCTACATGATTCCATGAAAGAGGTTTCGGTTTAGAATGTGATTGGTGATTATATGAGAGATGAAGTTTTACGGTTTAAAGTTTAATGTCTTTAACTGCTCTTTTTAAGTAAAATTAGATGTGAATTGGTGATCCTTTCAACACAGATTCCCTTCCAAAAACATATAGATTCCAAGAACAAATTATAGGAAAGAGGGTTTGTGACTATTCTATCATGAAAGCTCTTTGAGTTTAAACCATATTTAGGAAGAGGGCTAGTGATTTCCCATTAAGTTTTTCTTTGAAAATTGTTTGTGATTCTCATCACCAACTCTCACAACCACATGTTTTGCACCTTCACAACTAAACTACACATTTTCCAACAACGGACAACCTAGAATAGGAGGAGGGTAAATTTTACTTGCACTACTAACCAAATGAGCCCAAGTAACAAGCTACATTGTAATTTCTTGTTTTTTTGAGAAACCTTGATGTCTCTAACTATAAGCATTTGCAATTCAATGATACCCGGATGAAATGTAAAGGATTGTGAGATTATGAGCCAGATGAAGCGGGGTTAAATGCTTCCAGATTGTATCAATGAGTCCCTAGTTAGAAGATTACCCATTTTTGACCTAAAACCTTTGGCTAAGTTATAAAAGTCAATTCCTATAATATTTTTGTAACTTTCCTTCATATAATAAGCATAAAATGTTCTGTAGAGCATTAACTACTCTCCTTTTCCTTTCTGAAGCTCATAACTCCCTCCTGAAATTAATCCTGAAGTCTTCATTTGAGGTGTCCTCTGCTTCATTGCATTGACAACTGAAATCTCTTTAGGACATTGTAAGTCTCTTACGGTGAAATTATGTTTTTGTTGTGACTAACCTCCTTCTAAATATGCTCATAACTCAAGGTTCACATAATGAATTGCACTTTATGCATAGCAGGGGTGTTGGGGCATCGTTGCTAAGGTCTAGATTGCATTTGGTGCCAAAAATAGTTAGTTCAAATTTTCCATGGAGATAATATTGAAGATTTTGGTAAGTGGTCAAAAGGGAGATTGGAGGCCATAGGTACATGTTTTTAGCCTTTGCCTAGCCTTCCTACAAGTTTGGTCACGTTTGAACTTTGTTTGCTTAGTATATCAACGAGATTTTCGTATGAGTGTCATAGTTAGCATTTGTTGCATGACATGCAGCAGAGTGTAGCTTTCAGTAGATAAGGATTGAGTGTGTTTTCCAATGACAGCATATTGTAGTCTCCATGCACTAGTTGAGTCAACTTTATATCATGCTATGACATTTATGTACATAGTTCTCACTATCTCTACAATGAGATAGTGAGCCTTTGCAACAACCAGAAATGCCACAATTTACTTTAACTCTAAGTGCCATAGATGATATTCCATCTCTTCATTCGCATATAGCTGTATGACGTTGGGTCTAGGTTTTTACGAAGTTCTTTGGGCTCATGTGCCTATGCCTCACATCCAAATACATGCAAATGAGCATAATGTGGATTCGTTTTGGACCACATATCCTCTAGAATCTTGTAATCAATGGCATACTAGGTGACTTGTTAATTATGTGTATTGTTGTTAGTACTACCTCTCTCCAAAAACATGAGTTAGATTCACCATAGAAAGGATATTTGTGACTAGATCTTGAATTGTTAAATTCATCCTTTCTACAAATCCATTTTGAGTGGTGTGTAAGGAGCAATAAGCTTCCTCTTAGCGCCTTTATATAAAAATTCTTAGAATTCCTAGAGACATACTCCCCACCATTATCAAACCACAATCTATTGAGCATCTTGGAAACCAATTCTCTATCAATGCTAAGAATTTTTGGAAAGTAGAGAAGACTTGATCCTTATGATACAAAGGATAAACCCTCACCTTTCTAGTGCAATCATCTATAAAGGTCACAAAATAGCTAGCTCTTCCTAGAGAGTGACTCAAGATAGGATCACAAACGTCCCTATGAACAAGGTCTAGTTGTGACAAAACTTTCATGTTTAATGGCATTGAAGTAATAGTAGTCTTATTGCCATAGATGAAATGCTCTCACATAGAAAAGTATAAAAAAAATAAAATAGTGTTTCATTCCTTTCTGGCTCATATGGCATAATCGGTGGCTATTTCACATTTCATGACTAGATGAAAACTTAGCTATGAATACACAATCCTCTTTTACACATGAGACTAACATAGAGTAGCATGTTCCATGATTTTGATCTTTGAGTATAACAAGATTTCCCTTTCTAATTGTCCATGAACCATTCCCAAACATTGTTGTGTAGCTCAAATTTTCAAGATGTCAAGCTCTTTGCTCATGTGGGTACATATTTGAATTTCTTGACCATGAATTCTTTTTTATTATACAAAACTAGCTTGATTTCTCCAACACCATGTATCTCAAGCTCAATGGAATTAGCAAGCTTTACTTTACCATGAGTATTTCCATATGTAGAGAACCACTCTCTATGAGCTGTCGCATGGAAACTACCTCCAAAATTTTTGACCCAATTTTGATCAAAGCGTCTTTTGCAATAAAAGCTATGTTAGGTAAAGTGGGAAAATCCCAATTCCTAGGTTGGACAACTTTCAACATATCATGTATAAAGTAATGATATTTTTTTCAAAGACATAATTTTCTTAAGGTCTCATTCCATTTTATGCACGTACATTACACATTGAGAACAAAATTGGACATGAAATTTCATGGGTTTAGTCAATTGAACCAATAAGAGATCTTTACATTCCAACAATTATCATTGTGTCCCTTATTTTCCTACCTATGACTTATCTCAAGATGAAGTTCTAAGGCCCACCACTTATCCAAGATAAGTTCAAAATGAGTACCTAAACTTATTCAAGGTCCACCACTTGTCCAAGCTAGGACCCAATTTGAGAAAAACAACCCACTTTTTTATAACATTCAAGCTCATTCAAGCAAACTCCACTTCTAATCTAGGACTTCTTCATTTGAGGCATGAAGCATACATAAAACATGTATGATATGCTTGGTTGCATCATAAGGGTGTTGACTTCATGGTACACTAATCTAAGCTAGGCTCCCTTGACTTATGTAGGAATATAAATCCCACCACTTGTCCAAGCTAGGTCCTTAACCTATGGAGGAATACAAAGTTAACTTCTTGTCCAAGCTACACTCAAAGTGATATGTTAAAATTGAGTACCTACTTATATGTCTAAGTTGTTCTCTATTGAAATAAATAATATTTCCAGTGAGAAAAACCCCATTCCCAAGACTAATGATCACTTTCAATTTTTATGTAGATAGCCATTTTGACCATTAACAAAACAAAAAAAATTGAACCTTATTTAAGATATCGCTTTCACTTTGTCTTTTTAGATATTTTTTGAGTGTCAAGATCACACATATTACATTCTAGATTACCATGTGATACGCCACTTTATGCATGCAGATGCATTCTTTTGAACATGTTCACGAGGATAAGACATTTAGGTATTCAGCTACACTTATGTTAAGTCATCCTAATTTTATACATTTTATAACAAATGGTTTTTTAAATCCACCACTTGACCATTCTAAACTCCTCAATCAATTCCACGTTACTTGTGTCAATGCGATTCTATGTGTTATCACAAGCTAGAAAAAAACAGTTGTTATAAATAATATTTCAATCTATTTGCAATTATAATAAATATGAAGCTCTTGTGTTCATTACATTGTTCTTATCAATAAATATATTTGGAAAACACAAGTCTTAAAGGAGAAGAACTAAATTGATGTCAATCATGGATTTTATGATAAAGAGTTGTGATTTTGACATTATGTACTAAATGAATGTGTTATAGCTGCATATTATTCAAAATTGTAATGATTTAGATAGGATTTTGTTATTTGTGCATGTATACATGCATATGAATTCCCATGCCAATATCACAACAACATGGCATATTCTTGTATGAGTCTCCATGCCAAGACGACAACAACATTGTTCAATGAATATTTTTTTATTGAATGTGTATAAAAAAAAGGGTCTTCTATTGATATAATTTATAATAAGTAAAAAATCATATATGCCGCACATTGACCAGAAATACCCAGCATAAGGAGTCGTACTCATGTTTTGAATCAAAAAGGACATTGTTCAAGTCGTACTTTTGTCTTGAAGCAAAAAGGGTTCTCCTGGCTAAATTCATTTATCCATTGTAAAACAAAATAATGATCACATTCCAAACAAATAATATAAAGAAAAATTTGTCTCCTCAAATTAAAATTCACTTTAATGATAAAGAAGTCCCCTTTCACGACGCACCACATGACAAACTTCATCTTTGTCATTGACCATTTGCATGTGCTTGGCCCATGATGGAACAATATCACCGTGTTGCACTTCAAATGAATGAAGTAGTAAACCCTCTATATCTAAGATAAGAACCCTCCATTGTTGCTTCAAGATAAGTAGTAAAACTAAGTAGGGGGTGGTTGATGGCTTTGATGAGGCCCCATAAAAGGTTGAATAGAAGAATTCTCTCTTTCAAATGAATTATTCCACTTTGAAAACAACATATTTCTTTGTTTTGTCTTTGAAAAGAAACACAAAACATTTAGTTGATATTCATTTTTAAACCGCAAAACAAAATTGATGATTTTAGCATTCAACATTTGATCACTATAGACATCCAAAAAAATCTTAAATTGGCATCACAATACTAAAAAACCTTGTGATTATGAGAGTAGGTAAATTTGTCAATACACAAGTAAACTTTAAATCTCTCCAAGTCAATTGATATAATTGGTCTCAAAACCATTGGCAAAGTACAATTAGGTGACAATTGGTCTAAAAACCAATGGTTAAATGTCAAGAAAAACTCAAACACAGAGAATAATATGTGTGAATTGTGTTTAGTTGAAAGTACACAAAAATTTGCAAAGTAATTCATAGCTGTTCTTAGAGGTTTCTTCTTTCATCTGAATGAAATGGTCCAAATTCCCTATGAAATACTCCTTCAAAGAATAGTCTAGATGAAATTTGTAAGAAACCATGATGAAGTGAGTGTTTTGAGTCAAAATACAAATATCGTTAACAAAATTATGTACTGAAAAGTCAACATGATTTCTAGTGAGTAGTACCTTAGTGTTTGAGAAGATTGTGCCCATTTAATAGCTTCTTCACAAAAGCCTTGGCTCTCACAACTTTAATGATGGTGTGGCACAACCCAGCTTCCTTGCTAAGGATATTAATTGTGCTCCCTTCATCATATCAATATTGGTTTTTTCTTTTGCCATTATTTCTACTACTTTGTTCCTTCTAATCTCCTTTTTCCTGATTGGATTATTTGACGCCTCCTGCTTGTAGAAAAGGTCTCCTAGCTTCTCAAACATTGGTAGCTTATTTGTGGTTATCTCCTTTTGCAACCATCTTAAGGTTTGATCTTTCCAATAGTCCATGAGACCTTTGTATTCATTATCATTGGGAATTGGGGCTTGTCGCCATAATGATTAGAGCCAATAAACTCACAAACCTCTTTGCTCTTGTCAAGTTGCAACAAGTATGGGAGCAACTCTTCCATGAGAACATTATCAACCATATTTTATTCATCAAACTTTGAATAAAATATGCAATTATTTTTATGTGAAACACAACATTTGTATGGAGAGTCATCAACAAGAATTGTTCTACATGGATCACATTCGAAGCATGCAGATATTTTTGCCAATGGCTTAAACATAGCTGGAACTTGAGGATTGTCAGGTCTAAATAATTTCACGCATTTGGGAACATAGCAAGATTATTGAGACCAAACTTTTAAAAATGGAAATATCTCCTCGGTTGTGCTTTGAAGTGTTCTCAACATCTGGTAAACATTAGCTTCTCTAGATGTTGACCAAATCCCAACATTGAATCTCTTCAATGGTCTTTAAAAAGTGGATGCACCCTGGCCATAACACAATATGTCTGAATCATATTGAATAGATTCATGAATTGATGATGGTTTGTGACTTTGTTTCAATAGTAAACCATTCAAGTCCAATATTACTGTCAACATGGATTTGTTGAGATTTGATGAAACCAAAGTATCTGCATCCACAACACTCTCTTGCACATCTTTTATAGATTGAAAGTTTTCACCCATGGCTTCCCTTTATGAAAGATACAGCAAAGAGGCCTCAAGTATTTGTATTTGAGTATCAGTAATTGAATTCAATTCTTCAAGTGAGACCTTTGTGGATACATGTGGAAGACTCTCACTAATCGCTATTGGATTGAAGCATTCCTTATCTATCCCACATTAAATCCCTGGATCTAAACAAAAAACAATAAAAGATCACACAATAGCTCCCTAGAGGATGACATATTAACAATCAATATTTTTCAACATGACTGTTGACGTCCACTTAATCATCAATTTTTACCAAACATTAATGATCCATGTATATTATGCAACAAAAAAATACTTAGAGGGTATATCTATCCAAAATCTAAGTATTTTAATTTTGTTACTTATGTCCTTGAAAAAGACGAAGTCTATAACCCCATAGTCCCAGATATTTGTAGCACTATCCATTCAATCAATACTATTAAGTAAGTTTTGTAAGGATGGGTGCATCTTTGATTCACCACTTGGACAATATAAACAAGTTCTTGGAGGGGATAAAGGAAATTGTCAATCCACAACCAGGCCACCTTAAGCAAGTTTTGGAAGGGGAAGCTCATCATCCTCTTTTTAGCACTTGGATTTTTTGAAAATATTTAAGAAGGTTTGGTGCATCCTAAATCCACCATCTTCCCATAATATATAGTTTGTGCAATGAAGGATGCATCCTCAATAGAATCAACGTCGTTCTAATGAAGTTTTGAATGGTGGTGTGCATCCTATATATTGAATCAAAACAAGTTGTGGAAGACTAGTACTCATCTTAGATCCACCACTTGGCCAATTTAAATGGCTTCCGTCAAAGTGAGTGTATTCTAAATTCACCACAAACATTTTCACTAGTTATCACATCCTTGATCCACAATAAGAAACCATTTTAAACAACTTATAGAACCTTTGCTGCATTTTAGATCTACCACTTGGCCATTCTAAAAATTTATAGAACACATATTGTTTCTTAGATGCATCACTTGGAGATTTGAAGTTCCAGTCCTTGTTGAAGAGTAAGGGATTCTTAATCCACCACCAAGCCACTTTGAGCAAGGTGTGAGAAGAAAAATTGCATCTTGTATTTACTACTTGCCCTTTTGAAACAAATTAAGGAAGGTTTGATGCATCCAAGCTCCAACAGAAGACCATTCTAAACATTGTGGTGTAAGAGAAAAAATGCATCCTAGATTCACTACCTTTCCATTCCACTTGTCCAAGCTAGGCTCTATTGAGTTATAGAGGACCATCAGATCCACCACTTGTATAATATATGCCCTATTGAAACATAGAGAGCTATAAGGTTAACCACTTGTTCAAGCTATGGTTCATTCAAGCATAGAGTACCATGATGTCCCAATCTATGCTCTATTAAAACATAGAGATCCATGAGGTACACCACTTGTCCAATCTATGCTCCATTCAAGCATAGAGAGCCACAAGATCCACCACTTGTCCAAGCTAAGATTGATTCAAGCATAGAAAAACACAAGGTCCAACACTTTTCTAGTCTATGATTTATTGAAGGGTATAGAGCCATAAGATTCAACACTTGTCCAAGAAACAACCCATTCAATCATAGAAACACACAAGGTCCACCACATGTCCAATCTACGCTCTATTGAAGGATAGAGATCCACAAGGTCCACTAGTTGTCTAAGCTATGCTCCATTAAAGCATAGAGGACCATAAGGTCCACCACTCATCCAATTTATTCTCTATTTAAGCATAGATACCCATGATATCCAACACTTGTTCAATCTATGATCCATTCCACCATAGGTAGCCACAAGGTCCACCAATGAAGCAAAGTATCATTCTAGCATAGAGAGCCACAAGGTCCACCACTAAATCTAGGTTCTATTGAAGCATAGAGAACCATAATTTCTACCACTTTTCCAAGATATGATCCATTCAAGCATAAGGTCTACCAAGCTATGATCCATTCAAGAATAGAGAACCATATAGTCACCACCACTTGTCCAATCTATGATTTACTCAAGCATACAGATCCATGAGTTCCACCACTCATCCATGCTCTACTCTATTCAATCATAGAGAGACACAACATCCACCCATCTAAGCTCTATTGAAACATATAGATCGATAAGTTCCACCATGTGTAGCTATGCTCCATTCGAGCATAGAGGACCAAAGAGTTTACCGCTTGTCATGTCTATGCTGTATTGAAGCATAGACAACCACAAGGTCAACCACTTGTTCAATATATTGTCTATTGAATCATGGGCCATATGATCCACCAATTGTCCAAGCTATGCTCCATTCAAGCATAGGGGGCCATAAGATCCATTCAAGCATAGGGGGCCATAAGATCCATTACTTATCAGATATATGCTCTATTGAAGCATAGAGATCCATAAGGTTCTCCACTTGTCCAAGCTATGTCCCATTCAGGTGTAGAGAGACAATAGGTCCACCACTTGTCCAAGATAGGCTCAATTGAAGCAAAAAAAGAGAGATAGACACACTGCATGGCCAAAAGATTCTATTTTATCTCCAATATATCATCCCTAGTGTCAATGACCCATTTCTCTCAAGATTCATTATATGTCCAACCACAAGTATCATGGGTTATTTAATCTCAATCTCCACCACTTGTTCATCCTAAAGTATCGTGGTGTTAATCTCCACTACTTGTCTAACTTATAGTCCACTGTAATATGTTTATTGTGGTTTTAATACAATAGGTTGGTAATGGGACACTTTTATGTCTTGTGACATTTTTATGTCCTGTTAAGTGACCACTTTACTTGAATTATTTGAAGAGTTTGAAATTGAATTTTTAGGTGCTAAATCTGCCTTATGAACTGAAAAAAACTTGACATTTTTTTAGAATATTGATCTCACCACCATTAACCTTACTCTTGCACAACATTTTCGAACATAAATTGTGTAGCAAAATGGGTCCTGTTTTTGGCTTTTTTTTTCAAAGTTTTGCAACTATACCACTAAAAAATTCATGTTTGTGAGGTTTAGATTTCTAGAAAATTAGCCTTAGTAGTCCATAATATGTTTTGATGCTTCTAGAAAGGTTTAAGTGTTAAAGTTAAAATCTATTACCAAACTACAAGAATTATCTAATCCTATTTTTTGGCCAAATTGATCTTTTTGATGATTTCTTTGGTGGCTTTCTCGATATTCAAATGCAATTTTGATTGTATATGTGAAATGTGTAACATAAAGTTAATCTTACTTGAGTTTTGGGGCACCTAATATGCTATGTAACATAGTATACAACAATGGTTGACTTTTTCAATTACATAAGAATACGAGACATTCTAGTGTAGTAAGTATATCTTTCTAAATATTGCTAGTTTCTTAGGCCAATTGTATGCATTTTGTATGTAGTAACCATATCTAATTGTAAACTATTAAGTATGGAGCCTGATTTACCCTTGTAATTTTCTGTGGTAAAAGCGCACATTTGTAAGGCACCCATTATGAGGAGAAGCCATCGTGCGTGAAGGAAAATCACTCACCGGAAACCAAAATTTTCACGGAAAAGAATCAGGGGCAACTTTAAAGCGGATTGGAGGGTCTGATTTGGACTTATTCGCACAAGGGCGGCTACACATGGCTGTCTCTCATAAGAGAGGGCAGCCCTTTTGGCCTTTAAAAGGAGGCCATTTCTACACACATTTCATAGTGTGAAGTTGATGCAACAAGGTGAGTGTGAGGTGGTGACAGTGAAGCAAGGCGGGAGCTCCATTAAGGGTATAATCCCTTTGTAAACTACTTCTTGTTTTGAAGTACTAAAGCCATTGAGTGGCTGCTTTCCCGTGGATGTAGGCCACATTGGGTGAACCACGTATATTGTGTGTACTCTCTCTCTCTCTCTCTCTACTCTATAATCTCGTGTATATAAATCTGTCTCTCTCCATTAAGTAATCTACTCAATTATCTATTTAGCTACGTCTTATTTCCTAACAACTGGTATCAGAGCAAGGTTTGCTCATAGCTAAATTATCTCAAAGAAAGGATTCCTTGAATTGAGTGGGAGTTATGGCGAAGGAAGGGAAGCTCAAGATTGAGAAGTTCAACGGCAAAAACTACCAACATTGGAAGATGCAGATTGAAGACTATCTCTACCAGAAGGACCTCTATTCGCCACTAGGCGGTCTTGCGAAGAAGCCCGCAACAATGGCAGATGAAGCATGGATTGTCCTTGATCGAAAGGCACTGGGAACAATCCGGTTAAGCTTGTCGTCAACGGTGGCCTTCAATGTTTTGGAGATGAAGACCACGGAGGACTTGATGAAGTCACTTGACGACTTCTACGAGAAACCATCGGCATCCAATAAGGTATTTCTTATGAAGCGCTTGTTCAATCTAAAGATGGCAGAGAATGGTTCATTTGCAGAACACCTAAATGACTTTAACACAAACATAAGTCAACTTCGATCAGTGAAAATCAATTTCGATGACGAAGTGCGAGCTCTCCTTATACTATCATCTCTACCGGATAGTTGGGACAGCCTTGTGATGGCTGTAAGTAATTCTATCTCTGGCACAAATAGTCTTAAGTTTGATGATGTTGTGGGTGTTCTCCTAAGCGAGGAAATGCGAAGGAGAAGCACAGGAGAATCATCAAGTGCTGCACTATTAGTGGAAACAAGAGGAAGGCTTAAGGAGAGGTTCAAAAACCAAAAGGTTCGTGATCGCTCAAGGCGGAGCAAGTCACGCACAAAGTCAGTTCTTGAATGTTGGAACTGCGGCAAGAAGGGCCACGTCAAGAAGGATTGCTGGTCTAAGAAGAAAAAGGAGACAGAGTCTCAAGACAACAAGCCAACATCGGAGGCCAATGTGGCAGGTAAAGTAGAGCAAGATGCTCTAATTCTCTCATTAGACAATGTGCCTAATTCCTGGATAGTAGATTCCGGGGCTTCATTCCATGCGACACCACACAAGCAACATTTCCAAGACTACACCAAAGGTAATTTTGGGTACGTATACTTGGGAGATGATGAAGCTTGTGAGATTGTCGGCAAAGGTACAGTTTCTGTCAAAACTGCTAACGGAAATGAATGGAAGCTTAAAGATGTTAGGGATGTTCCTTCTCTTCGCAAAAATTTGATCTCTACAGGACAATTGGACGATGAAGGTCACAACATTGCATTCGGAAACAAACGGTGGAAGATCTCAAAGGGATCTTTGGTGGTTGCCAAGGGTGAAAAAGTCGGTACACTTTACTTGTGTACTGTTAGCACGCAACCTTCAGCTTGTGCAACAACTACAAAAGTTGATAGTGCGGTGTGGCACTACCGACTTGGGCATATGAGTGCCAAAGGAATGCAAATCCTTCAAACAAAGAAGCTTCTACCAGGTTTGAAAGAAGTGGACTTAGAGTTCTGTGAAGATTGTGTTTATGGTAAACAAAAGAGGGTAAAATTTCAAAAATCAGGAAATGAAAGAAAAAATAAAAAACTTGAGTTGGTTCATTCTGATGTTTGGGGTCCTGCAAGTACACCATCACTTGGTGGCTCATTGTACTATGCAACATTCATGGACGATGCAACTAGAAAAACATGGGTTTATGTCATGAAGAATAAATCCGATGTATTTTCCATATTTCAAAGGTGGAAAGCCTTTGTGGAGAATGAAACAGGTACCAAGGTTAAATGCCTCAGATCCGACAATGGAGGCGAATATTGCAGCCAAGCTTTTGAAAGCTTTTGTGCTAGCAATGGCATTCGGAGGTAAAGGACAACCCCAAGAACACCTCAACAAAATGGGATTTCCGAAAGAATGAACAGGACAATCATGGAATGAGCACGAAGCATGCGGCTACATGCAGGACTACCGCTTGAGCTTTGGGCGGAAGCTATAAGTACGTCTGTGTACTTAATCAATCGGTCACCCTCAACGGCATTGGATGGGGGAGTTCCAAAAGAGGCATGGACAGGTAAACCGGTGAATTATGCATTTCTCAAAGTGTTTGGGTGTGAGGCTTTCATGCACATAGATAGAAGCCTAAGATCAAAGTTAGATGCAAAGTCCAAAAAGTGTTTCTTCATTGGCTATGGAGAAGGAGACTTTGGGTATCGCCTATGGAATCCTGAAGATGGTAAAATCTTAAGGAGTAGGGATGTAATTTTCAACGAACAAAATATGTACAAAGATTACTTGGAAAGAAAACAAACAAAAGAAACACGTGATGAGTACATGGAGCTTGAGGACGGTGAAGACTCAAGGACTGCAAACTGTGACAATGTGCAACAACGTCAACCAAATGAGGAGCCTCAAGCTATTCCCCGAAGATCTACATGAGAAAGTAGACCTCCAGAAAGGTTTGTTCCTTCCTTCAACCATCTCTTGATCTCAGATTCTGGAGAGCCGGAATCATATGAAGAAGCTATGCAACATGAATCCAAAGAAGAATGGACGAAGAGCATGCAAGTGGAGACGGACTCACTACATCGCAACCAAACATGGGAGTTGGTTGAGTTGCCTAAAGGTAAGCGGGCACTTCAAAACAAATGGGTGTACAAGCTAAAGGAAGAAAAGGTTGGAAGAAAAGGTACAAGAAAAGAAAGGTATCGACTTCAATGAAATATTTTCTCCTGTTGTAAAAATTAATTCAATTAGGCTTGTCTTAAGCCTTGTGGCTGCTCATGATCTAAATCTCGAGCAAATGGATGTAAATACGGCATTCCCTCACGGTGACTTAGAGGAGGAAATCTACATGCTTCAACCAAAGGGGTATGAAGTAAAAGGTAAGGAGAAAATGGTTTGCAGATTAAAGAAGAGCTTGTATGGTTTAAAGCAAGCATCAAGAAAATGGTACTTGAAGTTTGATCGATGGATGTTGGATCATGGATTCACAAGATGCAACTCGGATCACTGCGTCTACATGGAGAATTTGGGAGATGGGAAATTCATCATCCTAATGTTGTATGTTGATGACATGTTGATTGCAAGTGCTAACATGCAGGACATCAAAGACCTAAAAGAGGAGCTGTCCAAATCTTTTTCAATGAAAGATTTAGGTGCTGCAAAGAGGATACTTGGTATGAAAATATCAAGGGATAGGACGAAGAAGACAATAAAGCTATCTCAAGAAGATTACATCAAGAAGGTACTAGAAAGGTTTGCAATGCAAAATGCAAAACCAGTTTCTACACCTTTGGCTGGTCATTTTAAAGTAACGAAGGATATGTGTCCAAAGAGATAGCCTATATGTCTAAAGTTCCATATGCTGCAGCGGTAGGTTCTCTAATGTATGCTATGGTCTGGACAAGGCCAGACATTGCACATGCAGTGGGAGTTGTGAGTAGGTTCATGGACAACCCAGGTAAAGAGCTGATATTTTGGAGGAACTGATATTTTTCTAGAAGGGTATGCTGATGCAGATATGGCAGGTGACAAAGATACTCGAAGGAGCACTTCTGGCTATGTGTTCACGGTTGGAGGCACAGCAGTAAGCTGGGCTTCAAAGCTGCAGAAAGTGGTTTCACTTTCTACCACGGAAGTAGAGTATGTAGCAATGATGGAGGCAAGCAAAGAAATTCTGTGGCTTCACAGATTCTTAGAAGAGCTTGGATTCAAACAAGACAATTGTGTCTTGTACAGTGATAGCCAAAGCGCTATCCATCTTGCGAAGAACTCAGCCTTTCATTCAAGGACAAAGCACATTGAGGTGAGATATCACTTCATACGCACTCTTTTGAAAGAGGGACAACTAAAGCTAGGAAAGGTGCATACAAGTGAAAATCCTGCAGACATGTTTACAAAGGTGGTCAACAAGGAGAAGTTGAGCTTTTTCTCATCTTCAATCGGCATTCAAGGATAAGAAGCCAGAATGGAAAGCAGTCACAGGTTTGGTTTGGAGATCAGTTTCCAAGTGGGAGATTATTAAGTATGGAGCCTCATTTACCCTTGTAATTTTCTGTGGTAAAAGCGCACATTTGTAAGGCCCCCATTATGAGGAGAAGCCATCGTGCGTGAAAGAAAATCACTCACCGGAAACCAAAATTTTCACGGACACTTTTTTTTCGCCGGAATATTATGGCCGGACGGCGGCCGGAAAGTGGTTGGAAAACAACCGGTCGGTTGGCCAGTGGCCAGTAGTCAATGGCCGATGGCCGATGGTCGGAAGTCAATGGCCGATGGCCGGTGGTCGGAAGTCAATGGCCGGTGGCCGGTGGCCGAATTCAAAAGCGGACTTGTCTTCTCAAGGTCGGCCACACATGGGCGGATTGGAGGGTCCGATTTGGACTTATTCGCACAAGGGCGGCTACACATGGCTGTCTCTCATAAGAGAGGGCAGCCCTTTTGGCCTATAAAAGGAGGCCATTTCTACACACATTTCATAGTGTGAAGTTGATGCAACAAGGTGAGTGTGAGGTGGTGAGAGTGAAGCAAGGCGGGATCTCCATTAAGGGTATAATCCCTTTGTAAACTACTTCTTGTTTTGGAGTACTAAAGCCATTGAGTGGCTGCTTTCCCGTGGACGTAGCCCACATTGGGTGAACCACGTATATCGTGTGTACTCTCTCTCTCTCTCTCTACTCTATAATCTCGTGTATATAAATCTGTCTCTCTCCATTAAGTAATCTACTCAATTATCTATTTAGCTACGTCTCATTTCCTAACATAAACTTCAAATCTGGCTAGATATTGAGTAAGTTCTATTGGATTCTATAGGTAGCAGATCCACGCATTTTGGAAAATTCTTTCATGAGCTTATAATTCTAAGACTAGTGCATATGGGCAATTTGAGAAACTTGTAAAATTTTATCATCTCTTGGTCACAACAAGCCTCCAAATCTAATGGACTAATTCATTTTGCCCAAAACAGTCATTTCTTATGGCTGATTGCATATAAATAAGAAGTTAGGGATTTTTATAGGACATGAGATAAAATTCCTCCTTACTTTTAATGTGTTGGTGATTAACTCATATGGTTTCCTTTGCCTCACTATTTTTTTTGGCAAAAAAAGGGGTTAAAACAGTTGCATTTTTGCCATTCTACTGACTTATCATCAAAGTTTTGATAGTCAAGCTCACTATAGATACTATATACATGTCTTATTAGTTCCTTTTGGGACTTTGGATTCAAGATCTAGCCATGAAGCATGTAAAAAGAATAATAGATCTCTTACCAAGTAGAAACTTGCAAACAATGATGAAGTGCTAAATACAACAAACATAGAAAAATTGGGTTTTTTTTCAAAACCTTGAAAGGACACTTCTCTATCCTGTTAGGTTACCAAAGTAGTGTTAACTTCAACTTTTCTAGCCTTCTTTCATTTTTAGGATGGACTTTGAATTTGGGAAAAAAGTGCACATGATGCTTGACAATGAAATTGTTTGTGTTGGTTGTGTGTGTAGAACCAATGAAGATTCCACTCGTTGTGGTATAAAGATAGTCCAAGGAAATGTATCCATACTAGTGGAGAAATACATTCCAAAGAATCTATTCTAAAAGCTTTTGTGCATCCTAGATCCACCAATTGGCCATTCCTAACAAGTTTTGGAATGCAAGATGGTTCATATACCATGAATTCATGATTTGAAACATATTTTTTAAAGAAATTTACATCTAAGGTTCACTACTTGGCCATTCTAAATAGCTATTAGAATGGAAGATGAAATTTATATCCATAACTTGGCTGTTCTAAGTAGCCTAAAGACAAATGAGTGGAACTTAGAACTACCATTTGGCCATTCTAAACAAGTATTAGAAGGTGGTAGCATCTGAAACCAAACATTCCAAACAAGTTATGGAAGGGTGGGTGGTGCATTCAATAAACTAGTACTTTACCATTCAAAGAGCATTTTGTAAAGATGTATGCCTGATTAAAATGGTGGACCCCGGTCTGCCCATGTTATACAGGGACAACCCATTTCATGTTCACACTAGCTCTTCTCTTTCTTGTGTAGCCATTGGGGGTTCCCTTCACCTATAAAAGAGGACCTCTTCTTCCTTGAAAACCATTCATTAGGGAGTGAGAAGATTAATGTTTAACACTAGAATGGTAACCTAACAGGACATAAAAGTGTCCTTTCAGGGTTTTGGGAAAAAATTCCAAAACCATAGTAGATCCACTCATTTTGAAAAATCCTTTCATGAGCTTATAGTTCAGTAACTACTACATATGGAAAAAATTAGAAACTTGTAATTTTTCTCATCCCTTGGTCACTACAAGCCTTCAAAGTTGATGGACCAGTGCATTTTGCCCAAAACAGCAATTTCTTACGGTTGATTGCATATAAATAAGAGTGGGGATTTTTGTAGGACATGAGATAAAATGCCCCATTAACTTCAATGGGTTGGTGACCAAAACATATGGTTGCTTTTACCTCACTATTTTTTTTTTGGGCAAAAAAAATAGGTACAAAAAAGTTGCATTTTTGCCATTCTGCGGACCTATCATCAAAGTTTCTATAGTCACACTCAATACAGATACTATATACATGTTTTCTTAGTTCCCTTTGGGCCTTTGGATTCAAAAGGAGCCATGGATCATGTCAAAAGGATAATAGGTCTCTTACAATTGGAACCTTGGGGGCAATGATAAAGTGCTAAATACAGCAAACATGAAAAAATTGGGTTTAGCATTATGACCTCTAGAAACCCATAGAAACTACTCAATATCTAGCTAAGTTTGTAGTCTATGATTAGATATGGTTACTACCTACAAAATACACACAATTGGTCTAAGAAACTAGCAATATTGAGAAAATTATACTTGCTACTCTAAATGTATCGTATTCTTTAGCAATCAAAAAACTCAACCATCATCATCTACTATGCTATATAGCATATTAGGTCCCCCAAAACTCAAGGAAGATTAGATTTATGTTATACATTACACTTACACAATCAAAAATGAATTTGGATATCAAGAAAGCCACCAAAAAAATAATAAAAGTGCTAATTTTGGCCAAAAAGAAGGATTATGCAATTCTTGTAAATTGGTCATAACTTTCAATTCTAACACTTAGCTCTCCCTACAAGCATCAAAACATGTTGAGAACTATGAAGGCCTAACCTCTAGCCATCTAAACCTCACAAACATGATGCTTAGAGTGGTATACTTGCCAAAAATTTAAAAAAAAGCCAAAAACAGGACCCGTTTTTTCACACAGTTTAGGTTCAAAAATGTTGTGCAAGAGTAAGGTTAATGGTGAGATCGATACTCCAAAAAAAATGATAAGTTTTTTCCAGCTCATAAGGAAAGTTTGTGGATATATAGCACCTAGAAATTCATTTTCATACTCTTCAAATAATTCAAGCAAAATGGTCACTTAACAGGACACAAAAGTGTCCCAAGACATAAAAGTGTCATGTTACCATTCTAGTGTTAATTGTACTTAGCCATAAACATAAGCCCGAGCCTACACTTGCTTCTTGAAGAAGACTAACCAATCTTGTAAAATCCTTATAAGATCAATTCTAACCAAAGAAGGACTTGGATTTGAGGACTTGGATTTGGTGCATCAATTAAGGCTGGAAGTCTTCCCTCTCCTTCTCTCTCCATCAAATTGGCAAATAGATCTTGAAAGGTTATCAAACAAGGTGTGTTTTTTATTTGTGATTTTGTTGGTTTCTTGATGTTTTTCTTTTCATCTCTAGCCCACCAACCTTTATCTCTCTCACTCTATTTCCAAATCTTTTTCCTAACCTAGCTATTATTCACTTCTAATTCTACAAATATCCTTATCTCTATCTCTACATCTACTTCTATCTCTATCCCTATCTCCATCTGTCTTGTGTCCTAATTATTGAAGGCCTTCAAGCTACAACACTCCCCAAAGCTATGATCAACCTTCTTGGAGAGCTATGTTAATACAAAAGGTGAGTAACTATATCTTTATACTCTCACAAATCTCTCTCACGTTTAGAAGTGTGTTCTCTCTAAAAACTCTAGGTTCTCCATGCTACAGGTACATATCCCCTCGCAGTATTCATTTTGCCTACGAGCAGGAATTGGGCTTGGGAGGAAAAATGATCTTCCCTTCACTTCTCTCATATCTACATTTTTGCACATACTAGAAGTGTTTTAGATGAATAATCCACATGATGTTAATTTCTAATTCTTTCACTCTGTGCAATCTATTATAATTAATGTATTGATTAGCCGTGAAATACACTTTCAACAATGTATAGTGTTTCTCTTTGGCTCAGAAAGACTCAATTAAATGCTTCTTTCATCGGATCTCATCATACTACCCCTTCTTGACTATAACTTTTTATTCTGATATAAGTATAGTTATTTTGTTGTGAACCAAGAGGATTTGTACACAAAATTAATCATGATTGCTAGAAAAAACATAGATACCATAGTAAGCATAAAACTACAAGTCCAAAGAACAATTTATAGCTTGTTTGGTCAACAAAGGTTGAATGCCATTAAATCATCTATTAACCCTTTCATCCTACCCATGATAAGATATGAACAAAGCCTTGACATTTTCATATTTGTGTTGTTTTGATTTTCTCTTTTGTGTTCTTTATTTATGTGTATGAGAGAGAGAGAGAGAGAGAGAGAGAGAGAGAGAGAGAGAGAGAGTAGGGCTTCTTTGATTGCACTCCCTACTAGACTTCATGGAATCTATGGCATAACTACTTCATATAGTTTTTGGAATTACCTCACAAATTCTCACAACAAGACGCCCGGTGCTTTCTTGGCAAGACTGCAAACTTCTCAACAACAGGATCCTTGAGGAGTGTTTATAGGTTTCTTATCTTGCTTCCCACGTCCCAAACCGCCTCAACACATAGTGAGAATCAAATCATCATAGTCCTAAACATAGGGAATGCTCCAATGATCTAAAAAATTCCGTTTTGACATTTAATAGTAAAAAGAAGGACGACCAGATGTCCATATACAAGTATTTGATTAGTATGAAAAATTGGAATGTCATTGATAAGGATGATTGGGCGGAGTACTTCCTACAGGCACTAAATGATGTAGCAAGGAAGTGGTACTACCATCTCCACCTTGAAAACTAATTTGGACATACATCAAGCTGATAAATGCATTTTAGTTGAAATACACCAACGACAAGGGAGATAATTTGTGAACTAGACAAGATTAAGCTGTTGAGCTATATATAGAGACACTATTGTTGAGCTATATATAGTGTCTCTATATATAGCTCAACATAAGCAAGGAAAGTTGTCGATCAGGAGTTATGCTGAATAAACCACCATCAAAAAATCAAATGCAAGCCTAGTTCTTAAGCAGGTCTAAAATCAAGAATCTTACGAAGGTACCAGCACTAGCCAAAAAGTTCAATGATCTGGCGGAAAGATCTCTGATGTTAGAGCAACATGCCAAGAAAGAAAAAGTTCACAAAGGAAGAAGAGATTCAAGTGATAGTAGAGGAGTCAAGTTCTAGCTCCTAATCAAGTTTGTTTGAGAGTGAGTCAGAGGATCGGGTGAAGAATAAAGAGAAAGGCTCTTGCACAAAGAAAATCAAAGAAATGTCAAAGTAGAGCTTAGAAATATCAAAGAGTGCACCATCTGTAGGGAAAGTCGAGACCTACTATACAAAATTTAAGTCAACAAAATACAAGTCCAATTATTGTTTCCAGTGCACATATTGTAAAGAATTCAAACATCTATGGAGCATATGTACAATTCAAATGCATCATTTCAAAAAAGGCAAGCATGTCTCAATGATAGCACTGACAAAACCATAATCCGTTGTTACCATATATACGTGGTAGTGATGTGTGTGAACACACTTAGGACCGCCAAAGCAGTTTTTCCCTCACTAGGAGGTCTTTTCCCCGATGTTTTGTATATATACCCATCATTCTAGGGCTATCTATCTTTCCATTGCACACTTAGTAATACACTCTCTCTTGTGTGCCTTGAGCTTCCTTGTCTTCTCCAAGTTGTGTGAATTTCCTTGCACCCCTAATTCCAACAATTGGTTTCAGAGCAGATTGCATCCTCTCAGGCACAGTCACCAGCAGCTCAAGCACACGCCTGCTCACTTTCTTTGATTTTTGTGATCTTTGGCAAGCATTAGAAGTTCAAAAAATACTTCAGGAGGATCATAAAGCTCATTCTTCTTAGATTTTTTATTTGGGCTAATTTCGGCCTCCGTTTCCACTATAGGCAGTACTGCACAAGCAATTTCGTCATCTTGTGCATAATTTTTGTCAGTGCCGTTTTTTACATAAAAGGTTCTTACAATCTTTTAAGGGTTGTTTTGTATAACACCTGTTGGTCCCGCCTCATTTCTCCTCTTTTTGGGAAATTTTCACATCAGATGCAAGCATTTGCCATGGCTGACAACAACACAAGTGTGTTCAAGATGCTTGCTGTTGAGGATAGATTGGATGGGAATAATTACCATGTAAGGGCTTACATGATGCAACATGTCCTTGTGTCAAAGGATGTATGGAATTTTGTACAGGGAACTCACGTACGTCCTAGTTATGAGGATGTAAGCGATGTTTGGGATGTTGGAGATTTTAATGGAAGAGTTGTTTTGCCTACGGCTAAGCAAGCTCGTTGGGATGTAAGAGATGCCCAAGCTCGTAGATTGATTGCGTTGTCTATGAAGTGTACTATTACTCCTCACATTTGTTCAGAAAAAATTGCAACACAGTCTTGGGATATTCTGGCTGGTCTTTATGCAAGTCGCAATGAGGCTAAAATGAAATTGTTGCATAAAGAGGTGGAGTTGGATATTATGCATGAGGAATATGAGATGGAAACTTTCCTTGCTGGTATCAAGGAATGAGAAACTTATTTCTATAGGCAAAGTCATTTCTGACAGTTCCCTTGTGCAGACTGTCCTTGATGCACACTGTTGTTGCAAGAGTAACTTTCCAACAAAAAAAGGACAAAATAGTGTGTATTTGAATAGGACTTTAATTTATTGCGCCTGCTAAAGAAAAGGTGGTAACAATAATGCCGCCACTTCGAATTCATGGTTATATCCAAGAATTAAATCATATGTTCCTAATGCTTCTGATGGCATAAATTTTTTTTTGGTAAAAAGGGAAAAAAGAAGATGGGTTACCATTATTGTAAATCTAATGATCACTTGATCAAGCAGTGTCCTAAGTTGAAAGCTAAAGAGGCTAAGAAGAAAGCGATTGGTTCCACTGCAGATGCATCTATTGTTGAGTCTTTTGTAAAAGGAGATTGTGATGCTAATGTTGATGTAGAATGGGATTTTAGTTCAGAGTGAACTTATGATCCTTCTATCCATGATGCATGTATGTTAGTTGCTACAAAATTTCATGTGTGGTACTTTGACACTAGTGCTATAAAGCACATCACCTCTCATCATGACTTGTTCACCTCTCTCAAGGATTTCCTCATTGAAATCCAGTCACTTGTGCCAAAAATGCATCTTATCCCATCAAGGGAGTTTGAAATATTGTACCGATTTTTATGAATGGCAGTTCATTCACACTTGTTGATGCACTTTATGTACCTAGGATCAAGAAGAACATTTTGTATGTATCTGCACTAGCTAGAGTTGGTCTTGTTGTCAAATTTATGGATGACAAATTTACAAGTCATGATCTCACTTTTGGTGATCAGATTGTTTCATATCTCATCAGTCGAGGGTGGCAGATTTGCCAATTTTTTGGATTTGGGCTCGCCAAAGGTCCAATTGCCAAAATTTGGAAATTGTGCCGCTCTAGATCATCAAGACGGATTATCATGATCATGAAACTTTTCAAGGGCGGGGATTAGTTTCTCTACCCCACTCTTGAAAATTTTCATGGCCCTTCCTTGTCGTCTCATTGGTCTAGGGTGGCACAATCGCCAATTTTTTGGATTTGGACTCTTGGAAGGGCCCAATGACCAAAATTTGGCCATTGTGCCTCTCTAGACCATGGAGATGGATTGCAAAGCCCATACAAACCTTTTAGGGGAGGGGATTAGTGTGCTTCAATTACCCCTCCAAAGATTCATGACCATCTGTTGCCATCTCGTCAATCCATCATGGCACAATCGCCAATTTATTGGCTTTGAGCTCGCCAAGGGCCTAGTCGCCAAAATTTGATGGTGCATGTGTGTTCCTAGACGATCCAGATGGATTATGATGCCCATGAAACTTTATACATCCTTGAAAATTTTCATGGCCATCCATTGATGTCTCATCGGTCTAGGGTGGCACAATCGCAATTTTTTTGGTTTTGGGCTCGCCACAGGCCCAATCCCCAAAATTTGGCGATTGTGTCACCCTAGATCGTCAAGACGGATTACGATGGCTATGAAACTTTGCAAGGAAATGGATTAATGTGCTTGCCTTACCCCGAGAAATTTTCATGTCCATCAATTGTCCTCTCGTTGGTCCAAGGTGGCACAATCGCCAATTTTTTGGCTTTGGGCTCGCCAAGGGCCCAACAACCAAAAGTTGGCCATTGTGCCGCCCTAGACCGTCGAGACGGATTTCGATGTCCATGAAACTTCTCAAGGGTGGGAATTAGTGTTCTTCCCTTTCCTTCACAAAATTTTGTGGACATCTTCTCTCTTCTCATCGGTCATGGGTGGCACAATCACCAATTTTTTTGACTTTGGGCCCTTGGAAGGGCCCAATCGCCAAAAATTGGTGATTGTGCCACCCTCGATCGATGAGACAACAACAATGTCCATGAAAATTTTCACAAGTGGAGGAAGTATAGAAATCTCCACCCCTACAAAGTTTCATGGCCTTTCAGCTGGTGTCTCATTGGTCCATGGTGGCACAATCCCCAATTTTTTGGTTTTGACTTGCCAATGGTCCAACTGCCAAAAGTTGGCAGTTGTGTCACCTTTGACCATTGAGACAAATTGCGATACCTGAGAAAATTTCTAAGGGCATGGATTAGGGAACTTTCCCTACCTTGCAAAATTTTATGGGAATCGGGTCCCATCTTGTCGGTCCAAGGTGGCACAATGGCCAATTTTTTGACTTTATGTCCTTGGAAGCGTCCAATTGCAAAAATTTGGAGATTGTGCCACCCTCGATGCATGAGATAGCAATGGATGGCCATAAAAATTCGCACGGGTGGGGGAAGAAAACTTATCCCTACCCGTATAAAGTTCCATGGCCATTTGTTGCCGTCTCATTGGTCTAGGGTGGCACAATCACCATTTTCTTGGCTTTGGGCTCGCCAAGGGCCCAATAGACAAAAGTTGGCAATTGTGTTGCCCTAGACCATTGAGACACATTACGATGTCCATGAAACTTCACATGGGTAGGTATTAGTGTCCTTCCCCCATCCCCACAAAGTTTCATGGACATTCGCTCCCGTCTCGTTGGTCAAGGTTTCCACAATCGCCAATTTTTTTACTTCAGGCCCATGAAAGGCCGAATCGTCAAAATTTGGTGATTGTGCCATCCTACACAGTTGATGTCAGGACAATGGTAAGACTAGGCACGGCCAAGGCCAGGACAGACATGCAGTCAAGGGGTTCCCTATATTTAGAAGGCCTAGGGCATGGCTCGGTGGTGATGAGTATGTCCAGTTCCCTCGCCCTTTCACTGGTATCAGAGCTCAGGAGGGAGGGAAGAGCTCTGGAGGAAGAAGAAGGACACTCTCTTTTAGTCTCTCTCTCTCTCTCTCTTTCACAACATAATACAGGGCCTACCTCTCTCCGGAGTCTTCTCTCTCTCTCCCTCATTTTTTACAGCAAGCCGTGCCATGCATGGTCTTGCATAATCATGCGGGCTGTGGTGTTCAAGTTCAGGGTCGAGGCATGGGGTCGAGGCACACCGGGTGTGTGGATCTCTTGACAGACGGGGAGGACGCTGTGGGACTCCTCTTTTGACTGGCAGGAAAGGAACAATTGGGTGTGTGCATAGCCTCTTGAGGTGAAGGGGGGAGAGTGGCCGACCTGCGCAAAACCCGGAGCTATGGAGCTCGATGGGAGCGCAAGGCCCAACCACGCAAATCATGTCTCTGAAGCTAGCGAATTTGAGCAGCGGACGCGCCGCGTCCTCTTGGTCTCTCTCCCCGTCGGAGGCTCTGTGCAATGCCATGGCCAGTCAATTTGAAGGATAGTTTTTAATTTTATTTTTTTGGGAATCCAGAGTTGGGCGCCCTATTTCAAGCACCCACTCTTGCTAAGGGCTACAGCCCATGCTAGGCATCCGAGGCTGGCGGCAAATGTGTTCCAACATTGCATGTTGTCATGCGGCAAAGGCCACCATCATAGGCTTGGAAAGGCATCCATGGTGCAGGGTTTTGCCTGTGTGGGCCTGAATACAAGCTTTCGAGCAATCAACGGTCGACTTGAGCACCGTCTTTCTAGTCGGTTGCTGTGAAATTGTACACATCTTAAAGACAAGGTTACTCTCAGTTTTCAATGAATGATATCGGGATCAAGGCGGATAACACTCATGCTAGTATTTTCAATTGGGAAGCCAATGGCAAGGCCATGTCTTCCGGCATGGAGCAATCTCGACAAAGAGATTATGACAAGGATGATGGTCCTGATTGATTTACGACGTGTTGCTTAAGGTAAATTACAAGTGTTGTTATTAAAATTTTGTGTGAGCAAGGATTATTACAAATATACACCCACCAAGAAAGGCTGCTATCGGCACGGAAAGGACCTACAGCAGGTCACGACATGTGATTAATCAGGTGTGCATAGTTTTTATTTTTCAGTTTGTTTGGAAAAATGTTACAAACCATGCTGTATATTTCTATCAAGCAACAGAAGTGGGCACACTTCAAGCACTCCAAGCAAGCACGACTCCAAGCAAGCAAGCACTCAAATATGGTTGGCTACATTATTGGCAAGGGCCAATTATTAGTTGCAAGCCCGCATCAAGCACAGCTTGAATACAAACAGTCTTAATTAGAAGCATGGCTTCTACTAAGTGCCTTGATAGAGCATGCCCATCAACGGTTCAAGTTTCCTTCAAAGACAAGGGCATTTACATATCTACAAGGGAAATATCCCAAGCAAGGGTGTCATTTTTGTACTACTCGAATCTGGAATAGGCTCAAAAACTATCCATTGCAGACATTTCTATACATGTATGGTAGGACCATTTCTTGGCTATGCCTAGGACGAGTTCTAACTACAGTAAGTCAAGTGTAGGCAAGGACCATATTTTGTCATGCAAATTTCTTTCTCGCTTATTTTCTATTGGCAAAGCAGGAAAAAGTGCTTGGCATGGCCGACCATTCGTCACAGCCTGCAAACCTGCAAAACAGTCAGGAGTATCTTTGCTTGAGTTTTTAAGACACGCTCTCGTTTCACAACAAGGCTTCTGTTCAGGCTTGGCAAAGGTTAGGGCATGGTAGTGCTGGAGAATCTCATGGAGATTGGCACAGCCTGTTGCTAATCTTGATGAAGGAGGTAGCAGGTGCTCGACAGGACCAACCATTAAGGACCATTTCAAGAAGTTGTCGAGCAAATTGTTATGACTTGTTTTCACTGGAGCAAGGATTCGTCTCCATAATCAAGCTAAGCAAGTACGAGGTACATATTTTTTTAGGTTTTGCTTTTCACTCCATTGTATAATTCGACAAGGTTGATTTTTAGTAACCCCAATTGGACTATGCTATGAGCATACAAAATTGGCGCAAAAATTGGCAATATGTTTGCAAGTTATTTCTTCCTTGGCATTACAAGACAACTGGTTATAGCAGGACAAACACTCTCACATGAAGCACGGCTTCGTCTTCGTGCTAAGATATTGTCCATTGATTTGGCATCAAGGGCATGGGCACACAAGTTTGGAAAACTGGTACAATCAAAAATTTGTTTCCATTCTAGTCGTAGTGACATCATGTTATGATGTATCACTACCACTGCAGAATGTACAAGGCACTTATGGTTTTGAACTCTCAAGGGAAAACCCATGTACTTACCTCATGAATTAGGTTTCCGCTATCACACTCTCAAGGACAGACTAAGGATGGATTATTTAAAACGATTGTTGGTTGTTATCAACACATAACAACACTAAAAGGAACCTAAATCTAGGATGTATTTTGCAGGCAACATGCCAATGCTAAGTCGTCCTCATACAAGCACGACCCCTACATGGTATCGGATTGAGTTGTCTGTTTTTCTGTTACCTCTCTCGATGAGAGAGTCCTACCAGAAAACTATGGAATGCTTATAAGATAAGCTACAAATCAGGCATAAGATGCCTAAGAGCACCCATTCTGGGCACAAACTCTAGAAATTTAAGGAAAGTTCCTCAGCCCATCATGCTCTTATTTCTCTCTTTCTCTTATTTCTCTCAAGAATAATGAAAACTTTCTAAGAAGCTTTTGATACAAGTTTTGTTTGGGAGTTAACGTGAGCCCAGGTGGTCTAACTCTCAGCTAGAAATTGGCCAAGATGCCATTCACATTAGTTTTCATCGGTTTATCGATTGAATACTAACTGCCATAAGAGCTAGGAGCCACACAGAGGCTGGCTACGAGCCATTGTCAGATTTTGGGTAGGAAACCCAACTATTGGCATTCCTTCGGTGATTGTTCTTATGAGCGAATAGATATGCCCAGTGGAGTACACATCGAACACATCGACATTAATGGACGAGCAAGAGTCTTTTCATTTCGGAGGATTAGGATGTCATTTTTGCACTATAGGTTTCTAGTGCGACGCTCAAGTTGAGTTTTTGATACTCTTACACTTACATCAGCTGATCTATACCATGGAGTCTAGAGGCAGCAAATACTTGAGACAGCATGGCTATTGATACAAGTTAGGCATCTCACTTGTGTAGATTTCTTGCTCTCTTTATAGCACTACGTGTGTCTCTAGCATCACAGTTTTGGGTACGACCCAGCGGGTGCTTACTAAATCACCCCATACGCATTGAGGATCACAGTTTGATCTATTCCCGTTATACTTTCAAGGAAAGAATTCCGCAGTGTACCACGCGGTAGCGAAAAAAGAAATCAGCTTTTCAAGTTAATTCTCATCATTCTGTACATGGTGTGGAGTGAAAACGACAATGGAAATGAATGCCCCTATAGCCTTGCATCTATCACACCGTTGGAAAGAACAACAGCTGCACCGTCGAATTCACCTGTGTTAAACACTTGTAAAGCTTGGAGAAAAACAAATATAGATGGAACCACACTTGGAATTAGAAGAATTAGAGAACAATAGTGTATATATTGGCTCGCCTAGATGTCCGTAGAGCATCCATATGCTTGATTCCAATAAGGAATGAGCAAATTACAAGCATTTGAAGTTTTGGGGTTTTCAAAAAGCTCCAAAAATAGGTCTCTGGTGTCTGCGGGTGTGCAGAGAAATGCAGCTATTAAAGGGGTTTTTTTTGGCTCCTATCCCAAGGGATTTTCTCTCCCCTCTTAGCCGACTTCATTTCCCCCTTTAGGCAGCTTTTCATTGGTCCATTTTGAGCCTTTTGGGTAAAACATGGGCTGTCGACCACTTTTTGACCAAGGCAAGTGGGAGGGGCACATTGTCCGGGGACCAAAAAATGGGCAGGGCGCCTGTGCAGGCAGTGGTAACACAAATTGGGCACCCACTTCTCTCCCAAAAGCCCACGAGCCCTCTCAAGCAAGGCCAAGAAGCTCCATTAACTCCTTTGATACACCCTTAGGGGGTACCCACTCCCCCCCTTATACACTCCAATTTTCACATGCTCCCCCCATGTGGGGTTATTCCATTTCCCCTTGGCATGCTCTCCCCAACTTCCCCATTGTTGATATGTAGAGAGAAAGAGAGAGAGACGAGACAAGAGACACACCATATACGCTCCCAAAGACCGATTCATATTGAGGACAAGATACAAATATATAGGTGAGACCAAGTTGAGTAGAGTGAGCCATATATAGCTCCAACACCCCCACTCAAACAAAGGTCTCTAGATTTGGATGAAAAACCCTTGGGGAGTTCAAGGGAAAAACCCAAGCTCCTATACAATGTGAAAATATAAACCAGCGATGATGATGTGAAAGTGAATTGTGCATCTATGTACAAATATTCAAGTGACTTAGAGATCACAATGTGAAAATGTGGAGTGTGCATAGTGCATGGTACCTAAAAGATTACAATGTCATATGTACAAAGCTATTACAATAGCAAATAAGCTAATCTAGAAAGAGTGAGGTCGAAGAAACTCCAAGCTCCGAGCGCAAGAGGATGAAACGTGACTCATTGAGGCCTTTGGTCAAAATGTCTGCAATCATCTAGCCACTTGGACACTGTTCAACCATAATGGTTCCTTTGCATACTTCATACATGACATAATGATAATGGACAGCAATGTGCTTTGACTTATTATGTTGAACATAGTCTTTTGCAAGACTAATAGCACTTTGGTTGTCACACCGCAAGGGTGTGCTAGAAAGAGGAGAGTGACCAATATCAACCAGCATTTGTCGAAGCCAAATCAACTCACGAGTTGCAAGTGATGCCGCAACAAATTCTGACTCAGTCGTAGAAACTGCAACACAACATTGTTTCTTGCTGGTCCAAGAAACAAGACAACCATTTATAAAGAAGCAATTTCCACTAGTAGATCGCATAGATAAATTTGAGCTTGCCCAGTCTGCATCTGTGTAACCCAAAAGAGAAAGAGATTGCATAGAGTCCGATGTGAGTTATCGTCGATAGACTAAACCAAAATCTGTAGTGCCTTTCAAGTTTTCAATACACGCTTTGCAGCAGACCAATGCTTAAGAGAA
This sequence comes from Adiantum capillus-veneris, assembly GCF_014529385.1. Classification (NCBI taxonomy): domain Eukaryota; kingdom Viridiplantae; phylum Streptophyta; class Polypodiopsida; order Polypodiales; family Pteridaceae; genus Adiantum; species Adiantum capillus-veneris. The sequence goes on from NC_140933.1 coordinate 69,182,327, forward strand.
GGACATGCAACATGTTGTCCAAGATAATTAGCAGCCAATAGAATATCAGGACGAGTGTTCATGCCAACAAACTGAAGACATACAATCAAGTTAGCATAAGGTTGATTTGTGACAAGTTGACCGCCATTGTCAGAAGTGTTCTTCGTAGAGCTCGCAAGACAAGGCGTGTTGGCTGAATGTGCAGATTCCATACCAAATTTTTGAATAGTATCTGCAATAAACTTTGATTGTCGAAGAAATAAAATACCTTTTGTACGGGTCCGTTGGATTTGAATGCCAAGACACGAGTGAATCTCTCCAAGATCCACCATATCAAATGCAGAAGACAATAACGTTTTTCACTTGCTGAAGAAATCCCAAATCATTGGAAACAAGGATGGTATCATGCACATAAAGAGCAAGAATCACAAAACTGCTACCTTGGCGTTTTATGTATAAGTTTGGGTCTAATGAGCAAGAGATGAATCCTTTAGAGGTGAGAAAACGATCAAATTTTGTATATCAGGCTCGCGAAGCTTGTTTGAGACCATATAGTGCCTTATGGAGTTGAGCAACAAGGTCTTCTTTACCTGGAATAACAAACCCTGCTGGTTGTTCCATATAAATTTCCTCTTCCAAGTCACCATTAAGAAAAGAAGTTCCCACATCCATTTGATGAGCTTCTAAATCAAATTGAACAGCAAATGCCAATAAAACTCGTGTAGAGAGAAAGAGAGAGAGACGAGACAAGAGACACACCATATACGCTCCCAAAGACCGATTCATATTGAGGACAAGATACAAATATATAGGTGAGACCAAGTTGAGTAGAGTGAGCCATATATAGCTCCAACACCCCCACTCAAACAAAGGTCTCTAGCTTTGGATGAAAAAACCCTTGGGGAGTTCAAGGGAAAAACCCAAGCCCCTATACAATGTGAAAATATGAATTAGCGATGATGATGTGAAAGTGAATTGTGCATCTATGTACAAATATTCGAGTGACTTAGAGATCACAATGTGAAAATGTGGAGTGTGCATAGTGCATGGTACCTAAAAGATTACAATGTCATATGTACAAAGCTATTACAATAGCAAAGAAGCTAATCTAGAAAGAGTGAGGTCGAAGCAACTCCAAGCTCCGAGCGCAAGAGGATGAAACGTGACTCGTTGAGGCCTTTGGTCAAAATGTTTGCAATCATCTAGTCACTTGGACAGTGTTCAACCATAATGGTTCCTTTGCGTACTTCATACCTGACATAATGATAATGGACAGCAATGTGCTTTGACTTATTATGTTGAACATAGTCTTTTGCAAGACTAATAGCACTTTGGTTGTCACACCGCAAGGGTGTGCTAGAAAGAGGAGAGTGACCAATATCAACCAGGATTTGTTGAAGCCAAATCAACTCACGAGCTGCAAGTGATGCCGCAACATATTCTGACTCATTCGTAGAAACTGCAACACAACGTTGTTTCTTGCTAGTCCAAGAAACAAGACAACCATTTATAAAGAAGCAATTTCCACTAGTAGATCACATAGATAAATGTGAGCTTGCCCAGTCTGCATCTGTGTAACCCAAAAGAGAAAGAGATTGCATAGAATCTGATGTGAGTTGTCGTCGATAGACTAAACCAAAATCTGTAGTGCCTTTCAAGTATTTCAACACACGCTTTGCAGCAGACCAATGCTTAAGAGAAGGACATGCAAGATGTTGTCCAAGATAATTAGCAGCAAACAGAATATCAGGACGAGTTTTCATGCCAACAAACTGAAGACATCCAATCAAGATAGCATAAGGTTGATTTGTGACAAGTTGACCGCCATTGTCAGAAGTGTTCTTCGTAGAGCTTGCAAGACAAGGTGTGTTGGCTGAATGTGCAGATTCCATACCAAATTTTTGAATAGTATCTGCAATAAACTTTGACTGTCGAAGGAATAAAATACCTTTTGTACGGTTCCGTTGGATTTGAATGCCAAGACACGAGTGAATCTCTCCAAGATCCACCATATCAAATGCAGAAGACAATAACTTTTTCACTTGCTGAAGAAATCCCAAATCATTGGAAACAAGGATGGTATCATCCACATTAAGAGCAAGAATCACAAAACTGCTACCTTGGCGTTTTATGTATAAGTTGGGGTCGGACGAGCAAGAGATGAATCCTTTAGAGGTGAGAAAAAGATCAAATTTTGTATACCAGGCTCGCGAAGCTTCTTTGAGACCATATAGTGCCTTATGGAGTTGAGCAACAAGGTCTTCTTTACCTAGAATAACAAACCCTTCTGGTTGTTCCATATAAATTTCCTCTTCCAAGTCACCATTAAGAAAAGCAGTTCGCACATCCATTTGATAAGCTTCTAAATCAAATTGAACAGCAAATGCCAATAAAACTCAAACACTTGTAATGCGAACAATTGGTGAAAAAGTCTCTTGATAATCAACACCAGCTACTTGGGAATAACCTTTTGCAACTAAACGCGCCTTGAACTTGTCAAAAGATCCATCTGCTTTTACTTTTGTCTTATACACCCACTTACATTTAATAGCTGTACGACCAGGAGGTAATTCAGTTAGTATCCATGTACCTTTAGAGATAAGAGAATCGTACTCTGCTTCCATAGCCTCTTTCCATTGATCCTTTTGTGGTGAAGAGATAGCTTCATCATAAGTAATTGGATCTTCGGAAGTAGAAAAAGAATTATCAGCAATATCGTCATCATAAACATGACATGAGCCATGTTCAAAATCAATAGGCAGATAAAAAAAAATTCAATATCATCATTGGCGACATTCGGAATGGATGGTTGTGAAGAGGAAAGTTGCTCTACAGGAAGAGTTTCATCTTCTGAAAGAAATGGAAAAGCTTGAAGCAATGATTTAGTATCATCAGAATCATCCATGGACCATGAGCCTCCCATAAGCTGTTCGTTAAAAGTAGCATCACGATTCACAATTACTTTCTTGGAGGAAGGGTCATAGAATTTGTAGCCTTTGGAAGTGTCAGAATATCCAATAAAAAAAACTTTAAGACCAGGAGTATCAAGCTTTGTTCGTGTTTCTTTGGGAACATGAATATAAGCAATACATCCAAAGGTTCGAAAATGAGATACAGAAGGAATGTCACCTGTCCATGCTGTGATGGGTATCTTACAAGAGGGTGCAGTAGTAGAAAGATGATTCTGAATAAATACTGCTGTCAAAGTAGCTTCAGCCCAAAAAACACGAGATAAGCCAGAATGAATTAGCATACATCTTACAGCATTGAGAATAGTGCGATTCTTTCGTTCAGCAACACCGTTCTGTTGAGGCGAATATGGAATAGTGTGCTCATGATGAATTCCATTATCAGCACAGTAACTCACAAACTCTCGAGAAACATATTCACCTCCATTGTCACTACGAAGCTTCTTAAGGCGACGACCAGTTTGAAGTTCCGTAGCCTTGTGGAATTGTTTGAAAACAGATAAGGCTTCAGATTTTTGTCTAAGTAGAAATACTATCATATACCTTGAGAAATCATCAATGAAAGTAATGAAGTAGCGATATTGTGATCTCGAAGAAGGTAGAGGTCCACATATATCAGTATGAACAAGATCCAATATGTCATGAGAATGAGTTGTATTTGAAAGAGGAAAGGGTTTGCGATTGTGTTTCCCAAGAGCACAAAATTCAAAAATTCCCATATGAGGATGGGCTTTAAGATCCATGCCATGAACAAGATCACGACGTTGAAGATCAAGGAGTTTTGAGAAATCAGCATGAACAAAACGGTGATGCCATACTTTGCAATCATGATCACCTGGAGCAGTGACAACATTTTCTACAGCATCGTTGAGAGAAAGTTCAAACAAATTACCATTTCGAGGAGCAGTGGCTATAGTCTGTCCATCTTTCTCAATTCGGCATTTGGTATGATCAAATCCAACAAACAGACCAAGATCAACAAGTCTAGCAACTGAAAGAAGATTACGTTGAAGATCTGGTACATGTAATACTCCTCGCAAAATTCGAGTGGAAGAAGATAAGCTACCAAGATATAAGTCTCCAATACCCTTTACTTGACAAGTAGTATCATCAGCAAGATAAACAACACGTTGAACTGGCAGTGGATGATAGTTATGGAGCCACTTAGACTGATATGTCATATTTCCTGTAGCACCAGAATCAACAATAAAAAGTGATCCATCGCGTACATGAAGTATTCTGTCTGGAGCAACTGAACATAAGACGCAGCTTGTTTCTGGTACAATGTTGTTTCGATGTTCAGTAGCATATGATCTATTCCGATCTGTGTCGAATCGATGCTTATAGCACATATGAGTGGGATGATCAGATCATCCACAATATTCACAAGAAGAAGAAGAAGAGTCTCTAGATAAACGTGGTTGTTTTGTGGTAATATTGTGTTCTTCATCATATTGACGTGCCCAACAATCATCTTCAGTATGACCATTTCTGTTGCAGTAAGAACATTGCTTATTAGGAAATTTGAGACGAGAGAAAATATTACCGCGACGGCCACCTCTGCGGTTTCCTCGTTGAAATGGACGCCTTCGAGCATAAAAAGCCCGTTCCATCTGTTGTGACTCAGTCTCCTCGTGTGAAATCATAGCTGTATCATGACTAGCATTACGACGTTCTTGACGTTGAGAGTATTCAATTAAAGACATGCAGGCTTGGTTGAAATCAAGACCATCTTTATTAGAGAGAATAGTAACAATGTTATCATAAGAAGAGTCCTTCACCGTATCAAGGAGAAGTGTAATCAGTTGCTTTTGTGGAACAGGATCACCGACAGCAGCAAGTTGATTGATAATAGATTTGAAAGATTCAATATGTCCCGTCATGGCAGTACCAACTTCATATTGTAACTTGTTAAGCAACCCTCTCAAATAAAGTATTTCTGTGACAGATTTCTTCTGAAAGTTTTCAATAAGGTACTTCCATACGTTGTGGGAAGTAGGCAGTTCGTACATATCAAGCAAAAGGGAATCAGTAAGAGCAGAAAGAATATACCGACGAGCTGCTTTATCACGTCGTTGCCAATCCGTATAGGCAACATTCCAATCTTCAAATATAGGTCCTTCAGTGATAAGCACGTTATCATTATCCGTATCAACAGGCTGAGACGAACAAACACAATTTCCAAGAACAACATCGGAGAGTTCATCGCCTTCAAGAATTAACAACATCTTTGCTTTCCAGCCTGGAAAACCTTGACCTTGGAAAGGAGGAACAGAATGCTGGCCAGAAGGAAAGCCGTTGACGAGAATATTCATAGCCATATCTTGTTGCGAGAAGACGTATAAGAAAATATCACAGAATTTGCACACCATATATGGTGAAGGCCGCAATTGAGAATGAGAGAGATATGAGGACTGCGTTCTATCAGCGATAAACGTAAGAAGGATGCTCAAGGAACTTCCAAAGATGTGAGAGACGTCACCCAAAAAGGGCAGGGTAAAGGAGACGTTAATAATAAAAGAGTCCTCAAAATAGAGTGGCGTGAGACGCAAGATTAACGGCCACAATATGAATAGCAAAAAGCTAAATCTTCTCGAAAAAGTTAACGCCAAAATAAGAAAAACGATCGCGGACGCTTCACGAAGAAGTAGGACGAAGAAAGCTGCGTCAAGCTCAATTGCAGTAAAAACAGCATAACTTTCTGCTGCGAACTCCGATTGACGCAAACCTAGAACTCAAATCGAAGAGCTTGAGGAGACAAACAAGTTTTGGATGAAAAGTGCCATTGCGCTACGCTCCATTGTGCTGTTCCCGTTTCTCCAAATTTTGAGCAGAACAACAAGAAAAATTGAGATGAAGTTCAGGGTGTCATCAACAAGAAAACGTAATCAATGATTAGAATGATTAGCAATAAACATCACACAAAACACTAATCATATTCTTCTTAACATAAAACAACCACATTTAACAAGAATCAATGCTCAAAAATAAAATTTGTAGCAATTTTTGAATCTTACATGCAAATCGCATACACATACTGTTTTGTCACCATGAATTGAATCGGCGCATGATCGTTACTGCTCTGATACCATGTAGAGAGAAAGAGAGAGAGACGAGACAAGAGACACACCATATACGCTCCCAAAGACTGATTCATATTGAGGACAAGATACAAATATATAGGTGAGACCAAGTTGAGTAGAGTGAGCCATATATAGCTCCAACAACTCGAACACTTGTAATGCGAACAACTGGTGAAAAAGTCTCTTCATAATCAACACCAGATACTTGGGAGTAACCTTTTGTAACTAAACGCGCCTTGAACTTGTCAAAAGATCCATCTGCTTTTACTTTTGTCTTATACATCCACTTACATTTAATAGCTGTACGACAAGGAGGTAATTCAGTTAGTATCCATGTACCTTTAGAGATAAGATAATCGTACTCTACTTCCATAACCTCTTGCCATTGATCCTTTTGTGGTGAAGGAATAGCTTCATCATAAGTAATGGGATCTTCGGAAGTAGAAAAAGCATTATCAACAATATCGTCATCATAAACATGACATGAGACATGTTCAAAATCAATAGGCAGATCAACAAAAATATCAATATCATCATTGGCAACATTCGGAATGGATGGTTATGAAGAGGAAAGTTGCTCTATAGGAAGAGTTTCATCTTCTGAAAGAAATGGAAAAGCCTGAAGCAATGATTTAGTATCATCAGAATCATCCATGGACCATGAGCCTCCCATAAGCTGTTCGTTAAAATAGCATCACGATTCACAATTACTTTCTTGGAGGAAGGGTCATAGAATTTGTAGCCTTTGGAAGTGTCAGAATATCCAATAAAAATAACTTTAAGACCAGGAGCATCAAGCTTTGTTCGTGTTTCTTTGGGAACATGAATATAAGCAATACATCCAAAGGTTCGAAAATGAGATACAAAAGGAATGTCACCTGTCCATGCTGTGATGGGTATCTTGCCAGAGGGTGCAGTAGTAGGAAGATGATTCTGAATAAATACTGCTGTCAAAGTAGCTTCAGCCCAAAAAACACGAGATAAGTCAGAATGAATCAACATACATCTTACAGCATTGAGAATAGTGCGATTCTTTCGTTCAGCAAGACCATTCTGTTGAGGCGAATATGGAATAGTGTGTTTATGATGAATTCCACAGTCAGCACAGTAACTCACAAACTCTCGAGAAACATATTCGCGTCCATTGTCACTACGAAGCTTCTTAAGGCGACGACCAGTTTGAAGTTCGGAAGCCTTGTGGAATTGTTTGAAAGCAGATAAGGCTTTAGATTTTTGTCTAAGTAGAAATACAGTCGTATACCTTGAGAAATCATCAATGAAAGTAATGAAGTAGCGATATTGTGAGCTCGAAGAAGGTAGAGGTCCACATATATCAGTATGAACAAGATCCAATATGTCATGAGAATGAGTTGTATTTGAAAGAGGAAAGGGTTTGCGATTGTGTTTCCCAAGAGCACAAAATTCACAAATTCCCATATGGGGATGGGCTTTAAGATCCATGCCATGAACAAGATCACGACGTTGAAGATCAAGGAGTTTTGAAAAATCAGCATGAACAAAACAGTGGTGCCATACTTTGCAATCATGATCACCTGGAGCAGTGACAACATTTGCTACAGCATCGTTGAGAGAGAGTTCAAACAAATTACCGTTTCGAGGAGCAGTGTCTATAGTTTGTCCATCTTTCTCAATTCGGCATTTGGTATGATAAAATCCAACAAACAGACCAAGATCAACAAGTCTAGCAACTGAAAGAAGATTACGTTGAAGATCTGGTACATGTAATACTCCTCGCAAAATTTGAGTGGAAGAAGATAAAGTACCAAGATATAAGTCTCCAATACCCTTTACTTGACAAGTAGTATCATCAGCAAGATAAAGAACACGTTGAACTGGCAATGGATGATAGTTATGGAGCCACTTAGACTGATATGTCATATTTCCTGTAGCACCAGAATCGATAATAAAAAGTGATCCATCACGTACATGAAGTATTCTGTCTGGAGCAACTGAACATAGGACGCAGCTTGTTTCTGGTACAATGTTGTTTCGATGTTCAGTAGCATATGCTCTATTCCGATCTGTGTCAAATCGACGCTTATAGCACATATGAGTGGGATGATCAGATCATCCACAATATTTACAAGAAGAAGAAGAAGAGTCTCTAGATAAACGTGGTTGTTTTGTGGTAATATTGTGTTCTTCATCATATTGACCTGCCCAACAATCATCTTCAGTATGGCCATTTCTGTTGCAGTAAGAACATTGCTTATTAGGAAATTTAAGAAGAGAGAAAATATTACCGCGACGGCCACCTCTGCGGTTTCCTCGTTGAAATGGACACCTTTGAGCATAAAAAGCACATTCCATCTGTTGTGACTCAATCTCCTCTTGTGAAATCATAGCTGTATCATGACTAGCATTACGGCGTTCTTGACGTTGAGAGTATTCAATTAAAGACATGCAGGCTTGGTCGAAATCAAGACCATCTTTATTAGAGAGAATAGTAACAATGTTATCATAAGAAGAGTCCTTCACCGTATCAAGGAGAAGTGTAATCAGTTGCTTTTGTGGAACAGGATCACCGACAGCAGCAAGTTGATTGATAATAGATTTGAAAGATTCAATATGTCCCGTCATGGCAGTACCAACTTCATATTGTAACTTGTTAAGCAACCCTCTCAAATAAAGTATTTCTGTGACGCTACGCTCCACGCGCTTTTCCCGTTTCTCCAAATTTTGAGCAAAACACCCTGAAAAATTGAGATGAAGTTCAGGGTGTCATCAACAAGAAAACGTAATCAACGATTAGATTGATTAGCAATAAACGCACACAAAACACTAATCATATTCTTCTTAACACAAAACAACCACAATTAACAAGAATCAACGCTAAAAAATAAAATTTGTAGCAATTTTGAATCTTACATTCAAATCGCATACACATACTGTTTTGTCACCATGAATTGAATCGGTGCGTGATCATTACCTCTCTGATACCATGTTGAGATGTAGAGAGAAAGAGAGAGAGACGAGACAAGAGACACACCATATACACTCCCAAAGACTGATTCATATTGAGGACAAGATACAAATATATAGGTGAGACGAAGTTGAGTAGAGTGAGCCATATATAGCTCCAACACCCATGTCCAAACCTGAAATTTCTATTTTGCCCCAACCTGAACCATTTTCTCGGAGGCGTAGCGGGTGACCCCGACCACCAATTATAGCGCCGTAAAGCATGGCTTGGGGCTTATTACCCCGGCTAACTCCAGAAATTTCTAAACATACCATTGATAAAAAAACCATCAAGTCGGCCCACTTGCCGTCTTCCCACGTACATCCGCCGCCACTTTTTAAGTGAAAAAACCATCCACTTTGAGTGCGTGTAACTCATGGTGTCGGAGTCGGATTTGCAAGCTATCAAGCATGGCTAGGAATGCTCATTAAAAACTATTTTATGAAAGCTTGACCAACCCAAAACTCATCCAACAGCTTGACCAAAACCAAGCCTTTGTACATAAATTCTACAAAAGCACTCCAAAAACTCAAAGCATTATGTACATCTATGTACTTGGGGCTAATAAGAAAGCTTTTTAGCATGGATTAGCAACTTCATTTCCACCCCAAAAATGCCTGACATAGCTTGCTAGCCCCCCCTTGCCTGCTTAGTCATTCATGACAAGCAGAGGTCCCTAGGGTGAATAACTGCTGCATTTCATCCCCAGAAACCTCGTCCACATTTTCAGATGTTTCCGCATTGTCTCCTTCTATTGATAGCATTTCATCAGTCACAATTTTCATCAAACGTGCCAGGTACTTCTTCAATTTGTAACCATTAACACGGTATTTATGCTCTGCACCATTTAAGTTTGCCAATTGATATGTGCCATTTTCAAATTTATTTACAACAGTAAAAGGACCTTCCCACTTAATCTGAGACTTCTTCTGGAAAGTATTTTCCAGTTTACTATTGTACCGCAACACAAGATCACCCTTTTCAATTCCTTTATCCTTGACGCATTCATTGGCCTTCATCTGAGCCTTCTTTGACACTTCTTCATAATGACTCAAGGCCAAAATTATGTCTAACTGGTGCAAGCATTGTAAATCCAACAATCTTTTCCGCCAAGCATCTCACTGCTCTTCACCTTCCAATGAAAACCACTTACATGCAAGGATTTCCACTTCAATAGGAAATAAAGCTTCCATGCCATAAATCAAGTGATAAGGAGAAAACCCTGTGCTTGTTTTGACAGCGGTTTTATAAGCCCATAGTGCACAAGGCAACTCTGAATCCCAAGTCTTCCCATGTGTTTGAGTCATTTTTGTCAAGATATTCACTAACTCTCCATTGAATCTCTCATTGAGACCATTGCATTGTGGATAATAAGGAGAATTGTACCCATGTTGTATATTAAGCTTTGCACAAAGGAAATCAAACAACTCTCCTCTAAATCTTGGGTCCCCGACAAGAAAGTAGTTCCAAAGGCATACCAAACTTGTAGCATATATCTTCGTACAAAAACTTCCCCATTTATTTACTGGTAATCTGTTTGACAGCCTTAGCTTCTACCCAACGTGACAAATAATCCACTGCTGTCAGAATGTAAACATTTCTTTTACCAGTCATGGGTAAGGGTCCAATAGCATCAAGACCCCATTTTTCAAATACATCAAAAGCTAAAATCTTCTTTCGCAATTCAGGTTTCAAAATTATCTTCCCCATCTTCTGGCAATATCAAATCACTTCCTTTCATGTAAAGCACATCATCAAGCATTTTGTACTTTTTGACTCTTCTCATAAAAGCATACTTGTTGGATGATGGCAAATCTTCAGGTAAAACAGGTGTAAAAAGAAAAAAATCCGCTTCCTTTGATAGCACTTCTCTTCCATGATATAGAGGGGCATTAGCCTTCAACACAAACACACAAGTGATCATTTCTTGGGCAGCACCATGAGCTTCTTCATTCTGAGACCTCTCGATATGCTGTAAACTCCATGCCTCAAACTTTTTAAACAAAGATTTCACTTTGAAACACAAATTTTTCAACTTAGGGTTCTTATTCTTCCACACCCCCAATACCTGGTTCACAACCAACAAGGAATCTCCTTTGAATTGCAGGCGTTTAATTCCCAACTGTAAGAAAATGTGCAGACCACCCTCAAGGGCCATGTACTATGCTTTATTATTACTTTTCGCATCAAGCTTTAACCCTTGTTTCCTCAAAAGATTTCCTTGCGCATCATAGACAACAACCCCTCCAGAAGCAGCTTCATGACTTCTTCGATAAGAGCCATCAAAATATAACAGTGAAGCATTGGATATAGCAAGAGTTTCGACCTTCTTCCTTTGCACCACGTCTTCCTTAACCAAAATAGGAGTCTCTTTGTAAGTGAGTAAATCTGCCAGGGTAGCCTGAGTACTCTCTTCCAACCAAAAAAGTGAATTGGAATTCGTGCAGTTCTATAACCCATTTCATCACTGTCTTGGATATATTTGAGTTATTAAACAATTGAGGTAGCAATGAATAGCTGGTGAGAAAAGTGAACGACTTTTGCAATAGGTAATGTCTGAATCGTCTGCAAGCATAGACCATACTGATCATCACCAACTCAATCTTTGAGTACTCTCTTTCATGAGGGGTTTTAAATTGGCTAGCATAATAAACAGTCTTCATATACTTGTACTCCTTCCCTCTTTGCAATAGCATAGCCCCAATGGCATCATCTCCAACTAATGGGTTAACATAAAATTCTTTCTCCCAATCAGGAGCTTGCATAATAGGCGGTGTGCTCAAAACTTCTTTGACCTTATCAAAAACTTGTTCATAGTCTTGTGTCCACTCCAATGGATCATTTTTAACCACTTTCTACAGTGGGTACAATAACTGTGATGCCAAAGGTATGAATCCAGACAGATATTTAACCTTCTGAATGAAAGTAGCCAATTTTCTTGTATCCTTTGGGAATGACAGCAATAATAAGGCTTCCACTTTCTCTGGATCTGCCTCAATCCCATTTTCTGAAATCACATGTTCAAGAAGCTTCACCCTTGGCTGCGCCAAATGACATTTTTTGGGGTTTAGCTGACCCCCGCATTCATCATACCTTGCAAATGTCATTTCAAGCTTCTGAATGCTCTTTCCTTGAACTGTATACACAAAAATGATCTATGAACCCTTTGATAAAATTCCCAAGAAATGGGGCAAGGACCCAATCTACTTTTCTTTCAAAGGCTCCTAGCCCATTTGTCAACCTAAAAGGAAGACAACAAAAGCAGAAACAACCCCATGACGTGATAAAAGTAGTCTTTTTCCTATCTTCAGGAGCAAGGATAAGCTAAAAGTATCCTGAATACACATCACAGACACTGTATCTCTCAAAACCATCCACTGAATCTAGCAATTGATCAATAAAAGGTAGAGGGTAAGGATCTTTCTTGGTCACCGCATTTAGTGGCTTGTAATCAATACATACTCTCCAATGCCCATCTTTCTTTGGGGTGACTGCTCTACAGGGCTTACCCATTTAGCATTATCCGCTAGCACAATGAACCCTACATCCAAAAGCTTATCCACTTCTTCCTTTAAAGCATTCATCTGCTCCTTGCCCATCCTCCTTAACTTATGTCTGATTGGTTTTGCCCCTTCAACTAGCTCAATCTTCACAAGATCCCCAACAAAACCCCTTATTTCCTGATATGAGGTAATAAAAAGATTTGGAAACATGTCCAACATTGCTAAGTACTCCCTTCTTTCTCCTTTTGTCACATCAGTACTCAGCATATTTTGAATCAACTCTTTCTTCACTGGGAGTTCCTGTTTAGGTTGCATAAACGCTTCAAGTTGCTCTAAACAGCTTGAAGCATTTATATTCCCTGATAATTGTAGCACTTCACTAACTTCTCTCTGTTCCTCATTAAACAAAAAGAATGACACTTCACCCTTATCACTAGAACTTGAAGTAGTGCTACTTTCTGAGTCTTCAGAACTATCATCACTAGTAGTTCCGGACTCATCATTCTCAATCACATCTTCAAGTGCCATAGGTTGTTTGGTAGTCATATCAAACACCCTCTTTTTACCCTTCTCGCCATGCACACTGATTGTGCCCTTGCCCCAATCTTGCACAGCACCAACGGCTTCAACCAAGGTCGTCCCAAAATGAGAGGAAAGGCTCCCAGACGGACTGACATAACATGAAAGTTCACCATAACTTTCACGTTAAAGACTTCAACTTTCAAATTCTTGATCATCCCCAAACATTTCACCTTGGCATGGTTTGCTAGTCGAATCTGAAACCCAGAGCTTCCGCATGTGATGAGACCCAGTCTCTCGACACATGGCCGTGTGATCACACAAACTTGAGCACCTCCATCAACGTAGGCTTCTCCCATGCCCACACCTTTGTGATAAGCGTTCACCACATGAAAGATGTCGGGTAACTCTCCCACGGACAACACTCTGACTTGTCCATGCTTCGGCTCTTTTTGTGGATTCACTAATGACTTCCACTCTCTTTTAAGTTTGGGCACCAACAACTGTCCAAAAGTACAATCTACTTTCCTCCCAATCAGGTCTTCCTTTAAACTGTAAGTTGTTTGGCCTTCTCCCAAAGGAAAATCTGCCACTTCAAATCATCTACGAGGATTTCTCTTTCTCTTGGCTTTCTCATCTTCACCTTCCTTCTCCTTCCCTTTCTTTCGACTAGGCCCTGGTGTTGCATAGCCTTCCCTTTCTCTTTTGTCTACTGGTATCACATCTGCGTCTTTCTTTTCTACCCGCACAATACCCACATGACCACCAGAGGTTGAGGCTTGATTATCCTGTCCAGTACCTTGATCTCCCCTTATATCCAATGGATAATCATTGGCCATGTTAGGGATCTATTGAGGAAGTGGAAACATATCACCTCCCATCCTTATTGGTCCTGGACAATGAGTGCTGATATGACCAAGTTTCCCACAATTATAACAAGCTAGAATGAACCTTCCGTGGCTCAAAGCCATCCTGTCCACGAACTGCATTAGAACTAGGCTGAGCTTCATATAGCAGGGCCATTCCTCTACCACGGCCTCGACCGCGACCACAACCACCTCCACCTCCAAGGACATTGATCTATAATTCTTGCATCATGTTGATCATGTCATGCATATTACGTTGTAATTGCCCAAGGTCTACAGCCCTTTGAGTGGGTGGGACTCCAGTCTGTGCCTGATTTCCTTCACCCCGGCCACCATTAGCTTGCATAGGAACTTCCTTGTCGTACTCATGGAGTCGTTGAGCCTTCCATTCTTTCTCCCTGGCAATCGAGGCTACCTCTTCAAAAGTAGTGGGCCTTTTGAGCTCAACTTTTAACTTCAGACCTTCCTTGAGATTGGCTACAAAACGGTCCTTCTTTAACATGGCCGGTGGAATTTCATTTCCCAAAGCTCGAGCCCATTTATCCCATAAACGGGTAAACTGCATGACAAAATCATCCACGCTTTGATTAGCCTTCTGAGTGTACCGCAAAATTTCATGCCAAACTTTGTCAGGTGCTTCAATGGATCGGTATTGTGCCAGGAAAGCTTGCTTCACACGATTGTAGTCCAAAACCACCCCTGGGTTTTGTGCCTGCATCAACTCCTCAAAATTGTGTAACCAAACTTTTGCCTCATCCTGTAAACTATATTCCAGTAGCCACAACAATATAGATTAGTCTAGTATATTGCGCAATAAGCAATTGACTTCCAACTTTTCAATAAATGTCTGTGTATTTTTATTAGGCAATCCATGAAACTGTGGGAACTCGTCTGCCATGTCTGATTTCCACAAAAACACTTACATGTGACATTGAAAAGTCAAGGGATGTCAATGGATCGCTCCAGTACCTAATCCACCTCACACTGGGTAACCCAACCCCTAGTGCTTGGCTTCACAAAACCTCATGACCCTCACAAAGGCTGCAATCCAAATTAAATGACCGCCTCCAATACTATCCACAAATAGCACATACATGGGCGGTTGTCCATAAGGACCCACATCCCCTTTACATTCTCTGCTTGCATAGTGGACAAATTTTGCAACAGTTGGAGCACATGAGGATTTCTCCTCCGTGGGGACACCAAAACAATGTGGACTACCAACGACAATGAAAATAAATGGCCCTATAGCCTTGCACAGATCACACCGTCGGAAAGAACAACAACTGCACCGTCGAATTCACCTGTGTTAAACACTTGTAAATCTTGGAGAAAAACAGCTCTAGAGGGAACCACACTTGGAATTAGAATAATTAGAGAACATGAGGGCTCACATAGATGTTCATAGAGCATGCATATGCTTGATTGCGATATGGAATGAGAAAATTACAAGCATTTGAAGTTCGGGGGTTTTCAAAAAGCTCCAAAAAAGAGGCCTCTGGAAAGTGTCTGCAGGTGTGTAGAGAAATGTAGCTATTAAAGGGGGATTTTTTGGCTCTTATCCCAAGGGATTTTCTCTCCCCTCTTAGCCGACTTCATTTCCCCCTTTAGGTAGCTTTTTATTGGTCCATTTTGAGCCTTTTTTGGGTAAAAAATGGGTTGTCACCGGCCACTTTTTGACCAAGGCAAGTGGGGGGGACAGTGTCCGGAGACCAAAAAATGGGCAGCGCGCCTGTCCAAGAAGTGGGAACACAAATTGGGAACCCCCTCCTCTCCCCAAATCCCACGAGCCCTCTCAAGCAAGGCCAAGAAGCTCCATTAACTCCTTTGATACACCCTTAGGGGGTACCCACTCCCCCCCTTATACCCTCCAATTTTCACATGCTCCCCCCCATGTGGGGTTATTCCATTTTCACTTGGCATGCTCTCCCCAACTTCCCCATGTCCAAACCTGAAATTTTATTTTGCCTCCAACCTGAGCCATTTTCTCAGGCGCCGGTGGGTGATCCCGACCACCAAATATAGCGCCGTAAAGCATGGCTTGGAGCTGATTACCCCGGCTAAATCCAAAAATTTCTAAACATACCATTTCTAAAAAAAACCATCATCAACCAACAGCTTGACCAAAACCAAGCCTTTGTACATAAATTCTACAAGAGCACTCCAAAAACTCAAAGCATTATGTACATCTATGTACTCGGGGCTGGTGAGCAAGCTTTTTAGCATGGATTAGCAACTTAATTTCCACCCAAAAAATTCCTAACAATGGTTAACTAGGTTGGTTATCGTTACCTGCTAGTTAAGCAGTTTCTACAAAGGGTCTTACTGAGGCGTTTGACTACGTAGACTCTACCCAACGGGTTTGGATTGTGAAGGCAACACCTAGGGTTTCTAGTGTAATGTTTCTTGGTTTTTTCACAGGGGGGAAATGTACTCCTGTGCATTTGATTCAATTCAATCCCCAAGGCCATGCCAAGGTCATGTCGAAACAAGTATTTTGGGCCGTAGTGTCCAAAGTACATTATGCTATTATGAATCCACTTGTAGGATTCAATTTGGCAATGTTGTCACATGGGATACAAAATGGTCTAGGAACGCAAGGAGTTCGGTTTAGCCAGTGTGCAGCAATGAATGAGGCTCCCTCTGACTCTTGCCAGGGAGCCTTTAGAGTTACCTCCACACATAAGTATATCTTGTACTTGCAGGATGTTCTTTTTTAAACATCCTTACATGAGACATATTCCACATGTGGAGAATATGAGTCTCTGGATTAACATTGGCGCCCATTATTTCAAATATGTGTCACGACAAAGTCCCTAGGTGCTGATCAAATCTATTTTTCTAGAACATTTTCAGTACGACGTATCAGGAGCAATTTCGGTGGCCAAAAAAATTTCGGATACTTAGCATGACTTTTTCAGCTACAATTACTGCTAAACAACATTACAGATGGTTGTTTATACATATAGCAATGCTCTAAGTTGTGAATGAAAAAGTTTCATTGTCTATACCTAGAAGTGATCAATGTTTCATCTTTTATTGTGATTCAGAAGTTTCAGCAAGGCTTGCAAAAGACTGCAAATGAAAGTAATTAGTTTCTTTTCAAAACTATTTACATTCCTTTTTAATGTGTGCTAAGCGCATCACATTTGCCATAAGTCTAGGATCACCATGGATATACAGGTTCGGATCTGTTTTTTGCTAAATGCATGCACACGAGGTGTTATGGGCCCTAGTGTTTAGCAAAGGCTGATTTGGAACGGCATGTGTATTCATCAAGTTGTTGCTTAGGAAGTATTTTGCACTCTATGTGCAGTATCTCTATGAGATTACTTTTGGGTCTACTAAGCACCAATAGAGGTCATGGCTCAGTTTGGGTGTTTAAGGATTTTTCAAGTTAACCACGATGGTTATTCCGGACATTGTTGATTTCTCAACAATGTTACACAATATTGTGATTCCCATTTACCAGTCATCTGGGAAGACTGTCTGTAAATCGTTGTCAAGAGTTTTTTGGAGCAAGGGATTGCGCATATGTATATACACATGCATGGTGCATCGAATAAAGGATTGCCCATTTTCCATAGCTAGGTGGTTACGTGGGGCCCACATGTGTACAGGTAGGACAGCATGTACAGAGTGCATCGATTTTCATCGTTACCAGTGCTAGTTTGTTTTTTCTACAATAATGAGGAGTTGGTAGCGTGTAAAACTTCTCGAGGAAGCTATCCGTGGGCCGACAACATGAGGTAAGTAGGTGCGTCAGATGGCATCTAGTGGCATCAGGAGGTCCAATGGGGTCAATACTTGTGGACACAACGTGGGTGTTTTCTTGTGATAATTATGCAGAAAGGTCATCATGAAGACCATATTTTGGGGACACTTCACGTGGTTGTGGGATGCATTATTGGAAAAAGCTGAGTGCCAGGTGTGCGAATGATGCAAAAAGGTGACAACTATGCACTTGGAGGTCAATTTTTTGCATGTTCGGGGTCCGTTTGAGGTCATCTAAAAGGCCAAGGTTTCCCAACTAATAAATCTAAGTGTGGGAACTGAAAAAACAGAGAGAAGACCAAAAAAAGAGTGGAGATAAGAGGAGGAACATCCGCAACTGTGTTTTTGGGGTTTTTGGAGCCTGTTTTGGCTGTAAACTGCTCATCCGAGGTCGGATTTGAGCACTTTGACATTGTAGACTAGGGTTTTGGGCCATTCCGGACACGATTGCGTTTTCCATTTTGAAAAATTCCTCACTATTTTTATGTTTTTTTGGCTGTGTAAGTTTCTCCTATGAGCGAAGCTTCTGCTCTAGTTTGTGATTGTATCTGGCTTATTTTACCCATACTGTGTGAGCTATTTGCCCCATTGGTGTTGGCCCAAGCTCTATTGTATCTAAACATCATAAATTCTCCTCTTTTGAGCTGATTTTTTTGGGGGGTTGTGTGTGTGTGTGTGTGTGTGTGTCTCTGTGTGGAGTGGGAAAGTGGATAGTCTCTCTCCTCTTGCTCCGTCGGTGTGTTCCCTGTCTCGGCCAGGTGGGTTGTGTAAGCCGAGTGGTGCCCCATAGTGTGTGTTTGTATCCTTCCAAGAGTGTGTGTCAGGTCATTATAGAGGCGTTCTGTGTGTTTCCATCCCGCTCAGATTCTTTTGGTGCCCCCAATGAGGATCTTCTTCGAGTACCTTTTGCTTCGAGTTTCAAGCTTCGAGATTCGGGATTACAGGTTGCAGACTATAGGTTACAAGTTACAAGGACAGTTATAGGTATAGGTGATTCACACAGGTACAGGTAGCTGGAGTACAGTGATACACTAGCAGTGGTGTCACTTGCAGTTGTTGTGGGTATGCATCACTTGGCGCCTGTTTGAGCGCATTGTCTGTTGGATTGTACGTTACTTGTGGAAACTTCCATTGTACACCTTTGTGGAGACATATTTGGTTTTATTTGGCAGTCCCAACCATTTTTGAGACTTGGTCTAGAATATAGTCATTTCTGAGACTTGACTATACGAGATTTGCATAAGCCTTCGTGTGAGGGTCGATAGCGTGAGGTTTTATTGAGCTGGGGGATTCTCAAATGTGGAGATCCTTTTGGTGATACAGGTAGCTGGAGCACCCTTTTCATGACCTTGCCATAGGCTATGTACTAGTAAGTCCTATTTGATGCTCGGGTTCTATTGTTGACAGTTTATGCATACATATACAGTCTATATTTTGGGTTCCTACTGCTCTACTTCTGGGGAAACTCTGTCAAAATTTTTCCAAGTTATGATGGCTGGTTTTTTGGTCTTTTAAGCCATTTATGTTGTTATGTTGCTGAAATTCTGGCAAAATCAGAGGATAAGACAGGTGTGCTTTCTTGGGAGCAGCATGATTGACTTTAATGGATGATCAAAATGGCCCTCAATTCACTCCTTTTGATTTAACTCAGAGAATCCAAATAAATGTTCATGTGCCCAGGAAGATTTTTTTCCAGCAGCGCATAGTCTTTATGTTCGGGCCAAGAAGATTAAGAGAGATCCTAGAATGTCCTTTGCCTGTTGTAATTCCAATGATTAACTATGAAAACTCATTTGATGTGCATGTGTTTGTCCTTATCTAAAGACAAGCTCCATTGAATTTTCTGGGAATTGAGTCAGTCAAAAGTTTTGGGTCTTGCACGTTTGTTCGAAGGGGTTCTCAAAGCATCGTAACTTGGGTAGCCATGGCTTTCTCTTATTCGGAGTTCCGTGGAAGAAGTGATGAAGATGTGGAAGACTTTTTGGAAAAGATGGAGGTTGCCTGCATTAGCAACCAGATTCATGACCCGGCACAGATGTCACGTCTTCTCCAAATTTGTTTGAAGAGGGATGCACGAGTGTGGTCCAAAGCATTTGAAGAGGAGTTGCGTCTGGCTGATCCACCTGTGAGATTGAGTTGGGACAATCTAAGGCATGGATTGGAAGTGGAGTTTGTGAAGATACAATATCCTGACAAAGTGTGGCAAGAAGTACAAGGTTTGGTGCAAAAGGAAGGTGAGCCAGTAGATGCATACATACGCAAGTTTTCATTGGCATGGGAGAGGATGTGAAAGGCCTTAGCACCACAGGTACCTCCGATTGACATGATGAAGAAGGACAGATTCTTGGCTCGTCTTTGGGAGAATTTTTATGGAATTGATATTTATCCATTTATTGCAGTTGACAAGTGGCAAAATCATTAGCAGATAATGGATTATGCAGAAGGATATTATATTTTATGTATATTTGATTATTCAAGTGCTCTTTTATGAGCTTTGGCCATTTATGACCGTCCAGCCAGTTTGTAACCAATTTGACCATTCAAGAAATCTATATAACAAATACATGCAAGAGGGAAATGGTCACTCTTGCACAGGGGGAGATTGCACCCAGTGTCTACGTTCTTCTTCTCACCTCTCCTCTCTTCTCTCTCGTGTGTCGGCATAGCACTCCCTTCTAGGAGGTGCGTCTACACGCGCCCTATTGCTCTCTCTTGCACTCTGTCTCCTTCTGTTCGTGTATCTCGTGATTATGCATCTATGTGGTTGCCAGGTATGTCAATTAGTCTGTTTTATGGTTTGTAGTATGCTATTTCGGATTTTTTGCAGGGAACTCCACACCTTTGGCTGTAGGTAGCAGTGGTATCAGAGCACTGGAAACTATCTTGGAATTAGAAATTACTGCTAAGGAAGCATGGATACCCAGAGAACAAGAGCAGCGATGAACACAGCTAAGTTATTTGAACTTTTTCATTCAATATATACGGATGTAGGTGTATGTTTTGTGGGAAAAGATGCTTGTAATGCAAATCTTTTTAAATTATAAGTTGAATGTGTACAAACAAACCAAATTTTTAATTAGCAAGCTTGGTAGGATAATTGTTTACATTAATTCTTAATCGTGTATAATACACTTGCTTATAGAGTACATAGCATGAGAGATAATAGGAGGTTGGAATGAGGTTCAATATTTTATTATTAGTTTGTCTATTGCCGGTAGGAAGGGGACAAAGACATTGTGAACTCGTCAAAGTGACCATGCCTGCCTATTGCGCTAGAGGAGCTGTAAAGAAATAGAAGAATGAGGAAAAAACACATCTTTTGCAATGCCCTTAATCACGATCACTTTGATCCTTAAGCTTTGAGGATATATGATCCGAGAAGGCTATGTAGAGTTATTTTGTATGCAATGAACTCATCCTCTGTTCCTAAAGGAGTAGCCGACCTAGGCTGTCGATTGTGGTGCGAACCCACACTAATATCCACAGATTTAGAGTAAGGTAATTCAAAAAAATAAATGAATTTTACATTATTCTTTGCGGCCAGCACGCAAGCTGGAAGGTCATCTCTATCATGGCAGCATTGAGCCCATGGCAAACTACACAGGGCCTCTACGGACACACATAACTCAATCGTCAGG
The DNA here is from genome assembly GCF_014529385.1 of Adiantum capillus-veneris. Taxonomy (NCBI): domain Eukaryota; kingdom Viridiplantae; phylum Streptophyta; class Polypodiopsida; order Polypodiales; family Pteridaceae; genus Adiantum; species Adiantum capillus-veneris. Next base: position 69,203,641 of record NC_140933.1, read on the forward strand.
CAGCAACATGGATATTGGGCACTGGCTAGCAGCAATATGTCTGTGTGTATAGTCCGATAGCAGACACATCCCCATCCGGTAATAGGATGGAACGTGAGGAAACCAGCACTATTGTAAATCAAACAAAACTGTATAATAAGAAGAGGAGCTCAGGATCGGAAAGGCCAGTCAGAAGGAGTAGGAGAAGGAGCGGCCACCAACGCTGTTTATCCAACACCTCACATGCATCTACTCGAACTTTTCCCCCAATCCTTAGTACCATGCAGAGCCGCACATATCTGCATGGCGCCTGCACTCACTCACAGGCACCTATTAATATCCATGCAGCGTCATAGCCTCCAGTCTCCTATATGTCTTCACGGCTCTAGTTTTCCCAGCAGCCACAACTGAGTTATCTCTCCACCAAGCCTTCCACCCACTATGCATGACTCCGTGTCTCACGAGCCTCCACTGCAGTTCATGGCTCGCTGCAGTTGATTGGAGCACGAGCCATCAACATCTCTTACTCTCTCGGTATCCCTTATATACAGTAGTCGCCCGGATTTTCCTACTTTCTCTCTCTCTCTCAACTGTCTCTCTCTATCTATCTCTCTCTCTCACACACACACACACACACAGACGTAGGCTTTTCAGCCCTGCAGCCCGACTCACTCTCTCTCTTTCTCTGCCCCTCATTAGAGCAGTACACGTCGGGCACCCCAATTCTCTCTCTACTCTCTACATGCAGCCCTTGGCTTGCACCTACCCAAGACCTACCCACTTACCATTCTTCGAGTGGACCTGCTTCATCCACCCTCCCTCTCTTGCATGACGCCGGGCATTCCAACCACTTTCCCAATCTTGTCAACCACTGGTCAGCCTGTATTGGACCCCCAGTATAATCGCCTCATCCACTGATGTCGTTGCCTCTGCAGTAATAAGAACACCTTTGGGTGTCATCAAATCCCTATTTTCCTGGAATGGGAACCCCCATGGCAGCATTTTGGACCAACTTCTTTGACAATGTGCTTAGTCTCTAGGAATCGTAAGGGAGAGGATGAGGGAACAAGGCCGGCACAACACAAGGATGAGGACCGGAATAGGGAATATTCAGAGGAGATTTCGGGAAGCTGCACAGGAGAAGGACGCACAGAGTACCATGCATGGCATTCCACGGAGAGGAGCCACCATTCTGAGGTCGCTGCTATGAGGACATGAGTTGGTAGCCAAATTGCATAGAGCCCGTAAGCTACCCAATGACGAGCAAACTGGATCATGAAACTAGACTAGGGTATTTTTGTTATGATGAGTTCGTGTCCCTCGAAGGATGAAGCTGTTTTATATACATATGGTGGAGGTTAATAACGCTCCTTGTTTGTATATATGGCACTTGCCTCCATCCCATCGTATTCCCATTTTCTATTAACAGGTGTTTAGGAACACGTAGACTTATGGTTGGATGTTGAGTATTATACTAATGATGTCTTAATGGGTCGTTAAGGACATGTCAGACTTACACATTGAATTTGGAGCAAGCTGCATGATGAGGAATCGTGTCTTTCATGTTTTTTTTATTGAATGATCGTTAGCATTATCTTGGTAATAAATTATACCTATAATGCGACCAATACCTTTGATGTATGTTGTTTTTGAATGAGGGTTTTCTTCATATTCTCTTACTTGGCATAATGGTTGCCCTGATAAATCAATTTTTCTCGTAGAGCTTGAAAAACAAAACCCGAATTACAAGTCGTATCAATAATTGAAATTTATCTTCAAACTTCAACCTAATGGCTCGTGTAGCCCAGAAATCTTGAACACAATTTGGTTTGAAAACATAGCTACATACTTGTAGACATTTATTGTGAAAATTTAACCCAAAAAATTAAAAAATTTTAAAAAATGACATGGTGTCTCAGGATCGTCATTCATTGCCTGGAAACATAGTACTTTTCTCCCTTGCTCTCAACCATATGGTGGGCAAGTTGCAGACACTCAAAGGAATCATCACAACTAGGTCACAATGTCCGTTGTCAAGTATGCTCAAGCATTGACGATGCTCATGATGATTTTTCCAGTCTTTTGCTTTACGACATTTTATTTTGTACCTAGGCATTAGATTAGATCCACAAGGATTATAATTGTGGTCTTTTTAAGACTATTAATATAACATTTCCTTCCATTTCTTTTTCTTCCCTCTTGGTTGATAGTCGATGACATAGACGCATCGGACATTGAGGATTAGATTCAAAAGGATTTTCTCACTTTGTGTTCTTAGGTAATTTTGGCATTTTAAAGACGATCACGATAACATTTCATTTTATTTCTCTCTCTCTTCACAACCCCCCATCACATCCCGATTGTTATGTTTTGGTAATTGACGTCAATCATGTTAGATTTTTTGGACAATTATGCAATGTATAATAATTCACTATTTGCAATAAAAATAATAGTAATAAATTCGAGAGCACGCGTCTACCTCATACCGGTACAACACACAGGGCATGGCTCATATATATAATTTGGACACTAGTATCATACACTAACCACCCTTACAATTGACGCTTACCTAGAGCACCTTTGCTCATTCTAGTTGCACATGGTCATTGAGTTAACAATAGTTTTTTGATGAAACTTAAAACCAAAATTAAGTGCTTCACAACTGCTTGAGCACAAGTTGCCGTGCAACAACTCACACTTTATTCTTGTATTTGTTTTTGGTTAGTGGCACTAGTTGATCTATGCTATTTAAAGTCAACATTTTCTTTCCATTCAGTTGTCTCACGTTTGTCTCGATTGTATACTAATCCCTTTTGTAGTTGTCATTGCAAGTTCCTGACCAATTATTAACCCCATGCTAAAACATTTTGGATCTATTGGTATAGTTTGGTGTAAAACGCGAGTTGCAGCACTTGAACCTCATCCACATACCAACAATGGTCTATATATTCAAATACAGTTTACCCTCCGGGTATGTACATCAAATATGTCATTCCTCTTTTCATATTTCATTTCTCTGCATTGTGCTCTAACATGAATACTCAGACACTGCTACTAAGATCATCACTTCTAATTATAATGAAAGGAATTTTTCTTGAGATGATTTATCATTAAGCTATGTTGCTGCTTATATGAGTTAAGGTGCTCTCGAATAGTGAACAAAAATTTGTAAGTACTCTGCTACTCAACTATAATCCAATGTGGTGTCACACAGGTAGTCAATGTTTTGTTTTTTATGTATTGTCTAGTCCATTGGTCACATGCACACAGATCCGCCGATTTAGGCAGTGTGTAAATGCTCACCTTGGTGTAGATCCGCCGATTTAGGCAACACCAGTTATCTGTGCAAATCCGCCGATTTCGGCAGCACACTGACAAATTGCACATTCACAATGGTAAATGCAGATCCGCCGATATAGGCAGCATTAGTGTAGATTCGCCGATCTAGGCAGCACGTCCTATTGGTGTAGATTCGGCGATTGAGGCAACACCAATCACAAAATCATGCTGTAGTGACTGGCCACCACTGTAATTGGTATGATTTTGTTACCCGGGTACATAATGAAAGTGATTTGGATTTGGACTTATATCGTGGAATTGGAATTGGATTGGGATTTGGTATCTGTTGATTATTTCGCAGTGTTTTTGTGATGAGACTTGACATTATGAGATGGATGATGAGCGTGACCAATGATATCCTGATTCATCAGGGTATGACATATACTGCTTATTCTAGTGGTATGGGACACTAGAATAGGTAGTATATGGATGACGGCAGGCATAAGCAATATTCTCTAATTTTATGAACTTTTTTACTATTTGATACAGATTTCTAATCATTGTTTTTGACAAGTACTGTTTGCAGATTTCTATCTTCGCAACTAAGGACAGTTGCTTTCCAACGGAGAGGTATGTTATGGAATTGATATTTATCCATTTATTGCAGCTGAAAGGTGGCAAAAGCATTAGCAGATAATGGATTATGCAGAAGAATATTATATTTTATGTATATTTGATTATTCAAGTGCTCTTTTATGAGCTTTGGCCATTTATGACCGGCCGGTCAGTTTGTAACCAATTTGACCATTCAAGAAATCTATATAACAAATACGTGCAAGAGGGAAATGGTCACTCTTGCACGGGGGGAGATTTCACCCAGTGTCTGCGTTCTTCTTCTGACCTCTCCTCTCTTCTCTCTCGCGTGCCGGCGTAGCACTCCCTTGTAGGAGGTGCGTCTATATGTGCCCTATTGCTCTCTCTTGCACTCTGTCTCCTTATGTTCATGTATCTCGCGATTATGCATCTATGAGGTTGCCAGGTATGTCAATTAGTCTATTTTATGGTTTGTAGTATGCTATTTCGGATATTTTGCAGGGAACTCCACGCCTCCGGCTGTAGCAAGAATATACGTTGGAGAGTGGAGCTAAAGAAGCCTAGGACATATGAAGATGCACTAGAGGTAGCAAGGAACAAAGAGTGGAAGCTGAGGAAAATGAGCCAGTTAGGGGTAGAGTCTTTGCCCATGAGGTTCGAATTTCAGCCTATGGATACTTTGCCAGGTCGCATGCCAAGGGTTCATCATGAACCAGTGGTTTCTGTTACTCCTCAAGCTATGCCAGCAGTAGTCACCACAGCAGTGCAAGATGATGGGTTAAGGCAAGACATGAGGAAAGTGGTAGATTTAATTAAGAATCTCAGCCTAAACATGCTAGGGCAAGTGGGAAATAATCGAGGCCGAGGGAGGTTTGCAAATCAGCCAGGAGGTGAGGAAAGACCCAGGAATGGTGGTGGACAAAGCAATGGTAGGTTTTGGAGGCAGACACCCACGTGTTATAATTGCAGAGAGTTAGGCCACATCAGCCCGCAATGTGATAAGCCACCAAGGATGGGGGGAGACATGTATCCATTGCCAAGACAGGTGCTAACTAGGTCAAATGATTATGGCATCGAAATTAAGGGAGAGGAAGGAACCAGTGGATTAACCCAGGAGGAAAAGGGAAAGACAAAAGTGATAAGTGTAGTCACCTTGAAGAAGGCACCAAATCTAGAGGATACATTAGTGATGCCTATTGGGAAGAGGAACACAGAGTACAAGGAAGGAAGAAGTGCCCCAGGTCCTAGTAAGAAGAAGGGAAAGAGCCATGAAGGCGAGGATGTCAAGGCCAAAAGGAAAATAAGGGCTCGCGCGTCACAAGTTTCATATTTCTGATTTTCCACTAGGGGATGCGCAATTAAGCTATGACTTGAAGGAGGATCTGATGAGCAGGAAAGCCAATGTTACTTTTGGGCAGCTTATAGAGATAGTACCTAAGCTAAAGAGGCAATGGAAGAGGATGGTTAACCCAATGGAGAAAGAGCCAGAGAGAGGTTCAGTGAAGGTGTTGGCAATGGATGAGCTACCAGACATTTTCCCAATAGTAGATGTGTGACACAAAAGAAAAAATCTGGGACAAGGTTATGTTGATAGCGGAGCCCAAATATGTATCATAACACACTCATGCGTTGAGAAGATGGGTCTTATAGTGACTGGGGTGTCAGGCTTTCGGATCAGATTGGCAAACCATCAGAAAGTAAAATGTTTGGGTGTTGTAAAGAGCTTAGAAGTGGAGTCATATGATGCAAAGGCAGTGGTTTATTTTCATGTGATGCTAGCAGGGTTGGGAGCATATCCTATTATACTGGGTAGACCATGGTTACGTGCAGTAGGAGCTGTTCAAGATTGGCGACGTGGTACGATTAGCCTCTATGGAAAGACACATGCCAAGAAGCTTTATAATATGGACACAAGGAAACGATTGGAGGAGCTTTATGAAGATGAAGATGAGTCTAGTGATGAAGACTATTCCATAGTGACTAATGAGGACAGTGATAGCACTACCAGCAGTGATGAGGATGTTGATGTTGCATTTATTTTGATGGACAAAGAAATCCAGGAGTCTGGTCTAGCTGCATTTTCAAATGAGGTCAAAGATGAAAGTGAAGGGCCTTATGAAGTGATTGAAGGGCTGATGCAAACCAAGGTTGAGTTGTCAAAGAAGCAGGAATTGATGACACAAATGATCAGTGTGGAGACCTCTTAGTTATGGAGAAGGAGATATATTTGCACATGCTGGCTAGTTTTCCTGATTTGTTCATTACTTCATATGAAGAGATTAGAGGGTTCAAGGGCGAATAGATGCATATAGCGCTGAAGGAAGGTGCTAAGCCAGTGCGGCAAAGGCTAAGAAGGATGGGTCAGAAGCCTTGCGGGACGAGGTGGACAAGTTATTGAAGACAGGGTTCATAGTTCCAGTGGAAACCACAGAGTGGGTGAGTCCAGTAGTAGTCAGTCCAAAGAAGGATGGGAAGTGGAGGATTTGTGTAGATTTTAAGCCCTTAAATGCAGCCACTAAGAAGAACCCATATCCTCTTCCACTCGTTGATCAGATCTTGAATTCAGTGGGGCTGGTTATGAGAGGTACAATGTGTGTGATGGTTTTTCAGGTTATTTTCAATTGAAGATTGCTCTTAAAGACCGCACAAAGACAAATTTTATTACACCATGGGGCTGCTATTGCTACACAGTATTTCCATTTGGATTGTCAAATGGACCATCTTTCTATCGAGAGAGAGCAAATTGGATGGTGGCACCATTCATAGGTAGTTGTGTTAAAGCTTTTATGGATGACTTCTGTGTCTATAGCAATAGGGTTGAACATCATGAGAAGCTGCAGATGGTATTGGCTCGATATGATGAATGTGGAGGACAACTAAATCCAAATAAATGTCATCTAGCACAGCCAAGGGTAAAGTTATTGGGCCATATGGTGTCAGAAAATGGCATTGAGTCTGATCCAGACAAGGTTAAGTCTATTATTCTTCTTCCATCACCTACGAGTACAAAGCAGTTGGCAACCTTTATACACAAAGTGAAGTACATGGCACGGTTTATTCCATTGTCTTCACAGCTCCTTTATCCATTACAAAAAGTGGCAAAGCATGATCCATTGCAATGGGATGACAAGTGTGAAGAAGTGTTTCAAGAGGTGGAAGAGGTGTTAAGGGGTCTATCAGCCATGCAGGCTCCTGATTGGGAGAAAGTGTTTTATTTAAATCCATCAGTAGGGGATGATGCCATTGGAGCCATGCTATCGCAAAAGGGGAAGGGTAGCCATTATATGAGGCCAGTGTATTGTGCAAGCCGAGTGAAGTTGGTAGCAGAGAGAAAGTTCTCGAAAGTAGAGCTAGTGATGGCGAGTGTAATATTTGCTTGTCGACGATTTCTTCATTACTTGCTACCACGAACTTTTGTTTTCTTGACGAGTTACGCTTTTTTGCCACAGTTAATTAATGGCACTAGCATGTCAAATGTGGTCAATAAATGGGTAATTGAGCTGCAAGAGTTTGAGTTCTCTTTTCTAGTGGAAGACAGTACAAGAGCTACCTTAGCTGATTTGTTGACTTACAAGGAGAATCCCCTTCTTGTTAAGGAATATGTGGTGAGAAAGGTAGTTGAAGAAGTGCTACAGATCAGCAATGCACATGGTTTGTTCTTTGATGGCTCATACAAAAAGAGTCATGATGCGGCTTCAGGGGGTATAACACTTTACGATCCAGAGGGGAAGCTAGTATGTAAGAGAGGGTTCAAATTGGATGCTCATAGTAGCAATGAGGCTGACAATGCTACTTTGGAATCCAGATTACACATTTGTTTGAAGCATGGGGTGAGAAGGTTGAGCATAAAAGGTGATTCCTTGTTAGTTGTGAAGCGAGTGCTGGGTGTGTGGAAGAGCAAGAACACTTCATTGAAGGAAATGTGTTTCAGAATTAAAAGCCTGTTAAAAAAGTTTGAAGCATGGAGCATCAGACACGTTGAATGTGCTCTAAATGGAGAGGCACACAAAGCAGCTCAAAGCATGATTAGGGAGCTATTTGTGTCGAGGACCAATTTACCTCTTTATCATGGCCGGGAAAGTTTGGCTCAAGAAGAGGAGTTTTTGCTAACAGGAATCATTCCGAAGGACATTCAGAAATCTAAGAACTATGGTTTTGTGCATAGAGCATACAAGTACAAATTGATTGGTGATGTCTTGTACATGAAAGGGGCTGATCTTGTGTTGAGACGTGTACCTTGGCGGGAGGAGCTTTATAGAGTGTTGGAAGAGAATCATGAAGGTGCATGTGGTGGCCATTTTTCTCTAAAGATCACCTTGCATAAGATCTTGCAAGAGGGGTATGTATGGCCTAGTTTGCACAAGGATGTCCACCATCGTTGTAGGTCTTGCAATAGGTGTCAAGCATTTGGGAAGAGAGTGTTGAAGCCAGAGATACGAAAAACCATTATGGCGTTTGATGTGTTTGAAAAGTGGGGGATTGATGCAATAGGCCGGTTACCTATCACAAGCAGGGGCAAAAGCTATATTTTGACTGCACTGGACTATCTCTCTAGATGAGCAGAGGCTATAGAAGTAAAACAGATCACTGCAAAGGATGTGGAATAATTTGTATATGATGAAATATGTTGCAAGTTTGGGATGCCACTAGAGCTACTTTCAAATAAGGGGCCAGGATTTAGAGCTAAACTGCTAAACTTTTTATGCGCGAAGATGAAGATTAGGCACCAGCATACCACTCCTTATTACCCGCAGTGTAATGGCCTAAATGAGAGATGCAATGGTGAGTTGGTACAAATTCTTTCAAAAGTGACAGAACACCAAGGAAATAATTGGGACTTGGAATTGCCTAGTGCATTATGGGCTTACCGTACTTCGATGAAGACAGGTACAGGGTTTACTCCATTTCATTTGGTACATGGAAAGGAAGCACTATTGCGTGTGGAAGTAGAGTTTCCTACAGTAGAGATGTTAGAGAAGTTTCTTGGGCCGCCTAGTGATGCATTCAAAGAGAGGCTCTTCTAGTTACAAGAGGTTCAGTCGGATAGGATGAGCGTATTGGAGCATTATGGGCAGATGCAGGATATGGCTTTGGCAAAGATAAATGAAAAGGTCAAAATTAAGGGTATCAAGAATCATGACTTGGTTTTGCGCCACAATAGTAAGCTGGACAACACCTTCCAAAACAAGTTTCAAATTAAGTGGGAAGGCCCTTCCAAGGTAGTGGAGTGTTTTCCGAATGCTACATATTAGCTGGCTAACCTGGCTGGAATCCTACATAAGTCAAGGGTAATGGTTTGCGTCTTAAATTGTATCATGCTAGATTAATGATGGTCGAGCAAGATGAGTTGTCTGCAGAATAAGTAAGGTGTGTGAGGGATGAGGAGACCTGTGACGCAGCGAGTCTCATATCTCTTTTTGCTGCTGCTGATCATGAATGATGGGAAAATTACGTCAGGAGTTTTTTGGAGCAAATTGTTGAGAGAGAAGGAGAGAACACAGAAGTAGAACCCCAAAGTGTGTAGAATACACACATGAGATGATGTATATATAGAGGGGACCTGGGTGCCATATATAGAGAAGCCATATATTGAGTAGCTTCACATATAAGCTCAACACCCCCGCTCAAATAAGGGTCCCTAACTGTGGATGAAAAAACCCTTGGGGGATCAAGGGAAAAACCCACAGCTCTATATACACCCACCCTTATATTATAAAAATCATTGAATATACAAATGTTTACGAGGGGCTACATCACTCCTTTTACAATGAATGTTTTATGAGGAGTTACATTACTCCTATCAAATACAATAATGAATACAAAGGTTCAATAAAGAGGTGTAAAAGCTATCGATTAGCTTGTAATCAAAAGTGTCTCCGTGAATCTGTTGTGTCGCTTGTCATCAATATCGCATCACCAAACATGTCTTCATGTTGTCATCAATATGGCATCACCAAACATATCTTCATAAATCTTTTATTGTCACCAAGTTTGTCTTCATAAAATCAATTCTTTGATCAATCCTACATAGATCATAGACTCCAAAAAAAAAAAAAAAACATGTCATGAAAATTATTAGCATCGTTAATGAAATAATTACGTTCACAATGCCATAAGAGATGGTTCGCGACGCCACTCTTTTGACGACATATATACGCACGACAACATATGGTACATAAAGTATAAACGTAAAAGTACAAAATGTGTGATTACGTGATACAAATGATATGTGTATATACTACATAAAACAACATTTATCAATGTAGTGATCAATGAATACAATCAAAGTATTAACAAAATATCATCATTATGTCAATAAAAATGAATAAATGATCATGGTATCAACGAAAAGCATCATGATATCACCGAGAATAATCATTGTATCAACGAAACAACATCATGGTATCACCGAGAATAACCATGGTATCAACGAAATATCATCATGGCATCACCGAGAATAACCATGGTATCAACGAAACAACATCATGGTATCACCGAGAATAACCATGGTATCAACAAAACATCATCATGGTATCAATAAAAATCACCATGGAATCAACGAAATATCATCATGGAATCACCGAGAATAACCATGATATCAACGAAATATCACCATGACCAAAGTATTAACAAAACATCATCATGGTACCATCAAAATCACTATGGTATCAATGAGAAATTATCAATAAAACGACGTAAACTATATCTCTAAAAGAATAATTATACGAGAATCAATGAACGAGTATATCATATAACAAAAGATCATGTACCAACAGTAGCTAGATAGAATTTGGACGATCATCAACGGCTCGACTGAATCGGAACGATATGTAACTGGCTTCTGCAGCAAAGTTACGTCAGTAACAAATATATGATTGATGAAGAAAAATATAATTGAGAAGTTTTCAATTATGAAAAAATTCAAAAGCAAAAAGTAAAATTTTGATTTTCAAACATATTCGCAGTCCGAGACGATAACCCAAAATTGGTGCAGAATTTAGAGAAACTTTCTTCTGCAAAGTTATAGACCACATCGATTTCAATCCCCATAGCGGGTAGTTTCTTCTGCAAATTTGTAGAACACATCGATTCCGGTCTCTCACGCGGGTAGTTTCTGCAAAATCGTTTTCAATAAGCAGAAAAATAAAAAACAAAAAAACGGAAATTGCTTTTTAGGTATGTACGTAGTCCGCGAACGATAACTCAAAATCGGTGTAGAATTTGAAAACACTTTCTTCTGCAAAGTTGTTGACCACATCGATTCCGGTCTTTTTTGCGGGTAGTTTTTTGCAAAATCGTTTTCAATTAGCAGAAAAATCAAAAACAAAAAGCGGAAGTTGTTTTTCAGGTATGTACGCAGTCCGCGAACGATAACTCAAAATCAGTGCAGAATTTGAAAACAGTTCCTTCTGCAAAGTTGTAGACCACATCGATTCCGGTCTCTTTCACGGGTAGTTTCTGCAAAATCGTTTCTAATTAGCAGAAAAATCAAAAACAAAAAGCGGAAGTTGCTTTTCAGATATGTACGCAGTCCGCGAACGATAACTCAAAATCGGTGCAGAATTTGAAAAAACTTCCTTCTGCAAAGTTGTAGACCACGTCGATTCCGGTCTCTTACGCGGGTAGTTTTTGCAAAATCGTTTCCAATTAGCAGAAAAATCAAAAACAAAACGTGGAAGCTGTTTTTCAGGTATATACGCAGTCCGTGAACGATAACTCAAAATCGGTGCAGAATTTGAAAAAACGTCCTTCTGCAAAGTTGTAGACCACATCGATTCCAGTCTTTTCTGACGAGTAGTTTCTGCAAAATCGTTTCCAATTAGCAGAAAAATCAAAAACAAAACGCGGAAGCTGTTTTTCAGGTATGTACGCAGTCCGTGAACGATAACTCAAAATCGGTGCAGAATTTGAAAAAACTTCCTTCTGCAAAATCGATTTTGATCAGGAGAAAATTCAAAAACAAAAACGTACTGCTCTGATACCATGTTGAGAGAGAAGGAGAGAACACAGAAGTAGAACCCCAAAGTGTGTAGAATACACACATGAGATGATGTATATATAGAGGGGACCTGGGTGCCATATATAGAGAAGCCATATATTGAGTAGCTTCACATATAAGCTCAACACAAATAAATGCGCATATGTATAAACACATGCATGGTGCATCGAATAAAGGATAGCCCATTTTCCATAGCCAGGTGGTTACGTGGGGCCCACATGTGTAGAGGTTGGACAACATATACAGAGTGCATAGATTTTCATTGTTACCAGTACTAGTGTGTTTTTTCTACAATAATGAGGAGTTGGTAGTGCGTAAAACTTCTTGAGGAAGCTATCCGCGAGCCGTCGACATGAGGCAAGCAGGTGCGTCAGATGGCATCTAGTGGCATCAGGAGGTCGAATGGGGTCAATACTTACACGTGGCTAAGTACGGACATAACGTGGGTGTTTTCTTGTGATAATTATGCAGAAAGGTCATCATGAAGACCATATTTTGGGGCCACTTCACGTGGTTGCGGGATGCATTATTGGAAAAAGCTGAGTGCCAGGTGTGCGGATGATGCAAAAAGGTGACAACTATGCACTGCGAGGTCAGTTTTTGGCCTGTTCGAGGTCCGTTTGAGGTCATCTAAGTGTGGGAACTAAAAAAAATAGAGAGAAGACCAGAAAAAGAGTGGAGAGAAGAGGAGGAACAGCCGCAACTGTGTTTTTGGAGCCTGTTTTGGCCGTAAACTGCTCATCCAAGGTCAGATTTGAGCACTTTGACATTGTAGACTGCGGTTTTGGGCCGTTTCGGACGCGATGGCGTTGTCCATTTTGAAAAATTCCTCACTGTTTTCTGCTGTTTTGGTTGTGTAAGTTTCTCCTATGAGCGAAGCTTTTGCTCTAGTTTGTGATTGTATCTGGCTTATTTTACCCATATTGTGTGAGCTATTTGCCCCATTGGTGTTGGCCCAAGCTCTATTGTATCTAAACATCATAAATTCTTCTCTTTTGAGATGAGTTTTTTTGGGGGGGGGGGATGTGTGTGTGTCTCTCTGTGTGGAGTGGGAAAGTGGATAGTCTCTCTCCTCTCGCTCAGTCGGTGTGTTTCCTGTCTCGGCTAGGTGGGGTGTGTGTGTGTGTGTGTCTCTGTGTGTGAGTGGGAAAGTGGATAGTCTCTCTCCTCTCGCTCCGTCCGTGTGTTCCCTATCTCGGCTAGGTGGGTTGTGTAAGCCGAGTGGTGCCCCATAGTGTGTGTGTATATCCTTCCAAGAGTGTGTGTCGGGTCATTATAGAGGCGTTCTGTGTGTTTCCATCCCGCTCACGCCGTGAGGAAAAACACACCTCAGTACTATCAGTTATCCAAGGGGATAGGCAGATTACAAACTGTAATCTTGTGCTAAAGGATATGCAAAGTGCGTATGTTAGCACCAAGCCATCCAATCAATAAGAATTTATTGCTCTACTTGGAGTTTACTTACTCTCAGTTAACGCAAATTTGCGCCTAAGTTTAGTCTCTTCATGTTTAAATCAAGCTCTCAACCTTAAACACTAGTTATGGTGGGGTTGTTTACTAATGAACAAGTCAAGGAATTAAACTTGGCTGATGAGTTATGTTAGCAAGTTACTTTCATGGAAAGTGACAAGAGGTACTCTTTTTGGTACATCTTAGTTGTGATAAACTCGTTTACCATGCTCATGAACGTTGTAAATGGATTCTACACACTATGTTTGGATGGAACCCATACCATCAGATGGTTGCAAATGGACAACGATGTAGAAAATCAAGATGTTACTCTTGGTTTCATTGAACCTCCTACTGAATCGGGTTCCGCTCAAATGAACCGTTGGATCCATGAGGGATGTCACGGTAGAAAACATTAGTGTTCTTATGAAGATACCATCACTTGTGTGTTCGCGGACGAAAATACTTCTCCAAGGGGGGAGTAATGTCAAGACAATGGTAAGACCAGGCACGGCCAAGGGCTAAGACGTACATGCAGTCAAGGGGGTCCCTATATTTATAAGGCCAAGGGCCTATATAGGGCATGGCTAGGTGGTGATGAGTATGTTGAGTTCCCTTGCCCTTTAAGTTCAAATGGACTGCAATGCCCATGAAACTTTGCGAGGGTGGGGGAAGTATACTAATTCACACCCTTGCAAAGTTCCAAGACCATCCATTGCCATCGCATCGGTCCATGGTGGCTCGATCGTGCCAATTTGTTTGTCACTGGGCTTGTCAAGGGTCCAACCGCCAAAAGATGGAGATTGTGCCACCCTAGACTCTTGAGACGGATTGAGATGCCCATGGAACTTTGTAGGGATAGAGGTTATTGTGCTTCCCCCACCCACTCAAGCTCCCATATCTTTGGTGCAAGATGGCACAATCACCAATTTTTTGACTTTGGAGCTTTGGAAGGGCCCAATCACCAAAATTTGGCGATTAGGATACCCTAGACTAATGAGATGGAAATAGATGGCGTGTAGGGAGGGGAATCACAGTAATTTTTTCTGCTACAAATTTCCATGCCCATCCATTGATCCAAGGTGGCACAGCTGCCTTTTTTTGGTTGTGGACTCGCCAAGGACCCAACGATCAAAAGTTGGTGATTGTACCACCCTAGCCCGTTGAGACAAATTGCGTTGTCCATGAAACTTTATAGGGGTAGGAATTAGTTTTCTTCCCCCACCACTACAGAGTTTCATGGACATCCGTTCGTGTCTCACCGGTCCAAGGTGGCACAATTGCCAATTTTTGAGCTTTGGGCTATTGAAAGGCCCTAATCGCCAAAATTTGATGAGACTGTCGGATGGGCATGAAACTTTGCAAGTGTAGGGAAAGCACACTCATCCCTACCCTTGCAAAGTTCCATGGACATTCGTTGCCGTTGATAGCCGTTTTTCGGCTCTTTGTAATTGCCATAGTGAGTTACCTCACCCTACCAAAATCACCCAAACACTGTGGCTATCCCTACCATTTCACTATACATAGGTGTGCGTGAGTCATGGGACTTTTCTCATATCTTCTTAAAAAACCCTCAATTAGCTAGTCATTGGGCTAGTTGAGCCAAAAAAATAAAAAAATAAAAAAATATAAGTATATTATGGCCCATGCGTATGTAAATATTTCTTTGTATATAGGGCCTAAATATAAGATTTTTTCATAATTATTTTGGTATTTATTTAAATATTTCTACGTAGGTGTGTGTTATTTATGCTCTGTACATTGCCTCACCATTACCACAATTTTTCTTACCATTTTTCATACTCTTTATTCCATATAGAAATATTTTCATGTAAGCTTCTCTTATATTTGGTGTAACTCCACCCCAACAAAAATCCAAAAAAACTAGTTTTATTTATGTGTATATTTTTTTCACTATTGTGATTTTTTCCTTCCTACATATATTCTCTATTACTCTCATAAATTAGACCACCAAAAATATTCATCTTTTTATGGTAGACTTATAATGAGAGATTTATTTTGACCCCTTTATATTTTTCCACCTATATTATTTATATTTGACATGTACATATTTTTTAGACCCCTCAATATTTGATTTTCTTAGTTGTACTATTCACTTATATCATGCTCTATACAATATCTTCAATTATAGAACTACCAAATAAGGTCAAGGGTAGGTGGCATGCATACATGCACTATGGAGGGCTCACTCTTCGAGGTATTCAAAAGATTCATACAAAGAAGGACCCCACAAAGACCTTGTGCAGTGGAAAAAAACGATCGGTTTTGCTGAATTTTTAAAAGTCACTTGCTCTCCGAATTTGAAAAGGTGATACAAACAAAAGTTGTAGCTCGTGGGCTGAACTTTTGCCTCAAATTTTTTCATATTTTTTTGAGCTACGAGCTGTGAGCTATGATTTTATTAGTGGACCCTAGTTTTCCCATGCTATGCAGCCACACTCTCTCTTCCACTTTATCATTTTCCTCTTTCACACACACTTCTCCACTTATCATCCCCACCTCTCTCACCACTCCTCTCTGCACCCTACTCACCTTCTCCTCAACCTTGAAGAATAAGAGAAACCATGGTGAACTCATACCTCCCACACACAATTCCATTCCAAAATTGACCACCTAGTCTCATGTTTCCTCCTCCAATTTACCCATATCTATCATAAAAACCACAAAATTCAGCCTCTTCTCTTAAAAGACAGCATCATGGTGGTTGATTACTCAGCTTCAATTACCTTGTCTCTCAAGGAAGGTCAAGAGTGGAGAAAAAATGTACCGTCAAAGCTAGTGGACCGTCAACAAGCGTCAAAATTGGCCCTACTCAAGACACTTGGAGCATCAACCTTGTAAGAAATCCACATTTTCTTACCTCTTAAGAGTTTTTCTTCCTTATTTGTATCCTACATGGATACTCCCATTGTAAATATCCAATTCCATTTGTAAATTAATACTAACTCTACTAACACTAACCCACTATGAAAAGTCCTATCACCTCCATTTCTCTCCTCTCTCTTTCCCCACCAACTTCTTGATAATTCCAAGCAAAAGAAATTAGATAAATTGCTGAAAATCTAACCCAACCATGGTTAGAGGAGTAACCCTAGCCTTCAAAATTGCTATAAAAGGAGGGTGTAGCTAGCACAAAAAGGGGGGAGCCATAAGCAAGAGCACTATGCTATAGCTTGAGAAGCCAAGCTCAACCTCTCTAGAAGGAGCTCTTGAGTGGAAGCTCATTGTCTTATGCATGTGCATGTGTTGTAATAGGGGATTAGCAAGGGAACTCTATGCCATTGTAAGAGAGAGAGTGATCATTCAATTGAGAGTAGGAAATCTATCATTTCTCCTACTAGTGTAAGCCCAACATTTGCTGAATCAAGGAGGGTGGATTTGGACTAAGCTTGGATATTTTGTCTCCCTTCCAACGTGAAGTAATGGACAACAATGATGCGTAAGTGTCTTGGTGTTTTTTGTTAAGTTCTTGATAGCTTGTCTCTGGTGTTGTCATCAATCTAGCCATAAATCCCACATACTGTAAGAGGGCGACAGGGTGGAGAGGACTCCCCTGGCTTTAAGAGAGTGATTGGGGTGGCTTTTCTTGTGATGTGTTGTGGTGAAATTTACGCAAGCTATGTTGAACAAATACTAATTTCACTTTGATTTGTCATGACAGATTTGTAAGAAGGTATTAATGCAACAAGCACCCCCTCCCCCTTTCTCTCTCTTTCTTAAATATATAGTTGTGTTTGCTTGATCATTGCCGATACGTTTCAAAGCAGCTCGAGCACTATCTCTCTCTCTCTCTCTCTCTCTCTCTCTCTCTCTCTCTCTCTCTCTCTCTCTCTCTCTCTCTCGTGTTTTTGTGTGTGAGAGTGTTCCATTGGTGTTAGGGTTAGTGTAAATTCCTTGCTTGTTTGTGGGTTGCTCTAACGATTCTCCTCTTCTGCGTCCTAGTTCGCTCTTAAACTAGGTGGTGCCCCTTGTGTAGTTGGGATTTGGTTGTGAGTTTGTTGTTTTGGTTTGTGTTGTGTTGTGCCCCAGCCCCATTGAGCAGCACGGGAGCCTTGAAGGGTGTCTAGAGGGTGCTCTTCTTGTTGCCCGCCCCGGACCGCCTCAAATTGGTGCCCCCACTGAGGACGGCTTGTGTATTTTTGTGTAGAATCAACCTTTAGCATAGTCAAGTAGTTTGCATGAATCACAAAAATTTGTATGATCCCTTCATTCCCATTGCAAGGCCAAAGGTACACATACTTGTTAGTACTAAGTTGCAATTTCAATGTGTCATTCGTAGAATTTTAGGTCCTCTTAGGTTGGCAGAGATAAACGCTTCAGTAAATCCTTTTATTTTGCCTCTCATTAGGTACGACCATAGTTTGGACGTCTATATTTTTGTTTTGTTTTAAGCATTAGGTCATGCATAGACCATGGATAATGGCCCAGGAATAGAGGTTTTCCCCTTCCATTTCACTCCACACATTAGAATAAACATTGCAATTAGTAGGAAAATCCATTTTCAACAACGTATGGTGTTCATGTTTGGTGCCCAAAGAGTAGGAGAAATTCTCGCATCACCAAACCTTGTCATCCTACCTCTTATTGATTATCATAGGTCGTTTGATGTGAATATCTTTATTTTGTTGTAGAATAGATTGCAAGCTAGATACATTATTGTGTAAATCTTTTTAAGAAAGAAAAACAAAAACGGGTGTCACTTTGAAATCAATTCAATGGAAAGCCAACGCCAAATGTCTGGGTATCCTCTTTTCTTTGGAGAGCCTGGAGAGGATGCTGAATTATTTTTAGCGAATTTCAAGATGTCTTGCCGTATCAAGAGGATAATAACTGATCAAGAACGTGTAGAAATGTTTGAGGTGGTCCTTAGGAAAGATGCTAGCACTTGGTTTGACTCTTTGCCTGAGGAAGTTAAGGGGAATTACACAGAAGTTTTGAATCGTTTCAAGAAATACTTCTTTGATCCCCAAAACACTCAAAAATTATGGCAAGACATTGTTTCTCATAAGCAAAAAGACTTAGATGACTACTACTTGTACAAGCAAGAGTTTCTACGTCTTTGGGATCTATGGATACGAAATGTTGCTAACCCTGGTGATGGTGCAGAATTTCTAAAGAAGGAGAGGTTCATAGCCGGACTCTTTCCTGACCTTAAGGTAAAAGTTGAGGCGGGTGCACCTGCTACCTTTGATGCAGCTGAAACTAGGGCTGCTGAGAAATATAGGAAACTCAAGTGCTTAAGGGGAGAGGTTCCAATAGAAGGTCTTAGACCCAAAGGTAAGTCACAAGCATCAACATCGAGGGAGCTTCCTGAGGTAACGGCGGAAGTAATTGAGAAGTTAAACGAATCTTTAAGCAGCCTGTCAATTCACCTTGCTCAAGTTGTAGGTCCAAAGGGACAAGCAAAGAAGTCAGAAGAGAGAGAGCCACGAACTAGGAGAGTCTTGCAATGTTGGAATTGCGGAGAGTCTGGACATGGGATGTATAATTGTCCTTGGCCCCGTGGGGAGCCAGGGAGACCTAACTTGAATTACCCAGTGATGAATGCAGGAGAAGGAGCTGGTCAACAACCAAGGCTTCTACAAAGGCCAAATGGACCAAGACCACCTCCACAAGGGGTAGAAGGAGTTCCACCTTTGCCAGATCCAAATGTGCATGTGGTAGAGGTGACAAACTCAAATGAGGTTGACATGGAAGCAAATGGCATTAAGCGTGGCCGAGGAAAAGGTAAAGAGAAAGAGGGTGTCCCATCACAGAGTGACCATGGACAAGGCAAGAAGGCAAAGGAGACCAAGGAAGCTAAGAGGACTCGACGTCGTATCAATCTCCAAGACTTCCCTCTTGGACATGGTATGGCTCCATACAACCTGTTGGAAGACATGCGAGGTAAGGGTCCTGATATTTCATGGCCTCAATTTCTTGCATTATGTCCACAAGTAAGGAGGGATTTAACAAGGGCAGTTAGCACTAGGAAAAAGGTAAAAGAGAGTGTGCCTGTTGTAAAAATTGCACAAGCTGAAATGAACGAGGACATTACACCGGTGCTAGACTGTTACATCAAAGGAAGATTGGTTAGGAAAGCTCTAGTGGATGGGGGTGCACAAATTTGCATCATGACAGAAGGGCTCATGCAAAGACTAGGCATGCACATCCATGAGACACCTGAAATCAAAGTGAAAATGGCAAACAATAGCAAGGCTAGGTGCGTAGGCATTTGTAAAAATGTTTTTGTGGAGGCCTTTGGCATTAAGAAGGCAGTGGATTTCTATGTCATGTCTACCAAGGGAAATGGTTATCCATTTATCCTAGGAAGACCATGGCTAATGAAAATGCGAGCTTTGCAGGATTGGGAGAGTGGAAAGCTAATTTGCAGGAATGACAATCACAAGAAGGTTGTCTTTGACATGAAGAAGCAATGCCAAGAGGAGCTCCATGAAGAATCATCTCAAAGTGAGACGGAAGAAGGTTGGACCGATAGCACTTCAGAAGAAGAAAGTAGCGGCAGCATTACTGAAGAGGAGTCTTCCATCGAAGTCATGAGGGTAAGGTTTAAGCCAAGCAACCAAGAGACCTCTTGTCAAGGCTTGGAGGAGGTAGGTCCTCAAGAGAACGAAGGTGTTCAAGATGAAGGGATGCTGGAAGGTATTCTATCAACAACACTTACAAAGGATGAAAGAGAGGAGTTAAATGTGTGCTAAGGAAATTTCCTAGGATTTTTGCTAAAGACTACACCGATGTGCGTGGAGTAGATGCTGTTCAACACAAAATTGAGTTGAAGCCAGAGGCCACACCTAAGGCTCAGAAGCTACGAAGGCTAGGAGTCATCAAGGAGCAGGCTTTACTCAAGGAGGTAAGAAAGCTTCTAGCAGCAGGTTTCATTTATCCAGTGGAGAATTCAGAGTGGGTCTCTCCCGTTGTTGTCACTCCTAAGAAAAACGGAAAGTGGAGGGTGTGTGTGGATTACCGTCCACTCAATGAGGCAACAAAAAGAGATCACTTTCCCCTCCCATTTCAGGATGAGATACTAAATGAGGTAGCTGGTCATGAGAAGTACACTGTGTGTGATGGCTACTCAGGCTACTTTCAAATAGGTATCGCATTGGAAGATCAATTGAAAACAACCTTTATCACTCCTTGGGGTTGTTATGCTTTTAGAGTCATGCCATTTGGACTGACAAATGCTCCTGCAACATTCCAACGTTTCATGAACATGGTGTTTCAAGCATTCTTTGGAAAGTCAATTAGGGTGTTCATTGATGATTTCTGCATTTATAGCTCAAAATCATTGCATCTACAAAGGGTAGAAGAAGGTTTAAAGAAGCTCTACGACATGGGAGGTCAACTCAACCCCGACAAGTGCCACATAGGTGAGGATGAAGTGATCTTGCGCGGTCACAAGGTTTCCTATAAAGGCATTGAGGTGGATCCTTCAATGGCAAAGGCTCTTATTGAGCTCCCATCATTGAAGAGTCTTAAGGAGGTCATCTCTTTCATTCAGAAGGTGAAGTATATGTCACGCTTCATTCACTTAGCCTCGGAGTTGCTTCATCCTTTGCAAAAGTTGACACAACAAGTAGAATTTGCATGTTCTGATGAGCTTGAAGAGTATTTTTGTAACATTAAAGTCATTTTGTCAGAGCTACCAACACTCATGCCTCCTTGTTGGGAGTACACATTCTTTGTTAGCTCTAGTGTTGGAAGGGAAACAATTGGTGCTGTGTTGCTACAACAAGATCCCCACAGTACAAGGATGCGACCCATCTACTTTGCTAGTAGGGTCGTGAATGCTTTGGAGAGAGACTACACAGAAGCAGAACTCATGATGCTTTCTCTCATGTTTGCGTTGAGAAAGTTTAGATCCTACCTGCTACCAAAACCTTTTGTAATTCTCACTGCAGAGAATTTGTTCCCTTGGGTGTCATCTCAAATGAATCTTAGTACTAGGATCTCAAAGTGGATTATGGAGTTGCAAGAGTTTCAATACTCTTTCAAGGTAGAAGATAGTGTGCATGCACAATTGGCAGGGATTCTCACTTATAGGGTGCATGAAAAGGAGATTAAGGTGCCTGAAGTAAAGACCCTACCATTACCACCACCAAAAAGTATTCCTAATGCTTTTACCTTGTTCTTTGATGGAGCTTTTCATCGAGCCACAGGAAAAGCAGGGGGAGGGCTAGTGTTGCTCAACCCAAGTGGAGAGGTGGTCATGAAAGAGAAGTTCAATCTACCAAGTTCAGCTAGCAACAATGAAGCAGAATACGACACACTAATTCATGGTTTGAAGATGTGCATTGGCCAAGGGATACAACGCCTCATGGTAAAGGGAGATGCACTTCTCATTGTTAAACAGATTTTAGGTATTTGGGCATGCAAGAATGAAAGCTTACGGACAAAAGTTCATGCCATTCGTAGATTGTTTAATCAATTTGAAGAAGTGCAACTATGTCATATTCCTAGGAAACAGAATGAAGATGCCGATTTACTTGCACAGCAAGTAGTTACATGTGTTGAGAAAGAAGTACAGGTCATCATGGTGGCAGCAACTGTCAAGCAACCGAGATACCAGGGATTGGAGTCATAGACTCCCATTATTAGCTACATTTTGGAGGGTGAGTTTCCACAAGACTTCACGAAGGCTCAGAAGAGGAGACTCATGAAGAAGGCAAGCGCATATCTCTTCCTAGAAGGCTCCCTCTATCAAAGAGGGAGGGATCAAGTATGCAGAAGAGTACCAACTATTGAGGAAATTCCAGCCATTCTAAAAGGTTTGCATGAAGAAGCATGTGGTGGTCATTTTGCCCAAGAATTAACTTTGAAGAAGATTTTGCTTGCGGGGTATGTTTGGCCAAGTCTGCATGTGGATGTCCAACATTGGTGTAAAAGTTGTCACAATTGTCAGGTAAATGGGAATAGAATATTGGTTTATGGTCCAAGGCAAATCGTGCTTGCAAATGGACCGTTTGAAAAGTGGGGCATTGATGCTATGGGTCCTCTGCCTAGGACAAAAAATGGTAAACTCTACATTCTAGTGGCTGTAGACTATATGACTAGGTGGGTGGAAGCAAAAAGTGTGGCAAAGGTAAATGAGAAGACAGTGAGCAAATTCGTCTACACTCACATTTGTTGTAGATTTGGCACACCTTTGGAGATTGTTTTTGATAATGGTCCAGGGTTTAGAAAGGGATTGCTCACAGAAGTCTGTGAAGAACTTCACATTCTACATCGGCACAGTACACCCTACTATCCCCAATCAAATGGTTTGGTAGAAAAAGCTAATGGTGTCATTGCAGGCATCATTAGAAAGATGGTGAAAAACAAGACAAAGTTGTGGGATGACTTCTTGGATGGTGCCTTGTGGGCGTATCGAACCACATATAGGGAAGCCACGGAGTTCACACCATTTCACTTTGTCTATGGTCAAGAGGCTTTACAGCCAATTGAGCTAAACATTCCAACAATGTGACTTCATGGCAAATCAGCACAAGATGATCAAGAAGCATGGATGGATCGACTTCTTACCTTAGCTGAGCTAGTTGAGTGGAAAAGAGAAGCAGCATACGAGTGCTACAAGAGGAAAGCTACGCAGGCGAAGATGAAGCTTGACAAGAAACTAAAGGACAAAGGCATCAATGAAGGAGATCTGGTGCTAAGGTATTACAATCGACTCGATAATCGTTTTGATGCCAAGTTTGAAACTAGATGGCAAGGGCCATACATAGTCAAGAAGGCTTTCAATTCAAGTTACTATCAGCTTATGGATTTGAATGGTAAAGAGCACTCCAGGAAAGTAAACGGGTGTCGCTTAAAGCCCTATTTAAGTCGCCTTCTACCAAAGGATCTACCAAAGATCTGTCAAAAGGCCACTGTCTCATGTAAGTATTGTTACATGAAGCATGAGTGTAACTCTAGCCAAAATTCTGAGGGGCCAAACAATAAAAATCTCGTCAAGGACTCTGAAGCACTCTCTTTGGAAAAGATGCTCTATGATGGTACATGAATATACCATCATCCAGGGGGAGGGCTAATGATAGCCGTTTTTCGGCTCTTTGTAATTGCCATAGTGAGTTACCTCACCCTACCAAAATCACCCAAACACTGTGGCTATCCCTACCATTTCACTGTACATAGGCGTGCGTGAGTCAAGGGACTTTTCTCATATCTTCTTAAAAAACCCTCAATTAGCTAGTCATTGGGCTAGTTGAGCCAAAAAAATAAAAAATATAAAAAATATAAGTATATTATGGCCCATGCGTATGTAAATATTTCTTTGTATATAGGGCCTAAATAAAAGATTTTTTCATAATTATTTTGGTATTTATTTAAATATTTCTACCTAGGTGTGTGTTATTTATGCTCTGTACATTGCCTCACCATTACCACAATTTTTCTTACCATTTTTCATACTCTTTATTCCATATATAAATATTTTCATGTAAGCTTCTCTTATATTTGGTGTAACTCCACCCCAACAAAAATCCAAAAAAACTAGTTTTATTTATGTGTATATTTTTTTCACTATTGTGATTTTTTCCTTTCTACATATATTCTCTATTACTCTCATAAATTAGACCACCAAAAATATTCATCTTTTTATGGTAGACTTATAATGAGAGAGATTTATTTTGACCCCTTTATATTTTTCCACCTATATTATTTATATTTGACATGTACATATTTTTTAGACCCCTCAATATTTGATTTTCTTAGTTGTACTATTCACTTATATCATGCTCTATACAATATCTTCAATTATAGAACTACCAAATAAGGTCAAGGGTAGGTGGCATGCATACATGCACTATGGAGGGCTCACTCTTCGAGGTATTCAAAAGATTCATACAAAGAAGGACCCCACAAAGACCTTGTGCAGTGGAAAAAAACGATCGGTTTTGCTGAATTTTTAAAAGTCACTTGCTCTCCGAATTTGAAAAGGTGATACAAACAAAAGTTGTAGCTCGTGGGCTGAACTTTTGCCTCAAATTTTTTCATATTTTTTTGAGCTACGAGCTGTGAGCTATGATTTTATTAGTGGACCCTAGTTTTCCCATGCTATGCAGCCACACTCTCTCTTCCACTTTATCATTTTCCTCTTTCACACACACTTCTCCACTTATCATCCCCACCTCTCTCACCACTCCTCTCTGCACCCTACTCACCTTCTCCTCAACCTTGAAGAATAAGAGAAACCATGGTGAACTCATACCTCCCACACACAATTCCATTCCAAAATTGACCACCTAGTCTCATTTTTCCTCCTCCAATTTATCCATATCTATCATAAAAACCACAAAATTCAGCCTCTTCTCTTAAAAGACAGCATCATGGTGGTTGATTACTCAGCTTCAATTACCTTGTCTCTCAAGGAAGGTCAAGAGTGGAGAAAAAATGTACCGTCAAAGCTAGTGGACCGTCAACAAGCGTCAAAATTGGCCCTACTCAAGACACTTGGAGCATCAACCTTGTAAGAAATCCACATTTTCTTACCTCTTAAGAGTTTTGTCTTCCTTATTTGTATCCTACATGGATACTCCCATTGTAAATATCCAATTCCATTTGTAAATTAATACTAACTCTACTAACACTAGCCCACTATGAAAAGTCCTATCACCTCCATTTCTCTCCTCTCTCTTTCCCCACCAACTTCTTGATAATTCCAAGCAAAAGAAATTAGATAAATTGCTGAAAATCTAACCCAACCATGGTTAGAGGAGTAACCCTAGCCTTCAAAATTGTTATAAAAGGAGGGTGTAGCTAGCACAAAAAGGGGGGAGCCATAAGCAAGAGCACTATGCTATAGCTTGAGAAGCCAAGCTCAACCTCTCTAGAAGGAGCTCTTGAGTGGAAGCTCATTGTCTTATGCATGTGCATGTGTTGTAATAGGGGATTAGCAAGGGAACTCTATGCCATTGTAAGAGAGAGAGTGATCATTCAATTGAGAGTAGGAATTTAATCATTTCTCCTACTAGTGTAAGCCCAACATTTGCTGAATCAAGGAGGGTGGATTTGGACTAAGCTTGGATATTTTGTCTCCCTTCCAACGTGAAGTAATGGACAACAATGATGCGTAAGTGTCTTGGTGTTTTTTGTTAAGTTCTTGATAGCTTGTCTCTGGTGTTGTCATCAATCTAGCCATAAATCCCACATACTGTAAGAGGGCGACAGGGTGGAGAGGACTCCCCTGGCTTTAAGACAGTGATTGGGGTGGCTTTTCTTGTGATGTGTTGTGGGGAAATTTACGCAAGCTATGTTGAACAAATACTAATTTCACTTTGATTTGTCATGACAGATTTGTAAGAAGGTATTAATGCAACAAGCACCCCCTCCCCCTTTCTCTCTCTTTCTTAAATATATAGTTGTGTTTGCTTGATCATTGCCGATACGTTTCAAAGCAGCCCGAGCACTATCTCTCTCTCTCTCTCTCTCTCTCTCTCTCTCTCTCTCTCTCTCTCTCTCTCGTGTTTTAGTGTGTGAGAGTGTTCCATTGGTGTTAGGGTTAGTGTAAATTCCTTGCTTGTTTGTGGGTTGCTCTAACGACTCTCCTCTTTTGCGTCCTAGTTCGCTCTTAAACTAGGTGGTGCCCCTTGTGTAGTTGGGATTTGGTTGTGGGTTTGTTGTTTTGGTTTGTGTTGTGTTGTGCCCCAGCCCCATTGAGCAGCACAGGAGCCTTGAAGGGTGTCTAGAGGTTGCTCTTCTTGTTGCCCGCCCCGGACCGCCTCACCGTCTCTTCGGTCCACGTTGTTAGAATCGCTAATTTTTTTGCGTTGGGCTCGCCAAGGGCCCAATGGACAAAAGTTGGCGATGGTGCCATCCTAGACCCTCAAGATGGATTGTAATGCCTATGAAACTTTGCAGGGGTGGGGATTAGTGTGCTTAATTCACCCCCACAAATTTTCATGGACATCGACTTATGTCTCATCGCTCCAAGTGGCACAATCGCCAATTTTTTTGCTTTGGGTGCTTAGAAGGGCCCGATCACAAAAATTTGGTGATTGTGCCACCTTGACCAATGAGACAACAATGGATGGCCATGAAAATTTTCAAGGGTGGAGGAAGCACACTAATCCCCACCCCTAAAAAGTTTCATGTCCATCTGTTGTCTCTTCGTTGCTCCACGGTGGTACAATCGCCAATTTTTTGTCTTTGGGCTTGCTAAGGGCCCAACAACCAAAATTTGGAGATTTTAATGCTCTAAATTGTTGAGACGGATTCCAATGCCCATGAAGCTTTGCAAGGGTATAAATTCATGTCTTGTTGGTCCAGGGTGGGACAATCCCCAATTTTTGAGCTTTGGGACCTTGGAAGGCCTCAATCGTCAAAATTTGATGATTGTGCCACCCTGGACCGATGAGATGGCAATGAATGGCCATAAAATAATCCTTTCCCCTACAAATTTCCATCTCCATATGTTTCCGTCTCATAGGTCTAGATTGGCACAATCGTCAATTTTTTGGCTTTGGCCTCGCTAAGGACCCAACGACCAAAAGTTGGAGACTGTGCCGCTCTAGACTGTCGGAACGGATTGCAATGCCCATGAAGCTGTGCATGGGTAGAAATTAGTGTGCTTCCCATGTCCTGCAAAGTTTCATGGACATCTTTTGCCGTCTCATCGAACTAAGGTGGCACGATCGCCAATTTTTTGGCTTTGGGCTCGCTAAGGACCCAACGACCAAAAGTTGGAGATTGTGCCACTCTAGACTGTCGAAATGGATTGCAATGCCCGTGAAGCTGTGGATGGGTAGAAATTAGTGTGCTTCCCATGCCATGCAAAGTTTCATGGACATCTGTTGCCGTCTCATCGGTCTAAATCGGCACAATCGCCAATTTTTTGGCTTTGGGCTCGCTACGGGTCTAATCGCCAAAATTTGGCGATTGTGCCGCCCTGCACCATCAACATGGATTGCGATTCCCATGATACTTTGTAGGGATGAAAATTAGTGTGAATTTACTACCTTTGCAAAGTTTCATTGTTGTCGCGTCGGTCTAGGGTGACACAATCACCAAGTTTTTGGCTTTGGTCTTGCCTAGGGGCCAATGGCTACAAGTTGACGATTGTGCCACCCTAGACCATCGAGACAGATTACAATGCCCATAAAACTTTTCAAGGATGGGGATTTGTGTACTTTCCTTGGCCCCACAAAACTTCATGGACATCCTATTCCGTCTCATCGGTCCAGGGTAGCACCCTCGCCAATTTTTGGACATTGGGCCCCTGGAAGGGCCCAATTGCCAAAATTTGGTGATTGGGCCACCCTCAATCAAGGAGACGGCAACAAATGGGCATGGGACTTTGTAGGGGCAAGGAGTCACAGTAATCTCCACCCGTGCTAAGTTTCAAAGCCATTTATTGCCGTCTCCTTGGTCCACGATGACACAATTGCCAATTTTCTGGCATTGGGCTCACCAAGGGCCCAACGGCAAAAATTTTCCGATTGTGCCACCTTAGACAATGGAGACGGATTGCAATGCCCATGAAACTTTGTAGGGGTGGGATTAGTGTACATTCTTGGACCCCAAAAAGTCTCATGGACATCCGCTCCCGTCTCATCGGTGCAGGGTGCTACAATCGCCATTTTCTTTCTTTGGGCCCTTGGAAGGGTCCAATTGCCAAAATTTGGCGATTGTACAACCCTCGACCGATGACATGGTAACAATGCAAGGGGGGGGGGGAGGACACAAATACTTGCCCCTACAAAGTTCCATGGACATCCATTGTTGTCTCATCGGTCCACGGAGGCACAATGGCCATTTTCTTGGCTTTGGACTCACCAAGGGCCCAACGGCCAAAATTTTGCGATTGTGTCACCCTAGTCCGTCAAGATGAAATGCGTTGTCCATGAAACATTGTAGGGGAAAATAATGATGTGATTCCCTCACCCCCAAAAAGTTTCATGGACATCTGCTCGTGTCTCATTGGTCCAAGGTAGCACAATCCCCAATTTTTCAGCTTTTGGACCTTGTAAGGCCTTAATCGCCAAAATTTGATGATTGTGCGACCCTGGACCGATGAGACGGCAACGAATGGCCATTAAACTTTTGAGGAATGGGGGAAACACACCAATCCCTTCCCCTACAAATTTCCATGGCTATATGTTGTTGTCTCGTCAGTCTAGGTTGGCACAATCGCTAATTTTTTGGCTTTGGGCTCGCGAAGGGTCCAACAGGCAAAAGTTGATGATTCTATTGTCCTAGATCCTCGAGACGGATTGCGATGCCCATTAAACTTTCTATTGGTGGGGATTAATGTTCTTCCCTCACCCCCATAAAGTTTCATGGACATCAGCTTACGACTCATCGGTCCAAGTGGCACAATCACCAATTTCTTGGCTTTGGACTCGTTGTGGACCTAATTGCCAAAATTTAGTGATTGTGGTACCTTGCACTGTCGAGACGGATTGTGATTCCGATGATACTTTGTAGAGGTCAATATTAGTGTTTTTTCCATATCCCTGCAAAGTTTCATCACCATACGGTGTTGTCTCGTTGGTCTAGGGTGGCACAATCGCCAAGTTTTTGGCTTTGGGCTCGCCAAGTGCCCAATGGCCAGAAGTTTACAATTGTGCCACCCTAGACTATCAAAACAGACTGTGATGCCCATGAGCATTGCAGGGCTAGGGATTAATGTGCTTTTTTTTTCCCCACAAAGTTTCTTGGACATGCGCTCCCATCTTGTCGGTCGAGGGTATCACCAATTTTTGGACTTTGGATCCTTGAAAGGACCCAATCGCCAAAATTTGGTGATTGCTCCACCTTGGCGAAGGAGACGACATTGAATGGCCATGAAACTTTGTAGGGGCAAGGGAAGCACACTAATATCCAACTCTCTTAAGTTTCATGGCCGTCCATTGCCATCTCATCGGTCTAGAGTGTCACAATCACCAATTTTTTGGCTTTGAGCTCGCCAAGGACCAAACGCCAAAAAGTTGGTGATTGTGCCACCCCAAACCATCCAGACAGATTGCGATGCCCATGAAACTTTGCACGAGTGGGGATTAGTGTTTTTGCCACTCCAAAAAAGTTTCATGGAAATCCGCTCCCGTCTCGTTCGTGCAGGATGGAACAATCGCCAATTTGTTGGCTTTGGGCCCTTCGAAGGGCCCAATCGCCGAAATTTGGCGATTGTGCCATCCTAGACCGATGAGATGACAATAGATGGCATGCAAGGGGAATGGGGGGGGGGAGCATAAAAATACCCGCCCCTACAAAGCTCCATAGCCATCCATTTTTGTCTCGTCCATCCAGGGTGGCATAATCACCAATTTTTTGGCTTTGAGCTCGCCAAGGGCCCAACAACCAAAAGTTGGCAATTGTGTCATCCTAGTCCATCAAGAAGAATTTCATTGTTGATGTAACTTATCAAGGGAAATGATTAGTGTACTTCCCCCACCCCCACAAAATTGAATGGACATTCACACCTGTCTCGTTGGTCCAGTGTGGCTCAATTCAAAATTTTTAAACTTTGGGCCCTTCCAATCGCCAAAATTTGATGATTGTGCCACCTAGGACCAAAGAGACAGCAAAGGATGGCTATGAAAGTTTGCAAGGGCAAGGGAAGCACACTAATACCCTCCCCTTCAATGTTCCATGGCCATCGGTTACTGTCTTGTAATGCCAAGGGCAAATCCAAGGGAGGTCAAGGATTGACAGCGGCTCGGCTCCCTTTAGGGATCCTAGGCCAAGCGGGCTATAAATGGAGGTTGGGTGGAGGATCTAGGAGGTAAATCCCACGGTTTTACACATTGGTATTAGAGCTCAGGTGAGCAGAGCTATGAAGGAGGGGGGAAGATGGCCTTGCATAGCTTTTTGCATGTGCTCTTTCTCTCTACTTCCTAATTCTCTACGAGAAAGGGGAAGGACATGCAGTCAATGGGGTCCCTATGTTTAACAAGCCAATGGCCTATATAGGGCATGGCTAGGAGGTGATGAGCATGCACTATCAAGGTATTGACACTGTTGAGAGAGAAGGAGAGAACACAGAAGTAGAACCCCAAAGTGTGTACAATGACTACACGAGATGAGTTTATATAGAGGGGACCAGGGTGTTATATATAGAGACACTATATATAGCTCAACACCCCCACTCAAATGAAGGTCCCTAACTGTGGATGAAAAAACCCTTGGGGGATCAAGGGAAAAACCCACAGCTCTATATACACCCACCGTTATATTATAGAAATCATTGAATATACAAATGTTTACGAGGAGCTACATCACTCCTTTTACAATGAATGTTTTATGAGGAGTTACATTACTCCTATCCTATCAATACCATAATGAATACAAAGGTTCAATAAAGAGGTGTAAAAGCTATCGATTAGCTTGTAATCAAAAGTGTCTCCGTGAATCTGCTGTGTAGCTTTTCATCAATATCGCATCACCAAACATGTCTTCATGTTGTCATCAATATGGCATCACCAAACATATCTTCATAAATCTTTTATTGTCACCAAGTTTGTCTTCATAAAATCAATTCTTTGATCAATCCTACATAGATCATAGACTCCAATAAAAAAAACATGTCATGAAAATTATTAGCATCGTTAATGAAATAATTACGTTCACAATGCCATAAGAGATGGTTCGCGACGCCACTCTTTTGACGACATATATACGCACGATAACATATGGTACATAAAGTATAAACGTAAAAGTACAAAATGTGTGATTACGTGATACAAATGATATGTGTATATACTACATAAAACAACATTTATCAATGTAGTGATCAATGAATACCACAAAGTATTAACAAAATATTATCATTATATCAATAAAAATGAATAAATGATCATGGTATCAACGAAAAGCATCATGATATCACCGAGAATAATCATTGTATCAACGAAACAACATCATGGCATCACCGAGAATAACCATGGTATCAACGAAACATCATCATGGCATCACCGAGAATAACCATGGTATCAACGAAACAACATCATGGTATCACCGAGAATAACCATGGTATCAACAAAACATCATCATGGTATCAACAAAAATCACCATGGAATCAACGAAATATCATCATGGAATCACCGAGAATAACCATGGTATCAACGAAATATCATCATGGCACCACCGAGAATAACCATGGTATCAATGACATATCATCATGGTATCAACGAAAATCACCATGACCAAAGTATTAACAAAACATCATCATGGTACCATCAAAATCATTATGGTATCAATGAGAAATTATCAATAAAGCGACCTAAACTATATCTCTAAAAGAATAATTATACGAGGATCAATGAACGAGTATATCATATAACAAAAGATCATGTACCAACAGTAGCTCGATAGAATTTGGACGATCATCAACGGCTCGACTGAATCGGAACGATGTGTAACTGGCTTCTGCAGCAAAGTTACGTCAGTAACAAATATATGATTGATGAAGAAAAATATAATTGAGAAGATTTCAATTATGAGAAAGATCAAAAGCAAAAAGTAAAATTTTGATTTTCAAACATATTCGCAGTCCGAGACGATAACCCAAAATCGGTGCAGAATTTAGAGAAACTTTCTTATGCAAAGTTATAGACCACATCGATTCGAATCCCCATCGCGGGTAGTTTCTTCTGCAAAGTTGTAGAACACATCGATTCCGATCTCTCACGCGGGTAGTTTCTGCAAAATCGTTTTCAATAACCAGAAAAATAAAAAACAAAAAACGAAAATTGCTTTTTAGGTATGTACGTAGTCTGCGAACGATAACTCAAAATTGGTGAAGAATTTGAAAACACTTTCTTCTACAAAGTTGTAGAGCACATTGATTACGGTCTCCTAAGCGAGTAGTTTCTGCAAAATCGTTTTCAATTAGCGGAAAAATCAAAAACAAAAATCGAAAGTTGCTTTTCAGGTATGTACGCAGTCCGCGAACGATAACTCAAAATCGGTGCAGAATTTGAAAACACTTCCTTCTGCAAAGTTGTAGCCCACATCGATTCCGGTCTCCCTGGCGAGTAGTTTCTGCGAAATCGTTTTCAATTAGCAGAAAAAACAAAAACAAAAAGCAGAAGTTGCTTTTCAGGTATGTACGCAGTCCGCGAACGATAACTCAAAATCGGTGCAGAATTTGAAAATCGGTGCAGAATCGATGTGTTCTACAACTTTGCAGAAGAAACTACCCGCGATGGGGATTGGAATCGATGTGGTCTATAACTTTGCAGAAGAAAGTGTTTTCAAATTCTGCACCGATTTTGAAAACACTTCCTTCTAGAAAGTTGTAGACCACATTGATTCCGGTCTCTCACGCGGGTAGTTTCTGCAAAATCGTTTCTAATTAGCAGAAAAATCAAAAACAAAAAGCGTAAGTTGCTTTTCAGGTATGTACGCAGTCCGCGTACGATAACTCAAAATCGGTGCAGAATTTGAAAAAACTTCCTTCTGCAAAGTTGTAGACCACATCGATTCCGGTCTGTCATAAAGTTGGTTTCTGCAAAATCATTTCCAATTAGCAAAAAAAGCAAAAACAAAACGCGGAAGCTTTTTTTCAGGTATGTACACAGTCCGTGAACGATAACTCAAAATCGGTGCAGATTTTGAAGAAACTTCTATCTGCAAAGTTGTAGACCACATCGATTCCGATCCCTTTCGCGGGTAGTTTCTCCAAAATCGATTTTGATCAGGAGAAAAATTGAAAACAAAAACGTACTGCTCTGATACCATGTTGAGAGAGAAGGAGAGAACACAGAAGTAGAACCCCAAAGTGTGTACAATGACTACACGAGATGAGTTTATATAGAGGGGACCAGGGTGCTATATATAGAGACACTATATATAGCTCAACAGACAAGAAGCCATGCTTTCGGTCAAGACTTTTTTGTACTCAAGCTGTGCTTGACTATGGTCGTCAAACCAACCTTGGTTCTTTGCGAGCAATGTTTTTAACATTATTTGATGCTTATGATAAATGTCACAATCCATGCATGTGTGCTCTGAGTAGCTAGAATGAATACATTTTTGCTGCCTATAAATATAGTGGATGTGACATTGAATGGCAGGGCCTTAGATAAATGCACAAAAACATGCATGAGACAACATCGACTTAGAGTTTGAGAAGGATTTTAGGTTCGTAGGTCTAAGTCGATGTTGTCTCATGCATGTTTTTGTGCATTTATCTAAGGCCCTGCCATTCAATGTCACATCCACTATATTTATAGGCAAGAATATGTCTTTTGAAGCATTACAACCCTTGTTAGGAGAGAATCGGGAATTTATAGAGGGTATGCATCACGGAGATAGATATTGATGCAAGCTAGGGGCTTCAGGTATTGGGATACAGTACTTAAAAGTTTGCACAACTTTGTATATATGTTTCCACCTAGAGTTGTGGATGTGTAAGACAAGGTAATGGATACCTCTGCAAAGCTTTGAAGGGAATCTTGTGACATTTGACATTCATATTACAATACCAAATGATGTCTCTGAAATTGTGCAAGTTAGTGATCACACAAGCTAGGGGCTTTGGATACGATACTTAAAAGTTTGCACAGCTTTGTATATACGCTTCCACTACGAGCGATGGATGTGTAAGCCTGGGAATGCTTACCTCTACAAAGCCTTGAAGGTAATCTTGTGAAATTTGACATTCATATTAAAATTCCAAATGATGTCTCTAAAACTATGCAAGTTAGTGATCGCAGTCGTTGACACAGTTGCCTTGGTCACTTCAAATATTCCAGTTGCAAAGCAGGCAAACATCATGGAGGAGGAGTTCTTGGGAACCCAAGACAAGCTTGTGGAAAATCAACAACCTCCTCATTTTGAGTCACTTGACTATGATGCCCCAAAGTCTTAGCCCATGTAGCTATCAATCAAGCCTTAGGAGTGGAAGACCCACAAGACATAGCAACCTCAGTCCTAACTTCCGTCCTACCTAGTGCTGAAGCAAGTCGCAAGGAAGTTGCACACTGCCTCCTAGCACAAACCTCTAATGAGCCCCTTTTTTAATTTCATATATCAATATTATATCAGTTCCGCGTGTACTTTTCTATCTTGACTTACAATTTGGTGTAAATATGTGGATTTTAGTGAAATTTATCTTTTTGGTTCTGAATGGGCAAGTTCATTGTGAGTTTTATTAGCTCCCTTGAATCTTTATTTGGTATAGAGACATGGTTTTCATTAGATCAATTTAAAAGCTACAATTGTGCAAGTGCTTTGTGGGTTAGTCTCTATCTACTGTGATAATGTCAGGGGTCCCAACTTGCCAGATGGAGGGGTCAATGTACATGTAAGTAATTGTCCCAAGATGTGTCATTTTCTTTCAAATGGTATTCTTAATGCTAATGTTGTGCTGGATTTGTCCCAAAATCTGTTAAAAAAAACCTATCCACAAGGCACCGGTTTTGGGCAAACAAGTGCACTTGTTTTTCTCAAAATTGATGTCTTATGGGTACGGGTTTTTACCAGTGTTTGGGCCAAAACAAGCATATTGGGTGCCTTCCAGATGTCAATCAAAGGTATTTTGGTTGTCTCTTAGTCTTCCACAGGAACAAAAGGTTGGGAAGGCATTAGTAGCAAAAACAACATCAATAATTACTTTGTTGGGTCTTATTTTGTAATTGAAATACACATAAAATATATGTTTCGGCCTTGGTGGTGCAAAAGGCCCCTGTCCACAAGGTAGCAAGTTTGGGCTAGATGGGGCTCTTGTCTGGTCTAAACTCACTGCCTTGTGTGGACAAGGGCCTTCTGCACCACTAGGGCCATGTTGGGGGCAATCGTAGCATAACCTAACCAACCCAAGATCAACAAAATTATCAATCCTAAGATCGGCAACCCAGCTAGGCCATTGAAGAATGAGCATCATCGGATGTATCAAATGAGAGGATTCAAGAGAATGCTCTTCCAATGCAATAGAGATTAGCTATGAATCACTAACTCTAATCACATCATCCATCAAGCATCATCTACACACATTCAGCCCACCAAAGTTCGACTTGCCATAGACTAGAATCTCAAAGCACACTCATGACAAACACACACTAATTGCATTGGTCTTGGCCTCTCCAATCACCACATGCCAATCAAGGCACTTCATCAAAAGCTCTACACACAGGGTGAATGGTGCTAGAATTTCATTAAACCCATCCACACACAAGCAAACAATAGGGTACATCATACAATAATCACAAGATTAAGAACCAACTTAATCAATCTAATTAATATAAAGATGTTAAATATTACAAATCGAGTGCTCATAGAAGGATAGGAGTGGTCAATAATCAAGAAGTCATCACACACACTCAAATCTAGAATAATGACAAGGTGAAACTACTTCATGACATGATGGAATATAGAAGAATTAAGACTAATGAATAAAGTAGAGATTAGATTAATAAATGATTCTCTAATTATAATGGATTAGCACTAGCCTCTTAAGCATGGGCATTAAGCTCAAGGCTAGGCCATCCATAGAGTGGACACCCAAGAGAGAGAGAGCTCTCAAGAATGGATCCTCAAGAATGACTACTCAAGAATGAAGTCTCCTTGCATAAAGGCTTCCTTATAAAGGCTTGCACCACAATCCTTTCTACTATGGGTTAAAGTTGAGCCCTCTACCTAGCATATACAACTTGGAACTCCTATTGAACCCAAAACCTTATACAATGTGGATAGGAAATATGGTGCACATCCATAGCAAATCTCCAACTTGGTGCATAATCGGTGTAGCCTATGTGAGCCGCTACTAACATTCCCCCCTTCCAAATTTGGCGCACATCCTCGTGTGCCAGTGAAGCAAAACACGGAGACATGGTAGAAATCAAGTCCATGGTAGAACAATGAGCTACAAATCATAATACAAGTAATGAGTATCAAAGGCCAACAAGGATGAATGAAACATGAAGTACAATGAACAATCATGCTTTGTACATTTAATGGCCTAGTAACTTGTGTGTAGCGGAAAATAGCATGAACATAATGAGCATTTTATTAGAATATATTCCTAATGACACTAACAAGAGTGATTGGGTGGAGAGAGCAACAAAAAGTATAACACCTAGTTAGATAGCATGACCAATACTTCAAAAGAGAGACAAATTAAGCTATTGACAACAATTGAGGACCGGATTTACATGGAGCCGGTCCCCCGTCCAAAAGGCTTTGTATTATGGTTTCTCCCATCAAGAGAGACATTTTACAATACAATCCTTTGTGTTCCTTCAATACTAGCTAGTGCAATGAACATGGAAACTTCAAGCACTAAGCAAAACACTTATAAAACACAACATCAATTCCCTCATGGTCTCAGACCCAAGACCTCACACACCTTTGAAGATGGTGAGAGCTATTGAAGCTATATATGGCTCACTCTATTGAACTTGGTCTCACCTATATATTTGTATCTTGTCCTCAATATGAATCAGTCTTTGGGAGCGTATATGGTGTGTCTCTTGTCTCGTCTCTCTCTCTTTCTCTCTACATCTCAACATGGTATCAGAGCGGTAATGATCACGCGCCGATTCAATTCATGGTGACAACAGTATGTGTATGCGATTCGCATGTAAGATTCAAAATTGTTACAAATTTTATTTCTTGAGCGTTGATTCTTGTTAACTGTGGTTGTTTTGTGTTAAGAATAATATGATTAGTGTTTTGTGTGACATTTATTGCTAATCAATCTAATCATTGATTACGTTTTCTTGTTGATGACACCCTGAACTTCATCTCAATGTTTCTTGTTGTTCTGCTCAAAATTTGGAGAAACGGGAAAAGCGCGATGGAGCGTAGCGCAATGGCACTTTTCATCCAAAACTTGTTCGTCTCCTTGAGCTCTTCGATTTGAGTTCTAGGTTTGCGTCAATCAGAGTTCGCAGCAGAAAGTTATGTTGTTTTTACTGCAATTGAGCTTGACGCAGCTTTCTTCGTCCTACTTCTTCGTTAAGCATCCGTGATCATTTTTCTTATTTTGGCGTTAACTTTTTCAAGAAGATTTAGCTTTTTGCTATTCGTATTGTGGCCGTCAATCTTGCATCTCGCGCCACTCTATTTTGAGGACTCGTTTATTAATAACGTCTCCTTTACCCTGCCTTTTTTGGGTGACGTCTCTCGCATCTTTGGACGTTCCTTGAGCATCCTTCTTACGTTTATCGTTGATAGAACGCATGCAGTACTCATATCTCTCTCATTCTCAATTGCGGCCTTCACCATATATGGTGTGCAGATTCTGCGATCTTATCTTATACGTCTTCTTGCAACAAGATATGGCTATGAATATTCTCGTCAACAGATTTCCTTCTGGCCAGCGTTCTGTTCCTCCTTTCCAAGGTCAAGGATTTCCAGGCTGGAAAGCAAAGATGTTGTTAATTCTTGAAGCCGATGAACTCTCCGATGTTGTTCTTGGAAATCGTGTTTGTCCGCCTCAGCCTGTTGATACGGAAAATGATAACGTGCTTATCACTGAAGGACCTATATTTGAAGATTGTAATGTTGCCTATACGGATTGGCAACGACGTGATAAAACAGCTCATCTGTATATTCTTTCTGCTCTTACTGATTCCCTTTTGCTTGATATGTATGAACTGCCTACTTCCCACGACGTATGGAAGTACCTTATTACAAACTTTCAGAACAAATCTGTTACAGAAATACTTTATTTGAGAGGGTTGCTTAACAAGTTACAATATGAAGTTGGTACTGCCATGACGGGCCATATTGAATCTTTCAAATCTATTATTAATCAACTTGCTGCTGCCGGTGATCCTGTTCCACAAAAGCAATTGATTACACTTCTCCTTGATACGGTGAAGGACTCTTCTTATGATAACATTGTTACTATTCTCTCTAATAAAGATGGTCTTGATTTCGACCAAGCTTGCATGTCTTTAATTGAATACTCTCAACGTCAAGAACGTCAGAATGCTGGTCACGATACAGCTATGATTTCACAAGAGGAGACTGAGTAACAACAGATGGAATGTGCTTTTTATGCTCGTAAGCGTCCATTTCAACGAGGAAACCGCAGTCGTGGCCACCGCCGTAATATTTTCTCTCGTCTCAAAATTCCTAATAAGCAATGTTCTTACTACAACAGAAATGGCCATACTGAAGATGATTGTTGGGTACGTCAATATGATGAAGAACACAATATTACCACAAAACAACCACGTTTATCTAGAGACTCTTCTTCTTGTTGTTGTGAATATTGTGGACGATCTGATCATCCCACTCATATGTGTTATAAGCGTCGATTCGACACAGATCGGAATAGAGCATATGCTACTGAACACCGAAACAACATTGTACCAGAAACAAGCTGCGTCCTATGTTCAGTTGCTCCAGACAGAATACTTCATGTACGCGATGGATCACTTTTTATTGTTGATTCTAGTGCTATAGGAAATATGACATCAGTCTAAGTGGGTCCATAACTATCATCCACTGCCAGTTCAACGTGTTGTTTATCTTGCTGATGATACTACTTGTCAAGTAAAGGGTATTGGAGACTTATATCTTGGTACCTTATCTTCTTCCACTCGAATTTTGCGAGGAGTATTACATGTACCAGATCTTCAACGTAATCTTCTTTCAGCTGCTAGACTTGTTGATCTTGGTCTCTTTGTTGGATTTGATCATACCAAATGCCGAATTGAGAAAGATGGACAGACTATAGCCACTGCTCCTCGAAACGGTAATTTGTTTGAACTCTCTCTCAACGATGCTGTAGAAAATATTGTCACTCTACCAGGTGATCATGATTGCAAAGTATGGCATCATCGTTTTGTTCATGCTGATTTCTCAAAACTCCTTGATCTTCAACGTCGTGATCTCGTTCATGGCATGGATCTTAAAGCCCATCCCCATATGGGAATTTGTGAATTTTGTGCTCTTGGGAAACACAATCGTAAACCGTTTCTTCTTTCAAATATAACTCATTCTCATGACATATTGGATCTTGTTCATACTGATATATGTGGACCTCTACCTTCTTCGAGATCACAATATCGCTACTTCATTACTTTCATTGATGATTTCTCAAGGTATACGACAGTATTTCTACTTAGACAAAAATCTGAAGCCTTATCTGTTTTCAAACAATTCCACAAGGCTGCGGAACTTCAAACTGGTCGTCGCCTTAAGAAGCTTCGTAGTGACAATGGAGGTGAATATGTTTCTCGAGAGTTTGTGAGTTACTGTGCTGATAATGGAATTCATCATAAACACACTATTCCATATTCGCCTCAACAGAACGGTGTTGGTGAACGAAAGAATCGCACTATTCTCAATGCTGTAAGATGTATGCTAATTCATTCTGGCTTATCTCGTGTTTTTTGGGCTGAAGCTACTTTGACAGCAGTATTTATTCAGAATCATCTTCCTACTACTGCACCCTCTAGTAAGATACCCATCACAGCATGGACAGGTGACATTCCTTCTGTATCTCATTTTCGAACCTTTGGATGTATTGCTTATATTCATGTTCCCAAAGAAACACGAACAAAGCTTGATGCTCGTGGTCTTAAAGTTATTTTTATTGGATATTCTGACACTTCCAAAGGATAAAAATTCTATGACCCTTCCTCCAAGAAAGTAATTGTGAATCGTGATGCTACTTTTAAGGAACAGCTTATGGGAGGCTCATGGTCCATGGATGATTCTGATGATACTAAATCATTGCTTCAAGCTTTTCCATTTCTTTCAGAAGATGAAACTCTTCCTGTAGAGCAACTTTCCTCTTCACAACCATCCATTCCGAATGTCGCCAATGATGATATTGATATTTTTGTTGATCTGCCTATTGATTTTGAACATGGCTCATGTCATGTTTATGATGATGATATTGCTAATAATGCTTTTTCTACTTCTGAAGATCCCGTTACTTATGATGAAGCTATCTCTTCACCACAAAAGGATCAATGGCAAGAGGCTATGGAAGAAGAGTATGATTCTCTTATCTCTAAAGGTACATGGATACTAACTGAATTACCTCCTGGTCGTACAGCTATTAAATGTAAGTGGGTGTATAAGACAAAAGTAAAAGCAGATGGATCTTT
Organism: Adiantum capillus-veneris; assembly: GCF_014529385.1. NCBI lineage: Eukaryota > Viridiplantae > Streptophyta > Polypodiopsida > Polypodiales > Pteridaceae > Adiantum > Adiantum capillus-veneris. Next base: position 69,243,964 of record NC_140933.1, read on the forward strand.
TGACAATTTCAAGGTGCGTTTAGTTGCAAAAGGTTACTCCCAAGTAGCTGGTGTTGATTATCAAGAGACTTTTTCACCAGTTGTTCGCATTACAAGTGTTCGAGTTTTATTGGCATTTGCTGTTCAATTTGATTTAGAAGCTCATCAAACGGATGTGCAAACTGTGCGAACTGCTTTTCTTAATGGTGACTTGGAAGAGGAAACAACCAGAAGGGTTTGTTATTCTAGGTAAAGAAGACCTTGTTTCTCAACTCCATAAGGCACTATATGGTCTCAAACAAGCTTCGCGAGCCTGGTATACAAAATTTGATCTTTTTCTCACCTCTAAAGGATTCATCTCTTGCTCGTCAGACCCCAAATTATACATAAAACGCCAAGGTACCCCTTTGTGATTCTTGCTCTTTATGTGGATGATACCATCTTTGTTTCCAATGATTTGGGATTTCTTTAGCAAGTGAAAAAGTTATTGTCTTCTGCATTCGATATGGTGGATCTTGGAGAGATTCACTCTTTTCTTGGAATTCAAATCCAACGGAACCGTACAAAAGGTATTTTATTCCTTTGACAGTCAAAGTTTATTGCAGATACTATTCAAAAATTTGGTATGGAATCTGCACATTCAGCCAACACACCTTGTCTTGCGAGCTCTACGAAGAATACTTCTGACAATGGCAATCAACTTGGTCTCACCTATATATTTGTATCTTGTCTTCAATATGAATCAGTCTTTGGGAGCATATATGGTGTGTCTCTTGTCTCGTCTCTCTCTCTTTCTCTCTACATCTCAACAAGAGCTAGCGGGGTATGAGAGTAGATTAAGAGGAAGAAGGAATAGTCTTACAAGAAATATGTACATCTCCTCACATAATCACTCATATTAACCTAGCTTAGCTTAGTAATTAGCATGATGGAGAATATGAGCATGCATTGAAGCTTAGCTCTTGGTTGGATTTGCATCACAAAGCCAAGAGTTGTTGGTGTAGGCCTCCCTTCTCACAAGCTTAGAGTAGGTGATAAGCTTTCCACTAAATCTTGAGAAGGAGAGAGAGAGAGAGAGTCTTTTTGCTTCACACATGAACTTGTGTGTGAATGTGTGAGATAATGCCTTTGAAAATTCAGCCCCCCTTCTCTCTTGGTCGACCCCTCTTGCTATTTTCTCATGCTACCACCGCACTGGACCTCCCCAGGCTTAGCCAATAGGATTTCAAGATCATAAGAGATAGCCTTCTGACATATGTCCTCCTTTCTCCTTTTGTGAGAGCTTTAGCTAATTAATTAATGCAACTAAACTCTCATTGGACCCCTTTGTCTTTTGGCCAATAGGAATCAAGCAAGCCATTGGGATGTTGAATGCTCATTGGACCCCTTGGGAGACTGTCCAATAGTCTTCTAGAGAGCTTACTTCTTATTGGTTCTTTCATTAAGTGTTTTTAAATTAATTAAACTAAACTTAGTCTAGCCTAATTCTCATTGGTCCACCTCCATGGCCATCCAATAGGATTTGAGTACACCTGGTGGGCATCTGGACTAGGGACCTGAAATGTGTCCCTCATTCCCTTTGTGTAAAGGAGGCTTGTGAGTGTGTGTGTGTTTCTCTCTCATCCCCTACTTGCAAGGCTCTCCCCCTCCTTTGTAGGAGTTGTGAAGACTTTTGGTACACACACAAAGCATCCAATATTCCTAAGCTTTTGACCTTTGGACACAACCTTTGAACTTTGGAACCTTAGCATTTTAGAAGTCTTAATGGGCTGAACCTTAGGGTCTTTAAATCCCATTGTTTCACATTTATCTTTTGCAGATGGCCCCCTCTTTGGATCCCTATTTTCCCTCCTTTGGACCCCTATTGTGGTAGCCGATCCGCCAGCTTAACCAATATTCTAGATTTTTCTCCCCTGGCACTTCCGCATATAAAATGATCAGTTGAACATGAGAAAATCATTTAGGAGAATTAGATATTAGTTATTATGACATGCAAAGTGAATTTTTTCTTCTAAAAGATGGGTCAATCATAGTCAAAACTAAACAACACAAAGAAAAAAAACACCTATACTATTGTGAAGATTAAACCACTTGAAATTTCAGTTTTATGCATGAAACACAAGCAACCAATTATGACCCTAGGCTAATGCAAGTTCATAAACCTACTAGCCTAAAAACTATATGACCAATCTTAATAAGGGATTCAAGTCTATCATGTCTACGTGCTATAAAAGAGCTCTTAATCATTAGTACATTCTCACAGCTTTTTGAAGCTCATGGAAGATTTGTTTTTGTCATTCATAGAGAAAATAAAATGCATCACAAGGCTACCACCCCAAGGCAAGGGTAGCTGTGACTCTCAGCTCCTTGAACCCTCAAGAAGGTGTTCCAAGAATCTACTAGCCTACCACGGTGATGGCTAGCCCCTATAAGCCCAGGGCATCAGTTTACGGCCTTGACCAAGTGAGCCAAAGTGATTCCCCTCGCCTGCCAAGTACCAATAAGGCGCTAGTCCTCACAAAGACACAACATAACATACAAATTTTCTTTTCATGTGTCTAGTAGCATTTTTGATACTTTTTCTTGACACTTTTTTGCTTCATTGTTTCATTTTTAGCACTTTTTTATTGCTTCCATAATGAGAGGTTTTATGGAAATTGGACTAAGGGACTAAAAGATTAATCATATCCCTAGGTCATGTTAAAAGAAAATGGAGTACAATGATCCTACATTAACTTAAGGTCAAGGCCAATTACCTATGACTAGCACACATAAAACCAAATTTTAAATGTGTTTAATATTCACGCAGTAAAGTGTTGAAACTTTAGTATGCCTATTTTTTTAAAATGAAAAAAAACCATAGTTTAGAATCAAAAGCACTTTAAGCCAAAGCATAGAGAATGGAGTGATAAACAAAAGGGCAACATCATGGAAAGATTTTTCCTATTCATGCTCTTTTGATCATCCTTGAGCAAAGCATCCACTTTGTGTAGAGAAGTCTCTTGATCCTTTTATTTACAATCCCAGCTTTTTTGAAGCTAAGTGTAAACACAAGCTACAAAAGCCACTTATTGAAAACCACACAAAAAACATTATTGAAAACCTAAAGCTAGGGTCTTGCATACCCAAATTTGCCAAAGGGAAAAAACCCAAGGGAAAACAATGCCTTTGGTTATGCACGTGATGCTCTTTGAAGTAATTTTATGCATACACACCAAAAATTGAGAGAGATAATGCTTCTACATCAGCACATTTGCAATTTTTGTAATCTCCCATGCATGATAAAAAATTGATTAATTTCTAGCTCAAATGAAATGTGCAATGTAAAACAAGCCAAGAGCTAGAAATAATACAATTTTGACGAAATGAAGTGGCTCTTGAAAGCCAAATTGTACAATTGAAAAGCTCTCAAAAGTTGGCTAACAACTAGCTCAAATGAAATTTTACAATTATAGAGCATGTGTGTGTGTGCAATCCCACAAAACAATGGTGTGTGTGTGTGTGTGTGTGTGTGTGTGTGTGTGTGTGTGTGTGTGTGTGTGTGTGTGTGTGTGTGAAGGTTTTGTGGGATTGAGCCCAAGCGCAGACTCGTAGAGCATGAGTTGTAGGCAATAAGGGCCCAAGAGATTCATTTAGTTTCGTTTCACAGGTAGTGCACGAAGCAAGTGATGAAGGACATTGAGGTTTCTGACTCTTGATCAGACCTCATCATGGAGGACAGAAATGGCTGAGATGATACTATAGTGTGGAACTCTGCAAAGCTATCAAAGCAGCCATGTCGGGTAGCAGTACTCAGACAAAAGATAGGAGGAGAGAGGCTAAGATCCGGGCAAGGGAAAGTGGCTATGATTAGCCTTGCAGAGCTTTAAATTTTGTGTGATTGTGTGTGTGTGTGTCTGTGTGTGTGTGTGTGTGTTGAATCTATGTGCCATAATCGCCAATTGATCAAGTCACCAAGATGCGGTGTGCAGAGATTGAGCATGGGTGTGGTGTAAGGGTCTGCAGCCCGGGTCAAAACGAGCAAGTAAAACATGGGCTGATGTAGCACAAGCAGGTTGGGTACCACCTTCTGAGGCTTGGGAGTATGTGTGTTTTGAAGTTATACCAAGTCAATCCAGCACCATCAATGGGCATCATGGGTGTGTGTGTGAGTATGGAGTGAGCGCCATTCCAGGCAAGTGGTTGGCTGGCTCCATCCGACTGAGTTTCATAGCAAGCAAGTGATTTGTTTATGTTTTATTCATTTTCATTGAAAATTTTGTTAAGAGCTCGCTCCCATGCCCACTTGAGGGATCTTATGATAATTGCATGTGGTTGATCTATTAGCCAACGTCCGTGGAAGAAGTGACTCGTGAGAGCAAGATGCAAAATATGCAATTATGATGTCACGTCTTATATGAGTTAAAACATTTCACAGCATGATCATGCCTTGGCATCCAATTTTCCTTAAGGAAATTGATAGTGCATATACATAATTATTTGGAATTAGTAGCAATCCATGCACAAGGCTGGTCAGATCCAACAATTGGTCATTGCATATGCACAAAATGAGTGATCCAATTCTTATTGACCATCCCAAACTTGATTAACAATCATCACAAAATCATTTCTCATATCCAATTGCCCTCATCATTCAAATCCAATTAATTAAATTTATCATTTGGGTTTGCAAAGCTACACATTAGTGGATTTTCGTTACAACTACACACAAATTAACGCATCTGGCCATGTTCATCTCTTTTGCAAAACCCTTCCCAATTATCATTATTGCGACTTGGGTTGCTCAATTCCAATATCCCACATCATTCAAACCCAATGAGGCTTGTCATTTAGGTTTGCAAAGCTACACAATCAACTCATAGGGACTCCATATCCAATTAATTTAGCACACATGGTAGTGTCATAGCACCTCAATCATCCCCAATTATGCACAAATTGAGTCATTCAATTCAAATCCAAATTGATTTATGATGCACACACCAATATTTAGGTCTACTAATCATCATAATTGGTAATTGCTATCAATTATTCATCCCCAATTTTGACATTGAAGCGGCCCTTGAGTAGGCACACACACCCAAATTTAGACCAAAAATTCATGCAATTAATCCATCAATTTCACATTGCAATGCTCAAATTGCACACTTGATCAAGCATAAATGAATGCATGCATGCTCAATTTCTAAAACATTAACACTATTTTGACCCAATCAAGCAATGCACATACTAAAAAATTAAGCACAAAAGTTCAAAATTGGCTCAATTGACAATGCATTTAGGCTTACACCTAATGGTTGCACACACTTTTTATGCACATTTCACAATCAGAAAGCATTTGGGTGCCCCAATTGACCATCAATCTTTGAAAATAAAATGGTCTCAGAATGGGCACACACTCAAAATTTGCCCAAATTTTTTGCAATCATGCTTATCCAATGATGGGATTAACTTAGCATTCATATCAATTACATGATTGCAAACTCATATCATCAATTCCATTAGTTTCTATGCATGCACACACTCAAGATTAGGTGTACACACACTTGAAATTTATGGCAGTTTTTTCCTTCTTTTGTGCATTACACACACAATGATTTTTATGCACACACATGAATTCTTGTTGCAAATCAGACTTAATCTTGATGCACACCTTATTCATTAGTCAAAAATGACCATCAATTTCATTCCAAAACAATCAAATTCAGCTCTAAAAGTATGTCAATTGATTTATATATCTAATTTTAGCAATAAATTAGCAACACATTGGAATCAATTTAATCACCCAAAAATTGAATGGAATAGGCCAATGCACTTACAATTGATTGCATCCAAGCTAATCCTTGCTCCACGCAATGATTTCACCATGCACACACATGTGTGGCTCTTCCAATTTAGCCCAAAAATTGATCATTGTATGCCAAAAATCAAACACTTAAGGGTGAAAGCATGTTAACATGTCATGCTTTTTCATGTCCCGGACAATGCTAACTAGCACAATTTTGACATATGCTAACTAGTACAATAACTTGAGCTACATCTCCAAGATCTATGACATATGATATATCAATAGAAAGCACTTGAAACAAGGAATCCAAATATACAACCTCCGACAAATTTTGATATTATTTGTAAAAAATTTACCGGACGCCCAACTTTTCAAAGATGTGCTAACTTGAAACTAATAGCTAGCACAAAAAGCGCGACAGGTTAACATGCTTTCACCCTTAAATTATCAAATTAGGCATGGATTAGCACAAAGAAACTTGATAAAAGTGTTGATTCCACCTCTTAATGTGGGATTGAACATACATTACACATCAAATCTTAGCAGTTAGGTTAGCAAAGTTAGTCAAAAATTAGTATAAACTAGCATGGAATTAGTACAATTACGATGAAAATGAAGTGAAATTAGTAAGGGTTAGTATGAAATTAGTACAATTGGGGGTGAAATTGGGGGTTTAGGGTATTCATAACTCAAAAATTAGCTTCAGCTACTTGCACACACATCATCAAATCAAACCAAAATTGAGTTACACACACTCAAAACTAATAAAATTAGTACTGAAATTACTATATTCTAAACATCCTTTACTCACTAGCTTAGGTTATCAATCCCCAGAAACGGCACCAAATGTTGGGGGCAATCGTAGCATAACCTAATCAACCCAAGACCCACAAAATTATCAATCCAAGGATTGACAACCCGGCTAGGGCATGGAAACACAAACATCATTGGATGGATCGAATGAGAGGATTCAAGAGAATGCTCTTTCAATGCAATTGAGATTATCCATGAATCACTAAATCTAATCACATCATCAACCAAGAATCATCATTAAGACCACCAAAGTTGAACTTGCCACCATAGACTAGAATCTCAAAGTGTTGGAGCTATATATGGCTCACTCTACTCAACTTGGTCTCACCTATATATTTCTATCTTGTCCTCAATATGAATCAGTCTTTGGGAGCGTATATGGTGTGTCTCTTGTCTCGTCTCTCTCTCTTTCTCTCTACATGGTATCAGAGCAGTAACGATCATGCGCCGATTCAATTCATGGTGACAAAACAGTATGTGTATGCGATTTGCATGTAAGATTAAAAAATTGCTACAAATTTTATTTTTGAGCATTGATTCTTGTTAATTGTGGTTGTTTTGTGTTAAGAAGAATATGATTAGTGTTTTGTGTGACGTTTATTGCTAATCAATCTAATCATTGATTACGTTTTCTTGTTGATGACACCCTGAACTTCATCTCAATTTTTCTTGTTGTTCTGCTCAAAATTTGGAGAAACGGGAAAAGCGCGATGGAGCGTAGCGCAATGGCACTTTTCATCCAAAACTTGTTCGTCTCCTCGAGCTCTTCGATTTGAGTTCTAGGTTTGCGTCAATCGTAGTTCGCAGCAGAAAGTTATGCTGTTTTTACTGCAATTGAGCTTGACGCAGCTTTCTTCGTCCTACTTCTTCGTGAAGCGTCCGCGATCGTTTTTCTTATTTTGGCGTTAACTTTTTCGAGAAGATTTAGCTTTTTGCTATTCATATTGTGGCCGTTAATCTTGCGTCTCACGCCACTCTATTTTGAGGACTCTTTTATTATTAACGTCTCCTTTACCCTGCCCTTTTTGGGTGACGTCTCTCACATCTTTGGAAGTTCCTTGAGCATCCTTCTTACGTTTATCGTTGACAGAACGCAATCCTCATATCTCTCTCATTCTCAATTGCGGCCTTCGCCATATATGGTGTGAAAATTCTGCGATCTTATCTTATACGTCTTCTCGCAACAAGATATGGCTATGCATATTCTCGTCGACGGCTTTCCTTCTGGCCAGCGTTCTGTTCCTCCTTTCCAAGGTCAAGGTTTTCCAGGCTGGAAAGCAAAGATGTTGTTAATTCTTGAAGGCGATGAACTCTCCGATGTTGTTCTTGGAAATCGTGTTTGTCCGCCTCGGCCTATTGATACGGATAATGATAACGTGCTTATCACTGAAGGACCTATATTTGAAGATTGGAATGTTGCCTATACGGATTGGCAACGACGTGATAAAGCAGCTCGTTGGTATATTCTTTCTGCTCTTACTGATTCCCTTCTGCTTGATATGTACGAACTGCCTACTTCCCACGACGTATGGAAGTACCTTATTGCAAACTTTCGGAAGAAATCTGTCACAGAAATACTTTATTTGAGAGGGTTGCTTAACAAGTTACAATATGAAGTTGGTACTGCCATGACGGGACATATTGAATCTTTCAAATCTATTATCAATCAACTTGCTGCTGCCGGTGATCCTGTTCCACAAAAGCAACTGATTACACTTCTCCTTGATACGGTGAAGGACTCTTCTTATGATAACATTGTTACTATTCTCTCTAATAAAGATGGTCTTGATTTCGACCAAGCCTGCATGTCTTTAATTGAATACTCTCAACGTCAAGAACGTCGTAATGCTAGTCATGATACAGCTATGATTTCACACGAGGAGACTGAGTCACAACAGATGGAACGGGCTTTTTATGCTCGAAGGCGTCCATTTCAACGAGGAAACCGCAGAGGTGGCTGTCGCGGTAATATTTTCTCTCGTCTCAAATTTCCTAATAAGCAATGTTCTTACTGCAACAGAAATGGCCATACTGAAGATGATTGTTGGGCATGTCAATATGATGAAGAACACAATATTACCACAAAACAACCACGTGTATCTAGAGACTCTTCTTCTTCTTCTTGTGAATATTGTGGACGATCTGATCATCCCACTCATATGTGCTATAAGCGTCGATTCGACACAGATCGGAATAGAGCATATGCTACTGAACACCGAAACAACATTGTACCAGAAACAAGCTGCGTCCTATGTTCAGTTGCTCCAGACAGAATACTTCATGTACGCGATGGATCACTTTTTATTGTTGATTCTAGTGCTATAGGAAATATGACATCAGTCTAAGTGGGTCCATAACTATCATCCACTGCCAGTTCAACGTGTTGTTTATCTTGTTGATGATACTACTTGTCAAGTAAAGGGTATTGGAGACTTATATCTTGGTACCTTATCTTCTTCCACTCGAATTTTGCGAGGAGTATTACATGTACCAGATCTTCAACGTAATCTTCTTTCAGTTGCTAGACTTGTTGATCTTGGTCTGTTTGTTGGATTTGATCATACCAAATGCCGAATTGAGAAAGATGGACAGACTATAGCCACTGCTCCTCGAAATGGTAATTTGTTTGAACTTTCTCTCAACGATGCTGTAGCAAATGTTGTCACTGCTCCAGGTGATCATAATTGCAAAGTATGGCATCACCGTTTTGTTCATGCTGATTTCTCAAAACTCCTTGATCTTCAACGTCGTGATCTTGTTCATGGCATGGATCTTAAAGCCCATCCTCATATGGGAATTTGTGAATTTTGTGCTCTTGGGAAACACAATCGCAAACCCTTTCCTCTTTCAAATACAACTCATTCTCATGACATATTGGATCTTGTTCATACTGATATATGTGGACCTCTACCTTCTTCGAGATCACAATATCGCTACTTCATTACTTTCATTGATGATTTCTCAAGGTATACGACAGTATTTCTACTTAGACAAAAATCTGAAGCCTTATCTGTTTTCAAACAATTCCACAAGGCTGCGGAACTTCAAACTGGTCGTCGCCTTAAGAAGCTTCGTAGTGACAATGGAGGTGAATATGTTTCTCGAGAGTTTGTGAGTTACTGTGCTGATAATGGAATTCATCATAAACACACTATTCCATATTCGCCTCAACAGAACGGTGTTGGTGAACGAAAGAATCGCACTATTCTCAATGCTGTAAGATGTATGCTAATTCATTCTGGCTTATCTCGTGTTTTTTGGGCTGAAGCTACTTTGACAGCAGTATTTATTCAGAATCATCTTCCTACTACTGCACCCTCTAGTAAGATACCCATCACAGCATGGACAGGTGACATTCCTTCTGTATCTCATTTTCGAACCTTTGGATGTATTGCTTATATTCATGTTCCCAAAGAAACACGAACAAAGCTTGATGCTCGTGGTCTTAAAGTTATTTTTATTGGATATTCTGACACTTCCAAAGGCTACAAATTCTATGACCCTTCCTCCAAGAAAGTAATTGTGAATCGTGATGCTACTTTTAAGGAACAGCTTATGGGAGGCTCATGGTCCATGGATGATTCTGATGATACTAAATCATTGCTTCAAGCTTTTCCATTTCTTTCAGAAGATGAAACTCTTCCTGTAGAGCAACTTTCCTCTTCACAACCATCCATTCCGAATGTCGCCAATGATGATATTGATATTTTTGTTGATCTGCCTATTGATTTTGAACATGGCTCATGTCATGTTTATGATGACGATATTGCTGATAATGCTTTTTCTACTTCCGAAGATCCAATTACTTATGATGAAGCTATCTCTTCACCACAAAAGGATCAATGGAAAGAGGCTATGGAAGCAGAGTACGATTCTCTTATCTCTAAAAGTACATGGATACTAACTGAATTACCTCCTGGTCGTACAGCTATTAAATGTAAGTGGGTGTATAAGACAAAAGTAAAAGCAGATGGATCTTTTGACAAGTTCAAGGCGCGTTTGGTTGCAAAAGGTTATTCCCAAGTAGCTGGTGTTTATTATCAAGAGACTTTTTCACCAGTTGTTCGCATTACAAGTGTTCGAGTTTTATTGGCATTTGCTGTTCAATTTGATTTAGAAGCTTATCAAATGGATGTGTGAACTGCTTTTCTTAATGGTGACTTGGAAGAGGAAATTTATATGGAACAACCAGAAGGGTTTGTTATTCCAGGTAAAGAAGACCTTGTTGCTCAACTCCATAAGGCACTATATGGTCTCAAACAAGCTTCGCGAGCCTGGTATACAAAATTTGATCTTTTTCTCACCTCTAAAGGATTCATCTCTTGCTCGTCAGACCCCAACTTATACATAAAACGCCAAGGTAGCAGTTTTGTGATTCTTGCTCTTTATGTGGATGATGCCATCCTTGTTTCCAATGATTTGGGATTTCTTCAGCAAGTGAAAAAGTTATTGTCTTCTGCATTTGATATGGTGGATCTTGGAGAGATTCACTCGTGTCTTGGCATTCAAATCCAATGGAACCGTACAAAAGGTATTTTATTCCTTCGACAGTCAAAGTTTATTGCAGATACTATTCAAAAATTTGGTATGGAATCTGCACATTCAGCCAACACACCTTGTCTTGCAAGCTCTACGAAGAACACTTCTGACAATGGCGGTCAACTTGTCACAAATCAACGTTATGCTAACTTGATTGGATGTCTTCAGTTTGTTGGCATGAACACTCGTCCTGATATTCTATTTGCTGTTAATTATCTTGGACAACATCTTGCATGTCCTTCTCTTAAGCATTGGTCTGCTGCAAAGCGTGTGTTGAAATACTTGAAAGGCACTACAGATTTTGGTTTAGTCTATCGACGACAACTCACATCGGATTCTATGCAATCTCTTTCTCTTTTGGGTTACACAGATGCAGACTGGGCAAGCTCACATTTATCTATGCGATCTACTAGTGGAAATTGCTTCTTTATAAATGGTTGTCTTGTTTCTTGGACTAGCAAGAAACAACGTTGTGTTGCAGTTTCTACGACTGAGTCAGAATATGTTGTGGCATCACTTGCAGCTCGTGAGTTGATTTGGCTTCGACAAATGCTGGTTGATATTGGTCACTCTCCTCTTTCTAGCACACCCTTGCGGTGTGACAACCAAAGTGCTATTAGTCTTGCAAAAGACTATGTTCAACATAATAAGTCAAAGCACATTGCTGTCCATTATCATTATGTCAGGTATGAAGTACGCAAAGGAACCATTATGGTTGAACACTGTCCAAGTGACCAGATGATTGCAGACATTTTGACCAAAGGCCTCAACGAGTCACGTTTCATCCTCTTGCGCTCGGAGCTTGGAGTTGCTTCGACCTCACTCTTTCTAGATTAGCTTCTTTGCTATTGTAATAGCTTTGTACATATGACATTGTAATCTTTTAGGTACCATGCACTATGCACACTCCACATTTGCACATTGTGATCTCTAAGTCACTAGAATATTTGTACATAGATGCACAATTCACTTTCACATCATCATCGCTGATTCATATTTTCACATTGTATAGGGGCTTGGGTTTTTCCCTTGAACTCCCCAAGGGTTTTTTCATCCAAAGCTAGAGACCTTTGTTTGAGTGGGGGTGTTGGAGCTATATATGGCTCATTCTACTCAACTTGGTCTCACCTATATATTTGTATCTTGTCCTCAATATGAATCGGTCTTTGGGAGCGTATATGGTGTGTCTCTTGTCTCGTCTCTCTCTTTCTCTCTACACAAAGCACACTCACGAGCAAGCACACACTAATTGCATTGGTGTTGGCAAGATTAAGAACCAGATTAATCAACCTAATTAGAGATGTTAAATATCACAAAGCGTGTGCTCATAGAAGGATACGAGTGGTCAATACGCAAGAAGTCATCACACACACTCAAATCTAGAATAATGACAAGGTGAAACTACTTCATGACATAATGGAATATAGAAGAATTAAGACTTATGAATAAAGTAGATATAAGATTAATAAATGGTTCTCTTATTACAATGGATCACCACTAGCCTCTTAAGCACGGGCATTAAGCTCAAGGCTAGGCCATCCATAGAGTGGACACCCAGGAGAGACAGAGCTCTCAAGAATGGATCCTCAAGAGTGACTACTCAAGAATGAAGTCTCCTTGCATAAAGGCTTCCTTATAAACGCTTGCACCACAATCCTTTCTACTATGGGTTTAAGTTGAACCCTCTAGCTAGCATATAAAACTTGGAGCTCCCAATGAGCCCAAAACCTTATACAATGTGGATAGGAAATATTGTGCACATCCATAGCAAATCTCCAACTTGGTGCATAACTGGTGTAGCCTGTGTTAGCCGCTTTTGACAGGCCAAAACAAATATGATGTGTGCATTTCAACAAATGACACTTGAAGCCTATTGTGAAGGTTTTGTAGCACTAGACAACAAAATAATCATCCATAACTCCCCCCCTCCCCGTCTCCCCCTTTGTGTTCAATGGCATGGTGTGCAAGAACCACCCGACAATGTACAAAAGACTTATAAACATTTATAAACACAAATTAAATACAAAGATTTTAATTGACATAAGAAGCGAGACATTCCAAAATGAGGAAGCATCATTTCATTTCCAAATTTGAAGTCATTACATATCCATTGCAAAAATTTGTTGTTGTACATATTACTAGCAACAAGTTCGTTTGTATCCGATGGGCTAGTGCCAAATCTTTTTGCATTATAGTTACATGCTTAGCATGGATGGCACACAAGTTGGTATCCTTCAATAAACCCACCAAGTATGCTATGTGGCTTCTTGAGTCCTATGATGATGGGATGCATGCGTAACTCTATGTTGTATCTTTGCACAATCTCCCCGCATGTCCACACAAAAGCAGCCCTTCAGATGAGAAGTTCCACACACTTTTAATAATGTCAAAAATTAGCAAAGGCTCTGCTAAAATGGTGCACTCTGTGAGGTTGCTTATATAGTGTTGCTTTCCCGTCTTACTTTGTTTTGTGGTAGTACTTGGGGGGTGGGGCTGCATCCTCTAGGACAAAATTCTTGTTGCTAGATTCGTCTTCTTGAGGTTTTAACAATAAAAATATGACACTCATCCTCTCTAGCCTTCATTCCTTCACAATTTGGCACACTTCAAGCTTGAAAACAAACATCAACTTAGTTCCAAATGCTGCAAGAGAAGAAAGGCAATAAGTGAAGGTCATACAAAGACGACAAAAGCAAAACCTCACATGATTCTTTCCTCACCATTAGAAGGTAGTGCATAAAATACAACCATTGCTTGTTGAAGCCTCTTTAGATGGACAAAATATTATTGACATAGAGTAAGGAAACCCCTTGTCAATATTATTGGCATGATTCCTTGCATTGGTAGATTTCTTAAAACTTTGAGGAGATTGTACAAAGATAGATGAGCGCATTCTCTCCTCGATGTGCAAATAGTGACCTAGATGTGAGAAAAAATCTTCATTGAAGGCCCCTCTAGCAAGTTTCACCTTGCATGGAACTGGGAATAGATTCTCATTAACTCCTCGTTCCCTCAAAGCGTTCTTGAAGAGGCCATGTAGTGTAGTGTAACCCTCTGTACTAAAGCCAAATTCATCACATTCCTTTTGCAAATCGACATCATTCACGAGATTAGAAAACTTATGCATCACCTTCTTGGTTACACCATCATTGATATGTTTTCCTTTTGGTATGTGCAGAAGTGCTATGACATCTACCTTCTTAAGGAAACTAGTAAGCAAATGAATGGGATCCTCTTGGATTTGGCTACCACATGTCTCTTGGATGAAATTCCTGGAAAATAAAAAACAAAATAGTCACCACATAAGCGACTTCATACATGTGGGAAGTATGATAGGGTATTCAAACATGCACCTTGTAGCTATAACCCTTCTCTTTCAAGCACCACCTTTGGGAGCAAGGGTCTCTATGGATGAGAAGCTCCTCTTATGCTCCCTTGCACCTAAAGGTGTCTCTTTCAAACTCAATAATGCACCCTCAAGCTTTGGAATCTTACCATCCTTCTCTTCCACATGTTGTTGAAGAGTTTGTGCTTCTTTCTCCACATGAATGATCCTTTGTTGTAGACTAGAATTGTTTTGAATGATAACTTGGTGTTGATGCATCCACCATTGCAGACTATGAGCTCTGATAGTGGACAACCGCTTGCATTAGCCAAGCAGACCTTGCACCCCTCTACCTACATATTGCAAGAAGGTAGGGACACTATTGAATGTTGGATACACATCAACCAAAGGGTCATTGGGGTAGAGGAAACCATCCACCCAAAGGTCCACATCCATGTGACCTGCATTGCGGCATTATTGTGTTGTATGTAAGTCATAACTCTTGGAGGGTGTAAGCTCTTTTGACAATCAACCAAATATGTACGCGTGTTGTTTTTTATTGTGACGATCGTGCTGTGGATGGGAGATTTGTATTGTCATTTGTATCCATATGATGGAGAGATGGGGTTGTATAGCATAGAATGAAGGACGCAGAGAGTGTCCAAGGTAGAGATTATGGCTTGTATGTTATGGGCTACAAAGACCATTGTGTGCTATCAGCTCCAATAGACAACAATCGCTTGCAGTATCCAAGAAGATTGTGGTCCCCTCTATCTATATATTGTAGGAATGAAGCAAGGCTATTGAATGTTGGATACACATTGATGGTTGGATCATTAGGGTAGAGGCAACCATGCACCCAAAGGTCCACATTTGTGTGACCTGCACCACAGTGTTGTTGTGCAGTTTGCAAGCAATGATGCTTTGACGGTGCAAAGTCCTTTGGCAGACAAACATGTATAGAAACCCTTTTCAAACTTGATGATCTTGTTGTGGATGGGAAGTTTGTAAATTTGCCTAGCTCCATGGCAAGGGGAATAAAGCTAGCCTCAAGCAAGAGTGGAGAGTTGTAGCAGAGCCACAGAGGGGAGAGGTGAGCTATGGAGTAAAGAGCTACGGGATGGAGAGCTACACGAGATCTACAGAGTGTAGAGGAGAGCTATGGAGTGGAGAGCTTTGGGATGGAGAGCTACAGGAAAGCTATCGAGTTGAGAGCTATGGGATGGAGAGATGCAGGAGAGCTATGGAGTGGAGAAGAGGGCTATGGAGTGGAGAGCTATGGGGGGAGAGCTGCAACAAATCTATGGAGTGGACCTACAACAAGGAGAGGGAAGGAGGAAGAGTGTGTGCTAAAAAGTAGCAGAGAGAAGAGAGAGGGAGAGGAGTGAGAGATGGAAGGAGGAAGAGTGTGTACTGAAAAGTAGGAGAGAGAAGAGAGAGGGAGAGGACTAAGAGAGAGGGGAGTGATTTTGGAGGGAAATAAAAAATGTGGGAAGTTTGATATTTTGCAGGACTAGTAGTGAGATTTTGAGAGAGAAATTTGATTTTTGGGTATACACATAGGTTGGGGAGAATTGTTTAGTAAAAATGAGGTTTTTTTGAATTTTTTTGAAAAATATACTTTTTTCGGTTGAGGCTATGGACACCCTTGATGATGTGGCAAAAAAAGGAGGGAGGGTACTTATTGTCATAAGGACCACCACTCTTTTGGGTAGAGAGATAATGTATCTATCCTCCCTCCCTAGCCTCTATTTCAACCTAAAAAAATTCTATGAGCCTCAAAAAAAGCCTATGAGAATACCTTCATTCAATGGCCTTCTCTCCTAAATCACACACATTTTCAATCTTAATCCCTTAAAATTAGGGATCCTTACAAGGCCCTTTTGGGGTTCGTATTATTCCTAATGTCATATCTTGTTAAAAACATTGCTTGCAAAGAACCAAGGTTGGTTTAACGACCACATTCAAGCACGGCTTGAGTACAAAAGAGTCAGCTTCTTGTTAATACCTCGATAGTGCATGATCATTAGAGGTTACGTTTTGATGCAAAGGCAAGGCAAAACAAAAATTCATTAAAATTTCAAGGAGATCGACATGTCCTGCTACCAGACTTCATGAAGGGTGCAAAGTTGATGGGCACTTGGGGGGTTCACTATGTGTAAAACTACCATATCATGTGCGTTCAAGACATGTTTGTAAAACCCCTTATCTGTGAATTTTGTTAAGAATATAATGTACCCTTTTCTTTTAGAATCTGTAGGTTTTTTTCAAATTTGAAAAAAAAAGCCCTTTTGTATATATATTTCTATAAGTTTCAAGAACTTTAAATACCCTTCTGTTGAACTCATGTGATACGTTACATTTCTATTAGGTGACCTAGCCGGGGATGGGCATGGTTGTTTATTTGACACCGTTCATAGAACACAGAGGCCAATACTTACTATGTGGCACTAATAGAAACTTTTAGGTATGCTTTGTGACTACAATTAATATAAATACTTTTTTAAGTCTCAATATGATGTGCTATTGGACATGGTTGTTTAGTTGAAGATGTTCAACAAGGTCGATTATCTAAAAATGCTCAAGGTTGACTTTCTTTGGCTATGACATATGTCTGTGAGCAAGAGTATCTATTAGCTATGAGCAACGGTAGCATCCAAAGTGGGGCTACTGTGATGTATCATGCAAAGACAACACTTTCCATGTTTAGAATATGCTATGAGCATACGAACTTGGGGGCGGGGGGGGGGGGGGGGGGGGGGGGGGGGGGCTTGACAAGTGTGTGCGGGTTATTTCATCATGTGCCGAGATGGCATATATGGTGCAGCCAACGACTCTCTCTTGTGTAGGAGATATGGCTATGAGCCCGATTCAAGCAAGTTTCTGTTTTGAAAACTCAAGACAACTCGCCACAACAAAGCAATCAGCTTAGACAATTTCAAGTTTTCTTGTTTTCCTACATTTTAACCTTTAAGTTGGCAAGGATTGCCTATTATCCAAAGCAAAGTGCTTTGACAGCATTGATGAGAAGCAAGGTTTCTAAATAGTGCCAACATCCTGTCGTTGACTTTGAATCGATGACATTGGCTTGTAGTTTTGAGCATTTGGAAAAGTGAGGATATAAGCTCACAATTTACGTATGACAATGGTAAATTGTGATGTATCCACTCCCAATTGTGCAAGGCACTTCTGGTATCATCTCAATTTGTAGGAGTTGTCCATGTTGCTAAGGGTTTATATCTATGCATGCAAGTGCATGGATTTTTGCATGTGCTCTCTCTCTCTCTCTCTCTCTCTCTCTCTCTCTCTCTCTCTCTCTCTCTCTCTCTCTCTCTCTCTCTCTCTCTCTCTCTCTCTCTCTCTCCCTCCCCCTCCAGGAGGTAAAGCCATTATTCAAGAGTTTTGCACACCCAAACCCGCTCCCTCTACACCCCTTTCTGCATAGATTTTATTCATCTTATTATGTCTCACCTTCTTTTTGGACCCTCAATCCTTAACTGAGATGTATCCCAAACCCCCCCCACGTTTGTAATGTATTTGTTTTGGTCCCATAGGTCATATCTGACCTCCGTGGACGATAATACAATCTATCTATCTATCTATCTCTCAACTCGAGCGTGGGCATGGACCCTTATATAGACAAGAAGGTCGAGGAGGAGAGTCAGCAACGTATGCTGTGGGAACCTCCTCTTGCATCATGGATAAGCACCACTGTGTGATCTGCACCAAATCCAGCATGGGTGGGGTCGAATCAGAGCGCCCCAACGTGAGGAGCACGTCTTGTTTCTAGAGCAAGTGTCATTAAAGCCTTCACTACGTAGCATAAGCAAGTTGGTAGCCATCTCTGCTGCTCGCCATTTTGCGATTGCTCAGAGCTCACGATGTTCAAACCTAGCGCCCACTAAGGGTATTAGAATTTGAATATTGGCCAATTAATTGTTCCAAGAGGGGTTTCACAGAGTGAATTTCATTGCATGGAAATCATCCGATCACTGGAGGAGATATTGCAAGCTTTACGGAAAATCTTTAATCTCAACATTGGTCTTTTATGCTATTGAGTTGTTGTTTCTAGCGCTCGCAACATCATGGTGATCTTGATAGCATGCAAGGCGTTCTCAAATCAAACCAAGCTAGCATGGATTGACCTTTGAAATGCAACACAAAAATCCATTGGCAAGCTCCTTTATAACCTTAGGATGGTCTTGGGGTTCCTACAAAAAGATATATCCTTCGACATGGAGTGGTCTTGACATGCAACTTTTGGCTAGGCTACGAGCCAACATAGATGCTAGATGTTGATAGCAAGGGAATTAGACTACCACAAGATTTTGTGTACTCGAGCAAGGCTCAAGATTCTGCAGGGCACATCCACAAGAATGCGGAAATCTTGGCATGCAGGGTCATGTAACATGCAAGATATTGACATCACAGCAAGTCGAGTTGCATGGTCAATAAGATATGTACAGATTTTTAGTTTATTTGTTAGATTTTTCAAAACCAGGCTACATAACCTATCTTGCAGCAAAGATAAGTGCACTTTAAGCACTCAAGGCACAATTAAGGCTTGTGAGCATTACCAAAAGCATGATATTATTTTTTTTTGAGCACACGATGTCCAACAACCACTCACAGTCAAGCAAGGCTTGAGTGAGAAATGATCCCGTTTAAAATCAAGGCTTCTTTCTATGCCTAGAAAAGGTCAAGGCATGGTATTTCTTGAGAATCTCATGGAGATTGGCCCGGCCTATTGCTAGCCGTGATGAAGGAGGAAGAGGTATTTTGCAAGGCCGACATTAACTACAATTCCAAATAGTTGTCATGCAAGTTTCTAGGTCTTAACTCCTAGGCAAGTTGTTTGTCATTGATGCAATCAGGCAACGATAGGATCCACCCATTCTCGACAAGAGTGATCCGACAAGTTTTCTAAGACATCACGGGAGAAAGGCTCTGTCTACAAATCCTCAGGATCAAGCCATGCAGGTATGAGGTACATCTCTTGAAGGATTTGTTTTTCAATACATTGCACAATTCAACAAGGTCGATCATGTGTGAGTGCTCGACAAGGTCGACTTTCTTTTTCTATGACATTTGTCTGTGAGAAAGAGTATATGTAGCTATGAGCAATGGTAGCATACAAAGAGGGTATACTGAGAAGTATCATGCAAAGACAACACTTTCCACATTTGGAATACGCTAGGATCATACAAACTTGCCAAGGTGTTTGTAGGTTATTATGTTCGAAGAAATAATTTATGGTACATCTGATAACTCACTCGAGCGGTAGATATGGCTATGAGCCATACATTAGGAAGAGGATGGGGTATAGGAGAGGCTCTCTTTTTTCCATGAGCTTATGGAAGTGATTAAAATTTTGAGGAATAGGTATATGCCATGTGTGCAAGAATGGTGGGTGTGTAAGAGATGTGTAAGAGTGGGCAAACGATGCACTTTTCCCCCCAAAAAAGAGATGGAAAGTTTTATGATTGTTGGCCTTCCACAACTCCCACATATGATCTCCCATTTGAGTGGAGATCATAGATCTATACACGTCAAGATCTTTCCATAGATATGCTACATGATATGGTTTTACCCCCTAGATTTTAAATTCCATTTTGAGGGGAAACTTTGATTTCAAATAAACTAGTGATTTTGCATGTTCGAATTCAAAAGATGTCCTTTGGTTACTTTCTTAATACACAAGGTTTGACTTCCTTAAACTGCCAAATAAAGAGGCCCTCCTAGACCCCATTCTCTTCCTAATGTTAGAGCGATTTTTTTACTTATACATTACTAGACACCTACCTACAAGCAGGCGACAAGGTTAGTAGCTTCCACGTTATGCTTGTTTCTTCTATAATTTAGCCTTTTATTTGAAACATATTTCTCAACCATGAAAAGCAAAGTTCTTTGTCAGTTGTCATATGAAGCAAGGCTTCTCTTATGTTCCAAAGTATTATCTATTGATTTCATATCAACGATAATGGCACACATTTTTTCAACTACGTGGATATAAGCTCATAATCTATGCAACACGCACTGTGATGTATCCATGCCATAGTAAATGTGCTTGGCACGTATACCAAAGGCTCACATGGTTGAGACTCTCATTGAATCCAAGGTCTTATTATTCTCTATTTTGATATATATGCATGGTGTACTGGTACAATGGATGTACGACATCCCATCATTGTATACACTTTCGCTACAGCACTAGCTACTCTGTCAAGGATGAGATCAATTATTGATATCTTAAAATAATTTTTTATTTGTGTTTATTCATAGGAAAAGTGCCATATTACGTCACCCTAATACAGTCACAATCACATACAAGGTAAGTGGGTCAAGATGTGACTTATGATACCTCTCTCTAAGAGAGAGTTGTACAAGCACATTGTTGTACGCTTATAGGATAAGCTATCACACAGTCATTGTCTGCACAGAGGCATATGCATGGGGGAATACAATACAGTAGATTAAGGAATTTTCCTTAGCATAGCATTCTTTGTTTCTCTCTCCTCCGGAATTCTCTACAGGAAAGGTGAAATTAGTCATGATTTTACTAAAAGATTTTTATATCGATATGGTAACAGAAAAAGCTAAGAGCCATCTGTTTGTGAAGGGCTAAGAGCTACCTATTTTGGAATGTCTAAGAGCTATTTGTTTGTAATCTATCGGTGATTTCTTTCAAGATCGAACAGTTGTATCCAATTGAGTACCCATCGATTCTAATGGACAAGCAAGAGTCTTGCCATTAGTAATTTTTTGGCCATTACCTTAGCACTACATACTTTAAGTGTGAAGATCAAGTCAATGAGGTTTTGAAAGTCTCAAACTCATAGCTGATTATCTCTACCAAGGTATATAGATGAAGCCAGCAATTCAAACAGCACGGCTATTCACAAAACACCCAAGATTATGGATTTTTGGGTTTAGAAAAGATCCAGTTGTGAATACGATTCCAACTCGAGTGGATATCCTATTTTATCTGTAGCACTAAGAGTATTTGTACCAATACAATTTTGGGGCAAGACCCAGATTGTGATTACTAAATCACTTATTGAGTGTTGATGATCAACTATTGGAACCTTCACACTTGCACTTTCAAGTAGATAAGTCCATAAGCTGCTAAGGGTAGTGGACGATTTCAAGTTCAAAGTTGATTTCAATTACGATTGCTGCTAGTTGAGAAGATTCTTTGCAAATTCTAACCAAGGAGTTTGACAATGTAGGTTTTAACCAAGGGGTTTTGATTGCAAAGGCAACACCCAGGGTTGCAAGTGCAATACTACTTGAATTTCATCGATTTTCAATTAGTGTTCCTCAGCCTTTGTAGGCGGGAAATTTGGGCAGGTGCTTTTGACTATAGGTAAGTGAACACTGATTGTTTTTTATTCTTTTTTTAATATGTTTTTGTTTACTTTTCCAAGTTGGAAGCATTAACTTCTATTTTTTCATCCATTTTTCTCTTTAAGAGACATGACAAGGTCATGTAGGAGCAAAGTATTTTGGACCATAGTGTCAAACATACATTTCTACATTATGCAGTGATGGACCTACATGTAGGGTTTTCTTTGGCACATGTTGTCACATGGGATACAACACGGTCTAGGAACTCAAGGAGTTTGGTTTAGCATATGTGGAGTAAGGATAACGAGGGTCCCTCTCACTCATGTCACGGAGTGTTTGCAAATACCTCCACACACAAGTACATCTCGTACCTGAAGGATGTTCTTTTTGTAGACATCTTTAGTTGAGACATATTCCACATGTGGAGAATATGAGTCTCTAGGATTCACACTGGCACCTTCTATTTCAATTATCTATCACGATGAAGTCCCTTGCTACTCCTGGTCGAATTCGTTTTATAGACCATTTTCAACACATCATATCAGGAACAATTTCAATGGCCAAAAATTGTTGGATACTCCAGAACGACTTGTTAAGGTTACAAGTGCTGTTAAGAAACATTAACGGATGGTTGTTTATGCATATAGCAAGGCTATGATTTGTTAACAACAAAGTTTCATTGTTTGTACCTAGAAGTGATTAATGTTTCACCTTCTATTATGGATGTTTCAACAAGTCTTGCAAATGATTGCAATAGAAATTATTTAGTTTCTTTTTAGAACTATTTACACTCCTCTTTAATGTGTGCTAGGAGCATCACATTTGCCATAAGTATTGGCCAGTATGATCATGGCTATGCAGGTTCACATCTGCTTTTTCTAAATGCATGCACACTAGGTGTTATGGACCCTAGTGTCTGGCAAAGGCTGATTTGAAGCAACATCCATATTCATCACATAAGCTGCTTATGAAGCATTTTTCACTCTATGTGCACTATCTCTATGAGATTACTTTTGGATCTACCTATCACCAATAGAGGTCATAGCTCAGTTTGGGTGCTTGTGGATCTTTCAAATTAACCAAGATGGTTAATGAAATTTGTTCATTCCTCATCAATGTTGTACGACATTGTGATCCTTGTTTTTATCAGTTATTTTGGGTGGCGATTGTCTGTAAACCATGGGAAAACACACCTTAGTATTGTCAGTTATCCAAGGAGGATAGGAAGATTAGAAGTGTAATCTTGTGCTAAAATATATGTGAAGAGCATACATTAGCACCAAGCAATCCAATTATCTAGCATGTATTGCTCTAGTTGGAGTCTGCTTATCATAAGAAAAACCATGTTTGTGACCGGGTTTGGTCCCTCTTCATGATCAAGTTAAGTTCTCAACCTTGAACACTTGTTATGGTGGGGTTGTTAATGAGTTATACCTTGCTAATGAGATACGTCAACAAGTTACTTTCATGGAAAGTGAAACGAGGTACTCTTTTTTGTACATCTTAGTTTTGACGACTCATTTAGCATGCTCATGTGGGCTCTAAATGGAGATTACACACTATGTTGTCTATGGGCTGGTTATACAAGACGGTTGCAAAAGGACAATAATGTGGAAGATCAAGATTCTCTTCTTGATTTCATTGAACCTCCTACTAAACCATGTTCCGGTCAAATGAATAGCTAAATCCATGTAGGATGCAACGGTGGAAAACATTAGTGTTCTTAAAAAGATACAACCACTTTTGTTTTCAAGGACAAAAACGCTATTACAATGGGGGAGTGATGTAATGCCAAGGGCAAGCCCAAGGGAGGTCAAGGACGAGGGGCCAAGTGCCGGCTACCATTGGAGAAGGAATCCTATGCCAAGAGGGCTATGAAGGGAGGATGGGTGGAGGATCTAGGATGGCATTTCCAAGGTTTCTCACATGTCTCATCCGTCCAGGGTGTCAAATCACCAATTTTTTTCTTTGGGCACGCCAAGCACGCAACGGCCAAAAGTTGGTGATTGTGGTGCCCTAGACCCTTGAGACGGATTGCGATGCCCATGAAAATTTCTAGGGGTGGATATTAGAGGGCTCTTTCCACCCCCAAAAAAGTTTCATGGACATTGGCTTACGACTCATCGGTCCACGTGGCACAATCACTATTTTTTTGGCTTTGGGCCCTTGGAGGGGCCCAATCACCAAAATTTGGTGATTGTGCCACCTTGGACCAACGCAACGGCAAGGGATGGCCATGAAACTCTACAAAGGTAGAGGAAGCACACTAATCCCCACCCCTACAATGTTTCATGGCCATCCGTTTCCGTCTTGTCGGTCCAAGGTTGCACAATCACCAATTTTTTGGCTTTGGGATCTCCAAGGGCCCAACATCCAAAATTTGGAGATTGTGTCCCTTTAAACCGTTGAGATGGATTGTGATGCCCATGACACTTTTTAAACGTGGATATTATAGTGCTTTTACTACCCCTGAAAAGTTTCATCACCCTCCGTTGTTGTCTCGTCACTCCACGATGGCCCAATCACCAAGTTTTTTGCTTTAGGCTCGCTAAGGACCCAACGGCCAGAAGTTGGCGATTGCGTCACCCTAGACCCTTGAGACACATTGCGATGTCCATGAAACATTGCAAGGGTGGGAATTGGTGTGCTTATCTTGTCCCCTAAAATTTATATGGACATCTGCTCCCGTCTCATTTGTCTAGGGTAGAACAATCACCAACTTTTTTACTCCACGGTCCCAATCACCAAAATTTTGCGATTGTGCCATCCTAGACCGAGGAGACGGAAACAAATGGCCATGAAAATTTGTAGGGGAAAAATAAGCATACTAATTTCCACCCTTGCTAAGTTTCATGGACATCTATTGTTGTCATGTCATTCCAAGGTGACACAATTGCCAATTTTTTGGCTTTGGGCTCGCCGAGGGCCCAACGGCAAAAAGTTGGCGATTGTGCCTCCCTAGACCGTCAAGATGGATTGTGATGCCCATGAAACTTTGTAGGGGTGGTATTAGTGTGATTTCTCTTTCCTCACAAAGTTTCATGGACATCCGCTCCCATCTCATCGGTGCAGGGTGTCTTTGGGCCCTTGGAAGGGTTGAATCGCCAAAATTTAGCGATTGTGCCACCCTAGACCGACGAGAAAAAAATGGATGGCTTGTTGCGGGGGGTGCACACAAATACCCTCCCTTGTAAAGTTCCATGGCCATCCGTTGTTGTCTCATTGATCTAGGGTGGCAGAATCCCCAATTTTTTTCCTTTGGACTTGCCAAGGGCCCAACGACCAAAAGTTGGGGATTGTGCTACCCTAGTCCATGTTGGGGTAAATCCCCATGTGGTCGGTTAGGCCAAGTTCCCACCCACTATACTTATTCATTATGTACATAATAGAATAAAGGAGCTCACATGTAGAGAGTGAGTTTTAGCCCCTGCAAACACAAGGTCTCCTCTTCTCCTCTCTTCTCCATCGATGCACACACTCGCACACCCTCTTGCTGACGCACTTCAATAGGTATCAAAGCTCAAGGATTGGGAGCACCATTGGAGCTCGGCGGGGAAGCAGGCAGAGAAGCAACAAAAAACTGCAACACATTTTTACAGATCTGTTTTGGCCTACGAAAACATCTTCATTGAAGCCAGTTCCTGAGATTCCTAACCAATTTCCGTCCTCTTCAACTTTGGAGAAGAAAGTTTTCTCAAAATCTCTACCAATTTTGAGATATGTCACTCACATTGTCTGCGCGTCTAGGGTACACAGCTGTAGATTTTTACAGATTTATTTTGACATGTACAAATAGCCTATTTTAGGTTTATTCCTGTGAACACTGACCGCTTTCCTGTGATCTACAATTTTGCAGAAGCAAGTTTCTGCAAATTTGGAACGATTTGGGAGATATGGTCTAACTGGCTGCAAGGTATTCGGAAAGTTGAAGATTATGTATGCACATTGTAGTGGTTTGCTACATTCGGAGAGGTCGGATTGAGCTTTGTCATTCTCTTGTTTTGCGCATTGATGTTTTGCTCTCAGTGATAGAGTGTGGGTTGAGACTTTCAACAAATTTATGCGCATACATTGAAAAACATTTGTGGATGTATGCATCTTGTGCACTCTCAGGATTTGAGAGTGGATTCATCACAGGTTATGTGCATTGACTTATGCGATTAAGGCAATTTCAAGAGTGTGGTGCATGGATTCGTAGAGAGTTTTGCAAGCATTTTTAGCATGATTGTGAGCTAAATTTTTAGCTGATTTGGATGCTCATTTTGCTACACATTTGGTACATGCTTGTTGCTTGTTTATATTTCCATGTGGATGCACATGATGTGCGCTTTTCAGTGGATGGTATTCTGTACCTTGCAATGGCATATGTGGACTGATTTTTCAGTTTTTTTGAGCATCAACTTATTTAAGTTGGTTTACATCCAAGTTAAGAGTGCGGTTGATGAGCTTTGTGTTTCGGATTATAGGATTGTTTTCCAAGTTTAGGGAGTTAAAACTTTGGGGCAGCTCATGTATGCTTGAGTGTGGATTTTGTGCATGAAGTGGACAAGTCGAAGGGGCAAAGTCAAAGGGCCGTTCCAAGGCCAGTCAAAGGTGGCTATCAAAGGGTTAGTCCGAGCACATGAAGGAGCAAATCCCAAGGTGAGGAGAAAGGTCTAAGAAAAGGTAAAGGGGGGGGGGGGGGGGAAATTGAGAGTAAAAACATAATAAACCAAATGTGCAAGGGGCACTAGAGACACCCCTCTTCAAGGGAGCTGCTAGAGAGAAGATACAAGGAAACTACCCCTTCCAAAGCTGCCAAATTGGGATACCAAATGGACCAATCAATGATCGGATTCCAAAATTGAAGAGGACATCCCTATAAAAGTCAAAATTGTATCATTTTTCATGCTTTTTTCCATGAGGCTTTTGCTTGAGAGGTTTTTTGGGGGCCTGCAGAGAGCCATAGAGAGTGAGTGTGTGAGTCTTGGGTGCGTTTTTTGTGCATAGGTGTGTGCCTGCAAAGCCCCAAGTGTGCATTTTTCTTGCCCTGTGACCACGTGGGTGTGCCATTTGATGTAAATGAGTTGTACATGGTGTTTTGAGCAGTGGTAAAGCTTCCATGTTGTTTCTCTCGCATCGTTTCCCTCCTACCCCCTTCTCTACTTCTTCTTCTTGTGTGTGTAGTGCCGGTGCGGATGTTTGTGCACCTCCGCCCCCTTTTGGTGTGAGCAATGGAAGTGAGAGAGGTTTTCATGTGACAATGACGTGTGGTTAGAAACGAATCATGAATTCCATGGGTGGCTGAGTTCGTACTTGTTAATGTGTCGGTGTGTGTGCAGGTAGTGGCCTGCTAGCATGTGTCAAGAGTTTCAAAGGTGAACTCTAGTGGATTGGGGTAAGGTGTATACCTTGGGCTATAGAGAGGCAGTATGTTGGGTGTGTTCTCCCATTCCCCCTCGTCATCTTTTGGTGCCCCCATTGAGGAGCGTCTGATGCTCCTACTTAAAGTTGAATCATTGATTTTGGTGATGCCAAAGGTACGGCCTCTGAAGAGGAGGTGCTGCTAGAGAAGATGTGGTCCGGATTTCCCCTTTTCACTAGGGTCAAAGATGCAGAAACCTAGCTCCAGGACTATGGATTGTTTGTGATGGAAAGTTGTTTATCGAGAGAAGGTGCAGTGCAGGTGTTTCCACTCCTGTTCATGGTAAAGCGATTCTATGGTTTCATGGCCTCTATAAAGAATAAAAGAGTGATTGTGAAGCCCAGGAAGTGGATTTTTGAAGCAACTTCATTGTGCATGCGCAGCTGGACAAAGTGAAGCGAAAGCTCAACAATTTGAAGCACTGCTTGGAAGGTAATTTTCAAGAGTTCATATAGGTTTGGGTATGTAGTTGGCTATGTGCTTTGATATGACACTATGCAAAGGTGTTACAGTTGGATGGAAGAGACCAGTGCAAGGTGTTTGACCTAGGTGGTGACCATGCGGTAAAGCAAGGGGTTGGGCAACCCGCATGAGCAAAAAGTGGTGGGTATTAGGTGCCATTTTTTTTACATATAGTAGATGTTTTGTGGTGTACATAGTGTCTATTTTGGTGATGCAATTTTTTTAGTGCAATAAGCATGTGTGTGGTTGAACATAAATGTTCAACTAGGGGGTGGGTAATGATGGTGTATCAGCCAAAGTTGGTCAGTGCAAGGAAGTGTTCCATTCAAAGAAAAGGGTGCTAGCAGGTGCATGACAAAGTGTAGAAGCCAATGTGGAAGACCTGGGCAAGCAAGTGCTAGTGGAAGTGTATACTTGATGCGGATTTTCAGGCCAAAAGGCCCCAAAATGGGCCAGTTGGGATGGCAGGTAAAGGTGCCCAAAGTACTGAGTTAGTGGTTTAGAATGTGGTCTTTGAGATAATGTGCAAGCTGGTCCAGAGATGTGCAAGTTATTAATGTTTAAAGTTAGAAGGCGTTGCAGATCCTCGACGGACAGGGAAATTGGAGACATATTGCTAGAGAAATTTTGGAGTAACAGACACATAGTGCTTGCATTATGGAGCATGCTTGTTTTTTCGGATCATGGTTCAGAGCTCTGGATTGCATGATATGGTCAGTTGAGGATTTTTCAGGGGCCGGGTCTATCCCCACCTAGAAACATGGGAGTTTGTGCCATCTGGTGTTTTTGGGCAATTTCCAAAGTTCGAGAAGATAGGGTACAATACATGAAGCACACAAGAATTGACGACTCGTATCTATGGGTGTCTATAGGTGCATGGCATGATGCTAAAGTAGGTGTGAAGGCCCTAGGTAGGCAGGTGATTGCGGAGATGTATGTCTAAGGTGGATTTTCAAGCTAGAAAGGCTCTGAAATGAGCCAATCAAGTTGGTAGGGTGAGGTGTTCAAAGTGTGGAAATTGTGCCTAGGAATTTGGTGTTTGCGATGCTGTATAATCCAGTCCAAATGGCTCCTCAAACAGAGCTATAGGGTGAAATGCATATACCATATGTAAGGGGGGATTTTATATTGCAAGATTACGTTTTTTATCTTTTATAATTGAAACTTTATTTTTGAGCTTTTTAATGCTTGTATTACACTAGCAGTAACTTAAAATATCATTGTGGCATGAAAAAACTCTACACTAGATTGTGCATTCCTTCAATTGCCAAACAATCAAATGTGTTAGGCATGCGTGTCTATGCTTGAGGGAATGTAAGCTTAAGTACTCTCTTATTAGACTAAAATGTAACTTATCCAGATGTAAAGAATACCAAACAACACACATAGTGTCAAAGTAACCTATCAAGTCAACTCACGTAGGCCCAAAACCAAACTAGATTCCAAGCGATAGTGTGACATGCATATCATACTACATAGTAAACCTCCAATCACATAATCTAGTCACACAATTACCAAAATTCCATGTCACCACCATGTACATGAAACATACAAATTAAAACATCAAAATGCAATTTCTAGAGAGAGTAACCTACTAGATCAACTCAAGGAATCTCAAAATAAAACAACATTCCAAGTGCTAGTGTGACATGCATCTCATACTATCATAATAAACCTCCACACATTATCTTGTCACACGCACTACAAGAGGCTATTCATATTAGCGACGCTCACACAGCGACGCTCACATAGCGACGCTCAAAAAAAAAAATTCCCGGCGTTGCTATGAGCGTCGCAAATTTACAAGTAAATTTGTGACGCTTATAGCGACGTCGGCTGGGCTAAAAAAAAACAGAGAGCGCCCAAAAACTCAGATCTCAGATCTGAGTTTTTCGGCGCCCTCAAGCAAGGAGCAGGTAATGCTCTCCCTCTCTCTCTCTCTCTCTCTCTCTCTTTCTTCTCCACACACACACACACACACACACACACACACACACACACACGCACGAGGAGAGGAAGGAGAGCTAGGTATGCTCCTTCCCTCTCCTCACTCTCATGTTCCCTTCCCCTCTTTCTCTCTCCCTCTCTCTCTCTCTCTCTCACACACACACACATAGTGTTTTTGTGAGAGAGAGAGAGAGAGAGAGAGAGAGAGAAAGAGTACAAATATAAACAAAAACGCACACACATACATAAACAAAGAATGCACACACACATTGAGAGAGGAAAAGAGAGAGAGAGCATGCATAAACAAAAAACGCACACATTGAGAGAGGAAAAGAGAGAGAGAACATGCATAAACAAAAAACGCACACATTGAGAGAGGAAAAGAGAGAGAAAACATGCATAAACAAAAAAATGCACACACATTGAGAGAGAAAGAGAGAGAAACTAATTTAACGTCGTAGGAAACTAATTAAAATTAAAAAACCTAAAGATCTAGCCGACGAGGAGTTGAACTCAAGACCTATTATTCAAGAGGGAAATGGCATAACCAATCTATCATACTTGGCATGGGTGATAGAAAGGTTATACCATTTATCTCTTTTTATTGGCACACACATCCACACACACACACACACACACAAGAAGAAGAGAGTTATAACGTCGTAGGAAACTATCCTAAAAGACGTTAAAGATTAGGTTAGATGTAGACTTACGTTAAATTAGATTTAGGTTTATTTAAGTTAAATAAGATTAGATTTAGGTTTATTTTTAGTTAGATTTACGTTTATTTACACTAGATTTAGATTTACGTTATATTAGATTAGATTTAGGTCTCCATAGACTGCGATGCCTGCATGAAGCGGGTGAAGAAAGCCCTCAATGGAATATAGGGTATTGCTGCCTTCACTCATGGTGGGCTCCGTCGATCCAAAAGTACTGGTGAAATGTCTTCAGAAGATAGGGAAGAAGGTGGATCTTCAGGGCGGCAAGAGTCACTACATCCCCGACAATGACCATATAGACAACCTCTAGTCATTCAACAGCAACTTCAAAGTTAGTAACAAGAGCAAGAACGGTCCAAAGAGCCAATTGTTGTCGTCAGTTGTGGATAGAGATGAGGCAGCGTCATCGCCGGAAGTTAACTCTCACATCTTTAGTGATGAGAATGCCAACTCTTGCCGAGTTATGTGAAAAATAAGTTTTAAGGTTCTTATAATCCCTGTTAGTTTAGTTCTTTGTTTTTAATATAACATAATTTACGTTAGATTTAGATTTATGTTATATTAGATTAGACTTAGGTTTATTTAGGTTTACCCCCACACACACACACAAGAAGAAGAGAGTTTTAACATCGTAGGAAACTATCCCAAAAGACGTCAAAGATTAGGTTAGATGTAGACTTACGTTAAATTAGATTTAGGTTTATTTTTACTTAGATTTACGTTTATTTAGATTTACGCTTATTTACGTTAGATCGAGTCCATGCAAGAATTACTTACGGTTTAGGGTTTAGAGTTAGACGAACAGTGAAAAGATCTACTGTGAAAAGATGTTAAGATGCTGTGAAGTGCTCCAGCTAGAGAAGAGGCAAAGGGGTTTTGTCCACTACATGCAGTATCATGTAGACGTGGGTCTGTATATTTCTTGTACCCACAAATATAGGTATTTACCAATAAAGACGAGATTATAACCCGGTGGTTCTGATCTCCGTGCACCTCTAGACCGAGGTGTGCGAGGATTGGACATGACTAGAGAATGTGAGGTAGAGAGAGAGAGAGAGAGAGAGAGAGAGAGAGAGAGATAAGATGAAGAATGCCAATAGAATATTAAATTTGTTGTCCAGGTTATAAGATTTTTATCCTCATTATGAGTAGTGACGAGGATGTGGGACCGTCCAACCGAAACACCTATCTCTCAACGAGGGTCTTATGTCCTTGTAATCAATGCAAGCATGCTGTGCAACGGACAAGACGTGTTTCTTTGCAGCACGTTCGTGAATTTGGCGAGTTCGATCCATCTATTATAGATCGAGTTGTTGCCAATTATAACTCGTCGGACTCTGACGCTGGCCAACAAGCAGCAATCTTGCAACCCAATAGACGTGTTCGCAGGCGCTTTGGTCAAGTAGCATATGTGAGGCCACAAAATGTAGCCTCTGATAGCTCGGGGGATGATCATGCAGAGCGCATTCCCAATGAGGCAATGTTTGAGCCCGAGATTGATGAAATGATCGAGACGATCATGGATTCAGAAAGGCTTATCTATGATGATATGAAAAGTGAAGCCAATACGCCATTGTATAATGGAGCACGTACGTCTAGATTGAAAGCACTCCTGGTTCTTCTCAACATGCAGGCAAAGTTTGGATGGAGTGACACTAGCGTCACAGCGCTTTTCAGGTGATCTATTACAATTAGTTTACTTTAATAAAACTCTAAATGTATAATGATCTGATAGATTTTCACACGACTGTATCGTATTTTTATGTTGTGTAGATTGCTGAAAGAGCACATTCTACCAGCTGACAATGTGATGCCAGATTCCCGAGATGAAGCAAGAAAGATTTTACGAAACTTGGGGATGGATTACAATTCTATCCACGCTTGTCCTAATGACTGCATTCTTTTCAGAGGGGAATACATAGACATGGAGAAGTGTCCGAAATGTGATTCCGAAAGATATCGAGTAGATCTCCACGGGACAAAAATTCCACAAAAGGTTTTGCGACATTTTCCTCTGCTTCCTTGCATCAAGCATTTCTTCGAATGTAAGTCCATGGCCGCCCTAGCATCATGGCATGAGGAGAATAAATCTTTGGATGGTGTGCTACGAATTCCTGCAGATTGCGCAGCCTGGAAACATATAGATGGAACATGGTTGGATTTTGCCAGGGAAGCTCGAAATTTGCGCTTAGGCCTGGCTATGGATGGCGTAAATCCATTTGGTCAAAGATCAACATCTTACAGTGTATGGCCCGTTGTCATCGTCAACTACAACATTCCCCGGTGGTTGACTATGAAGAAGGGGCACCTATGGCTAAGCTTGATTGTGCCAGGGCGATATAAAGTGGAGAATATGGATGTGTATCTTCGTCCACTATTGGAAGAGCTACAACAATTGTGGATTGGCATAGAGGTGGTGGATATGAGCCGACACACAGGACGACGGAATGCTTTGATCAGAGGCATTCTAATGTGGACCATGCATGACTATCCCGGGCTAGCAGAATGCTCAGGTGATCTATTGACACTCCTCACTCAGACACTGTAAATCTTGTTTTTTCGCATAGTTGATCTATTATCATGTGTATACATGCAGGGCTTCAAACAAGCGGATACAGAGCATGTGTCACATGTGGACCTAGACTGAATGCACGTAGGGCGCCCTCACTGAAGAAGCAAATCTAAGAAGGTCATCAAGCGTATCTTCCAGAGAATCATGTGTTACGCGCTGGCTTTTTGGGAAGAGAGCCACCAAGGATGTCTGCACAAGCATGGTTAGAGCAGAAGGAGATGTGCGATGACGGATTGCCTCCAGGGATGAAGAGACTATCTCTATGGTACGAGTTACCATAATGGCCCCGACTCATGATCAATCACTTTCTCGATCCAATGCACATATTCAAGAATGTGGGTAATCTACTATGGGACCATCTGACCGGCAAGAAAGATACTTTGGGAGCCAGAGTTGACCTTAGAAATGTGGATCGTATGGAGCAATATTGGCTGCAAACAGCGTCTGATGGATTGATAAAACTCCCTAAAGCACCATGGATTTTCACAGGAGCCCAAGAACGCAAAGTAAAAGAGACCATTCGATCTTTGCGGACCCCCACTGGCGTAATGCACTCGCTCCGAACGTGTTTTACTAAAGAAGGAAATCTTACCGGTTTGAAGTCACATGATTGGCATAAAATGTGTCAGGTACATTCATAGTGGACTTTAATATCATTGCTGCACATACTTTACAGTTTATTTTACCGTTTGCCATTGAGGGATGTTTGTCTCTCGACATCCGTAACACAATCTACAAACTTGCAAAGCTGGTGCAATGGATCTCACAAAAGGAGATCAACGTAGACTCCATACCATTCGCCAAACTAAATGCTACGGAGCTTGTGTGCATGTTTGAGAAACATTTTCCTACTACCATGCTAACCATTCAGGTGCATCTTCTTGTTCACATAGTTGATGAGGTGGAAATAGCTGGCACAGTTCATTCCAGATGGATGTTCTTCTTAGAACGTTTCATGAAAACACTTAAGGGATATGTGCGTCAAAAGGCACGTCCGGAGGGTAGCATGGCAGAAGGTTGGTTGGTATCAGAGTCCCTAGTGTACATTGGAGAGTGGCTAGACGGATTTGATAAAGCCCGGGACATGCTATGGCGAACCATAGATGATGAGCGCATATTTGGGATTGTCATGTGCAATCTCGGTGTTGAGAAGAAGATGACGGAAGATCTAGAGGCTAAAATCAACCGATTTTGCATGCTTCACAATCCAATGATGCAAAAGTGGATTTCACAATACGAGGATGCAAAGCAAGAGCGACAAAGGGCACGAATCGAGTGGAGACGGGGAAGACGACCACCGATGCACTATCCGACGGGTCTGGAGAGCCTACCAACATTCATGAGCTTAAGATGGTTGCACAACCAATTGAAAAGCGCACAACAATGCGGTGACGAAGTGACTGAGGAAGAGTGGGAGTACTCTCGGGGTTGCGCGACCAAGGTAAGTTTGCAATGTACGACTAGCTAGTGACTTTATTTCTAAACGTTTGAACGGCCACTCATAATCTTTGTTCGTTGTAGTATATGTCATACACAGCAGCATGGTGTAAAGGTCGACATTTTAGGGTGGAACGGATCGACAAAAAGCGTTTTACTCAAGATTGTGGAATCATGGCAAAATTTGAACAGTCTAGTCGACGACGTTCCTCTGATGCAGATCCTGTGGTGGCGGAACTCACTTACTTCGGCACGCTACAAGAGATTTTGAGGATCGATTACAGAGGATTTTTTGTCGACTTGTTCGACGTGCAATGGTTCAAGATAATCATGGAGGGTCGCAACGCTACTGTGCGTAGAGGAGAGTCTGGTTTTCTTGAGGTGGATTCTACTAAGAAATGGACTGACTTTAGAGACACTTTCGTACTACCCGAGCATTGTGAACAAGTAAGTATGTAAATAGTTAACATCCCCCTTTTACAAGTTATGTGCTTGAAAGCTCTCATGTAAGTTATGTGGCTCTGGCAGGTAATATTTCATCCTACAAAGTCTACATCAAACTGGTGGTACGTCATAGAGGTAGCCCCTCGTAGTGCAAGGACGTATGAAGGCTACCATGTGCCAATCACAACGGCATCAATGCAGGAGATCAGAGAAGATGCTCAATCAGAAGCCGCTACGGTGGTGCCAGACGAGCATCAAGATGCTACTACTCTATATGGGGTGCATGCAGAGGAGCTACAAAATGAAACAGAGGATATGTGTTTAAACGGAGAGCTCTATATAGATATAGGAAGTTATGCTGAGTTATGCAAGGATGAGAGAGAGATCTCTTAAAGCCACAAATATTGTATTTGAACAATTTTGCTTCGTGTTGTAAAAGCTCTGGCTCTCTAAGTACCTTCCATGGTGTATAACGCTCTTTTCTACTCGCGCTCACATCTTTTGATTGAAAATTCTGAGTTTTCGACTTGCCTCTTCTATCACTCAATTCATTGCATCATTGTATTTATATGCGTCATGACGTCATTGTATTTAATGGTCTTTGCGTCATTGTCTACTCTATTCATTCAATATTAAGTTTAAATATTCGTGTGTTTAATGCAGGTATGGATGATGAGGAGTTTCTTTCTTCTTTGTCACTGCAGCAGAGACAGTGGTACGTGGAGCGTCATCGCTCTGGCGCATCATCGCGCGTTCCTACTCCATCCGCATCTCCCTCTCTCCCGCTCAGAAGCTTCGGTGTCGACGAGACGATCTTCACACTCGTCTAGACACGGGCGCTCTAGTGGTGGCGGTTGTTGTGGGGATTCCGCCGCCGATGCCTCCACACCGCCTCGTGTTCGACGAGGCTCTTTACCCTCCCCTTCTTTGCCCGCCCCCACACCAGCCACAGCATCGCCATCTACGCCAGGTTTTGCGCGGCTGACTGTTCCTAGCAGCTACACACCTCTACCTACTCCGCCAGGAGCCACCCCATTCGACACTCCTCGCTTCGGGGCCCAGACGCCGGTGGAGACACCTGACGTCCGTACCCCCATCGACACGCCGCTAGAGACCCCTGTCGGGACACCCAGGTTCATGCGTCACCAGCCAGAGGGCTTGCCTTACTCCGTCGACTTCAGCGACGGCATCATCATGGATGATGACGGCAAGAAGGTGATCTCGCGCATGCGTGGTCTTTGCTCTCAGCTATTTAGACACTACATACTAAACAAATGGATTGAAGTACCAAGTGATTTAAAAGCCAGAGTCATCAGCATACTTCATGATGAGTTTCCCGTTCCAACACGGGATCAGCGCTTCAATGAAGACCTGATGAAGATTCGAATGCGCGAATACTACAAACACAAGCGTTCCGAAGTGCAAAAAGCAATCAAGCATGGGTGGAACAGGCCAGATTGGCTGGCCAAAGAAGATTGGAAGAATGCGAAGAAAGCAGCGCACGAGAATCCCGACAAGTGGAAGCAACAAAAGGATGCAGCCAGAGCGCGAGTAGAGGCAGGGAGCTCGCACCACTTGGGGAGCGGTGGATGGACATCATTTGAGGCCGATTTTGTAAGTGTTTTCGCATTGCTCTTTATCTTCGATAGTTTAGGGTTTATGAGTTTTTAAATTCTAACATAATGAAATCTTTGTATGTTTTGACAGTGGTCGATGACAGGACGTGATCCCACACCGTACGAGCGCGAGTACGCAGGCAGGAAGGGCTTAAACGCCCTGATGGACATTCTCAGTTCTCACGGCGGCATGGTTAGTATTAGGGTTTACTCTTTTCTATTTTTTGTATTGTTTTATAAATGTCGTTATATGTTTATACTTACTGAAAGCTGTCTTATTGTCTTTTTTTGCAGAATCCGACAGATACGCCACTTGGACGCGATGAGACGTCTGACTAGACGACGTCAGTTTAGCCGTAGCTAGATAGCATTAGTTTAGGGTTTCTCATAGCTTATGTATCATGAGACGGATTTTATACGTCTTTTTGAACCATGTATATTATTACATTTGTCACCGCAGTTCATTTTGCCAATCAATTCTTTATACCTATGATGTTGTACAATTGTCATTATTACATTTGCCAATCAATTCATTTTGCCTATGATGTGTACAATTGTCAATTTTACGCTTGTCAATTTTGCAAACAATGCGTCTTGTGGGTGACTATTTTGGGTCTATTATCTACCCTTGCACTTTTTTAAAAAATAGAATCAAGTACAATATGGTTGATGGGTGGCAGGGAATTCAATGCCTTGTCACCAAAAAGAAATTCTCTCGGGCGTCGCTATAACCGTCGCTATTTATGGCTCTGTAGCGTCGCTATAGACTTCTGTGTAAACGTCGCTATGACCGTCGCTATGAGCGTCTCTATATAGCGACGCTTATAGCGACGCTATTAGCGACGGTTTTAGCGATGCCGGGGGTTATGTATTTCCGTCGCTAACAGCGTCACAAAAGCACACAACCTCTTGTAGTGACGACCACCAAAATCCCATGTATACATCATATGGTCACCATGTTTATATTGAAGGGTCACCTTTGGTAGTGGACCAATAGCATCCAAACCCCATACAGAAGTCATGAGTGTTGACGTCCTTACTCTCTCGTACCTTTATCTCTTGCTTTGGAATTACACCCATTGGATAGTCCAACCACCAAGGAAAACATTTGCCTCCTAGGTTGTTAATATTCTCTCAAGAAAATATGGAGATTATATGGTATTCTCATTGCACACATTAATCCACTATATAGTGAATATTGGGGTTGCATCCAATTGCTACTCCTCTATGCATTGCACATTCCATCTAGGAAAATTTCTTAGCACCATCCACTTTCCATGCAAATAAAATTAAATAAAATCACACCTGATAACAAAATGAAAGAGGACATCTGATTTTATGAAAAAAAACTAGAGTTCCCTTTGTATGAAGCCACTTTTTCAAAACAAACTAGAGTTTCCTTTGTATGGAGACCACTTTTTCAAAACAAACTATTCATCCCACCTTGGGCTTACAGCTAAGGCTCTTGTTTAGAGCTGTGTGTGTGTGTGTGTGTGTGTGTGTTAGGAAATATGATGTAGCTAAGTAGATAATTGAGTAGATTACTTAATGGAGAGAGATAATTTTCACACACAAAAGATTATATAGTAGAAAGAGAGAGAGAGAGAGAGAGAGAGAGAGAGAGAGATCACACAATGTACGTGGCTTGCCCAATGTGGGCTACATCCACGGGGGAAGCAGCTGTTGAGGGAGAAGGAGAGAGCACGGAAGTAGAACCCCAAAGTGTGTAGAATAAACACATGAGATGATG
Source organism: Adiantum capillus-veneris (assembly GCF_014529385.1). NCBI lineage: Eukaryota > Viridiplantae > Streptophyta > Polypodiopsida > Polypodiales > Pteridaceae > Adiantum > Adiantum capillus-veneris. The sequence continues at coordinate 69,282,106 of NC_140933.1, forward strand.
AATATATAGAGGGGACCTGGGTGCCATATATAGAGAAGCCATATATTGGGGTTCTACTTCTGTGCTCTCTCATTCTCCCTCAACATGGTATCAGAGCAGTACATTTTTGTTTTCAATTTTTCTCCTGATAAAAATCGATTTTGCGAGAGGGATCGGAATCGATGTGGTCTACAACTTTGCAGATAGAAGTTTCTTCAAATTCTGCACCGATTTTGAGTTATCGTTCACGGACTGCGTACATACCTGAAAAGCAGCTTCCGCAATTTGTTTTTGATTTTTCTGCTAATTGGAAACGATTTTGCAGAAACTACTCGCGAAAAGGAATCAGAATCGATGTGGTCTACAACTTTGCAGAAGGAAGGTTCTTCAAATTCTGCACTGATTTTGAGTTATCGTTCACGGACTGCGTACATACCTGAAAAGCAGCTTCCGCGTTTTGTTTTTGATTTTTCTGCTAATTGGAAACGATTTTGCAGAAACTACTCGCGAGAGAGACCGGAATCAATGTGGTCTACAACTTTGTAGAAGGAAGTTTTTTCAAATTCTACACCGATTTTGACTTATCATTCGCGGACTGCGTACATACCTAAAAAGCAACTTCCGCTTTTTGTTTTTAATTTTTCTGCTAATTAGAAACGATTTTGCAGAAACTACCCGAGAGAGAGATCGGAATCGATGCGGTCTACAACTTTGCAGAAGGAAGTGTTTTCAAATTCTGCACCGATTTTGAGTTATCGTTCGCGGATTGCGTACATACCTAAAAAATAATTTTTGTTTTTTGTTTTTTATTTTTCTGCTTATTGAAAACGATTTTGCAGAAACTACCCGCGGGGGAGACTGGAATCAATGTGTTCTACAACTTTGCAAAAGAAAGTGTTTTCAAATTCTGCACCAATTTTGAGTTATCGTTCGCGGACTGCGTACATACCTAAAAAGCAATTTTTGTTTTTTGTTTTTTATTTTTCTGCTTATTGAAAACGATTTTGCAGAAACTACTCGCGAAAGAGACCGGAATCGATGTGTTCTACAACTTTGCAGAAGAAAGTGTTTTCAAATTCTGCACCAATTTTGAGTTATCGTTCGCGGACTGCGTATATACCTAAAAAGCAATTTTCGTTTTTTGTTTTTTATTTTTCTGCTTATTGAAAACGATTTTGCAGAAACTACCCGCGTGAGAGACCGGAATCGATGTGTTCTACAACTTTGCAGAAGAAACTACCCGCGATGAGGATTGGAATCGATGTGGTCTATAACTTTGCAGAAGAAAGTTTCTCTAAATTCTGCACCGATTTTGGGTTATCGTGTCGGACTGCGAATATGTTTGAAAATCAAAATTTTACTTTTTGCTTTTTATTTTTCTCATAATTGAAAACTTCTCAATTATAATTTTCTTCATCAATCATATATTTGTTACTGACGTAACTTTGCTGTAGAAGCCAGTTACACATCGTTCCGATTCAGTCGAGCCGTTGATGATCGTCCAAATTCTATCGAGCTACTGTTGGTACATGATCTTTTGTTATATGATATACTCATTCATTGATTCTTGTATAATTATTCTTTTAGAGATATAGTTTACGTCGTTTTATTGATAATTTCTCATTGATACCATAGTGATTTTGATGGTACCATGATGATGTTTTGTTAATACTTTGGTCATGGTGATTTTCGTTGATACCATGATGATATGTCATTGATACCATGGTTATTCTCGGTGGTGCCATGATGATATTTCGTTGATACCATGGTTATTCTCGGTGATTCCATGATGATATTTCGTGGATTCCATGGTGATTTTTGTTGATACCATGATGATGTTTTGTTGATACCATGGTTATTCTCGGTGATACCATGATGTTGTTTCGTTGATACCATGGTTATTCTTGGTGATTCCATGGTGATGTTTCGTTGATACCATGGTTATTCTCGGTGATACCATGATGTTGTTTCGTTGATACAATGATTATTCTCGGTGATATCATGATGCTTTTCGTTGATACCATGATCATTTATTCATTTTTATTGATATAATGATGATATTTTGTTAATACTTTGATGGTATTCATTGATCACTACATTGATAAATGTTGTTTTATGTAGTATATACACATATCATTTGTATCACGTAATCACACATTTTGTACTTTTACATTTATACTTTATGTACCATATGTTGTCGTGCGTATATATGTCGTCAAAAGAGTGGCGTCGCGAACCATCTCTTATGGCATTGTGAACGTAATTATTTCATTAACGATGCTAATAATTTTCATGACATGTTTTTTTTGGAGTCTATGATCTATGTAGGATTGATCAAAGAATTGATTTTATGAAGACAAACTTGGTGACAATAAAAGATTTATGAAGATATGTTTGGTGATGCCATATTGATGACAACATGAAGACATGTTTGGTGATGCGATATTGATGACAAGCTACACAGCAGATTCACGGAGACACTTTTGATTACAAGCTAATCGATAGCTTTTACACCTCTTTATTGAACCTTTGTATTCATTATTGTATTGATAGGATAGGAGTAATGTAACTCCTCATAAAACATTCATTGTAAAAGGAGTGATGTAGCTCCTCGTAAACATTTGTATATTCAATGATTTTTATAATATAACGGTGGGTGTATATAGAGCTGTGGGTTTTTCCCTTGATCCCCCAAGGATTTTTTCATCCACAGTTAGGGACCCTTATTTGAGCGGGGGTGTTGAGCTTATATGTGAAGCTACTCAATATATGGCTTCTCTATATATGGCACCCAGGTCCCCTCTATATATACATCATCTCATGTGTGTATTCTACACACTTTGGGGTTCTACTTCTGTGCTCTCTCCTTCTCCCTCAACAGCAGCCACTCTATGGCTTTAGTAATTCAAACAAGAAGTAAGTTACAAAGGGATTACACCCTTTTGGAGCTCCCACCTTGCTTCACTCTCACCTCCTCACATCAACTTCACAATGCACCACAATGCTTCACAATCCATTTTTGTGTGTAGAAAAGGCCTCATTTTATAGGCCAAAAGGGCTACCCTCTCTAATGAGAGGCATCCATGTGTAGCCACCCTTGTGTTGACAAGTCCAAATTGGACCCTCCAATCCGCCCATGTGTGGCCGCCCTTGAGAAGACAAGTCCACCTTTGAAATCGGTCACTGGCCACATCGACCATTGACTTTTGACCACCAGCCACCAGCCATTGACTACGGGCCACCGACCAACCGGCCAAATGACCGGCCGTTTTCTACCACTTTTCGGCCATAATATTCTGGCAAAGCCAGTCTCGAGCAAAGCTCGATACTGGCCATTGAAATTTTGGTTTCCGACGAGTGATTTTCTTCACGCATGATGGCTTCTGGGGATGGCTTCTCCTCGTAATGGGAGGCTTACAAATGTTCATTTTTAATACAAAAAATTACAAGGGGTGAATCAAGATCCATACTTAACAATCTCTCTCTCTCTCTCTCTCTCTCTCTCTCTCTCTAAAGTTCATGTGTTAAATGTACAGAACAAGTGGTAGTATTATTTCTCTTCTACCATATTTTTTTGCTCAATATTACATTTGTGCAAGTAGATGTGTGTATTTACACTACTCATAGTCATTCTCACACATTCATTCTACTTTCCACTTTCTCTCTCTTTCCATGAAAAGAACACGTGTCACACAATGAAGAATGAAGGTTGTTGAGTGAATGGGGTAGGTGTGAGACAACCAAAAGCTTTCAAGCTTTATTCTACATTGTATTTTGGGTTATGGTCTAAGTAGAGATCATCAATTTTTGGGGTGGGAATATCCATTGTATCTATCCTAGCAATCAGCTTGCTCTGTGTGAATTTGGTCATCAATGATCATCATCCCTATTTCTACGATCCTATTATCTCTTCCATCCTCATCTTGTCTATCATGGTCTCTTTTTCTTTCATACTTCTTCCCATTTTGGTCTTGTCTACCATGATCTCCATTATCATCTCTTCTATGACTTTTGCCATCACATTCACTTTTGATATCATGTCCTCCATCACGACTACTTCTATGGTGGTCCTCTTCTTTCAACTTAGCCTCTTGCTAAAGCTCCTTTTTCACATCTCTAATTTTCCCACTACCATCAAGGACATAAAGCTGAGGCCATCCACTACATGAAGACCTTTTGGTGCACTGAGTATCCAACTAGGTAAAAAAGGAGAGGATCTTTGTGCTCACGTGTCTCTTGCCCCAAGAATATTTTTGAACCTATAGTTCCATATTAGTAGGCCATCAGTGAAGATAAGAGCTAATCAATATGCCAACCAAGTAAAAAAAGAGGGAGTAGGATCACCCCACGCGTTTGTCCGTGCAGATGCAATAAGGGTGCTCATACCCCTGTTTTTTTGTGAACGGTGGTGCGTTGGTGCAGCAAAATTTGTTCAATGTTGTGAGAAAGAAAAATAAATTCTATGGGTGTCTTTAGGTACATGAAAAAGTGCTAGAGTAGGTGTGAAGATCTTGGGCAAAAAAATGATTATTCAGGTGTATGCTTAAGGTGTCTTTTTAGGCCAAGAAGGCTCCGAAAAGGGCAAATCAAGTTGGAATGTTCAAGGGTCCAAAATGTTGGAATTGTGCCTTAAAATGTGGTGTTCGAGGTGCTCTACAAGACATTCTTAATGGCTTCCCAAATGGAGCTACGGTGTGAAAGATATGGTAGTTCAAATTTAGGATACTATGTAGACCCCAGATGGGCAAGGCAAGTACATGTGGATGATCAGAGCTAGTGTCCATGGATAGATTTAAAGTGCTCAAGTTGTGGTGCATGCTGGTCTTTTTGGATCATCAATCAGAGCAAATGTGGTGGGTAGCAAGAGTCAAGTTTTGTACATATGGTAGCAGATTTGATGTGTACAAAGTGCTTGTTTGGTGTGGGAGTTTTTTAGTTCAATAAGCATGTGTGGTTGAACATAAAAGTTCAACAAAGGGATTGGAAAATGATGGTGTAGCCAAAGTTGTTTGATGTTGGGAAGTGTGCCATGCAAGGCTATGGGTGTTTACAGGTGCATGGACAAGGTGCTAAAGAAGATATGAAGGACCTGGGTAGGCAGGTGCTAGCATAGATGTATGTTTGATGGGTTAATTTAGGCCAAAAAGGATCCAAAGGGGACCAATTGGGATGGCACATCCAAGTGTCTAAAGTGCCAAATATAGAGGTTCTCTATGAGTCGATCTAGATGGCTCCTCAAAGGGAGCTACGATGTGAAAGATATGGTTGTTCAAAGATGGAATGTTCTATAGAATCTTGATAGACAAGGCAAGTGGAGATAGGTAGTAAAAGCTGGTGTGAGTGGATAGTCATGAAGTACTTGGTGCATGTCGGTCTTTTCAGATTGTCAATCGAAGCTCGAACGAGAAAGATACGTAGTCCAGTTAAAAATTTCAAGGGGGTAGTTATGTACCGGATTGGCTACATCAATAGGCATGCCATCCCGTACTTTTTGGGCTTGACCAAGTTTTGGAAGGTGGTATGCAGCATGTAAATTGAGTAGGAATTGACAGCTCATCAATGAGATGCACGGTTAGCAAGATACGACAAGATGGAGTTTTGGGCCAGTGTTGAGTAGGTGGGTGCAAGTGGATTTTTTCAATTTTCAAGTGCTTTTTTCATGGGCTCGGAGAAGTCAGACGATGGCAAGAGGGGGGCATGAATGAGCAATGGAGGGGATAGGGGAGCTCACAAAAGAAACGAGGAAGGGAGTAGTTGAAGACCGTCATTAGTAGCATGATGGGAATCCCGTGATGATGTGGTAGAAGGACATCTCGGACTACACCAAACCGTCATGAGTGGTGCCAAAAACCTATGCAAGGCGCTCCTCTACCATACACATCTCATGCCCTATGCCATCTAAGAATTGCAACTCTCAAAACAAGCCCAAATTGCCCTACACTCTACTCTTGTTTTTTCCCCTATGCCATCACTTTTTTCCCCCCCCCTTCTTCACACTAAAACCTTTTTAAAAGAACCCATTTGGGTGGTCATATTGTGGGGGGTGACCTTGAGATCTTGAATGGCCACCCCTTCCCCCTTTGGCTTACATATCAACCAAAGCATTGCAAGGCACAACATATTTTGCCAACAACCCTTGAATGGCACACATATTCTATCAAGGCTCTTTTATTCCCCATAGTCAATTTATAGTTGTTTACAAGAAAGCAGATTGTTTCGTGTCCTAGGGATAACTAGAGGCTGTAATTAGAAGACCCCCAAGTTGAGATATAATAAAGAAAATGACACATGGATTCATTGCTTGAATAATTTCCTTCGGATGATCCCCCAAAATGTCTTGACTATAGACTTTCTTGCCATGTAGAACCTTACAATTGACTTTTGGGCTCTTTTTTTCTTTAATCTTGAGTGGTTTTGCTACTTGTTGATTTGTGGTTGTGTATCTTTTGGGGCTCAGCTTGACATTGTTACCCTCCTCGACTCATCAAATTAGTAAAATTTATTTTATGATACTTAAGCTAAAGGGAAACACAAATTAAGCCCACTAGAAGGCGCTAGCACAATGCACACAATGCTTCATAACATGGAATCATGATCCTAAAGTAACTACTACTAAGAATTAAGAAAGCATCTTTCTACGGTATGAAAACAAGATCTCTGGCATTCTACCTTGGTTAAACTAGCTGACCCAGGATTCTTTTTAATAAACCTAGATAAGCGACTATGACGTAACATTATATTGATTCTACAGCAAAATACTAATCAAGTATGTTGGATACTTTGTTATTGATTACTCTTGAAACAAACAAGTATGCATGCTAGAAAAACAACAAAGCAACTAGAATGGACAAGAAATACCTATTAAGCATGTTGGCAGTAATTCTTTGATGCGTTTAGATTTAGACATGACAAGGACCTAATGATGTTGAATAGTTGAGCCACTGTACCATATTCCAGTACACGTCAGCAATAATACAATATACCTCCAAGAGGCACATCAATGGAAGAAGGAACCAACCATTTATTGAGAAAAACTAAAACAACGTACAGAATTCTAACATATCTCTTGGCATCACACTAAAAGATCAAGGTATGAGGATATTGTATAGATTGGTGGCGGGTAGTCCTAAGGCTAAGCTGCTCTCAAGCCACTATCCTCCTTATTTGGGTAAACAAGATCATCCTCAGTGAGTGCGTAGGCTTCCTCAGTGTCATCTATTCATTTTTCTTCATATTCATGTGCATATATTATGATCAAGAATGTTACCATACATGGGTAGTCATTTTGTGCCAAGGAGTAGGTTGTGCAAGTCAGGAAGCATCCTCTATTGGCTAGGGATCACTCATAGTCACTAAATGTACTAGCCATTCTGATTGCTCATAATTTTCCTCACATCGAGGGTCGATTACAATATCCCAACACAAATGGAATTTTATTAGGTTCCTAATAATTCTAGGGTTGTTCAATGTGCATGATGTGACATTGTGAGTTGTGGATTTTTGATGTCTCCCTCTTGTTGCTAGATGGCTCTCACCCTTTTACTCATTTTTTATTTTTTGGTTTTTCACTAGTCTAAGTTTAAGGATATATATAAATTTCTTGAGATTAGGAGGTTAAAAGGTTAGGGGAGGAAGTTTGAGAGGGATTTCATAGGAAGATACATGCTACGTTGCATTCCCCCTGCCTTAGGTAGATCACACCTTTTAAAAAGATGTCGTCACCCTTTGAAACCAGTTATTCTAGTCGGTAATATGTGAGGACTTTAGCCAATTTCTTTCCACCACCTTAAGTGCCTCATTGTGTTGAAAGGGTGATAAGGTACTCTCTTATGAATGAACTTGAAGTGTTCCATCAAGCAATAAATTTACAATGGGTGGCATAGATTCTTTTGTAGCTTTGTAGGGGTTAACAATGGTAGGTGGAGTTTGTGTGGAAGCTCCGCCATCAATGGGTGAGCTACATGAGTAAGTAGAAGCTATATGTGACCTCCCCCTTCATGAGCTAGATGGAATAACTCGATCTCACTTTATAAGCCAAACTAGTTTTTGAATAAATGTGGAATACTTTGTGATCTTTCCCTTCCTATGGTTGTCAATCGTCTTTGGAGTTACAGGATTTGGCTTTAATAGTTTTTTCAATGACAAAAAAGAACACAAATTACATTTAGGTGGTAGGATTTAATCATTTTTGCCATAGTTGCCTTGGGCTTCTAATAATCAGTTAGGGATCCAAAGCAACCTAATCTTGCATTTCTTAAGTCGAGTGGATGATTTCTAAGAAGGTTTCTTTTTTTTATGATTTTGAAGAGTAGGAGGGCCCACTAACAAAACCTTTGGGATCCACTGATATGCACTCTTTTTCAAATCAAGTTGACTCCTTGGTGTAACACTATCTATCTTAGCCATAGAAGTTGAAGCTTTATAGGGTTGTGCCACAGGAAAGGATGTTTTAACTTCTTGGATATGCGGTGTTCTGTTGTCTTGTGTTCCTGGAGGGGTTGATAGTGTAGGTAGTGCTCCTAGAGTGGTAGGGTGATTCTTTCTTTTTGCGTTGTGATACCCCTATCCCCCAATTGATAGTGCACTAAGTTGTAGACATTGACTTGTGCCCTAGGTTTATGTTACCCTCCATAGTGCCGGTAGGCATGATGCAAAATCTTTGAACCATGGTCTCGTTTTCATAGATGAAAAGAGTGTGCATGATTCCAAATAAAGAAATATTTTGTTTTTGATACCCTTGTATTAGCTCCTGTGTGTGTGTGTGTGTGTGTGTGTGTGTGTGTGTGTGTGTGTGTGTGGTGGGGGGTTTGGGGTGATCACTACAATTTAAACATGCCTGTCACATTGATTCAATAGTAGGGATTACTTTATTCTATATTTTCTCACATTTTCGCATGCAGAAGGGTGTTGAAAAAATGATTTTGAAAAAAAATTACAAAATATTGGTGAAAAATGCATAGGTAAGGGGTTTTATAAATAGTCCTTGAATGCTCGTGATATATAGGTTTTATACATTGTGACCTCCACTAAGTGACTTAGATGGTACTGCTGGATAAATATGGTTTTTCTAGCTGACACCACACTCCACAAGATAGCAAATTATGTTGAACTCCAATGTCTAATAATGCATTATATATTACTTTCCCATAGCAGCTATTCAACTCAATTTCATAACACAGAGGGGGGTTAGAGTCTCCTAGCCTCTCAAGGATTTGTAAATGCTTGACTAATGGGTTACCATCCCAAAAACTAAAATTGCCTATATAACAAAATTTAGAGTGTTTGCATTTTTTGTGATGGCTTTTGCCTTAAATAATGCCCTTGCTATATTCGAATGATGAATAAAAACTGCTTTTAGGGAGTACTTAAGGAATTTTGGTGAATCTTTTCTAGATGATCTTTTTGTTTATTCCTCTTGGAATGAGCATCTATCATGTTTGTGGGAGGTGTTTGACAAGTGCATATTATATCATATCTCATTCAAGCCTTTCAAATGCCAATTTTGAGTTTAACATGGAGTTATTTTAGGGCATCGATTGTCAATAATAGTATGTCCACATATGAGAGAAAAATTGAAGTAATTCTTGAATTTCCACTATAAGAGAGTTCAAAGATTTATAGGTCATGTCAATTATTATTGACGATTTATTTTATTTTTTGCTGAGAGAACTTGTCCTTTGTACAAGCTTCTCATTGAATTTAAATGGATTGAAGGGTGTGACCAAGCCTATGAAATATTAAAAGAGGACCTCACAAGTGCCCCATTTTTAAGAGCACCTAATTGAATGCCACGTGCACATTGATGCATCGAACTTTCTTGTTGGGTGTGTTCCAACTCTGCCAAAAGAACATAAATTGGACTAACCCGTTATATTTGCTAGTCGCCAATCAAATAATGCTAAAAAGAGCTACATCAGTATATAGCGACAAGGTTAAGCTATGATTTATGTAGTAAATAAATTTTGATATTATATTCTTTCTACCAAGTTTGTTTTCTATGTGGATCATCAAGCATTGTTGTATCTAGTAAACAGATCATGCTCCATGGGAAGACTTATACGATGGTTATTATTTATCCTTGAGTTTGATGACACCATTGTTGTGAGACCTAGCAAAAAACATGTCATGGATGATTATTTGTCTCGCTATGGTGAAGCTCCTACTAGATTCAATGATGAATTTCCCGATACTTTCCTATTGATAGTCAAGACAATGCTTGAGTGGATTGAAACTTGATTGTTAACGTTTTAGTTAATAGTTTTTCACCCAAGGGGCTCTGTAAAAATTTAGCTCAAAAGCTACACAAGGAATGTGAAACCTATTTCCTAATTTCCAAAGCTCTCTATAATCTAGGAAAAGATGATATTCCTAGAGGTTGTGCCTGTGAGGATGAGTATTTGTATATTTTGCAAGAATTACATATGGATGGTGCTAAAGGTCATTTTTCAGAAGATTTGATTTCTAGGAATCTATTACAATTATGCAATTGGTGACCCGTTTTATTTAAGGATGCATCATTTTTTGCAAAAGGGTGTGATGAATTCCAACATTAAAAAACAACATAGCAGAAGGATAAGATACCCTTACATCATATTAAGGTAACCCAGCCGTTTGAAAAGTGGGTCTTAGACTTTGTAGGTCCAGTTAGTTTTGCAACCCGTAACACTCAATCTCGGTATATCATTGTTGCCACTAACTATTTGACAAAGTGGGTTGAAGCTAAAGCTAGCAAAAGGACAACAGCTAAGTTTCTCTTTGAGAACATTATTACACGATTCGGATGTCCCTTTGAAATTGTGAGTGACAATGGTATACATTTTATAAATGAAGTGATAAGAGACTCACATCAAGTTCGTGATATTCCACCACAAGTCTACACCTTCTTATCCACAAGAAAATGGTCACGCCAAGATTATGACCAAGACTCTAATTTACATTTTGACTAAGGAAATAGAAGATCATCACACATATTGGGATTTGAAGCTTTTATCAACTCTATGGGCTTATCGTACTGGTTATAAAGTGGCTATTAATTGAAAAGTATTCAAGATAGTATAGCCCAAGAAGTAGTTATGTCATGGGAGTTCATCATTCTTAGTATTTAAAAATCTTCTCAAGAAGGTGTCCTCTAGCGCAAACATGATTTGATTGTAGCCCAAGTACCCATATAAAAAGCTAAAATCCTCTTTGCTTGCTACTCTCTTAAACTTGTGTTCCAAATATGGAAAGGGATAATGGTCTCTGCTAGTGGCTGCAATAATCTTTTTGAGGTCCATGCATACTACATAGTCTAGGATCATCACTTAAACGTATCTATGAGTAGAATAGTTTGATGTTTGAATCCAATGCATACACATGCCGATGTTGGGGCACAAGGATGTTCTTTCCTCACCACTCATTTGTACAACTGAGCTTGTGAAATCTCTCTTCTCAAATAAAATAGAAGAACTCTTTTTGTGTTCTCACTGTGTCATTTTCTGTCAAATGTTTTAAAAAAAATTGAATGATAATTCCTCAATGCCACATGCTTCTCTCTCTTCTCTTCCAACTATGGCTACTTCTCTCTCACCAAAAAAATAAAATGCTTCTAATAATTTAAAAGATTTATCAATGGAATACAAAGATGTATTCCAAATTATTTGATACCATGGTCTACCACTAACATGTGTTGTGAAACATGACATACACGTGGTTGTAGACAGTAAGCCCATAAATAAACAACCCTACGTAATTAAGGTGGAACATCAGCTTTCTGACTATCTCAGTAGAGGATTTATACAACCTATTTCTTTACCATGGTCCTCTCCGATCTTATTGGTGGTGAAGAAAAAAGATGAAAGTATGCATATGTGCATAGATTATTGTGGATTGAATGCAATTACTATTAAGAACAAGTATATGTTGTCGAGAGTGGATGAGTTATTGATAAACTCACCCATGCTTGTAACTTTACAAAGATAGACTTGTTGTCAAGGTATTATCAACAAGTACGCATTGGGCTTGCTGATATACCCAAAACTACATTTTGAACAAGGTTTAGACACTATGAGTTTTTGGTTATGCCCTTTCGGTTGACCAATGCGGGTTTCATAATCCGCAACTTTCATAATGTTTATGGATGGTGGCTTGGAAACATATTTGGGCAGTTTGTTATCATTTTTCTCTATGAAATTCTTGTATGTAGTGCCTCTAAGGAAGAGCACTTACATGTGAAGCAAGTTTTTGAATTGTTACGGGAAAATAACTTATATTCCAAGTAATCAAAGTGTGATTTTCTCAAGAAGGAAATTCACTTCTTAGGACATGTGATTTCAGACCTGACGGGCTACATATGGATAAATACAAAGTGGATGCCATTAAAAGTTGGCATTATCCTAGAAATCTAGAAGAGTTATATATTTTCTTGGGATTTGTGGGTTTTTATCAAAGGCTCATTAAAAACTATGCTCTTATTGATGTTTCAATAACGGACCAACCGAAATCAAGGGGGAAAACCTTTCAATGGGGAGAAGCTCAACAACAAAGTTTTGATTCTCTCAAGGATGCATTAGCTACAGATCTTATTTAATTAAATTATTATTTTTTCCGAGAAAAAGATCCTTCTAATAGTTAATGAAAGCTGCCCATAGGGCTACAACCACCTCTCCAAGAGAGGGCTACAACAAACATGATGGGGAGACTCTCCCAATGAAAGAACAACATATATACAATGAGGCTAAATCAAGGGATGGGATGAGGGAAGAGCCACACAGGTGGTCAGTAGTGCCATCTGAGCACACCCTAGACAATGGTATAGAAAGGCCCAGGGCACCAGAGTCGAAGAAAAGCCTCGCGGTGTCGGGGGATATGTGTTCTCTACATGAGCTGAGGTGCCGGGCCTCTGGCTGGGGGAGGTGTGAAAGAGAGAGAACAAGAGACAATGACAGCTTTGCCAATCACCACAATCATCAATTAATTGAATATTACTTTGAGTACAATTTATCCTTAGCCAAGGCGGGCTATTAACAGCGTCGTCACTTGGATCATCTACTAACCAAGAGTTTAAGCTCCCGCTTTACAGTATTAACCAGGCCGTTAACGACACCGGGGCTTAACAATTATTTAATCAATCTCTAGTCGACGACGATGATGGTAACTCCCTCATGTCACTTCATCTGCTTCGATTGCACGTGGATTCTGCAGTCTTCAATTCAGTTCGCTTCCTCGATCATCAAGCTTCAGTTATTATCAAATATTCCGTAGCTTCTTGCTCCTTATGCTTTGCACTAGCTTAATTGCCGCTCACAAATTTTTTTGTCTCCTCTAATTGGCTTACCTTGATTGCCGTCAGGCTCTGTATACCTTTGATTACCTCTTTTCGAGCATCCTTTGTTCCACTTCCTTGCCTTTGCTATCGTTACCCTATTATCCTCGTTCAACTTTTCGTTAATTGCCCTTCAGTGCTTCTTGCTTGCCGAGGTGGAGAGAGAGGAGAGTAATAACTTTGCTTCTTGAGTATATGATGGAGAGAGAGAGACTTCGTTCTTACTTAAGCCAAGAGAGAGAAAGAGCTCGTCTTGTTTGGATTGGAGATCGAGAGAGAGAGAGAGAGAGAGAGAGAGAGAGAGAGAGAGAATCCCTCCTTCCTCGACCAAGCTTTCCCTTGCAATTCCCTTCCTGCCTCCTTTTGCTCTCCCCTTGCCCTATTCTCCTTGGTTGCTCTTCTCATTTTTGCTTGCCTCGAGGATGAGAGCGAGAGAGAGGGAGAAAGATTCTTTGCCAGTCGAGGATGAGCCGAGGGCTTCTTCCCCTTCCCCTCATTTGTTCTTGACCCATCCTTCTTAGCCTTTGCCGCATTGTCTTAGCACCTTCTTTCAGCTCTATATGCATCTCTTCTCCCTTGAACCCTCTAATCTCTTCATATGAAGTAATGAACAAATCACAAAAACTAGCTAGTATGTGCAAATATATCTCCTTCTCCATAGCTGAGAGGTCTCCACTGATCATTTGTGTTATCAATTCCTGCTTCTTTTACAATTCAACCTTGGATTCTTTCTTTCTCCCCCCCTCCCTCTCTCTCTCTCTCTCTCTCTCTCTCTTCCTTCTTATGCTCTCCTCCTCTTCTTCGAACAACTGCCTTCTCTTCTCGTTGATAGCTTCCCTTTTAATAGCCCTCAGTTTTTTTCCCCACCACGCGCCGTGACTGACGTGGCATGAGACTCCCTGCGATGACATGGCAGTGGCGGATTTCAAGCAACGCCGAATTTTGCAGAACTGGTACCAAAGAGGAGCGCTATGGCGAGGGCTGTAACTTTTGCCTCCATGCTCGCTGCCAACCGCGCTCTCCACGGCCCAGCGTGAGCTCATCACCCCTCCTCTGCGCCCTCTGCCTGCCTGCTCACGCCATCCAACTCCTTTTCTTGTTTTCTTTTACACTAAAACCCTTGCTTAATTAATTGGGCGGCCATTAGCCATGCCGTTTAGGTGGGCGGCCAATTTTATTTGGGCGGACGGTCCTATTGGGTTATGGCTTTGCAAGGGCACCATTTTAGGCATTCACATAGGCCAAAGCTTGCAAAGCTTTTCCATTGGGTGGCCATCATCACTGCAAGGGCACAACATTTGGCATATATGCCGACCAATGCAATGCCAAGCAGTATATGTCTTGGGCGGCCATATCCCCCTTGGCTTCTTTTCGGCTCTTAAAGGAAACCCCGTTTGGCATACATATCGATTAAGGCATTGCCAAACACAGCAACTCCAATCTTCCACCAGCTCTTGACTAACAATATCATCGTGAATTCCAATGCTCATATCAAGTTCTTAGTGCCATATGCCTTCAAGATGAAAGTATAAGTGATTGCATTTGGTAAAAGACCTTCCCTCGCATTTGGCTAAAACAGTCGACGTTTCTAAGCTGTAGCCCTTTTTGCATAATCCACAATCATTGCATTCCAAAACCTGGATGAAAAACAAAAGATCCCAAATAGCACTCCGAGCGAGTTGACCGGACTGGTACGGAACTGGCCCCCGGTGCATCTTTAACGGCCAATAACTTGACAACCATAACTCCGATCACTCATCTCAAAAGACCGATGCGCTCCACAAAGCGAGCACTACAAGCCCATACATTCATTTCAAATCTATCCCCCCAGCTACAGTTGCCCAATTCGGTACAAATCTGCAATCGACTTAAACTTTAAATTGCCATAACTTCTTCACCGTAGCTCCTATCGACGAGCCATAACGACAGGTCGGTAGAGAACTTGAAGCACTACAGTTCTAGATCATAATCTCTCATCTACGATCACTGCAAGCATACTCATTTTTGGCATCATTGAGGTATCTATTGGCCCTTTTAAGTCGCATATGGCATACATTAATCATTGAACTTGTCCTGTTACCATGCCTTAACTACTGTTCATTAATCATGTAAGCTTCAAACAACTTAATGTGCATTTTTCTAGAATCTTTCTTAGCATGGGAGCGGAGCTGCACGACATCCACCCCCTCTGAACCTGCACAGCCTCCGGTCTGTGCCAACAACACTTCAATCTGTATCTGCTACAGGTACCTTAAGCTCTTTGCCATCATCAGACTCACGTAACTCGTAAACATATGAAACAAAATGAAAGAAGGCTTATACCCTAACATCAATTGTCTAGCTTAATCATTAGGTAGCTGTCCATCAAAAATCTCTGAATTGTATCTGTCGTATCTTCAAAGCATTCAATTATGGAAAATCTGTTTAGTGAACCCCGCCATACTCAAGTGCTCCAGTTATGTTGCACACGGCTTGACCATTAAGCTCTCTTTAAGGAACCCTATCAAGATCAAGTATGCCTTACTCTGTCTGCACACGGAATGGCCATCAAGTCCTTTACCTCAAGTTCTGGTAGTAGCAGAACCAACTCAAAAGATGTGAAGACACTTCATCAATTGTCCAAATAAGTCAGCTGGAATCCAACCATGTAATCTTATTGAATGCATAACCAAAGCTATTTTGACTTAGCATAATCTAGAAAAAAAAACCTTGTAACATGCAACCTGTTACATCATATAGCTGGTACTCTTCAAATCTGCAACTGGCACTTTATTATCCCCCGGGATCAAACAGGAAATTAATCATCTGTCCCACTATGAGCATTCCTTTAAAAAATTTGCACCATCCTCCAGGATCATAGGGAATATATAATAATTTCCAATCAGTAGAGCATGAACATAAATTAACCCACAAATCTTCATACAAATCTCCTGGATCATATGGCATATAAGTCAATTACCCATGACCATGCATATATATGTCACCTCCTGGGTCAAAAGCTAGCTTAAAATCCCCTACATCATAGGGTAACATCAGATTCCATATAGCATCAGGTAGCACCAGATACTCCATATACCCTGTGCACTGGCTCATCCACTTTTAGATCATCAATCACAGGTACAATCATTGGCAGTGCACCTTCACTCTCACTAATATTGGAATCCCAATCATGCATATCTGAATACATCAAGTCTCTGGTAAAATCCTCTTCATTAGGCTCAAAAGATGCATCTCAAAACAATCCTCTATCTCGTAGAGGCTCAAAATCAAGTAGTGCATCATCTAACAACAGCATAAGGTCATCATCTATTGCATCTGAACAAACTGTCTCATGCATGAATCTGGATTGATTAGTATCCTTAGCATCTGTATTTGAAAACCCTTCCAAAGCTTCGTCCAATAAGCACATAAGGTCTAGGTCCACCTCTAGAGAAGGTTCCTCCATCTTCCACATCTCAGGTTTCTGTAAACTAAGATTTCCACATGTGACATGCATACTAATCGTATCTGCAGTAAACTGCTCTTTAAGTCTTTCACCCTCATCCAAATATCTTTGCACTTCTGTAGCACATGTTGGAATTAGGGTTGTAGAGAACACACACAGCTTGGAGAAGATGAAGGAAGCTCAAGGCACAGAATAGAGAGTGTGTTACTTAGTGTTCAATGGAAAGATAGATAGCCCTAGAGTGATGGGCATATATACAATTCACGGGGGAAAAAATCTCCTAAAGAGGGAAAAAATGCCCCGGCGGTCCTAGTGTGTTCACACACATCACTACCACATGTATATGGTAACAAATCCCCCCTGGAGTGATGCGGTGAACGAGAGCTAGCACATGAGTAAAGGGAAGTGCCATGCCCTAAGGACAGGATCAGTCCACAAAGGGGAGTAAGCCCAAAGCTTTGCGGAAAGCTTCAAGCTTCTCACGAGACAATGCCTTTGTGAAAAGATCTGCAAGGTTGTCTTGTGTTGGCACATAAGCCAAGCTGATCTCTCCTGCTGAGAGCCTCTCCCCGACATAGTGGTAATGCACCTCAATGTGCTTTGTGCAAGCATGAAAAACTGGGTTCCTCGCAACAACTTCCAATGAGCTTTGACTATCAGTGTAGATAGTGTTGGCAGTGTCCTGTCCAACACCCAAATCAGCCATAAGGAGTGTGAGCCATACACACTCAACCGTAGCTGTGAAGACTGCCCTGTACTCAGCCTCACAAATCGAAGTGGACACAGTAGGTTGCTTCTTGCTCAACCATGATATACATGAACTGCCAAGCATGAAACAAAAACCACTTGTGGACACTCGCGTGTCAAAACAACCAGCCTAATCTGAGTCCGAAAAATCATGTAAGTCTGGAGGCAATGATCCCCCCTTGGGATAAAACAAGCCAAGATGTAAAGTGCCACTAAGGTAGCGGAAAATCCTCTTGACAGCCTGCCAATGCTTAGACCCTGGGCTATGCATAAATCTGCTGACCTGTGAGACTGCAAACTGAATATCCGGCCTCGTGTTGCATACATAAATGAGGTAGCCAACAACAATTTGGTAAAGAGTGACATCACCAGGATCGCCAGCATCATGTAGACTCAACTTCAAACCTGTTTCCATGGGAGTGGCAATAGGTTTGCAATCCTCAAGTCCAAACTTACATAGCAATGTCTGTATGGAACTTTTTTGACACAAGGCAATACCACCATCACACTGCTTAAACTGTATACCCAAGTAATGATGCAACAACCCCAAATCTTTCATCTTGAAATTAGCATTCAAATCATCCTTAAATTCAGCAATGTGTCTCTCATTTGGTCCAGTGATCAGTAAATCATCAACATAAAGAACCACAATGAGAAGTACATCACCCTCACGCTTTACATACAATGTGCTTTCTGTTGGACTGTTATTACGAAAGTCTTGTTTGACCAAATGAGTGTCAGCTTTCTCATACCAAGCACGAGGAGATTGCTTCAACCCATACAAAGCCTTGATACATTTGCACACTTTGTCCTCTTGTCCTTTTATGACAAAACCGCAAGGCTACGATACATAAACTTCGTCAAATATGTCACCATTCAAGAAAGCAATAACAATGTCTGATTGATGTACATTCCAACCAAAATGAGTTGCCAATGCACATAGAAAACGCACAGTAGTAATACGACAAGTGGGAGAAAAAGTCTCTTCATAATCTATGCCTTTTTGCTGTGCATAACCCTTTGCAACAAGTCGAGCCTTATGGCGATTGATCTCACCATCCGGCTTGTGTTTCAACTTGTAAACCCACTTCGTACCAATGGCCTTTTTGCCAGGAGGCAAATCACATAAAGTCCATGCGTCATTCTCTATAAGTGCATCATATTCGAATTGCATGGCATCCATCCAATTTTCTGAATTTTGTGCTTCATCAAAAATCAGAGGCTCCTCAACATCATGTAAGCTAGACACAGCCAAAGCATAACAATCTGATGCATAAGATGCATGGCGAGAGCCTGAACGAGTACGACTAGACAAAGGTGCATCTAATTTACTGTCACGAAAATTGTGCACCAGCCATTTTGGCATACCTCTAGCCTACTCATTTTCAAACCTTTCCTCATCAAGTACATCATGTACATATGCATCAGTAATAGGCTGATCTAGAACATTTTCAGAAACCCCCATAGGCTGTACATTTGCCTCATTGGAACTTACATTCGTATTTCCACCACTGAAAAGAGGCAACAAAGTGTCATAAATGTCCTGTGAGCTTACATTACTGTCTCTAGTACATGACAGTACATGACAGCAAGGGCTGAACAGAATCTTCCACAAACACTACATCCCGTGAAACCAGAATACGTTCTGTTTGCGGATGATACAACCTGTAACCTTTTCTTTCATCACTATAACCAAAAAAAATACATTTGACAGCCTTATCATCCAGTTTTCCGTGCTGCACTTGTGGCACCAAAGCATATGCCAAACAACCAAAAACACGCATGTGCTCAATAGAAGGCTTTCTATCATGCCATGCTTCATATGGAGTAATAGACTGCAAAGCTTTTGTAGGACACCTGTTAAGTACATAAGTGGCACACATAATGGCCTCAAGCCAAAAAGAAAGCGGCAAAGCTTGACTTTTGACCATACATCGTGCCATTTCCGTCAGTGACCTGTTTTTCCTCTCAGCAACACCATTTTGTTGAGGTGTATAAGGCACTGTACATTGGTGTTTTATCCCACGACTAGCCAGAAATGCATTAAATTCAAGAGACATATACTCCCCCCCTCGATCGGACCGGAGGGTGCCCATAGTACATTTCGAGACATTTTCAGCCATAGCCAGAAATTGTTTGAAGCACATAAAAACTTCGGACTTCGCTTTAAGCGGAAATACCCATGCATGCCTGGAGTAATCATCAATGAAAGTCACGAAGTACAAGTAATTGCCCAAGGACGGAGTTTGCATGGTCCCACAAACATCACTATGCACAAGCTGCAACCTGCATGTGGCCCGAACTGAACCATCCTTTGGAAACTTAGAATGCTGCATCTTACCCAAAATACAGCCTTCACAAACATGTTTGACAGGTGCTTCAAGAGGTGGCAAAGAAGCAACCATATCAGATTTCTGCAACAAACGCAGCAAACTGGCAAAATTCAGATGACCAAAACGTGCATGCCAAAGTTTTGCATCTGAAATAGCCCTTGAATCTGCAACAACATTTGCAAAAAAATTTCCACACTTTGCAGACAAAGTGAGCTTATACAGCCCACGGCACAAAAGCCCAGATGCAACAATTTCATCACCAAAACTGAGATCATGAACTGTACATTTTTCATCCACAAATTTGACTACAAGTCCAAGCCTAGCAAGTGCAGATACAGACAAGAGATTCTTCTTGATCCCAGGTACATAAAGTGCATCAACAAGTGTGAAGGAACTGCCATTAGAAGCAGTGAGCATAATCTTTCCAACTCCCTGAACTGGATAAGAGGCGTTGTTGGCACAAGTGACTGAATTCCCATGAGGGACAGACTCAAGGGAGGTAAAAATTTCACGATGTGAGGTAATGTGCTTTGTAGCACCACTGTCGAAATACCACACATGTGAATCTACAGCAACAACTGACAAGCATGCATCATGGACAGCAGGATTGTAAGTGCACTCTACGCTAAAAGCCCATTCTGCATCAACATCAGCAACATAGTCTCCTTTCACATAAGACTCAACAATGGCTGCATTTGTAGTGGAACCAGCATTTGCAGTGGAACCACCCTCTTTCTTCTTAGCCTCTTTGGCCTTCAACTTAGGACACGACTTGATCAAGTGATCATTGGCTTTACAATAATGGCAGCGCATCTTTTTTTTGCCCTTATCACCAAAATTTCCAGACGAAGTACTGCCAGCAGAAGCATTAGGAACATAATTTTTGCCACTCATAGCAGAACCATAAGAAGTGGCTGCATTATTGTTACCACCCTTTCTTTGAGAATCAATAAAAGCCTGTTCAACTGCACGCTGCCTAGTCCTGTTTTTTCTAGAAAATGACTCTTCCAACAGCAATGTGCATAATGCATCAAACTTGACAACTTCAGGATTTCCTTGGGTCATCAGTCTCCAAGTACTAGCAAAAGTCTAGTAGGAATCTGGTAAGGCATCAAGAACAGTCTACACAAGGGAACTATCTGAAATGACTTCACCTGCAGAAATAAGCTGCTCATTGATATCCTTGACACTAGCAAGGAAAGTGTCCATATCATCTTCCTCATGCATAATCTTTGACTCCAGCTCTTTACACAGCAAAGCAATTTTAGCCTCATTGCGGCTTGCATAAAGACCTGCTAAAATATCCCAAGTCTGTTTTGCAGATTTTGCTGAACGGATGTGAGGAACAATGGTGCGCTTCACAGACAACGCAATCAATGCATGAGCTTGCGCATCCTTAACATCCCAACGAGCTTGTTCTGCCATAGGCAAAACAACTCTAACAGCTGCAATCCTTGCAGCGAGACCTACAACATCCTCAACATCGCCTACATCCTCAGAACTAGGACGTACATCAATGCCCTGCACAATGTTCTAGACACCCTTTGACACAAGAACATGTTGCATCATATAAGCCCACATAGGGTAGTTTTCCCCTTCCAACCTCTCCTCAGCAGTAAACATCTTGAACACGTCTGTGTTGTTGTTGTCAGCCATGGTAAATGCTGCACCTGACGTGAAAACTACCCGAAAATAGGAGAAACAGAGCAGGAACAACCTGTGCTATATAGCACAAACCGTAGAAGACTATAAGGCACTTGTTATGCAGAAAACGGCACTGACAGAAATTCTGCACAAAATGACGAAATAGCCTATGCAGTACTTCCTGTAGTGGAGACGGAGGTCAAAACGAGCCCAAATCAAAATTCAGAGTAGACGTGTGCTGGAGCAGCTGGCGATAAGCCCGGGAATCGGAGAAAGTGAGCAGGCGTGTGCTAGAGCAGCTGGCGACTAAGCCCGGGAGGGAGTGAGCTGCTCTGATACCAATTGTTGGAATTAGGGTTGCAGAGAAACACACACAGCTTGGAGAAGACAAAGGAAGCTCAAGGAACACAATAGAGAGTGTGTTACTTAGTGTTCAATGGAAAGATAGATAGCCCTAGAGTGATGGGCGTATACACAATGCACGGGGGAAAAACCTCCTAAAGAGGGAAAAAATGCCCCGGCGGTCCTAGTGTGTTCACACACATCACTACCACATGTATATGGTAACAACACAAAGTTCAGCATGCACATTGAAAATTTCATCTACTGCCCTGTCTGTATCATCGGCATAATGAAACCAATCATATTCAACATCAAGAGATTTCACTTCACTATGCACCCCGTCTGAATTAGCATCATCAATTTCATGATCGTTCTGCCATAGTGTGAGCCCTGTGTCACAAATTCTCGATAGAGAAGAAGTTTGCTCCCTCTCTAAATCACCATCATCAATTTCAGGATCAATCTGCAAGATCGATAGCTCTAGGTCACAAAAAAATTTCAAAGAAGGAGTTTGCACCCCCTCTGATTCATTACCATCACATTTAAGACCAATTTTCCACTTATGTAGTTGTGCTTCCCAAAAGCTTGCCAATGAAGGAGTTTGCACCCCCTCTGAATCAAGCACATACTCTTGCTTAGCCAAGTCCTCAAAATCTAGTACATCCAAATTCGATAAATCTGGTATACCAAAAACCATGGTCTTGCTGCTCTCAACAGCAGCCCTGCTTTGACCCATAACATCTGTATCATTAATCAACTCTTTGGCAAAACCTGTACCAGTATTTGCAATCACCTTTATGGTAGAATCTGTACCAGAAAAATTTTGCTCTAATTCTGAGTCAGTAGCAAAAGTATCAGCTGTAACCGAATCTTCCTGCATGTCTACTTGAATTTGGTTGCACTCATTTACCTGCAAAATTTCTTCTTGAGCTTTAGCCACTTCACTGTTTTGATCCCCTACTTTCTTTTCTTCATGTACTGCATGCATAGGTTCTTTGCAAAATTCATTTTGTGTAGTTTGAGGCTGTAGAGACTCACCCTTAAAGACTTCTTCTTCATGAATGGCATCTGCAAAACCCAACTTTGCATACACAGCTTTGACTATGTCTTCATCATTAGCCTATAAGAAGGTAGCATCCTGCACAATAAACTCATCAATCACAGCTTCTAACTTTTATCGTACTTGTCCTCGTATATCTTTGTAGTCCGGTAGACTTGCACTTTGTTCTTGATAGCATTCATACTGCTCATATCTTACTTGTACAATAGCTTCTTTGAAATACTCCCAGTTGCTGTTGCAAGCTTTGGTAACTTCTTGAATCTGCTTCTTCACATCTGAACTCACTAATTGTTCAAAAGATTCGATCATCAATTCTTCTAGTATCCCTCTTACCTTGGTCTCCAGCTCATAGCACTCTAGGTAGCCCTTTGGATCGTATCCATCAAAGAGTCGTCTCTGGTCATATACTACATCTAAAGCTACATACAAAGCTTCATCCATTTGATTTTTCTTCTTTACGGTCTCTATTTCAAGCAAAGACCCTTGAACCAATTGAAGCATCTTTGTAAAATCTGGAACTGTTGGCTTATCACCAAAACCGTTCGCACTTAACTCTGCAATCATCTTCATCATCTGCTCTAAATTCTCCATCTTTACCTCCCACCCCGGCTCGTTTTGTGTCAGGCTCACCAAAGATGTCGGTGGATATGTGTTCGCTACGTGAGTCGGGTAGGCGCCAGGCCTCTGGCTGGGGGAGGTTTGAAAGAGAGAGAACAAGAGACAATGACAGCTTTGCCAATCACCGCAATCATCAATTAATTGAATATTACTTTGAGTACAATTTATCCATAGCCAAGGGGGGTTGTTAACAGCGCCGTCACTTGGATCATCTGCTAACCAAGAGTTTAAGCTCCTGCTTTACAGTATTAACGAGGCCGTTAACGATGCCGGGGCTTAACAATTATTTAATCAATCTCTAGTCGATGACGATGATGGTAACTCCCTCATGTCGCTTCATCTCCTTCGATTGCCCGTGGATTCTGCAGTCTTCAATTCAGTTCACTGCCTCGATCATCACGCTTCAGTTATTCTCAAATATTCCGCAGCTTCTTGCTCCTTATGCTTTGCACTGGCTTAATTGCCGCTCACAAATTTTTCCGTCTCCTCTAATTGACTTACCTTGATTTTCGTCAGGCTTTGTATACCTTTGATTACCTCTTTTCGAGCATCCTTTGTTCCACTTCCTTGCCTTTGCTATCGTTACCCTATTATCCTTGTTCAACTTTTCGTTAATTGCCCTTCAGTGATTCTTGCTTGCCAAGTTCAAGTTTTCGTTAATTGCCCTTTTAAGCCGCATCTAGCATACATTAATCATTGAACTTGTCCTGTTACCAGGCCTTAACTACTGTTCATTAATCATGTAAGCTTCAAACAACTTAATGTGCATTTTTCTAGCATCTTTCTTAGCAGGGGAGCGGAGCTGCACGACAGCGGCGCTCCCGCATGTCCTCTGAGAGTATGGATCAGCTCTAGCCAAAAGTCACGAACAGTCTCTGCTGGCGGCACAGAGCGGGCCTCAAAAATGTGGAAACAGTGGGCCCGCCAGATGAACCACAGTGTCAAGTCACTGATGAGCTCCCAACACTCCTCTCTCTCACTGCACCACTCCTGTGGAGTAAGCTCCCAGGGCGGTCACTTTTTAGAATGTGTATGATATCACGTGAGTTAATCGGAGAGGATTATTAAAAGACCAAAATGTATAAAAATATATACATATAGAGGGGGGTGGGGGTTTTTTAAATAGGCTCATAGTGTAAGTATAGTATGTATATTGGGGTATTATTAATTACCTCTTGAACGCACGTGATATAGGGGTCTTTTGATAAGTGACTGTCCCAGGAGTAAGCTCTATGGCAGGCTGGAGTGTAGGACGCCCCCCCTGTATCACTATCATCCTGCTGGTGGAAGATAGCTCAAACTTAAGTGTCGGGCCCGTGAGAGTGGACCAAGCCGCTGCCCCCCAAGTGTATTGTCTAGCCATGGCGAGAGTAGGAATCAGCCGAAGAACTCGTAGCCGCACCTGCTGGGCTGAGGGACAATCTCGAAGACAGTGACACTGACTCTCCACCAACTGGTCACAGGCTGCACATGCGGCCGAGAGACCACTATGCACAAGCCAGCTCCCTACTGTTGTAGCTCTATGTGCAACCAACCCACTGAAACAAAGTGACGCGCCTCGGCTGTATGGAGTCCCACAGCCTCTGCCAAAAGGCTGCCAAGAACTCAACTGTGAGGCCCTCCTCCTGCCAATGACGTGCTACAGTGGGGCGGGCCTCTCTTTGTGTTGCAAGTATATGATGTCCAAGCTGAACAGTGTACTGAAAGAAGGGGACTCCTAGGTGGTCTGCAGAAGAGAAGGGGTCCCTCCATAGCCACTCACCAGGATCCCAAGTACTCCTGTCAGTGGACAACACTCCCAAGCCCATACCCTCCAGTGTCAAGTCTCAAGAGCTGCTGGGTCAGGGTCTATAACGCAAGTCCTCCCACAGATGCCCACAACTCGGATCCTTTGAAAACAGCACTCTGCTACCTGCAGGGCCTCTACTGCAACTCGTTGTAATTGTCCCCCACCCTAAAGCTCGAAGAACAGGGCTGGAACAGTCTCTAAGCAAGCCTTGACTGAAATGAGAACCTCCAGTCGTGTGAAGGCTCCCATCCACCGGGGTGCTACTAGCTCGAGAGACGTGAGCCTCAGCTGGAACTGACTCTGAGATGTCCTGACACATGCTCTGCACCCCTCTCATGCCCTGCACAGCTGGAAACCCTGCACCTCCTCTGACAAACCTGTGAACTCTAGGTAGTCACCTAGAGAGCGCGCTGGACCTGCTGCCATGGGACCCCAAGAAACATGAGGACGACTACCAACCAAGTGGCCTCTCTGAGTGCTAACCATGGGGTTCCAGACGAGGGGCTGTCGTAGGTGCTCCTCCGTGCACATCGACTCTCGCTGCTCCAGGCCATGCCATAAGAGCTCCTGAGAGGCGGAAGTGAAAAATAGACCCGGTGGCCTCTACACCAAAACTATGCACAATGGCCTCATCATGGGGGATACACAATAGGGGCACCACCTAGCAAGATATGCGGCTAGGACGCATACATATACACAATGAAGCATGCCATGGAAAAAAATTTCAAGATCCACGCCCAAATGTGGAATGGGGTGGTCGGAGAATAAGGTGAGAGGAGTGGTGAATGAGTGAAAATGGGCTTGCTACTCGTGCATGTTAGTAAGGAAGATAATGAGGTAGGGGAATCTTGCGAGTATGCTCACTTATCATACAAGAGGTGGCAAATCCGCACACCTCAAGATGGAAGTAGCAAGATGATAGGAATATGAGAGGGAGAGAGAGAGTGTGTGTGTGTGTATGGTGGCAAATCCGCACACCTTTACATAAGCAGAAAAAAAAAGGCAAGGAACAAGCATATACCATACTCACAATGAAATGTATCCAAAGCAACACAAAGTATGGCACCAAGATGGAGTGTGTTGATTGCTTGCAAAAGATGAATACAATAGGTAGCGTATGGCAGGAAAATGAGAAGGGGACAAGATCGTAGGAGGCATAATGGAGAGATGGGAGTTGATGGCGAGGAATATCATGAGTGTGTCCACCCTTCTTCTTCTTGAAATTGTGCCTTCAACCCTTAATTACAAGAGGTGTGGAGGTGTGGTGCTCATCTTTTGTGCATGGTGATGGTGATGATGATGGTGTTGTGATTATGTGATTAGGGTTCATGATACAAGCATGTAGCACAAGAGTGTGTATGGATAGGTGTGTGTGTCTGTGTGTGTGTGTGTGTGTGTGTGTGTTTGAGTGAGCTCGAAGAACAGGGCTGGGACAGTCTCTGAGCAGGCCCTGACTGAAATGACAACCTCCAGTCGTGTGAAGGCTCCCATCCACCGGAGGGCTACTAGCTCGAGAGGCGTGAGCCTCAGCTGGAACTGACTCTAAGATGTCCTGATACAAGCTCTGCACCCCTCTCATGCCCTGCACAGCTATAAACCCTACACCTCCTCTGACAAACCTGTGAACTCTAGCCAGTCACCTAGAGAGCGCGCTGGACCTGCTGCCATGGGACCCCGGGAAACATGAGGCCGACTACCAACCAACTGGACTCTCTGACTGCTAACCATGGGGTTCTAGACAAGGGGCTGTCGTACGCGCTCCTCCGTGCACATCAACTCTCGCTGCTCCAGGCCACGCCATAAGAGCTCCTGAGAGGCGGAAGTGAAAAATAGACCCGGTGGCCTCTACACCAAGACTATGCACAATGGCCTCATCATGGGGGATACACATTAGGGGCACCACCTAGCAAGATATGCGGCTAGGACGCATACATATTGATAGCCGTTTTTTCGGCTCTTTGTAATTGCCACAGTGAGTTACCTCACCCTACCAAAATCACCCAAACACTGTGGCTATCCCTACCATTTCACTGTACATAGGCGTGCGTGAGTCACGGGACTTTTCCCATATCTTCTTAAAAAACCCTCAATTAGCTAGTCATTGGGCTAGTTAAGCCAAAAAAATAAAAAAAATAAAAAATATAAGTATATTATGGCCCATGCGTATGTAAATATTTCTTTGTATATAGGGCCTAAATAAAAGATTTTTTCATAATTATTTTGGTATTTATTTAAATATTTCTACCTAGGTGTGTGTTATTTATGCTCTGTACATTGCCTCACCATTACCACAATTTTTCTTTCCATTTTTCATACTCTTTATTCCATATAGAAATTTTTTCATGTAAGCTTCTCTTATATTTGGTGTAACTCCACCCCAACAAAAATCCAAAAAAACTAGTTTTATTTATGTGTATATTTTTTCACTATTGTGATTTTTCCCTTTCTACATCTATTTTGTTTTTTTCTTCTAAAAAATTAGAACACCAAAAATATTTATCTTTTTATGGTAGCCTCATAATGAGAGAGATTTCTTTTGACCCCTTTATATTTTTTTCCACTTATATTATTTATATTTGACATGTACATATTTTTTAGACCCCTCAATATTTGATTTTCTTAGTTGTACTATTCACTTATATCATAATCTCAACAATATCTTCAAGTATAGACCTACCAAATAAGGTCAAGGGTAGGTGGCATGCATACATGCACTATGGAGGGCTCACTCTTGGAGGTATTCAAAAGAATCATCCAAAGAAGGACCCCACAAGGACCTTGTGCAGTGGAAAAAAACGGTCGGTTTTGCTGAATTTTTAAAGTTCACTTGCTCTCCGAATTTGAAAAGGTGATACAAACAAAAGTTGTAGCTCGTGGGCTGAACTTTTGCCTCAAATTTTTTCATATTTTTTTGAGCTACGAGCTGTGAGCCATGATTTTATTAGTGGACCCCAGTTTTCCCATGCTATGCAGCCACACTCTCTCTTCCACTTTATCATTTTCCTCTTTCACACACACTTCTCCACTCATCATCCCCACCTCTCTCACCACTCCTCTCTGCACCCTACTCACCTTCTCCTCAACCTTGAAGAATAAGAGAAACCATGGTGAACTCATACCTCCCACACACAATTCCATTCCAAAATTGACCACCTAGTCTCATTTTTCCTCCTCCAATTTACCCATATCTATAGAAAAAACCACAAAATTCAGCCTCTTCTCTTAAAAGACAGCATCATGGTGGTTGATTACTCAGCTTCAATTACCTTGTCTCTCAAGGAAGGTCAAGAGTGGAGAAAAAATGTACCGTCAAAGCTAGTGGACCGTCAACAAGCGTCAAAATTGGCCCTACTCAAGACACTTGGAGCATCAACCTTGTAAGAAATCCACCTTTTCTTACCTCTTAAGAGTTTTTCTTCCTTATTTGTATCCTACATGGATACTCCCAATGTAAATATCCAATTCCATTTGTAAATTAATACTAACTCTACTAACACTAACCCACTATGAAAAGTCCTATCACCTCCATTTCTCTCCTCTCTCTTTCCCCACCAACTTCTTGATAATTCCAAGCAAAAGAAATTAGATAAATGGCTGAAAATCTAACCCAACCATGGTTAGAGGAGTAACCCTAGCCTTCAAAATTGCTATAAAAGGAGGGTGTGGCTACCACAAAAGGGAGAGCCATAAGCAAGAGCACTATGCTATAGCTTGAGAAGCCAAGCTCAACCTCTCTAGAAGGAGCTCTTGAGTGGAAGCTCATTGTCTTATGCATGTGCATGTGTTGTAATAGGGGATTAGCAAGGGAACTCTATGCCATTGTAAGAGAGAGAGTGATCATTCAATTGAGAGTAGGAAATCTATCATTTCTCCTACTAGTGTAAGCCCAACATTTGCTGAATCAAGGAGGGTGGATTTGGACTAAGCTTGGATACTTTGTCTCCCTTCCAACGTGAAGTAATGGACAACAATGATGCGTAAGTGTCTTGGTGTTTTTTTGTTAAGTTCTTGATAGCTTGTCTCTGGTGTTGTCATCAATCTAGCCATAAATCCCACATACTGTAAGAGGGCGACAGGGTGGAGAGGACTCCCCTGGCTTTAAGACATTGATTGGGGTGGCTTTTCTTGTGATGTGTTGTGGTGAAATTTACGCAAGCTATGTTGAACACATACTAATCTCACTTTGATTTGTCATGACAGATTTGTAAGAAGGTATTAATGCAACAAGCACCCCCTCCCCCTTTCTCTCTCTTTCTTAAATATATAGTTGTGTTTGCTTGATCATTGCCGATACCTTTCAAAGCAGCCCGAGCACTATCTCTCTCTCTCTCTCTCTCTCTCTCTCTCTCTCTCTCTCTCTCTCTCTCTCTCTCTCTCTCTCTCTCTCTCTCTCGTGTTTTAGTGTGTGAGAGTGTTCCATTGGTGTTAGGGTTAGTGTAAATTCCTTGCTTGTTTGTGGGTTGCTCTAACGATTCTCCTCTTTTGCGTTCTATTTCGCTCTTAAACTAGGTGGTGCCCCTGGTGTAGTTGGGATTTGGCTGTGGGTTCGTTGTTTTGGTTTGTGTTGTGTTGTGCCCCAGCCCCATTGAGCAGCACGGGAGCCTTGAAGGGTGTCTAGAGGTTGCTCTTCTTGTTGCCTGCCCCGGAACGCCTCAAATTGGTGCCCCCATTGAGCACGGCTTGTGTATCTTTGTGTAGAATCAACCTTTAGCATAGTCAAGTAGTTTGCATGAATCACGAAAATTTGTATGATCCCTTCATTCCCATTGCAAGGCAAAAGGTACACATAATTGTTAGTACTAAGTTGCAAT
The DNA here is from genome assembly GCF_014529385.1 of Adiantum capillus-veneris. NCBI lineage: Eukaryota > Viridiplantae > Streptophyta > Polypodiopsida > Polypodiales > Pteridaceae > Adiantum > Adiantum capillus-veneris. Next base: position 69,312,177 of record NC_140933.1, read on the forward strand.
TTCAACGTGTCATTCGTAGAATTTTAGGTCCTCTTAGGTTGGCCGAGATAAACGCTTCAGTAAATCCTTTTATTTTGCCTCTCATTAGGTACGACCTTAGTTTGGACGTCTATATTTTTGTTTTGTTTTAAGCATTAGGTCATGCATAGACCATGGATAATGGCCCAGGAATAGAGGTTTTCCCCTTCCATTTCACTCCACACATTAGAATAAACATTGCAATTAGTAGTAAAATCCATTTTCAACAACGTATGGTGTTCATGTTTGGTGCCCAAAGAGTAGGAGAAATTCTCGCATCACCAAACCCTGTCATCCTACCTCTTATTGATTATCATACGTCGTTTGATGTGAATATCTTTATTTTGTTGTAGAATAGATTGCAAGCTAGAAAACATTATTGTGTAAATCTTTTTAAGAAAGAAAAACAAAACCGGGTGTCACTTTGAAATCAATTCAATGGAAAGCCAATGCCAAATGTCTGGGTATCCTCTTTTCTTTGGAGAGCCTGGAGAGGATGCAGAATTATTTTTAGCGAATTTCAAGATGTCTTGCCGTATCAAGAGGATAATAACTGATCAAGAACGTGTAGAAATGTTTGAGGTGGTCCTTAGGAAAGATGCTAGCACTTGGTTTGACTCTTTGCCTGAGGAAGTTAAGGGGAATTACATAGAAGTTTTGAATCGTTTCAAGAAATAATTCTTTGATCCCCAAAACACTCAAAAATTATGGCAAGACATTGTTTCTCATAAGCAAAAAGACTTAGATGACTACTACTTGTACAAGCAAGAGTTTCTACGTCTTTGGGCTCTATGGATACGAAATGTTGCTAACCCTGGTGATGGTGCAGAATTTCTAAAGAAGGAGAGGTTCATAGCCAGACTCTTTCCTGACCTTAAGGTAAAAGTTGAGGCGGGTGCACCTACTACTTTTGATGCAGCTGAAACTAGGGCTGCTGAGAAGTATAGGAAACTCAAGTGCTTAAGGGGAGAGGTTCCAATAGAAGGTCTTAGACCCAAAGGTAAGTCACAAGCATCAACATCTAAGGAGCTTCCTGAGGTAACGGCTGAAATGATTGAGAAGTTAAATGAATCTTTAAGCAGCCTGTCAATTCACCTTGCACAAGCTGTAGGTCCAAAGGGACAAGCAAACAAGTCAGAAGAGAGAGAGCCACGAACTAGGAGAGTCTTGCAATATTGGAATTGCGGAGAGTCTGGACATGGGATGTATAATTGTCCTTGGCCCCATGGAGAGCCAGGGAGACCTAACTTGAATTACCCAGTGATGAATGCAGGAGAAGGAGCTGGTCAACAACCAAGGCTTCTACAAAGGCCAAATGGACCAAGACCACCTCCACAAGGGGTAGAAGGAGTTCCACCTTTGCCAGATCCAAATGTGCATGTGGTAGAGGTGACAAACTCAAATGAGGTTGACATGGAAGCAAATGGCATTAAGCGTGGCCGAGGAAAAGGTAAAGAGAAAGAGGGTGTCCCATCACAGAGTGACCATGGACAAGGCAAGAAGGCAAAGGAGACCAAGGAAGCTAAGAGGACTCGACGTCGTATCAATCTCCAAGACTTCCCTCTTGGACATGGTATGGCTCCATACAACCTGTTGGAAGACATGCGAGGTAAGGGTCCTGATATCTCATGGCCTCAGTTTCTTGCATTATGCCCACAAGTTAGGAGGGATTTAACAAAGGCAGTTAGCACTAGTAGAAAGGTAAAAGAGAGTTTTCCTGTTGTAAAAATTGCACATGCTGAACTGAACGAGGATATTACACCTGTGCTAGATTGTTACATAAAAGGAAGATTGGTTAGGAAAGGTCTAGTGGATGGGGGTGCACAAATTTGCATCATGACAGAAGGGCTCATACAAAGACTAGGCATGCACATCCATGAGACACCTGAAATCAAACTGAAAATGGCAAACAATAGCAAGGCTAGGTGCGTAGGCATTTGTAAAAATGTTTTTGTGGAGGCCTTTGGCATTAAGAAGGTAGTGGATTTTTATGTTATGTCGACCAAGGGAAGGGGTTATCCATTTATCCTAGGAAGACCATGGCTAATGAAAATGCGAGCTTTGCAGGATTGGGAGAGTGGGAAATTAATTTGTAGGAATGACAATCATAAGAAGGTTGTCTTTGACATGAAGGAGCAACGCCAAGAGGAGCTCCATGAAGAATCATCTCAAAGTGAGACGGAAGAAGGTTGGACCGATAGCACTTCAGAAGAAGAAAGTAGCAGCAGCATTACTGAAGAGGAGTCTTCCATCGAAGTCATGGGGGTAAGGTTTAAGCCAAGCAACCAAGAGACCTCTTGTCGAGGTTTGGAAGAGGTAGGTTCCCAAGAGAACCAAAAGGTGGAAGATGAAGGAATGTTAGAAGGTATGTTTTCTACAACACTTACAAAGGATGAAAGAGAGGGGTTCAAATGTGTGCTAAGGAAATTTCCGAGGCTTTTTGCTAAAGACTACACCGATGTGCGTGGAGTAGATGTTGTTCAACACAAGATTGAGTTGAAGCCAGAGGCCACACCTAAGGCTCAAAAGCTACGAAGGCTAGGAGTCATTAAGGAGCAGGCTCTACTCAAGGAGGTAAGAAATCTTCTAGCAGCAGGTTTCTGTTAACCCTCACGGCTCACGGACACCCCATCACCTACTACGGACGTGTATTATGTATTTGGTAGAGTCAGGTACCGGGCTTGTCGGACCAATAGGAAAAGGGTAAGAGTGATCGCCAATGAGAGGCGCACTCTAACTGGGACATTCAAGGGATTAGTTCGCTAAGCATGGGCGCCCAAGTGTGCATGGGGTGAGCTCATATAAAAGCCAACTAAACCTAAAATTCACTCATTCTCTCATTTGTGCAATAGAAGAGTGCTCTTGCTCCATCTCCATCTTCTTCTTCTTCACCTCCTCGTGTGTGTGTGTGTGAGAGAGAGAGAGAGGGAGAGTGTGTGTGCGATCGAGCATTACGAAGGCACGACGACGGCGAAGCGGTTGAGCGCGGCACGACTGCAGCTTCTTCTTCATCGTGGCGAGGAATCCACCACGAAGGCGAGCGTAGAGCGGTGAGTGACACACCCTTTGTTTTCTTGAGCTTGCTAGTTTAGGCTTGTTGTGTGCTTGGAGCCGTTTGTGGCTCGCACACGGTGTATTGGCAAGTCCCTTGCTTCGACAGTGCGGCAAGGAGCGCACATTTTTGGCGCCGTTGCCGGGGATATGCCCTACACTAAGCTCGGTTAGCACTTTACGCTTCCTTGTCGTGCAATTTCTATCATAGGAAAGGCAGGGAAGGAGTGTGTGGAGAATTCTGTTTTTTGCGTTTTCTGCATTTGCTGTCAAGTTTCAATTTCTGCTATTGTCTACGTTTTTTCAATTTCTACAATTTCTGCATTTTCAAATTCGGCGTTTTCAATTTCTGCGATTTTCTGCATTTCTGCGTTTTTTCAATTTTCTGCATTTTCTGCATTTTCAAGTTCGGCGTTTTCAACTTCCGCAATTTTCTGCATTTCTGCGTTTTTTCAATTGTCTGCATTTCTGCATTTTCAATTTCTGCGTTTTCAATTTCTGTATTTTCTACATCAAAAAAAAAAAAAAAAAGCTTTTTTTGGGGAAAAAAAAGAAAAAAAAAATTCTGAAATTTTTTTTTTTATTAAAACAAAAAAAAAATCGAAAAATAAAAACGCGAGCGAGCGGGCGGCTAAATTTTTCGAAAATAAAAAACGTGACTCTTAAAACGGACGGGCTGGTTTGTATAAAACGTAGATCGGAATCGGGATCATTTTTCGAAAATAAAAAACGGACGGGCTGGTTTGTATAAAAGGTAGATCGGGATCGGGATCATTTTCCCAAGCCCAAGCCCAAGCCCAAGCCCAGGCCTCAGTCCTCAGTTTTATGATATATACTAAACTCACTCTTATATATATACCCTACTCCCTCAAGAGAGAATGAGAGCATGTGGGACAAGTCCTCCACTCTCCTCCTTTCTCTTCCCACTTGCACCCTTAGACTTTCTAGTTTGGGCTTAGTTTCCTACTGGAAATTGACAGTTTTAGGGATTCCGAAGGCATAGAGTGACCAAACGGAGGGCTGTAAAGCACGGCACGACCCTCTGACCGATACGCTCGATTCGAGCTATCACACGGCCCATTCCACGACACGCTCTAAAAAATCTAGCAAAAAAACAAACAAAAAACACGCTAAAAACTAGTCACAAGGCCTCCTAGAGCAGCTTTTTGACACCTTAGGGTATCAAAAGCACATGCACTTACGCTCTGGGCGGGTGCTAGAACACGAGCATATTGAGGGTGCCTCTGTTCATACGGACACCCATTACCCATCCACGATAAGCTCTAGACCCTCAGCGGGGACACAAGGTAGCACCACCCAAGACCCTAAAATAGCCGCTAGTGATTCCTCCTCCGACTCAGAAATCATGGAAGCATACCCTACCCAAAACACTGAGAGAGAAGGCCATGCACCTCCCGAAGCTCCACATCCTAGTACTAGTATGTTTAGCCGTTTCATGGAAACATTAGGTAGAGCTACTCGCTCGGAACCTGATGCAAATGAAGCACACGAAGGGGGTGGGGAAGTGGACTCTCCTTTCACATCGCACGTGGACCCCACACCCCCAAAGAGTGTCCATGTGGATATCCTACCAACTTCTTACCAAGAAGGCCCTGTTGAGCTGCCTCCTTCAGAAGTTCCCTCTAGAGTACCGTTGGTGACAAGTAAAACCACGGGGAGCCACATTGCTTCTACCTCACAAGAAACCGTTAACACGTCGACTCTAGAAGGATTGTTCATTAATGATCATTGGACATACGACCTCCACACTGAGGTGTTGACGGATCTACACTCTGGCCACGCCTACCATGTAGGATGGATAGAGATTGTACAATCCACCTCTAGTGCCACGAGCATCGAAGATCAACAGAAAATGATCTGTAATGTTATCCATGGAATTATTCAATTAGAAAGGCAAAACCGAGGGGTAAATATACTCTCAACTGGCCCCATGAGATTTCTAGATACGAGCAAGGCTCAACAGCCTACTCTATCACAAATGGAGACTCCTCTAATAAGCCCCATGGACCCATCTTACGTCATTTCACCTGGGGTCTCTATGCAATCTGAGCCTCCGAGCGAAAACTTTAGCTTCCCTAACTTGGCTCAACCCTCTATCAAGGAAAACACAGTGCTCACTCCAGGGATAAGCCTGACAGAGAATGTACCGATGACATCTACGGTTAGCGCACTGCCACTACCTAGTGTCGTAGTACCTAATATGGGGCCTCGACCATATGTGCCTCTAGCCCCTTATGCACACATGGCCCCCACACCTCCAATTGTACCACTTGCTTATGCTCCTCGAGTGCCGCTCCCTAGCCCTTATCCGAGTGGACCTATGCCCGGTTATGTTCCATATCCTCCATCATCCACGCATATGCCAAGACCGGCACCCGTCCCTCTCCCACATATGATTCCAAGAGTACCTCCACCGGCCCTGCCTCCTCACATAGGTGACTTGGCAGCGTTTTCTCAAACCATAGGTCGATCTATCGCGGAAAATATGCGTCATGCATCTGATAGAGATCCTAGAAGTAAGGCAGTACAAATTGCCAAACTCACGCAAAAATTCAATGGGGACGAAGATGCTAGAAAACACATTGAAGTGTTTGAACAAGTATGTGATTCCTTAGGGGAATGCAACGAACTACATAAGTGCAATGCCTTAAGCTTGACATTAAGTGGGAAGGCTGGAGATTGGTATAGAACCCTAAGGGTGGACGAGAAAACAATCTACCCTACCCTTCGAAGGTTGTTTCTAAAGGAGTACATACGAGAAGGTGTGCTTTGGGGTGTAGCATCTCAGCTACAGAAGGCCGAACGTAAGGAAGGAGAGTCAGTAAGGGACTTCATTAGTCGTCTAAAGCACTTAAACTCTCGCTGCCCTGTAAATGAGCGCTTCAACAATAACCAACTGCTTGATCGATTCATTCGAGGGTTGAGGAATGAAGGAATCTATAATGGACTAGTGATTAGAGGTATCACAACCTGGGAAGATGTCACTGCCAATGCAATCCAATTAGAGGACAACTTGATGATAGCAGGCATGAGGGTGTCTACTGACACGAGATCCACTAGCTCAAAGCCATTGAGTATGAACCCATGACTGCAAAGCCCATTGCCAATGAGCCAAAGGTATTTGAGACATTCTTGACAGACCTCACCAAGGCAATCCAAGAGTCTCTTAAGGATAATCGACCCCCTCAAAATAGTCACATGTATCCAAGAAGGGAGCAACAATGGTGTTCCATTTGCTTAGGTCCACATAGCACTAGTGAGTGCCCTACGTTTAGAGTAAAATTTAATGGAACTTGCAACGCATGTGGTAGGTATGGTCACCAAGCTAAGGATTGTTTAATGATCAAACGTATGATGGCAAATAGACCACCTGTAGCCTAGACGGATGCGCCTCGAGCTCCTGTATTGATGCCTACTCCACCTGTTGAGCAACTACCGCAACACATGGTCCCTAGACCTCAAAATGTTGTACAAGCTACACCGCTACCACCTCCTGTGCTAGGACCGCAGCCCCCGCATCCAAGAGTCGTCCCTATGAACCAAGTGGGTTGTGAGCCATCAAATGCTTATGCAGATGGCTGTGAGGAGGAAATAGACACTAGTATTGCCTACGGACTTGATACATTGGAAGAATGTCCTATATACTACATGGAAGATTGTTGGGGACAAGTCAAGCCGGTTTATCAAGCTGCTGCTCTCGCATCCAGAGGTCAAAATATCAACACCCAGGCTAGGAGGCCACCTCTTCAATGCTACGAGTGTGGTGGACCACATCGAGTAGTGGAGTGCCCTATTAGGCTGCAAAAGAATGCTGCACAGATGCAAATGAATCAAGGGAGCACGTCTGCAATGCCAATACTCACATGTAATCGTTGTGGCATAGATCACTTGATTGCCCAATGCCCCTATAACCCAAATGCGCCTAAAATTACACCCCTAAATTTGGTCGAAATTGCTAGTGTGGCGTCGCCAATACCACCCGTCACACCCGCTTATGCGATTACACGGTCCATGCTCCAAGGGCCAGGCCATATCCTCGGAGAGAGAGATACCGCGTCAGTTATCCAAGCAAAGAAAAAGAAGACACGAAGGAAGAAGTCGCAGAATACGGAAAATTCAAAGCCAAGTTCCAAAACAAACATAGGAACAGGAGATGACCCCGTGTATATGAATGACCTCGAGGATGATTCAGATTCAGTCGAGACAATGGAGACTAGAACCAATACCACAAAGGGAAAGACCGACAAAGAAAACCGTAACATGGAACCAAATGAAAACCGAATAAGAGAAAACCATAAGGAGCCTCTGAAAACACCACAAGTGTTTCCAAATCCAATCCAAGACCCCCAAGATAAACCGCAGGGGCAAAAAGGGAAGAATCGTAAAAAGAAGATTGGGACGTACCCAAACCCAGTAGACGAGATTGAGCAAGTGAAACATCTAAGAGGTTTAGTGGAGGAGAATCAAAGGAAACTAGAACCAGAACCCATGCATGTCAAAATTCATGACACAGTGCTTCCCACGCAAGTTCATCCACCCCACATGAACCCTAGACCGTTAGCCATATCTAGTATCATCCAAGAAGGGAGTGAGGACGGGACATCAGAAAGTGAGCATACACCTTTCTTGTTGGAAAGGATGTTTAACGAAGGAATACCTGATCCCATTGAGGAATATGAGATTCCATCCTCACCACTTCTTAGTCAAGGACCTACACCCTGCAAAACGCCAATGAATGTTGCCAAACTAGTGGACTTCATGTCTTCTGAGGTCCGAACCACGATCATAGCAAAGCTGTATGGAGATCCTGAGTTATTCCTTGCACTTCGAGCATTCCTTAACGGAGAGCTACGAACGGGATTACCGCAGTTTGCGCAACCAAATAGGCCTGACTCGATTATGATTGATGAGGAAAATCATGTGCAATCACTTGACTTAGATGGACACGAGTCTGTGATTGAGGTACCCATTAACGAATTAGGGCAGTATTTTGAAGGCGACGAGTCTAATGCGACCCTACCTATCACTACCAAGGGATTAACTATAAAGGGAATTCTTGATGGTGGTGCGGGAGTTAGCATCGTTACAAAAGATTGTTGGGAATCCATGGGAAAACCCCGCCTCAGTGTTACTAAGTTTGTGGTAAAGATGGCAAATGGTACCATAGCCAAACCTATGGGGATGCTCAAGGATCTTAAGATCAAAGTTCTAGGACACAAGGTACGACATACGTTCATTGTAATGGATTTCTCTAAACACCTTATGTCATATGAAATGATTTTAGGACGACCATTCATGAGGGAAGCACAAATGGTTCACGATTGGTCTAAAAATCATGTCTATTTGCAATTCCAAGACTCTGTCCTTAGAGTGGATTTGGTGATTGGTAAGGTACACCCCTTAGGGAGTAAAACCATTATTGATCATCGCTCCGACACCACAGTTCACTCGGCCCCACTACAATATTGTTACACTTGTAAGAAGGATACAGACATTGGCCAAGATTCTCCTTATATGGATGTGTTACCGGGTATGACGGAATCAGACAATGTGGATTGGGTCCACCTAGCATCAACCATAGACACTTGGGGTAATAGGGGGACGACCTGGGCAACACCTGAGGGGGATGAAATGCCTATACCCTTAAATATGCTACAAGCAATGCATATCGCTTCTGACAAGACTCATCCTAAGGTAACGAAGAAAACATACAAGTGGGTCCCTAAAGCTTCTTTAGTGACCATAGCTAGTGCTAAAAAACAGAAGCCTTGTAAGAAACGTACCACTTGCTCCAAGAAAAGTAAGAAAATGTTGCGATGGATCCCTAAACGACTATTGGAAGCCCAAGGCTACTATCAAGGAAATGATCAAATCTGGGTGCCAAAACGTAGATTGTGCTCTTACCTATCACCTGACCCAAGTGAGCCCAATCCCGTAGCTCCAAAACGAATCAATGATCGTGGAAAGGAAAAAATCACAGAATGCTACACACCCGCTCCCGAGCTAGTTTGGGTACCAAAGAAAGAACGATTTGTTCCACCTAGCTCAGGAAGGGGGGAGTCCCATGAAGATTCTAGCTCCTCATGTAATACATCCATAGAGGTAAAAGCTTCTACACAACCATCTATAGTAGTGGACCTCCATGAAGCTACAAAAGAATCCACACCTCCCAGTGTTCAAGAATCACCTGATGAACCACTTCAAGTTCGATCCTGGGAGAGTACCTTACCACCCTTGCAACTTGACGAGGCACCTAGGGTAATAGAAAACTACTGGCAAAAATCCTCACCTATTACCAACTGGAACAATTGGTTTCAAAGGGTGACAAGCTCATTTCAAACGGTATGATCTACCCAAGGAAGGGGGGAGTGTTTGCTGACAGTCCTCATTCATTTGTTTCCCTCTCAACCTTTTTCCCTGACCTCTTAATCTCCGATCTTAGGGAATGTACATATAAAGCTTTATACTCACAAAAAAATTAAAAAAAAAATAGCAAGAGCAATTAGCAAACGAGTATGCACATTAAAAGTCAAAACATTGACTCATACCTACACATGTCACATCTGGTACAGTGAAACAGAAACCTATGCCATAAAACACCTTCGATCCTCATCACTTGAGTAATGGAGGGTAGGTAAGATTAGTACGATAGGAGTGTTTCTGTTTTAGAGTTGAGAGATTAGCAAAGTTCTCTTTTCCCACTGATGTGCCTCCTAGAGGTATTGTTTGTGTTTCATAGTGTGTACAGGAACGTGTTGCTGTGGTTAGGATTTGGACCTTCATGGAACCTTCAGATCAAGCGCGACCATCAACACAAACAGGTGTTTCTTGTCCATTAGCATTGCCGTTATCTTTTTGCATCCATATTTGTCTGCTTTGATTGTGATTGGTAGCATAATATTCAGCGCATTGGCTTAGTATCAAACATTTAATTCAATGTAGTGTTTTGTCATAGTCACTTGTCTAGGTTTAAAAATCAAGCAGTCCGACTAAGCTAGTTTGACCAAGCTAGGTATTAGAAATCTTCTCTTAATACCATGGGGAATTCCTTCCTAATAATCAATGGTTACTTAGGTTCTTAATCCGATTTAGGCAGCATTGTATGAAATGTACTAGGGCTTTCTAGTGGGCTTAACCCTAGTGACCTTTAGCTTAAGTATTATAAAGGGAGTTTACTAATGTGATGAGCCTGGGGAGGGTAACAGTGTTATATGACCCCCCAAAGTTACAAAATTAAAATGTTGAAAATGAACAAACAAAAAATCAAAGTGCCACAATGTAAAATCTTACACTGGAAGAGAAATCTCAGCTTGAATTGGTACTTCACTCACATGTATCGCCTATGGTACTAGAGCCCTAGAGGTTCCCAGTGTGGGCGCTTTTCCTTGAAAAGCAAAAAACCCAAGGCATACAAAATAAGCACACACATCAAATTGAATCAATGTGAAAAGACTTTGGGGAGTCAAAGAAAAAGTAATCAGTCAGGCGATGATTTCATGAGAAATTCCTTTTATGGTAGCTTAACTACAAGGTCTTCTAGATATAGCCTCTAGTCAGCCCTCGAACATGAATACTTGGCTCTCGCGATTAAACAACTTAATTGACCACAGAAAATTACGAAGCTTACCCATGGTATTAATATTCGATCTCTAGTGCCTTTCGACCGTCAAATTAGCGACCCCAGACTTGTTTAATTTTTTACCTTTACATCTGTTTATGCATTTGATTACATTGCAATTTAATGTTCATTGCTGACAAATTGTTTGAAATTCTTTTACCAATCAATTTGTCTACCTAAAACTGCATATGCTTTTTAATCACTTATGAGAATGCAATTATTGTGCCAATGTTGTTTGATTTTGCAGTGACTGAAGGAGGCTAAGGACATTCATCTCAAATGCTCTTCCACCTCGACGAACGAGCTTCAACTCAATAGCTTCTGAGGACGGAATCTACATCAAGAAGGGGGGCATGTTAACCCTCATGGCTCACGGACACCCCATCACCTACTACGGACGTGTATTATGTATTTGGTAGAGTCAGGTACCGGGCTTGTCGGACCAATAGGAAAAGGGTAAGAGTGATCGCCAATGAGAGGCGCACTCTAACTGGGACATTCAAGGGATTAGTTCGCTAAGCATGGGCGCCCAAGTGTGAATGGGGTGAGCTCATATAAAAGCCAACTAAACCTAAAATTCACTCATTCTCTCATTTGTGCAATAGAAGAGTGCTCTTGCGCCATCTCCATCTTCTTCTTCTTCACCTCCTCGTGTGTGTGTGTGTGTGTGTGAGAGAGAGAGAGAGGGAGAGTGTGTGTGCAATCAAGCATTACGAAGGCACGACGGCGGCGAAGCGGTTGAGCGCGGCACGACTGCAGCTTCTTCTTCATCGCGGCGAGGAATCCACCACGAAGGCGAGCGTAGAGCGGTGAGTGACACACCCTTTGTTTTCTTGAGCTTGCTAGTTTAGGCTTGTTGTGTGCTTGGAGCCGTTTGTGGCTCGCACACGGTGTATTGGCAAGTCCCTCGCTTCGACAGTGCGGCAAGGAGCGCACAGTTTCATTTATCCAGTGGAGAATTCAGAGTGGGTCTCTCCTGTTGTTGTCACTCCTAAGAAAAATGGCAAGTGGAGGGTGTGTGTGGATTATCGTCCACTTAATGAGGCAACAAAAAGAGATCACTTTCCCCTCCCATTTCAGGATGAGATACTAAATGAAGTAGCTGGTCATGAGAAGTACACTGTGTGTGATGGCTACTCGGGTTACTTTCAAATAGGTATCGCATTGGAGGATCAATTGAAAACAACCTTTATCACTCCTTGGGGTTGTTATGCTTTTAGAGTCATGCCATTTGGCCTGACAAATGCTCCTGCAACTTTCCAACGCTTCATGAACATGGTGTTTCAAGCATTCTTTGGAAAGTCCATTAGGGTTTTTATTGATGATTTTTGCATTTATAGCTCAAAATCATTGCATCTACAAAGGGTAGAAGAAGGTTTAAAGAAGCTCTATGACATGGGAGGTCAACTCAACCCCGACAAGTGTCACATAGCTAAGGATGAAGTGATCTTGCTTGGTCACAAGGTTTCCTATAAAGGCATTGAGGTGGATCCTTCAAAGGCAAAGGCTCTTATTGAGCTCCCCTCACCCAAGAATCTCAAAGAGGTCATATCATTCATTCAAAAAGTGAAGTATGTGTCACGCTTTATTCACTTAGCTTCGGAGTTGCTTCATCCTTTGCAAAAGTTGACACAACAAGTAGAATTTGCATGGTCTGATGAGCTTGAAGAGTATTTTTGTAACATTAAAGTCATTTTGTCAGAGCTACCAACACTCATGCCTCCTTGTTGGGAGTACACATTCTTTGTTAGCTCTAGTGCTGGAAGGGAAACAATTGGTACTGTGTTGCTACAACAAGATCCCTATAGTACCAGGATGCGGCCCATCTACTTTGCTAGTAGGGTCATGAATGCTTTAGAGAGAGGCTACACGGAGGCAGAACTCATGATGCTTTCTCTCATGTTTGCGGTGAGAAAGTTTAGATCCTACCTGCTACCAAAACCTTTTGTAATTCTCACTACAAAAAATTTGTTCCCTTGGGTGTCATCTCAAATGAATCTTAGTACTAGGATCTCAAAGTGGATTATGGAGTTGCAAGAGTTTCAATACTCTTTCAAGGTAGAAGATAGTGTGCGTGCACAATTGGCAGGGATTCTCACTTATAGGGTGCATGAAAAGGAGATTAAGGTGCCTGAAGTAAAGACCCTACCATTGCCACCACCAAAAAGTATTCCTAATGCTTTTACCTTGTTCTTTGATGGAGCTTTTCATCGAGCCACGGGAAAAGCAGGGGGAGGGCTAGTGTTGCTCAACCCAAGTGGAGAGGTGGTCATGAAAGAGAAGGTCAATCTACCAGGTTCAACTAGCAACAATGAAGCAGAATACGACACACTAATTCATGGTTTGAAGATGTGCATTGGCCAAGGGATACAACGCCTCATGGTAAAGGGAGATGCACTTCTCATTGTTAAACAGATTTTAGGTATTTGGGCATGCAAGAATGAAAGCTTACGGACAAAAGTTCATGCCATTCGTAGATTGTTTAATCAATTTGAAGAAGTGGAACTATATCATATTCCTAGGAAACAGAATGAAGATGCCGATTTACTTGCACAGCAAGTAGTTACATGTGTTGAGAAAGAAGTGCAGGTCATCATGGTGGCAGCAACTGTCAAGCAACCGAGATACCAGGGATTGGAGTCATTGACTCCCATTATTAGCTACATTTTGGAGGGCGAGTTTCCACAAGACTTCACGAAGGCTCAGAAGAGGAGACTCGTGAAGAAGGCAAGCGCATATCTCTTCCTAGAAGGCTCCCTTTATCAAAGAGGGAGGGATCAAGTATGCAGAAGAGTACCAACTATTGAGGAAATTCCAACCATTCTAAAAGGTTTGCATGAAGAAGCATGTGGTGGTCATTTTGCCCAAGAATTAACTGTGAAGAAGATTTTGCTTGCGGGGTATGTTTGGCCAAGTCTGCATGTGGATGTCCAACATTGGTGTAAAAGTTGTCACAATTGTCAGGTAAATGGGAATAGAAGATTGGTTTATGGTCCAAGGCAAATCGTGCTTGCAAATGGACCGTTTGAAAAGTGGGGCAGTGATGCTATGGGTCCTCTGCCTAGGACAAAAAATGGTAAACTCTACATTCTAGTGGCTGTAGACTATATGACTAGGTGGGTGGAAGCACAGAGTGTGGCAAAGGTAAATGAGAAGACAGTGAGCAAATTCGTCTACACTCACATTTGTTGTAGATTTGGCACACCTTTGGAGATAGTTTCTGATAATGGTCCAGGGTTTAGAAAGGGATTGCTCACAGAAGTCTGTGAAGAACTTCACATTCTACATCGTCACAGTACACCCTACTATCCCCAATCAAATGGTTTGGTAGAAAAAGCTAATGGTGTCATTGCAGGCATCATTAGAAAGATGGTGAAAAACAAGACAAAGTTGTGGGATGACTTCTTGGATGGTGCCTTGTGGGCATATTGAACCACATATAGGGAAGCCACGGAGTTCACACCATTTCACTTGGTCTATGGTCAAGAGGCTTTACAGCCAATTGAGCTAAACATTCCAACAATGCGACTTCATGGCAAATCAGCACAAGATGATCAAGAAGCATGGATGGATCGACTTCTTACCTTAGCTGAGCTTGAGTGGAAAAGAGAAGCAGCATACGAGTGCTATAAGAGGAAAGCCACACAGACAAAGGAGAAGCTTGACAAGAAACTGAAGGACAAAGGCATCAATGAAGGAGATCTTGTGCTAAGGTATGACAATTGACTCGATAATCGTTTTGATGCCAAATTTGAAACAAGATGGCAAGGGCCATACATAGTCAAGAAGGCTTTCAATTCAAGTTACTATCAGTTTATGGACTTGAATGGTAAAGAGCACTCCAGGAAAGTAAACGGGTATCGCTTGAAGCCCTATTTGAGTCGCCTTCTACCAAAGGATCTACCAAAGATCTGTCAAAAGGCCACTATCTCATGTAAGTATTGTTACATGAAGCATGAGTGTAACTCTAGCCAAAATTCTAAGGGGCCAAACAATAAAAATCTCGTCAAGGACTCTGAAGCACTCTCTTTGGAAAAGATGCTCTATGATGGTACATGAATATACCATCATCCAGGGGGAGGGCTAATAATAGCCGTTTTTTCGGCTCTTTGTAATTGCCACAGTGAGTTACCTCACCCTACCAAAATCACCCAAACACTGTGGCTATCCCTACCATTTCACTGTACATAGGCGTGCGTGAGTCACGGGACTTTTCCCATATCTTCTTAAAAAACCCTCAATTAGCTAGTCATTGGGCTAGTTAAGCCAAAAAAATAAAAAAAATAAAAAATATAAGTATATTATGGCCCATGCGTATGTAAATATTTCTTTGTATATAGGGCCTAAATAAAAGATTTTTTCATAATTATTTTGGTATTTATTTAAATATTTCTACCTAGGTGTGTGCTATTTATGCTCTGTACATTGCCTCACCATTACCACAATTTTTCTTTCCATTTTTCATACTCTTTATTCCATATAGAAATTTTTTCATGTAAGCTTCTCTTATATTTGGTGTAACTCCACCCCAACAAAAATCCAAAAAAACTAGTTTTATTTATTTGTATATTTTTTCACTATTGTGATTTTTCCCTTCCTACATCTATTTTGTTTTTTTTTTCTAAAAAATTAGAACACCAAAAATATTTATCTTTTTATGATAGCCTCATAATGAGAGAGATTTCTTTTGACCCCTTTATATTTTTTTCCACTTATATTATTTATATTTGACATGTACATATTTTTTAGACCTCTCAATATTTGATTTTCTTAGTTGTACTATTCACTTATATCATAATCTCAACAATATCTTCAATTATAGACCTACCAAATAAGGTCAAGGGTAGGTGGCATGCATACATGCACTATGGAGGGCTCACTCTTGGAGGTATTCAAAAAAATCATCCAAAGAAGGACCCCACAAGGACCTTGTGCAGTGGAAAAAAACGGTCGGTTTTGCTGAATTTTTAAAGTTCACTTGCTCTCCGAATTTGAAAAGGTGATACAAACA
This sequence comes from Adiantum capillus-veneris, assembly GCF_014529385.1. NCBI lineage: Eukaryota > Viridiplantae > Streptophyta > Polypodiopsida > Polypodiales > Pteridaceae > Adiantum > Adiantum capillus-veneris. The sequence goes on from NC_140933.1 coordinate 69,327,896, forward strand.
AACATTGTAGCTCGTGGGCTGAACTTTTGCCTCAAATATTTTCATATTTTTTTGAGCTACGAGCTGTGAGCTATGATTTTATTAGTGGACCCCAGTTTTCCCATGCTATGCAGCCACACTCTCTCTTCCACTTTATCATTTTCCTCTTTCACACACACTTCTCCACTCATCATCCCCACCTCTCTCACCACTCCTCTCTGCACCCTACTCACCTTCTCCTCAACCTTGAAGAATAAGAGAAACCATGGTGAACTCATACCTCCCACACACAATTCCATTCCAAAATTGACCACCTAGTCTCATTTTTCCTCCTCCAATTTACCCATATCTATAAAAAAAACCACAAAATTCAGCCTCTTCTCTTAAAAGACAGCATCATGGTGGTTGATTACTCAGCTTCAATTACCTTGTCTCTCAAGGAAGGTCAAGAGTGGAGAAAAAATGTACCGTCAAAGCTAGTGGACCGTCAACAAGCGTCAAAATTGGCCCTACTCAAGACACTTGGAGCATCAACCTTATAAGAAATCCATATTTTCTTACCTCTTAAGAGTTTTTCTTCCTTATTTGTATCCTACATGGATACTCCCATTGTAAATATCCAATTCCATTTGTAAATTAATACTAACTCTACTAACACTAACCCACTATGAAAAGTCCTATCACCTCCATTTCTCTCCTCTCTCTTTCCCCACCAACTTCTTGATAATTCCAAGCAAAAGAAATTAGATAAATGGCTGAAAATCTAACCCAACCATGGTTAGAGGAGTAACCCTAGCCTTCAAAATTGCTATAAAAGGAGGGTGTGGCTAGCACAAAAGGGAGAGCCATAAGCAAGAGCACTATGCTATAGCTTGAGAAGCCAAGCTCAACCTCTCTAGAAGGAGCTCTTGAGTGGAAGCTCATTGTCTTATGCATGTGCATGTGTTGTAATAGGGGATTAGCAAGGGAACTCTATGCCATTGTAAGAGAGAGAGTGATCATTCAATTGAGAGTAGAAAATCTATCATTTCTCCTACTAGTGTAAGCCCAACATTTGATGAATCAAGGAGGTGGATTTGGACTAAGCTTGGATACTTTGTCTCCCTTCCAACGTGAAGTAATGGACAACAATGATGCGTAAGTGTCTTGGTGTTTTTTTGTTAAGTTCTTGATAGCTTGTCTCTGGTGTTGTCATCAATCTAGCCATAAATCCCACATACTGTAAGAGGGCGACAGGGTGGAGAGGACTCCCCTGGCTTTAAGACAGTGATTGGGGTGGCTTTTCTTGTGCTGTGTTGTGGTGAAATTTACGCAAGCTATGTTGAACACATACTAATCTCACTTTGATTTGTCATGACAGATTTGTAAGAAGGTATTAATGCAACAAGCACCCCCTCCCCCTTTCTCTCTCTTTCTTAAATATATAGTTGTGTTTGCTTGATCATTGTCGATACGTTTCAAAGCATCCCGAGCACTATCTCTCTCTCTCTCTCTCTCTCTCTCTCTCTTTCTCTCTCTCTCTCTCTCTCTCTCTCTCTCTCTCTCTCTCTCTCTCGTGTTTTAGTGTCTCTCTCTCGTGTTTTAGTGTGTGAGAGTGTTCCATTGGTGTTAGGGTTTGTGTAAATTCCTTGCTTGTTTGTGGGTTGCTCTCACGATTCTCCTCTTTTGCGTCCTAGTTCGCTGTTAAACTAGGTGGTGCCCCTGGTGTAGTTGGGATTTGGCTGTGGGTTCGTTGTTTTGGTTTGTGTTGTGTTGTGCCCCAACCCCATTGAGCAGCACGGGAGCCTTGAAGGGTGTCTAGAGGTTGCTCTTCTTGTTGCCTGCCCCAGACCGCCTCAAATTGGTGCCCCCATTGAGGACGGCTTGTGTATCTTTGTGTAGAATCAACCTTTAGCATAGTCAAGTAGTTTGCATGAATCACGAAAATTTGTATGATCCCTTCATTCCCATTGCAAGGCAAAAGGTACACATAATTGTTAGTACTAAGTTGCAATTTCAACGTGTCATTCGTAGAATTTTAGGTCCTCTTAGGTTGGCCGAGATAAACGCTACAGTAAATCCTTTTATTTTGCCTCTCATTAGGTACGACCTTAGTTTGGACGTCTATATTTTTGTTTTGTTTTAAGCATTAGGTCATGCATAGACCATGGATAATGGCCCAGGAATAGAGGTTTTCCCCTTCCATTTCACTCCACACATTAGAATAAACATTGCAATTAGTAGGAAAATCCATTTTCAACAACGTATGGTGTTCATGTTTGGTGCCCAAAGAGTAGGAGAAATTCTCGCATCACCAAACCCTGTCATCCTACCTCTTATTGATTATCATAGGTCGTTTGATGTGAATATCTTTATTTTGTTGTAGAATAGATTGCAAGCTAGAAAACATTATTGTGTAAATCTTTTTAAGAAAGAAAAACAAAACCGGGTGTCACTTTGAAATCAATTCAATGGAAAGCCAACGCCAAATGTTTGGGTATCCTCTTTTCTTTGGAGATCCTAGAGAGGATTTCAAGATGTCTTGCCGTATCAAGAGGATAATAACTGATCAAGAACGTGTAGAAATGTTTGAGGTGGTCCTTAGGAAAGATGCTAGCACTTGGTTTGACTCTTTGCCTGAGGAAATTAAGGGGAATTACATAGAAGTTTTGAATCGTTTCAAGAAATACTTCTTTGATCCCCAAAACACTCAAAAATTATGGCAAGACATTGTTTCTCATAAGCAAAAAGACTTCGATGACTACTACTTGTACAAGAAAGAGTTTCTACGTCTTTGGGCTCTATGGATACGAAATGTTGCTAACCCTGGTGATGGTGCAGAATTTCTAAAGAAGGAGAGGTTCATAGCCGGACTCTTTCCTGACCTTAAGGTAAAAGTTGAGGCGGGTGCACCTACTACTTTTGATGCAGCTGAAACTAGGGCTGCTGAGAAGTATAGGAAACTCAAGTGCTTAAGGGGAGAGGTTCCAATAGAAGGTCTTAGACCCAAAGGTAAGTCACAAGAATCAACATCTAGGGAGCTTCCTGAGGTAACGGCTGAAGTGATTGAGAAGTTAAATGAATCTTTAAGCAGCCTGTCAATTCACCTTGCACAAGTTGTAGGTCCAAAGGGACAAGCAAAGAAGTCAGAAGAGAGAGAGCCACAAACTAGGAGAGTCTTGCAATGTTGGAATTGCGGAGAGTCTGGACATGGGATGTATAATTGTCCTTGGCCCCGTGGAGAGCCAGGGAGACCTAACTTGAATTACCCAGTGATGAATGCAGGAGAAGGAGCTGGTCAACAACCAAGGCTTCTACAAAGGCCAAATGGACCAATACCACCTCCACAAGGGGTAGAAGGAGTTCAACCTTTGCCAGATCCAAATGTGCATGTGGTAGAGGTGACAAATTCAAATGAGTTTGACATGGAAGCCAATGGCATTAAGCGTGGCCGAGGAAAAGGTAAAGAGAAAGAGGGTGTCCCATCACAGAGTGACCATGGACAAGGCAAGAAGGCAAAGGAGACCAAGGAAGCTAAGAGGACTCGACGTCGTATCAATCTCCAAGACTTCCCTCTTGGACATGGTATGGCTCCATACAACCTGTTGGAAGACATGCGAGGTAAGGGTCCTGATATCTCATGGCCTCAGTTTCTTGCGTTATGCCCACAAGTTAGGAGGGATTTAACAAAGGCAGTTAGCACTAGGAGAAAGGTAAAAGAGAGTTTTCCTGTTGTAAAAATTGCACATGCTGAAATGAACGAGGATAGTACAGCTATGCTAGATTGTTACATAAAAGGAAGATTGGTTAGGAAAGGTCTAGTGGATGGGGGTGCACAAATTTGCATCATGACAGAAGGGCTCATGCAAAGACTAGGCATGCTCATCCATGAGACACCTGAAATCAAACTGAAAATGGCAAACAATAGCAAGGCTAGGTGTGTAGGCATTTGTAAAAATGTTTTTGTGGAGGCCTTTGGCATTAAGAAGGCAGTGGATTTTTATGTTATGTCGACCAAGGGAAGGGGTTATCCATTTATCCTAGGAAGACCATGGCTAATGAAAATGCGAGCTTTGCAGGATTGGGAGAGTGGGAAATTAATTTGCAGGAATGAAAATCATAAGAAGGTTGTCTTTGACATGAAGGAGCAACGCCAAGAGGAGCTCCATGAAGAATCATCTCAAAGTGAGACGGAAGAAGGTTGGACCGATAGCACTTCAGAAGAAGAAAGTAGCAGCAGCATTACTGAAGAGGAGTCTTCCATCGAAGTCATGGGGGTAAGGTTTAAGCCAAGCAACCAAGAGACCTCTTGTCGAGGTTTGGAAGAGGTAGGTTCCCAAGAGAACCAAAAGGTGGAAGATGAAGGAATGTTAGAAGGTATGTTTTCTACAACACTTACAAAGGATGAAAGAGAGGAGTTCAAATGTGTGCTAAGGAAATTTTCGAGGCTTTTTGCTAAAGACTACACCGATGTGCGTGGAGTAGATGTTGTTCAACACAAGATTGAGTTGAAGCCAGAGGCCACACCTAAGGCTCAAAAGCTACGAAGGCTAGGAGTCATTAAGGAGCATGCTCTACTCAAGGAGGTAAGAAAGCTTCTAGCAGCAGGTTTCATTTATCCAGTGGAGAATTCAAAGTGGGTCTCTCCTGTTGTTGTCACTCCTAAGAAAAATGTCAAGTGGAGGGTGTGTGTGGATTATCGTCCACTTAATGAGGCAACAAAAAGAGATCACTTTCCCCTCCCATTTCAGGATGAGATACTAAATGAAGTAGCTGGTCATGAGAAGTACACTGTGTGTGATGGCTACTCGGGTTACTTTCAAATAGGTATCGCATTGGAGGATCAATTGAAAACAACCTTTATCACTCCTTGGGGTTGTTATGCTTTTAGAGTCATGCCATTTGGCCTGACAAATGCTCCTACAACTTTCCAACGCTTCATGAACATGGTGTTTCAAGCATTCTTTGGAAAGTCCATTAGGGTTTTTATTGATGATTTTTGCATTTATAGCTCAAAATCATTGCATCTACAAAGGGTAGAAGAAGGTTTAAAGAAGCATGCCATGGAAAAAAAATTCAAGATCCACACCCAAATGTGGAATGGGGTGGTCGGAGAATAAGGTGAGAGGAGTGGTGAATGAGTGAGAATGGGCTTGCTACTCGTGCATGTTAGTAAGGAAAATAATGAGGTAAATAATGAGGTAGGGGAAACTTGCGAGTATGCTCACTTATCATACAAGAGGTGGCGAATCCGCACACCTCAAGATGGAAGTAGCAAGATGATAGGATTATGAGAGGGAGAGAGAGAGAGAGTGTGTGTGTGTGTGTATGGTGGCAAATCCGCACACCTTTAGATAAGCAGAAAAAAAAAGGCAAGGAACAAGCATATACCATACTCACAATGAAATGTATCCAAAGCGACACAAAGTATGGCACCAAGATGGAGTGTGTTGATTGCTTGCAAAAGATGAATACAATAGGTAGCGTATGGCAGGAAAATGAGAAGGGGACAAGATCGTAGGAGGCATAATGGAGAGATGGGAGTTGATGGCGAGGAATATCATGAGTGTGTCCACCCTTCTTCTTCTTGAAATTGTGCCTTCAACCCTTAATTACAAGTGGTGTGGAGGTGTGGTGCTCATCTTTTGTGCATGGTGATGGTGATGATGATGGTGTTGTGATTATGTGATTAGGGTTCATGATACAAGCATGTAGCACAAGAGTATGTATGGATAGGTGTGTGTGTGTGTGTGTGTGTATGTGTGTGTGTGTGTGTGTGTGTGTGTGTGTGTGTTTGAGTGAGCTCTCATGGCCTGCTTATATAGGGAAGGAGGGGAGGATTTAGCAATATTTCTATTTGAGGTGAGTGTCCCACTTTGGTGACTAGGAAAATGGGGTGCATGTGACTGTGGCTCCCATCTTGTCTCCTCATTATTTAAAATACCAGAGTCAATAGAGAGAGAAGATGAGAGAATGTGGGTAGGATGTAGAGGATAGGAGATATTTACAATAGTCTAGCTTTGGCTAGACATAAGCTTATTAGGGAGAGAAGAGAGAGGTAAGAAATTTACAAGAGAGATTGTCAAAGGTGGATAGTTGTTGATGAGGATGGATCCTCCAAAAATGGTGATAGAATCACTCTAGACTTGCCAAGACCTCATTAAAAGAGCCTTGTCTCTTGTAATCATGCTTGAAGACTTGTAGAACCATAGCCATTCTAGAGGGAAGAAAATTGGGGATGGCCTGTGTCACCATTACACGAGAAAACAGGGGTCCACTACAAAAATCATATCTCCGTGTTCATAACTCCAAAAATTCTGAAAAAAATTGAGCTAAAAGTTGAGATCACGAGATACATCTTGCATGTTGAGCGCTCCTTCAGATTCGGGGTTTTTCTCTATTTAACAAATTCAGCCAAATAATGTATTATTTGTGGCTGCAAAGGTCTTTTGGTGGTCTCCTTTGAGTGGAGTTCTCTCTTGCCTTCAAGTGTAAGCTCCTTCATGTGTATGAAAACATGACCTAGAGTTTTGAAAAGATTGGCAATCATCTAGATGGAGGATTATTGAAATTTGAAAGTGGGGTTGAGGTTTGAAAGTGAATAAAATATTTGGTAGGGTGGAATAATATATATACATGAAAAATATATTAGAAAATACTAAACTATATAATGTAATTTAGAATATATATATTTAATATTTAAAGTCAAAAGGGATATTAACAAAGAAAGCTTACTTATTTATGCTACATCGTGATTCATTAGCATAAGTCTTATTTATTTAATAAAGGCTAAAACTTTTGTGAAAAAGGGAAGAAAAATCAAAAGTAACTTATATAATAGGAAATATTTTGGTAAAAGGGCAAAGATATATGGGGGGGTTCCCATGCATGGAAAAGCTTGCCTCACTCCCGAGAACGAAGCAAACTCAGAGCGAAGCGGTCCTCTAGTCTCCTGCTCAAACCAACTCGGCGCATCTCTGCAAAGATCCATCTGGTCGAAGGTTTCCAAGGGCCTCCTGATTGAGGCACCCTGGCACGAAGCCTCTGCAAAAAGAACTCCTTCCAGGGCTCCTCACCTGGAAGAAGTCCTCTGAGTATGAACTTCCCTAGAAGGGGTCTGCTCTGCTGTGCTGGATCAATGATCCCAAGCCCTCCCTGAGAACAAGGAAGCGTGATGACCGACCAAGCCACCTTGGCTCGGGCCATCTAAGTGTCACGTCCTGACCAAAGGAAGTTCTTGATCAGCCTCTCTACCTAGTTGATACAAGAACTCGAGAAGATACAGCAAAAAGTGATGTACCACATAGTCGCCAACAACACCTGGTTGGCAACTACTACTTTGCCAGCCAGCGAAAGTGGTGCTAAGCTCCAATGTAACAGATTTCTCCTGATGGTGGACAATCTGCTGCTCGGGAGACAAGTCCAAACCAACTTGACAACCCAAGTACCGAACTGCAATCCCTGGGGGAATCCACCTGAAACCCTCTCCTGGCATCCAATCTGGCACAGGAGCACTACCAACCGAGAAAGCCACTGTCTTTCTCCAGTTGATCAGTGCACCCGATGCACAGCAGAAGGTCTCCAGAGCCTGCTCACATCTGTGAATATTGGCCTCCTGAAGGCCAATTAAATTTGAAAGCAAGAAGCTTGATTCTCCAAATCAAAATTATCATGCTAACAAAAGAGAAATATATGCAATAGTGTATGCTTTGAAGGTGTGCCAACATTATTTGTATAGAGCTCAATTTAAGATTGTGTTTGACAATGAAAGTATAAAATGATTTGCACAACAAAAAAATCTGAAGGGTCAAAAGGCCTAGTGGGTTGAGATTCTTAAGGAGTATGATGCAAAGCTCTAGTATCATAAATAACGATACAATGTGGTGGTTGATGCTCTTAGTCATGTATCTGAGTTCAACTCTCTTCTTTTGATTGAACTTTAAAGTGAGTTTTTGGAATCTCTCAAAGGAAAATATGAGCATGATGATGCATACTCCAAAGTGTGGAGCCATGTGAAAATAGGGATCCTTTCACCCCAATGGTGGTAGTGTGTCTTTAACCTCCGCACCTAGTTCTCCTCTTTTGAGTTATGAGCTCCAGAGATGGAAGAATCTTTCCATAGATGATGGGTACCTTCTCCACAAGGGGAGAGTTTGTGTACCAAAAGTTGCAAACATTCGGTGCAAAATTCTTTATGACTGTCACAACAGTCTAAGTTCAGGGCACCTGGGCATAAAGAAAACTTATGCACTTGTACAACAATAGTGCTACTAGCCAGGTTTAGATGGATATGTTCAAGACTATGTCTTACATTGCCAAAAATGTCAAGTAAATAAAGCATAGCACCTGAAAGCAGGAGCTCTCTTGCATCCATTAAAGTAATCCAAATAAAAAATGGGAAAGTATCTCTATGGATCTCATTGTGGGTTTATCAACCATTGTACAAGTTCATGATTTGGTATGGCTGGTCGTAAATCAATTGACTAAATTTTTCAAGTTTATTCCAACATAATCCACAATTAAGACTCTAGAGTTTGCTAAGTTATTTGTTGACAATTAGTATAGGTTGTATTGGTCGCTAGGTAATATTGTGAGTGACCGTGATCCCAAGTTTAACATTCCTTTGTGGAGGGCTGTGTTTAAACTATTGGATACACAACTCAACATTAGTATTGCAGATCAACCTGAAATGGTTATGAGCATATGTTAGCAAAAAGCAGTTGGATTGGGAAAATTATCTCCCTATTCTTGAGTTTGCTGACAATAGTGCTAAGCATGCGGCGACAAGTCTTAATCCTTTCATGCTTATGTTTGGTTTTCAACCTAGGTGGGGTTGGCGACTCAAAAGGTTCAAGAAGTGAAGGATTTCTTCCAACACCATATGGAAATGTTGAGAATAGCTCGTCAAATTTTTTGGCAAGCACAGGATCTATATCAAAAGTAGGCTGACAAGAAACATCGTCAAGTTACCTTCACAAAAAGGGAAAAAGTATTCTTGTGTGTTCTAGACCATTCAAGAAGTCTAAAGACTAGGCCAACACCTATACTATCTTTGACGAATTGTGGACCTTTTAAGATACTCAAGCGCATTGGTGATATGGCCTATAAACTCTCATTACTTGTGCACATTCATCTAGTGTTTCATGTCAATTTTTATGTAAACACTTACATTATAAGGATGGCAATGCTATTGACCAACAGATTTTGATTGATTTCATTGAACCTCAAACCCAGCCACATGAACCTAAGCATATTCTCGACTATCGTGATCTACGTACACATCAATCATGTACGTCGACAAGAATTAGTCAAGTGGAAAGACAAATCTAAGAAAGGTTCCACTTGGATTAATATTCTTAAGAAGAAATTTTCTACTTTTTCTTTGAGAATGAAAATGCTTCTCCAAGGGGGGTTTAATGTCAGGCCAAGTGCCAGAGGTTAGGGGCCTATCTAAATGTAGAATGGGGATGCCTATAAAGGGTAGAGGTTGGGTGGAGAGTAGGGGTTCAAAAGTCCTCTAGTCACAGAGGGAAAAAACCAAATTTATGATCAATTGGAGTGTCACGCAGTGGAATAATCAGTGTGTTTGGGTGCCAAATTTTATGTGTTACCGTTACCCATGGTTTTTTTTATAGTTTTTGGTGATTACAAAGGGTCAATTTTGATCGCAATTTGTACATAAATTGGAAAGTTTCACAAATTCAGTGTCCGGGTAGATTTGTGTTGCACTTTTCTCACTGTTTTCATATTTCTTCCTTTGTCTCTCTCTCAACTCTCTCACAACCAAAATCTTGGTGCATTCTCGATTGACCCTAGAAAACCGTGCACTCCAACACCACATAATCCGTATCATGTGACCACAATGGAGGCATCACTATTCCAAAAGCATAAGCACTTGCTTATTGCACCTTTCAAATATCTCAAGATGTGCTTCACTGCTTCCCGGTGCTTTTTGACAGTATTCGCCACCATAAATGAGCTAATCATTCCCATTGCAAAATCAATGTTCGATTTTGTGGATACCATTGCCTACATAATATTGTCAACTACTACTGAAGAATATGGCACCTTGGCCATTTTCTCTTTTTTAGCATCAAATTTGGAGCATCATTCTTGCTAAGTTTTACATATGTGGGCATTGAGGTACTCAATGTAGCTTTACCCCCTCCATATTAAAACATTGCAAGACCTTGTGAATATACATTTAATGATTCAACTCTAGTATCCCATGTTTTATATGGACCCTCTTGATATGCATACCAAGAAAATGACTTGCATCTCCAAAATACTTCATAGAAAACTGCATGCTAAGTGACTTCTTTAAGATGGAAATCTTGTCTTTGGACGTCTTGAAATTGAGCATGTCATTGACATAAAGTTTCAAGATGATAAGTGAACCATCGTTCTTATTCCGAGTAAACAAGCAATCATCTTCTTGACTCCTTTCATACCCTTGGGACAACATGTAATTGTCATACTTCATGTACCACACTGCCTTGAGACTTGTTTTAGGCCGTACAATGCCTTATGCACTCTACACACCAGTTCTACTCTTGTAGGCCTTTCAGGTTCAACTTCAAAACACTCTGTATCTTTCATGTAGACATCTTCATCAAGATTCCCGTGAAGAAATGTTGTCTTCACATCCATCTAGATCAATTTCATGTATGTGAATCTGCAAAAACATCCTCTCCATCCTGCATTTTCTCTCGCAAGTCTGGTATATATTGCTCTCCTCAAGGAGAACAGTGGACCACTAAAGACGACTCCCAGGTAAGTGTATGCATCTATATATTCAACCATTTGTTGACCATATATGAAGGTCAGTCTAGATCGTCTGACCCACTGTGAAGTGGTGTTGAACACCATAACTTTGGTCTTGCCAAAGTTCACGGACAAGCCACTATTACTAGCAAATGTGTGCAATGCATCCAAGTGGCGTTTCATCCTCTCGTGTGAATCTGAGATCAACATAATATCATCTGCAAAAAGTAGTAATGAAATCCATGTCCCTGCTAGCTATTCTCCTATGTCACGTCCCCTCTCAATGTACTATGAAACCTCATCTACATACAAACCAAACAATGCAGGGAAGAGTGGGCATACGTGTTTCACTACAACAATGGAGTGAATCTGCATAGATAAGCCCTCATGAGTACGAATCTGCCCCATGACTATCTTGTGTAAATCCATGACTCCCCAGATTCAGCTCTGTGGGTACTCCCATCTCTTGTAGTCTTTGCATTAGTCGACCTTTGAGAACTGTATCAAATGCTTTGCAAAAATCCAAAAAGGTACAGTAAATCCTCCTCCCATGTTATTTTCTTTCCTCCTAAGTGTCAATGTGTGTGTGTGTGTGTGTGTGTGTGTGTGTGTGTGTGTGTGTGTGTGTGTGTGTGTGTGTGTGTGTGTGTGTGTGTGTGTGTGTGTGTGTGTGTGTGTGTGTGTGTGTGTGTGTGTGTGTGTGTGTGTGTGTGAGAGAGAGAGAGAGAGAGAGAGAGAGGTCTTTACCTTGTCAAAATTGCCCAACTTTGTGGGCTTCTATAGAGAGATCCACATTCATCCTCCTCATCAAAGATCTTTTCGTCAGTAGATAATCTTGCCTTGTCGTTTGGTCTACATACCTCATGGAAAGGATAATTTTATTCCTTGGTGCGTGCTCACCACATATTGTGTCCTACTTAGAACCAAAAGAAACAAAAGCTTGGTTGAGAATCAGATCACGAACACCAACGGATGCCACATGCTTCAAGATGTAAGCATCCCCTTCAAGACGAAAGAATAGGTGACTGAATTTGGAAAGACACACTCTCTTAAAATAGCCCATATATTTGATTGCTTCACTTTGATATGGTGTGAATTAAAGGAGAGGAGAAATGTTGTACCTTTCACCTCATATCGTCTCTTATTTTGGAGGCTTCATAGTGTCTATCCTCAAAGCTATTGCCAAAATTTGCACGACCTTGCAAGACAAATGAAATTTGACATTTAACGGATATGTGGAGGAGAAAACTTGCAAATAATAAACTTTACTGATGCCCATTAAATCAAACAAATCCATACATACATATGGGGATATTTTCTGGCGAGCATTTTTTGGCGAGCGCTTTTTTGGAATTTGGCGACCAGATTCCAAAATGATTCTTTCCTCTCTTCTCAACTTTATTCTCTCTTGATCCTCCGTCAAACTCACTCTCTCTCTCTCTCTCTCTCTCTCTCTCTCTCTCTCTCTCTCTCTCTCGGAGAAGTATACACCTTGAAGACTTCATGTGCTTTGTCTACAATGCATTTCTCTTCAATCATCTTATCCTTTAAACAAAGAGGGAGACCAATTTTCTTAGCTACCTCCTGTGAGATAGAAGTTTAAAATTTGACTCTTATGCCATCTCTTAGTATTGAACCACTACTTCTTGCTTTTGTTGAAGCGGAAGACGAATCACCTCCACCCCTAGGAGGAGTTTGCATTGTTGTTGCACTCTCTTGATCTCTTCCAACCGTCTCCACTTGACATCCTCCTTCAAGTAGTACCTCAACTTCTTCCTTTGTGAGATTTATTCCTAGATCAACTGCCCAAGTTATTGAAGGAGGAGCTAGCCTTGGTTCTATATTATGATCCACCACATAGCAATGAATAACATGTCTAGGACAAAACAAAAACCATTGTCTAAGTAGCCCATTTGGATGTTTTCTATACCCCTCAAAGGATACTGCAGGAGTCCCTTTACTACATGCCATAATATTTTGTCCACATCTTTTTCCATCGTTGGGGGTTCCATTGCATGTCACACGACTACCAATCGGAGTTCTTCTGATTGCACACATAGCTTCATTGACCTTTCGTTCCAAAACACAAAACTTCATCTTCTCTTTGGAATTGTCACTCACATCTACTATCCCTGAATCTTCTGTGAAAATGATCTTCCTTGGCCTTCCGTGTGTTGTGTGGTCTCATGTTTTTGCATTGTATTGTGGCCTATGTGGCGATTCATCCTCAACATAAATCACAATTGATTGCCCTCGCTTTTGCCAAACGGTTTCTTTGTCTTCTTCAAGGGGGTACGAGGCTTATACATGGGTGTTCCAGATATATCCTCATTAACTATTCTTATCACTTATGCTGGACTAGAGGAAACTCTTTCCTTGAGCCTCTCTAGTGAAGAACCCTTTCCAATATGTTTAACTTGAGAGTAAGAAATTGATTTCCTGCTTTGTAGTATTTTATTTTCCATATCTGAAGTACATGCATCATTCTTTTGAACCCTTTGCCCTCCAGCCAGCTACCATGCTTGCTCTCTGCCAAGTTGGTTCTTGGAGTGTTTGCCCCATGAACACTTCTCTCTATTGCTAACATGCTGCTCCCCCAATGTGCAATATGCACCTCCCACCAACTCAATCAAGATTCCATTACAAGGATGTTTTTATCCATGCAATTTCCATTTTTCCACCATTGTCAAAGTACTAGACGAGACTCCACAAAAGCTGTCTCTCTAGAGGGGGCTGGACATCACTTTTTGCACATGTCTCTGTGAGTTGTTGAGATGAAGAGACAATGTACTTTGTGGTGTGTGCCACCATGATTTGTTTCCAATGAAAAAGGAAATATCGCTCTCGATGTTGTAGAACATTGTCTTTGCCACTATTGAACACTGTGCAACTGCATGCCAGTTGGCTTGAGCTTCGTCCGCTTTCCATGAATCCATGGAAATCCGCTCTCTCACGTCCATGACCCTCCATAACTTCATTTATGCACTGCCAAAAAGAAATTTGTGATTCCATGTCTCCCTCTTTCATCTCATATGTTGCAACAGTGAGGAGATCATGCATGTTGCATCATATGACAAGCACATTAGTCAACGCGTTGCCGGTTGTTTCTTAAGATATGTCAAACTTTTGAAATATGTTCCTAAGACAACAAAGCATGGATCATAAACGTAGCATGCCATGGTCACCCAATCCGCCACTCGATGAGTGTGATCAAACTGCACCCAAGTGTGCCAAAGATCTCCAGGTCCACTTTGTCGCATTCGATTAACCAAATCCAATCCAGATGCAGGACCAACTGTAGACATCTTGAACACAAAACAACACTCCCCTTTTGCTCCTTGCCCGGGAAACCTGCTTTTGTGGAAAAAATCATATGTGCAATCTCTTTTCAGCCATAGCAAGGAGTCCACACCAAAGCTCTCCTTTGTTGGCCCATTCATAGTTGCAGCCACAAACCTTTCAAACTTGTACTTCATAGTTAAACTACTTTGAAATATTATGTTCGTACAAGAGAAACATGAAAGCATCCTCACCAACTGTCCTCCACCAAGGGACTCATTGCCTCAGCAACACTTAGAAATTCTTACTCACCAAGTACATGGCTAGAGACCCCCTCTTACATCAAAGTTGTGTTCACAATTTCCTTTGCCACACACATTTGTACCTTTCTTGCACATGCATGTCTATCCACACTGAGAACTCGTGCAACCATTTCTTTGGTTTTATCGGTGGGCCCTTTTGACGACCCATCCTGCATGTCATGTTGGTGAGTTCCTTGATGTACCATTAATCTGCTCATGCTCTCATCCCTTGGCATGACATAATATATGAAGCAATCACATGTACACAAACAAATGGACGGTTAACCGCAATAATGGCAAGTAATATTGCCACCAAGTCTACCGCAAAACTCGCCCATGTAAGGTAATTTTAGCATGCTGCCATTGAAGCACTTTGTTTGACTTCCTAGAATTAACCACTTTGGGACAACTTTCATTAAGAAATTTTAGTGCACCTTTACACTCTTTTTAGCCACAACAAGGAGTCTACACCAAAGCTCTCCTTTGTTGGCCCATTCCTAGTTGCAGCCACGAACCTTTCAAACTTGTACTTCATAGTTAATTTACTTTGAAATATTATGTCCAAACAAGAGAAACATGAAAGCATCCTCACCAACTGTCCTCCACCAAGGGACCCATTGCCTCAACAACATTTAGAAATCCTTGCTCACCAAGTACATGTCTAGAGCCCCTCCTCTTGCATCAAAGTTGTCGTTCACAATTTCCTTTGCCACACACATTTGTACCTTTCTTGTGTCTGCATGTCTATCCACACTGAGAACTCGTGCAACCATTTCTTTGGTTTTATCGGTGATCCCTTTTGACGATCCATCCTGCATGTCATGTTGGTGAGTTCCTTGATGTGCCATTAATCTGTTCATGCTCTCATCCCTTGGCATGACATAATATACAAAGCAATCACATATACACAAATAAATGGACGGTTGATCGCAATAATGGCAAGTAAGCTTGCCACCAAGTCTGTCGCAAAACTCGCCCACACAAGGTAATTTTAGCATGCTACCATTGAAATGCGTTGTGTTTGACTTCCCAGAATTAACCAATTTGGGACAACTTTCATTGAGACAGTTTAGAGCACCTACACACTGACTTTTGCGACACACTACAGGAAATGCAATATTTAAGGTTTGCGACTTGGTCCAATGGTGTGGATCAAACTTATGTTCCATAGAATCCATTGAAAGAACCTTTCCTAAGGTCAGTGGAAACTCATACAAAATGTTACCATTGTACACCTTTGGTATTTCCGACACTTGTTTGATTTCCACTATCTTTGAAAGAAATGACAAAGCTTTGTCAAAGTGTTGGGCTTCTTCATTGCATTAAAAAATACTATTTGTACTCCTTACCTTGATAGAGTTTTGCAATGCTTTCTCTCCAAAGAGTTGTTCCTTTCTTGCACTAGTAAGGTCAATGTAGGGAACATCCATCAATGGAGTAGCCATGCCACTAGAATTTGAGACCATGTCATCTTTGACTAGCACCACAAACTTTGTAGAAAGAGATTCATCCACAGCATACAACTCCTCTCCCAAGTAATTGCTTGTTCTCTCCATCGGCATTGTCAACTCTTCACTCCCAACCAATACAATTGCATACAAAGTAGAAAACGTTTGTGGCGAAACATGCTCCTATAGATATTTAACCCCAAAGATAATCTTCCCATTGGTAAAGGGAAAATCCCTTTCAAAAGAAGGGAATACTCCCGGGGGATTCACTCTATATACAAAACAGGACGAGCGGACAACTTTGATAAAACCCCTACATACGACTCATATCAGGGAATATGAACCCCTCTTTCTACGCTTATACGACAATCAATGAAGAAAATTCTCATACTCATATCTTACATATAAAATTTCGGTCTCACATGATCTAACTGAGTAAAGCTAATCAAAGTGTGACTGGCAACGTGCCTTCCCCAAAATTCATCCGAGTTCTAGTGCACACCGGTGACCAATCGTTACAAGTAATAAACACCGCGCAATCTCCCCCCCCCCCCCCTCCCTTCCCCATAAATATGATACCCCCCTCCCTTATTTTTGAGCTTGGGATATAAATTATTGGGGGCCTGTCCCTAACTTATACACTTATGTAACTTCTTTAAAAACCCCCCTCCCTTGCACTTACGTGGTGCGCTAATTTTTTCATGGTGAATCCCCCGGGGGAATACTATAGTGCATTACATCATAGTCGAGTAGAAATCTCTTGCAAGACATTGAAAAGATGAGAGTGAAAGTGGTTAGTTGCGTTTAGAGGATTTAAGAGCATTTTATATTGATCTTAGTAGTTATTAATAGTATTTATGAATTTTTGGAATCCATATTAGAATTATTTTTGTTAAAATTGCATTGCCCTCCCCTTCTCTCTCTCTCTCTCTCTCTCTCTCTCTCTCTCTCTCTCTCTCTCTCTCTCCGTGTGAATTGTTGGAAAGGGGGAAACAAGGGGGAAATGGGAAAACAACCAGCACACAGTATGACTGCCTCTCTATAGCCTAGTGATTTCACAACACCCCTATCCACTATTTGACATACACATAGAGGCTTAATCTATTAACAATTGTTACCCAGACCCATACCCAACCAACTCCGACTACTCACTCAACCACAAAGCAAGCAAGCTTGGCTTAAGCTTCCACCCCTTTCAAAGAACCTTATACCAAGCAAAACAACCTTGACACTCTTAGACAATTCGAGATTGATGAAAACACAAGTTTGCTTATAAGCTTACATCCTTCTTTCACCCAGACTCTTGACTCCCCGATTTCACACACCTCAAAGCATATTAAACTTATAACATTCACAAATCCATATGCAACAAGGCACCCACTTGGCCTATAACGTTTCCCCACATATAAACTCATGCACTCGACACACACCGAAAACCCATACATGGTTGATGCCTAAGGACACATGAGGATGAGAGAGACAATAATCATTGGTTGGTGACTGGAATAGATCGATATCATGGCAGTAACTTGTTAAATAGTTGGGCAATGATGGAGCTAGTAACACAAGTGTTGGGGACCATAATAGTTTCCCTCCTTTTCGATGATCTTTTACAAAGACGACCAACCTATAATCTTTTATCCTACTAACTTCCCCTTAACGTCTGCAGGTGGTTGCTCTGATTCAAATGAAATCCTTGGTGGCTCTTGGCCCTCTTGACGGTGCGGTATAGTCCCCTACTACACCCTTGGCAGCCACCTCCTCTTTCTTACCCAGTGCTTCTCTTTGCAGCCCTTAACGCTCTCCAATCACCTGCTTATTACCTTGCCTTATATAGCCTGCAGCCACTACCCATCATGGACGTCCCAATTCCTTTGCAGCACCAAGTCCTCCTTTCTCTACAAGTCACAGCCCCTATGTTACCAAGGTCGACCAACTCTATTTTTTTTTGGTTGCTCTTTCTTGCGTAGCAACCCCCTTGTTTAAAACTTTACATGCCTCCTATGGTGACCCACCGTAGTGGCTCCTCTCTGGCCTTCAGTAGGCGGATACCCTCCTCTGCAGCCCCCTGGTCAACTGACGCTTCCCCTCTTGCATATAGAGCCACCCTCCTCTGTCTGCCCTCCAGGTACTCCTACCCTGCAGCCCTGCACAGCTGGTATCGGCCCCTCCTTTGATAGCGCTGCTCTCCTGCAACCCATTTCCCCCCGCCTACCTTAACCGGCGCACCCAGCGGCCCTCAGCCCGTCTACTGCAGCTCATCACCCCGGTGGTGGCAACCCCCCATGCAGCTCCTACTAGCCACCCTTGGCGCTTCTCTGTGACGTGCACCAGCCCGCCACCTCTCTACACTCTTGAGTCTCCGTTCCACTGGTTGATTGTACTGCCATGCAACCAGACAAGTGGTCCTTCTTTTCCATGCAGATGGCGCCCTCCTCTTTCATGCCGGGCCTCCCAAAAGTAGCGCCACCTCCTCGCCAACTGCAGCTCGTTTTTAGCATGGTATATTTTAGAAGTTTAATTTTTTTATTAACTTACAATCTACCCAACGTTCCCACCGGACGTGATCCACTGCCGACACCCTATACTTTACCACAGCTTGAAGCCGATGCTCTTGAACCAATGCATTCATGACCATATGTAGGCACAATTGGCCCTTCAAGAATCTGATCCTAGGTACCTTGATATTTACCAATAATGGCGGCCGCACCAAACATTGGCCACCTCGAACCCGATGCAATTGCGATAGATGAGCACATTCAAGCTTCAATTTGAAATGAATCTCCAAAAAAGCCCCAAGTGACAAGCCCAATAACCGAGTCATAGAATAAACAAAGACCATACTTCATGTAGCTGTAAACATCTCGACCATTAGAGACCAAGAATCACCGCTTGACCTTTTATTTGCCACATCTGGCATACACATCACTGTGATACCTGCCCCAAAATGCATCTGAGTCCTGCCAAAGTCCGATTCCATCATCCTACCTAATACCAGGCACCTGCTGCTACTGGCTTCTCCCTGTGTCGACACAAACTGGGTGCACCATCATTGCCCACCCCCTCGTTGAGCATTGATGCTCAACGACAGCATTATTTAGATAAGAGATGATTGCATATTAGAAAATTGATATTTAGTATGTACATAAACAGTAGATAGATAGAGAGAGATTTTATCAGCCATAGAATTCCCCCGGATCAAATGGAAAGCCATAGGCTCTCCCAAGCATAGTGTAAACTCCACCTGGATCAAAAATATAGCATTGATCATCACCATCGATCCGTCTGTAAAACACATACAAACCATCCTTGCTTTGTACTAGAAAACCTGTAAGCCGACCACTCTTGCTTGGCATAGCCTGGTCTTGCTTCAACTGGTATCCAGAAACTTGCTTGGTACACTGGATATATAAGAATGTATTATACCAATGTCTGTAGCAGTGGCATCATATGAAACCAACTCGCCATCGGCTAGAGAGCTCGCCATAGCATGATTGCCTTCAAACAAGATAACATGTAGCAATCGGCATAGAGGCGCTTGCATAGCAACCTTCAACAACATATCCGTCAACAGCATGGCATCCATGTGTGGTAGCTGATCCTCCAAAGCAAACGCCAGCATACCTTCGCCGGTAGTCCCTTCAAACAGCACTGGAAAAGGCAAAAATTCTTGCATAGTTTGTATTCTTGCCATAGCTTTAGCAACCAAAACCTGTGACTCGTCATCTACATCGACCACTAGATCATCGAACCCCCAGTTTGTTTAATCGAAGCACTCCTTCCCATCACAAGGCAAGAGAGAGGGTTGCCCAACCCCCTGGTCCACACAAAATGTCTCTTCACCTGCAAATTGTTGCTCTTTGACCACCTTATTGACATGCATAACATCATATGTATCATACCTTGAGAAAGCAGACTCCGTTTCCCATGTGTTGTCCGTTTCCAAGGCACTGCTATAACTCGATTACACCTCGTCTTTCTCCACAAAACTCACCGGCTTTGGCACTTCAGCTATCTTCTCCACTGCTTGCTTTTCGGAAGTCACTTGGTCAAGCACATCAAGTAGTACTCGATACACTCTTCTCTGCAGCTGCTGAGGCCTCATAGGCCCACACGGTATCGTCTCTACTCTTATCATCACGCCTATCCACTGCTACCACATGTGCATCAACAAAGGGTCAGATTACCTGAAGCTCCTCCCTAGCAATTGGCCTTGGCACCAATGGACTCGCCAGAACCTACTTTGCCTGTTGCTTCTTTAAAACCTTCTTCATCCTGTTCTACGCATAGGCTACTGCCTCCTCGTACGTGCACAGTCCATCTATCTCGGCTTTATCCCGCACTTTTACATGCAAACAGTCCACAAACTTGGTCATCTTCAAAAAATATGCATTCTCTACAGCAGATACCTTAATCAACTTGCTCCATATGGCCTCGAACTCCCACACGAATGCTCGAAAATCACCGGCAAGGCTTTGCTTTAGGTTGTCCATCATCTGCTTCACTTCACTCCACTGCATGTTGGCCACATATCGGCTTCAGAATGCCGCTTCCAATGAACTCCAGTCCTATTTTTCTTCAGCCTGCAAGCCCTCGTACCATACCTTTGCTTTTCCATGAATCAGGAGCGGGAAAGCTTGGGCCACTCCCTCTTCTCTTGACAAGCCGTTGTCCAGCAAAAAAAGGCAGTAGTCTTGCAGCCAAACCTCAGCATCTTCAGCACCTGTAAAAGTCGAAAAACCCAACCATGCCATTCTTGTTAGATCCTACTATTCAAACAGCGACACCATCTTCGACTTCACCGAGAAGCAATCAGTAGCTCCTCAGTGGGG
Organism: Adiantum capillus-veneris; assembly: GCF_014529385.1. NCBI lineage: Eukaryota > Viridiplantae > Streptophyta > Polypodiopsida > Polypodiales > Pteridaceae > Adiantum > Adiantum capillus-veneris. The sequence goes on from NC_140933.1 coordinate 69,348,479, forward strand.
GCACCACAAGATGGAAAGGGGAACATAGGTTTAATAAAACACACACATAAGTAGAAATATTTAAATAAATATACCAAAATAATTATAAAAAATCCCTATATTTAGGCCATATATACAATGCAATATTTACACACAAATGGGCCATAATCTATTTTATTATTTTGATTTTATTTATTTTTTTGACTTAACTAGCCCAGTGACTAGCTAGATGAGGATTTTAAGAAGATATGGGAAAAGTCCCCTAACTCACACACGCCTATTTACACTGAAATGGTAGGGATAGCCATAGTGTTTGGGTGATTTTGGTAGGGTGAGGTAGCTTACTATGGCAATTATGGAAAGCCGAAAAACGGCTATCACTGGTTAGCATGCCTTGCATGCAGAATTGTAAGCCCTTGCCGAGAATGATGGCCTCAAACGTGAGAACCAAAACTAGAAGTGCCTTGCATAGTAGCATGTACTGTTAGCGATACATTTGAACTTGACGTTACCACACCTAAAATGGGAACAAATTTCTGATTGTATCAATTTCCCAAACTTGTGTGCCAATGCCCTTGATTGGGAGTCAATGGGCTATATCGTGGCACACGATAGAAGCCTTGATTCTCTTGAAACTGTCAAAGCACTTTGCTTTGCACAACAGATAATAGTTTCCAAAGTAAACATGAAAACATGTAAAAGAAAGTAAAACTAGAAATTGTCTAATCTGGTCGTCCTGCTGTAACCAATTCTCCCGAGATTCCGTAGAAGAAAACTCGCTCCAAACCGGCTCATAGCCATATTTTCTTTGCGAGAGAGAAGTGTCGTGTATATCATATACACATGCCTTGTACATTCTAAAATAATGTTCAATTATATTGCCAAATCCTTCCCTAGTTTGTATGCTCTTAGCATATGCCAAACGTGAGCATTTGCAATGCCAGATGCCCAAATTGAAGCCTTGCTTCACATAAATACTTTTGTGCTTGTAGCTAATAGATGCGACTATCGACATACGGAGATCGACCTTGTCAAACACTTTCGGTTGATATGGGCTACTAGGGTTGTATATTAAGTATCTCCGTCGACTTTTAGAAGCGGTGATAAGTAGTTGGCCATGCCAAGCACGTAGCACCCTGCATCAAGCCATTCAATAGGCGGTACTGACCTCCTTGAGATACTAAAACATTGCCAAGTTGCTATGTTGTTGCATCAAAATGGAACCACTGAGGAGCCGTGCTCCGGCTCAATACGGTTGGGAGTCAAGCCGTGCTTGATTCGAGATTGTAAGGCAATCTTTGGGCTTTTACGGACAATGTATGCAACAAAATATCAATGGATCAAACTGACACAAGCCGTGCTTGTAAGTAAAGTGCATCATGCGAGTCTCAAACATGACTTTTGTCGAGATACGGCAATACTGATAGATCAAGTTATGGAGATAACAATGAAGCAAGAGCATCTGGAGGTACCGACAAAGCGTACCTGAAATTGTTTGCAGTTGCAAAAAAAATGTAGTGCAAATCCTCATTAACCGAACACAACCTACCTAACTTCCAGGACATGCCATGCATGCCTGATCATGTTGATGATCGACAAACTTTCGCACTTGTCATGCTTGCGCATTTCGGAATGTCTGCAAATGCGGCTGAGGCTCGGACATTCTGTATTTGTAATTTCTGCTCCATGCAATCTCCATGGCCCCTCCATGCTTGCCCATGATTATCGACATGCAAGCCATGCAAGCCTTCGATGGGAGGGGTAGCCGTGGGACGGCCCTCTAGGGGGTGCCCATGGGCGCCAAGCGGCCTTGGCCAAATTATTTAAAAAAAATAAAGAAAAAAAAACTACCTCAACGATGGAGGGCAGAGCAAACCGATCTGCGTAGGAATAGGTTAAGCCACCGTGGGCGCGTAGCTGCGTTTTAGGCTTAGCTGAAGAAGCGAAAAACATTGTGCAGGCCTGCACACATCAATCGAGCCTCATAACTCACCATTTTTTGCAGGTAGATAGCATGGCATGCCTTCCATGCAAGGGTCTGTTCCTGCCATTCCTTAGCCTCTGTCGAGCCTGCCTTGGGAGGAGCGGCATGCAAATTCCACGAGCTTCTTTAGCCATGCATGCATGCTTGCATTCAATTCCATCCGCCTTGGCTACGTGCCCATCCACGCTCACCATGAAAGGGAGTCCATCCTTCACGAGAGAGATCAAGAGAGGGAGAGAGGAGACCATGCTTGCAATCCCTCCTCCATCGCTGCTTTCCTTCCCCGAGCTGTGATACCAATGTAAGAACTAGGGATGCTAGACCATAGGATCCTCCTCCCAACCCCCCATTATATAGGCGGGCTCGTAGCCCCTTGCCCTAGACTGATCCCCTGTCCACACTGTCTAGCCCGGCCCCTGGCCATAGTCCATGACTGCCCTAGTCCTTAGGTTTGGGCCTTGCCCCTACGGAACCCTTGTCCTGACATGCAGCTTGAAGGCATCTGGAATCATGCAAGATGTTTGTATGGGCAAAAGAGTTCATGATGATCTTGTTAGTCAAGGGATGTTGACAAAAAATGTCGTGGTTGGCACTTCCTTGCTCGACATGTATGCCAAATGCGACGTACTTCATAAAAAGAGCAAAAAGTGCGCAGCGAGCTTTCTATCTGGAAGTCTCTCTTGGAATGCTCTGATCGTGAGATATGCCCAAGAGACATGAGACTAGATTTTTATATCGTCCAATGTGATTTGGCCTTTTGGTGCAGGGAACTAGTAAGTTGAGTTGAAGGAAGGCATAATGTGCTTGAAAAGTTAAATTTTACATTCATCTCACCTTTTCCAAGGTCCTGGAGTGCAACAATAGCCTAATTATGCAAAAAAAAGGGTGGTCACAAGGGCGCGCAGATGGCCCATCCAACAGTTTTGGATGGCTCACCTGCGCGCCCTTGTGGCCACCCTTTTTTTTGCATTATATGGCCTTGTCTGCCCCTTATAATAGCAAGAATGTTAATATTTGATGAAACCAAATGTTTATGCAGCATGAGACTAGATTTTTATACTATCCAATGTGATTTGCCCTTTTGGTGCAGGGAACTAGTAAGTTGAGTTGAAGGAAGGCATAATGTGCTTGAAAAGTTCAATTTTAGATTCATCTCATCTTTTCCAGGGTTCTGGAGTACAGCAATAGCCTAGTTATGCAAAAAAAGGGTGGCCACAAGGGCCCACATATGGCCCATCCAGCAGTTTTGGATGGCTCACTACGCGCCCTTGTGGCCACCCCTTTTTTTGCATTATATGGCCTTGTTTGCACCCCAAGATACCAATTTTTTTTTAGATCAAGTGAAAGCAAATCTTTATGCAACATGACAGTACAAATTCCACTTGTTTTCACTCAGATGTAATTGTTTTCACTCTTGTTCACTAGAATGGATTAAAAGTACCCCTTATAGGCCTTATCTACACATGTTTCTGCAACTTTACAAGAATATAAAATCCCTTCTGTTGAACACATGTGCTATGTTACATATACTTTAGTGAACTCCCCATGTCAACGGCCTCACAAATCCTATGCACTAAAAATTAAACACTAGAAATCGACCAAACAAGGAGCCAATTTTTACTTCCTTGTGTCCACCTAGTGTTCTTGTGAAACATTGCTAATGATATATATTCAACATCCCCAAATGAGGACATCTTGACAAAGTTTACGATCCACTTTAATAAGAATAACCATTAATGATTAAACTGAAATCAAAATATTGCTTGAATTTCTTCAAGGTGGAGTGATTAAGACTTGCGACTTGAATCATCGTACACGCAAATCAAAATATCCATAAAAGTAAACAATATTTCTCAGATCTGTATGAAACTTCAGTAATCTAAATTAAATACTCTCACTCAATGCGACACCATCTAACAAAAAAACATATTTATATTGCATTTATAGAGGAATCCAGCCTCATGAAAAATAATTACAAATGGAGACAATTGTTGTTGCCGTTAGGCTTATCTTACAAGTATTTGTCTTCCTCATCTAGAGATTCATATACACTTGAGTATTTGTGTGTCTATGACACTAGGAAAGATAGTAGTACTATATGGATGTCTTCTATGAGAGCTCCTAGAGAGTCCCTATTGGTTCAAGATTCTAAAAAACACCTACTATTCTTATCAAAATCTTTTAACATGGTAGTGAAAGGTTCCTCAAGGAACAAAAATAGAGTGATTTCCATCTCTGCACATGGTTGCTTGCTCATGTCCTCTTAAAACAAGTTGAATCTGTAAGTAAACAAAAGATTATGTGAGCACAAAGTTATAAAGTACAAAATGATATCATTCCAATTATCTAATGAATATTATACGAAGAATAAATTACAAGAAAAATCTTTGACGACTCTCCATAGATAACACAACTTACTTACATCGTGAGACTCAAATCACATGCTACACAACTATAGATGGCGCACCAAAGTCATCAACAAAATAGCACCACCCAGTGTTATGAGATGTGAAGCCTAAACACTGAAATCCATAAAGAGGTTAATTCTCTCCAGCATGATAAACTTAAATATGGAGATGATGTTAAGCTCTGAATGTAAGCTACAAGGGTAGTTTTCTTACCATTCTATCTTTATGTTGGAGATGAACCCTTGCAATGCCCACGTGATATTCACACCTCCTATTGTTGTGGTATGCAACTCATGTGAGCTCATACTTTTGCCACCTTCGAGAGTAGAGGTTTCCATGTAGTGTGAGTGAATGAAAGTAGATGGAGTAGAATCTTGTTTCATATTGTAATGGAGATGAGAGAAGGGAGAGGAGCTAGCTTGGTGTGAAACTATGTGGTGGGCAAGGGGAAGAGATGGAGGAGGAGCTTGCTTGGTGCTACAATGGAGGTGGGAGAAAGCTAGCAGAGAGATAATGATGGACTACAGGGGGTGCATGTGGTTGTTGCAGCAATGGAGAGCTTGGAAAAGGGTTTGTAGAGAGAGAAAAACACTTTTTAGCTATAGAATAGGTTTGGAAAGACTTTGGAGGGTGAAAATGATGTTTTGATTTGTTTTTTTTTAAAATCAATTTTTTGGATTTTTTAGTGCACGTTTTTAACTTTTGAAGGTCAAAAATACTTTTTTGACCATGAAATAGGTTTGGGGACCTTTTAAGGAGGGAAAACTTGAAATTTGAAATTTTTTGAAAATTTAAAATTTTTAGTGTATTTTTAAATCCGCGCCAAAAAGTGGGGGAAAAGAGGTCAAAGTGGTCCCCCCCCCCCCCTCTTTCCCCTAGCCACCTCCCTTACCTTCTCACTAGGTAAGAGACAATTAAGAGGTGTAAGGCTACCTTGTCCCCCTACTTTTTTGAGGGTATAGAGTGTGTCCACCACCCTCTTCCTATTGGCTGACCTTTAATTAACCTTAATCCCAAAGGGTCCCTAGAGGGTTCATATTTTTCCTAATGGGGTTTTAGGTTCAATGAAATCAATCAAAATATGTTGGTCAATAGCATTGCCATCCTTATAGTGTAAGTGTTTACATAAAAATTCACATGAAACACTAGATGAATGTGCACAAGTAATGAGAGTTTATAGGCCATATCACCAATGCGCTTGAGTATCTTAAAAGGTCCACAATTCGTCAAAGATAGTTTAGGTGTTGGCCGAGTCTTTAGACTTCTTGAATGGTCTAGAACACACAAGAATACTTTTTCCCTTTTTGTGAAGGCAACTTGACGATGTTTCTTGTCAGCCTACTTTTGATATAGATCCTGTGCTTGTCAAAAATTTTGACGAGCTATTCTCAACATTTCCATATGGTGTTGGAGGAAATCCTTCACTTCTTGAAGCTTTTGAGTCGCCAACCCCACCATAACTAGTGACCTAGGTTGAAAACCAAACATAAGCATGAAACGATTAAGACTTGTCGCCGCATGCTTAGCACTATTGTAAGCAAACTCAAGAATAGGGAGATAATTTTCCCAATCCAACTGCTTTTTGCTAACATATGCTCATAACCATTTCACGTTGATCTGCAATACTAACGTTGAGTTGTGTACCCAATAGTTTAAACACAGCCCTCCACAAAGGAATGTTAAACTTAGGATGACGGTCACTCACAATATTACCTAGCGACCAATACAACCTATACTAATTGTCAACAAATAACTTAGCAAACTCTAGAGTCTTAATTGTGGATTATGTTGGAATAAACTTGCAAAATTTAGTCAATTGATTTACGACCAGCCATACCAAATCATGAACTTGTATAATGGTTGATAAACCCACAATGAGATCCATAGAGATACTTTCCCATTTTTTATTTGGATTACTTTAATGGATGCAAGAGAGCTCCTGCTTTCAGGTGCTATGCTTTATTTACTTGACATTTTTGGCAATGTAAGACATAGTCTTGAACATATCCATCTAAACCTGGCTAGTAGCACTATTGTTGTACAAGTGCATAAGTTTTCTTTATGCCCAGGTGCCCTGAACTTAGACTGTTAAACTTGGGATGACGGTCACTCACAATATTACCTAGCGACCAATACAACCTATACTAATTGTCAACAAATAACTTAGCAAACTCTAGAGTCTTAATTGTGGATTATGTTGGAATAAACTTGCAAAATTTAGTCAATTGATTTACGACCAGCCATACCAAATCATGAACTTGTATAATGGTTGATAAACCCACAATGAGATCCATAGAGATACTTTCCCATTTTTTATTTGGATTACTTTAATGGATGCAAGAGAGCTCCTGCTTTCAGGTGCTATGCTTTATTTACTTGACATTTTTGGCAATGTAAGACATAGTCTTGAACATATCCATCTAAACCTGGCTAGTAGCACTATTGTTGTACAAGTGCATAAGTTTTCTTTATGCCCAGGTGCCCTGAACTTAGACTGTTGTGACAGTCATAAAGAATTTTGCACCGAATGTTTGCAACTTTTGGTACACAAACTCTCCCCTTGTGGAGAAGGTACCCATCATCTATGGAAAGATTCTTCCATCTCTGGAGCTCATAACTCAAAAGAGGAGAACTAGGTGCGGAGGTTAAAGACACACTACCACCATTGGGGTGAAAGGATCCCTATTTTCACATGGCTCCACACTTTGGAGTATGCATCATCATGCTCATATTTTCCTTTGAGAGATTCCAAAAACTCACTTTAAAGTTCAATCAAAAGAAGAGAGTTGAACTCAGATACATGACTAAGAGCATCAACCACCACATTGTATCGTTATTTATGATACTAGAGCTTTGCATCATACTCCTTAAGAATCTCAACCCACTAGGCCTTTTGACCCTTCAGATTTTTTTGTTGTGCAAATCATTTTATACTTTCATTGTCAAACACAATCTTAAATTGAGCTCTATACAAATAATGTTGGCACACCTTCAAAGCATACACTATTGCATATATTTCTCTTTTGTTAGCATGATAATTTTGATTTGGAGAATCAAGCTTCTTGCTTTCAAATTTAATTGGCCTTCAGGAGGCCAATCTTCACAGATGTGAGCAGGATCTGGAGACCTTCTGCTGTGCATCGGGTGCACTGATCAACTGGATAAAGACAGTGGCTTTCTCGGTTGGTAGTGCTCCTATGCCAGATTGGATGCCAGGAGAGGGTTTCAGGTGGATTCTCCCAGGGACTGCAGTTCGGTACTTGGGTTGTCAAGTTGGTTTGGACTTGTCTCCCGAGCAGTAGATTGCTCCTCTTCTCCTGTCCACCATCAGGAGAAAGCTGTTACATTGGAGCTCAGCACCACTTTCGCTGGATGGCAAAGTAGTAGTTGCCAACCAGGTGCTGCTGGCGACTATGTGGTACATCACTTTTTGCTGGATCTTCTCGAGTTCTTGTATCAGGTAGGTAGAGAGGCTGATCAAGAACTTCCTTTGGTCAGGACGTGACACTCAGATGGCCCGAGCCAAGGTGGCTTGGTCGGTCATCACGCTTCCTTGTTCGCAGGGAGGGCTTGGGATCATTGATCCAGCACAGCAGAGCAGAGCCCTTCTAGGGAAGTTCATAGTCAGAGGACTTCTTCTAGGTGAGGAGCCCTGGAAAGAGTCCTTGTTGCAGAGGCTTCGTGCCAGGGTGCCTCAGTCAGGAGGCCCTTAGCAACCTTCGACCAGATGGATCTTTGCAGAGATGCGCCGAGTTGGTTTGAGCAAGAGACTAGAGGACCGCTTCGCTGTGAGTTTGCTTCGTTCTTGGGAGTGAGGCAAGCTTTTCCATGCATGGGAACCCCCCCATATATCTTTGCCCTTTTACCAAAATATTTCCTATTATATAAGTTATTTTTTATTTTTCTTCCCCTTTTCACAAAAGTTTTAGCCTTTATTAAATAAATAAGACTTACGCTAATCAATCACGATGTAGCATAAATAAGTAAGCTTTCTTTGTTGATATCTCTTTTGACCTTAAATATTAAATATGTATATTCTAAATTAGATTATACAGTTTAGTATTTTCTGATATATTTTTTATGTATATATATTATTCCACCCTACCAAATATTTTATTCACTAGTTTTCATTTTCAAACCTCAACCCCACTTTCAAATTTCAATAATCCTCCATCTAGATGATTGCCAATCTTTTCAAAACTCTAGGTCATGTTTTCATACACATGAAGGAGCTTACACTTGAAGGCAAGAGAGAACTCCACTCAAAGGAGACCACCAAAAGACCTTTGCAGCCACAAATAATACATTATTTGGCTGAATTTGTTAAATAGAGAAAAACCCCGAATCTGAAGGAGCGCTCAACATGCAAGATGTATCTCGTGATCTCAACTTTTAGCTCAATTTTTTTCAGAATTTTTGGAGTTATGAACACGGAGATATGATTTTTGTAGTGGACCCCTGTTTTCTCGTGTAATGGTGACACAGGCCATCCCCAATTTTCTTCCCTCTAGAATGGCTATGGTTCTACAAGTCTTCAAGCATGATTACAAGAGACAAGGCTCTTTTAATGAGGTCTTGGCAAGTCTAGAGTGATTCTATCACCATTTTTGGAGGATCCATCCTCATCAACAACTATCCACCTTTGACAATCTCTCTTGTAAATTTCTTACCTCTCTCTTCTCTCCCTAATAAGCTTATGTCTAGCCAAAGCTAGACTATTGTAAATATCTCCTATCCTCTACATCCTACCCACATTCTCTCATCTTCTCTCTCTATTGACTCTGGTATTTTAAATAATGAGGAGACAAGATAGGAGCCACAGTCACATGCACCCCATTTTCCTAGTCACCAAAGTGGGACACTCACCTCAAATAGAAATATTGCTAAATACTCCCCTCCTTCCCTATATAAGGAGGCCATGAGAGCTCACTCAAACACACACACACACACACACACACACCTATCCATACATACTCTTGTGCTACATGCTTGTATCATGAACCCTAATCACATAATCACAACACCATCATCATCACCATCACCATGCACAAAAGATGAGCACCACACCTCCACACCACTTGTAATTAAGGGTTGAAGGCACAATTTCAAGAAGAAGAAGGGTGGACACACTCATGATATTCCTCGCCATCAACTCCCATCTCTCCATTATGCCTCCTACGATCTTGTCCCCTTCTCATTTTTCTGCCATACGCTACCTATTGTATTCATCTTTTGCAAGCAATCAACACACTCCATCTTGGTGCCATACTTTGTGTCGCTTTGGATACATTTCATTGTGAGTATGGTATATACTTGTTCCTTGCCTTTTTTTTCCTGCTTATGTAAAAGTGTGCGGATTCGCCACCATACACACACACACACACTCTCTCTCTCTCTCTCTCATATTCCTATCATCTTGCTACTTCCATCTTGAGGTGTGCGGATTCGCCACCTCTTGTATGATAAATGAGCATACTCGCAAGTTTCCCCTACCTCATTATCTTCCTTACTAACATGCACGAGTAGCAAGCCCATTCTCACTCATTCACCACTCCTCTCACCTTATTCTCCGACCACCCCATTCCACATTTGGGCGTGGATCTTGAAATTTTTTTCCATGGCATGCTTCATTGTGTATATGTATGCGTCCTAGCCGCATATCTTGCTAGGTGGTGCCCCTATTGTGTATCCCCCATGATGAGACCATTGTGCATAGTCTTGGTGTAGAGGCCACCGGGTCTATTTTTCACTTCCGCCTCTCATTTGGTGCCACCACGGAGGATCGAACTCCAGACGTTCAGTTTACAAGGCTGACATGTTTACTTATCTTCATGGACGAGTGGCTTCTTGAATTCTATAATTGGACCACTGAAGAGGAGGAGCTTTGAGCAGGTTTGACACAAGTCATCAAGACACTCTTGCCAGGGTGTTGTATTGTTAGCATAGAAGAAGTGGTAAGACCCTCTTTCCCTACTCAAATTGTTTACATTTCTCATCATCCCCGCAAGCGTAGAAGCAAGGCACAAGCTGCATCATGCTCACATTGTAGCCAAAAACCGCACCTTCGACATGAGTGCAACCCAAAGTGAAGAAAAGGCCATCATTTTCTCCCTCGACATCCGCAAAGGCCTTCTCACAACGGTAGGCTTTCAAGTAGCACCAGGCTTCTCTACATCTACGTCCCCATCTTTGCCACCTATTCCACCTACATCCACAACAAGCCTTCACAACTTGAGGAAGCTACTACGAACGCGTGGTCCCTCCCTCTCCCTTGCACCAAAAGATTCAAGGGTTTTCCAGCGCCGACAATCACCCCGTCTCCAAAACAAAAGGGTAAATCCTCCAAAGTCTTTCTATACCTCACTCTCATCTCATGAGCCAGGAACTAGAAACAGCAGCATGGATTCTACGTCGTCTACCGAGTGAAGTGGCGGAGCTTGTCATCGACAAGGTCTTTGACACAGGTTTTGCTTGGCGGAAAGACAAGACCCTCCACCTTCAAGGGGTGTTGCTTGTGAATCAAGGCTATGATGATGACTTTACAGCTTGCTATGTATCCATCCAACTTGGATTGATACAAGTGGTAAGACTCACCACCTACCTCATCACACCTGTGTATACACTAGATGGCACTCTATCTTGCAGGAAAGTGAAGTTGCTCAAAGAGAGAGAGTTCAAGATTTTCCAAGAGCTTGCTAGAGGGGCAGTCCTAGAGCTAGAAGACAAAGACAACCTTGTCCTGTGGTACTATAAATTTGACCTCGAGTACCAAGAGCTCTACACCTCCGACTATAACCTTCCACCACGAAGGAGAGAGCCTTTCCGAATTATCATGTGATGGACCCAACGCATCAGCCTTTTGCAAGGAACCAAACTTATGCACCACAACGAATTCAAGCAATCAAAGTAATCTTGGACCGCAAGATGTTTTATCAGCAGATCATTACAACCATGTTTGGTAGAGAACGACTACAAGAGATAAACACCTCTTCTCTACCCTTTATCCTCCCTATGATTAATCATGAAGTGTCTTTTGATGTAGTTATTTTCATCCTTGTATAGTATGTTTTCCATCTACCGAGCACCCATGTATTGAATCTCTATTTTTATAAAAAAAAAGATTTCTAACTCGAGTTAATTTTCTCACTCTCACAATGTCAAGTGTAGCATTTCCAACCTTTACTGGTAAGGTGGGTGAGGATGCTGCAGACTTTCTAGACAACTTGGAAATAGCATGTGTCATCTCTGCGAGAGATGATGATGCTTCGCGCTTGCGCATCTTCCCACTTCTAATGAAGGTGGAGGCAAGATCATGGTACAATGCCTTGGCACAAGCAACCAAGGAACGGTGGGACTTATTAAGAGCAACCTTTGTCAAGCGTTTTGGAGAGGGCACAACATCAGAGAAGCTATGGCAATTGTTGACAGAGTTGAAGTAGAGCAGTATGCTGGAATATGCATCATGTGAGTCAAAGTTTGTAGCTTTATGGGGGCGATGGGTTGCATCGCTAAGAGAGGATGAGGGGGCACCTGATTTCCTAAAGAAGGATCGGTTTGTGGTTGGGTTATGGCCAACTCTTAAAGAGAAGGTGAAGGGAAGGTTTCCTGCTACGTATGAGCTAGCAGTTGAAGTGGCCCGCCTTAAAGACAAGAAGTTGCGCCTACAAGCCAGGAATATCGATGAAGAGGAAGCCGTTAGGACCCGACCACCTCTAGCACCACCTACAACAGCCGCCCAGAGGATTCAACCACAAGAACCAATTGAAGATCAACAAGACCTGCTCAATTGAATCACCAATCAACTTGAGAATCTCTCAATCCATTTGATACAACAAGGGCATGCACACAATCGCAACCAAGAGCAAGGAAGAGGACAGCGAAGGCAAAACCAAGAATACCACTGCTACAATTGTGGGGAGGATGGTCATGGCATGTACTACTATCCACACCCAAGGAGGTAGAATTTCAACAGAAGAGCTAGGCAAAACCAAGTTTCACCACCGAGAGCAAGACCACCACCACCAAGGGCACCACAACAAGCACCACCCATGCAAATCCTACAACCACCCATTCAACCACAACCACCACCACCACCACCACAACCTCTCATTCCACCCTTACCCCCACCACTAGTTGGCAATCAAACAGTAAGCTTCATGAGTCTTGAAGGTAAAGGAAAGGAGAAAGTGGAGGAGGATATCAAGGGAGTAGCAAAAGGTAAGACCAAGTTTAAAGGAGTAGATGCCATAGGGGTCAAACGCGCTAGGCATGGTGAATCTTCCCAAAAGGAAGAAAAGATGAAGACTAAAGGGGAATCTAGCAAAAAGCCGTCCAAGTCACGACGTAAAATTGACATTATAGATTTCTCTTTGGGTGAATGTTCTAAACCATATGATTTGGTTCAAGATGTTTCTGTGCAGGGCCCAAAAATCACCTGGCCCCAATTACTCCACCTAGCACCTAGGGTGAGGAGACAATGGACAAAGATGGTTAGCACGAGACGACCAAAGCCAAAGATAGCTGGGGCTATCTCTGGGAGGAATCTAGATGACATACTACCAGTGATGGATGCTTACATCAAAGGGCAACACATCTCCAATATCTACATCAATGGTGGCGCACAAATATGCGTCATGAGTGAAAAAATGATGCACCTCTTGGGTTTAGAGGTGAGTCGGCCGGCACCATGCTGAGCCAAAATGGCAAATAATTTAAAATTTCAATGTGTTGGTGTCATAAATGCAGTTAGGATAAAGGCATTCAACACCGAGGTAGATGTGGACATCTTTGTCATGCCACACAAAGGGGAGGGCTATCCTATCATTCTAGGGAGGCCTTGGCTTATGGCTATGAGAGCTAAGCAGGACTGGGACACCGGCATAATCCAGATGAAGGATGCAAAAGGGAGGCCAATACTTTACGACATGAAGAAAGGTCGGCAATGCGACATGGATCTAGAAACCTCTATGGATGAGTTTTCTAGCGATGACTCTTCAACCACTTCAGAGGAGGAGTCAACAGTGAGTGAAGAAAGTGACAGTAGCATTGAGGTGATGGGGATCATTCTCAAGGACCCTAAGAAGATGGAGCAACCTGATTTCTCATCATCAAACCAAGGGGAGACACCAGGTATACAACCTCTGGTAGAAGCACATAAGCTACATCAAATTCTCTCTAGTGAGTTGTGTGGGAAGGAGCGTGAAGATTATATTTTGATGCTAAGTAATTTTACCACATTGCTCATTGATGAATATGATAAAATCACTAGCATCACAGTAGTTCAACATCACATTAAGCTCAAGGAGGGAAGTAAACCTGTAGTGCAGAAGCTCAGGTGGCTAGGAGTAATTCAACAAGACGCCCTGCTCAAAGAGGTGAGGAAATTGCTAGAAGCCGGTTTTATCTATCCTGTTGAAGACTCAGAGTGGGTTTCTCCAGTGGTAGTCACACCAAAGAAGAATGGTAAGTGGAGGGTTTGTGTTGATTACAAGCCTCTTAATGCAGCCACAAAGAGGGACCATTTTCCTCTTCCTTTTCAAGACGAAATTCTCAATGAGGTAGCAGGACATGAGCGCTACACAGTATGTGATGACTACTCAGGATACTTCCAAATTAGCATTGCTGAAGAAGATCAAAAGAAGACAACCTTCATCACACCATGGGGATGTTTTTCTTACAGAGTTATGCCTTTTGGTCTCACTAATGCTCCAGCCACTTTTCAGCGATATGTAACATTTGTTTTTCAGCCATTCTTTGGAAAATCAATCCGTGTTTTTATTGATGACTTTTGTATATATAGCTCTCGCTCTCTTTATTTGGAGAAATTTTTTTAAGGTCTAGCTAGGCTACAAGCTTTGGGGGGCCAACTCAATGTGGAGAAATGCCACATTGGTGAAAGCAAGGTTACTCTTCTTGGCCATGTGATCTCGTCCAATGGCATTGAAGCTGACCCAAGCAAGGTTCAAGCCTTCCTGGCTTTAGCCTCTCCCACCACAACAAAGCAGTTGGTCTCTTTTCTTCAAAAGGTGAGGTATTTGAGTAGGTTCATTCACTTGCTCTCCCAAGTGGTTCTCCCTTTACAACAAGTTACCCATCAAGAGATCTTCACTTGGAGTGAAGAAAATGAACAACAATTCAATGAGGTAAAACAAATTCTAGCTTCACTTCCCACCATAGCACCTCCAAAGTGGGACGAGCCATTTTATGTAAACCCTAGTGTGGGAAATGACACACTTGGGGCTGTATTGATGCAAAAGGATCCTCAAACTTCGTTCATGCGTCCTATCTACTTCTCTAGTCGAATGATGACTCCATCAGAAAAGGGATACACGGCAGTGGAGCACATGGTGCTTGCATTAATGTTTGCTACCACCAAATTTCGCTCTTATTTATTGTCTAGACCATTCATAATCTTAACAATGGAAGAAGTATTTCCTTATGTAATGCAGCACATGGATGTTTCTTCTAGAATTTCCAAATGGCTCACAAGGCTACAAGAGTTTGACTACACAATGCAAGTGGAGAACTCCACAAGGGTCAGTCTAGGAGGTATTCTCACTCATCGCCACTATGAAAAGAAGCTAAAGATAAAGCCAAATGATCAAGATATTACACCTGTGCTGGAAGTCCCTAAGGTAGAGGAGGCTCACTCTCTTTTCTTTGATGGAGCCTACAAGAGGAAAGTGGACAAAGCTGCAGCAGGCATTGTCATCTTCAACGAGCAAGGCGATAAGGTTTTATCCATTGGGAATCTCTTAGATTCTCACTCTAACAATGAGGCAGAATATATAGCCTTAAGTCTTGGGTTAGAGTGGTGTGTGACACAGGGCATTCAACGGTTAAATGTATTTGGTGATGCCATGCTTTTAATAAAACAAATACAAGGAACTTGGGCTTGTAAAAATCATAGCTTTCTAGGCCATTTGCGCAAAGTCAAGGAACTTTTAGGAAAATTTCAAGTTGTACAATTACATCATGTCCCTCGAGCAGAAAATCAAGAAGCAGATGCTCTAGCTAGAGAGAAGTTGCAAGATGTTTCAGTGGTGGGTGCTATCAAATTGAAGCTGCCTCTCTTCCAAGGTAGCGATGCTATGACTGACATCATGAGTTTCTTGGACACAGGAGAGTGTCCTAAGGATCTTACTAAGGGCCAAAAGCAGTGGCTTGTGCGCAAGGCAACAAAATACTGCCTTATCAATGACGACCTCTACTGCAAGGGTAAGGATCAAATTCTTAGGCGTGTACCTCTCTCTAGAGAGATCACTGAAATCATTTCAAGTTGCCATGATGGTGTTTGCGGAGGACACTTTGCACTTTACATCACTAGTAGAAAGATTCTACAAGCCGGGTTTGTATGGCCTAGTCTACATAGGGATGTGCATCATTGGTGTAAAACATGCAAGGAATGTCAAAAGGCAGGGGATAGGAGGCTCACATATGAGCCACAGACTCCTATAATCTCATATGGACCATTTAAGAAATGGGGAATTGATGCTATTGGGCCTTTGCCAAGGAGCCAATCAGGTAAATTTTATATCATCATGCGTGTGGACTACATGACTCGGTGGGCTGAAGTAGTTGCCACCGCCCGGATTACAGCTAAGGAAGTGGCTAAGTTCGTATTTGAAAACATTTGTTGCCGTTTTGGCACTCCTCTTGAAATAATTTCTGACAGGGGACCAGGTTTTAGAGGAGACCTTGTAGGAGAGCTAATGGAGAAGTCAGGTATCTCACGACGACACTCAACTCCCTACTACCCACAATGCAATGGTTTGGTGGAAAAGGTAAATGGTATGATCTGCAAGATCATCACTAAACATGTAAACAATCACAAAAGTGATTGGGACAAGCATCTTATGGCTGCACTTTGGGCTTATCGCACTTCATTTTGCACATCCCTTGGGTTCACACCATATCACTTGGTGTTTGGTAAGGAATCCATTTTACCCATTGAAGTACAATTGGCTAGTCTCAGGGTGCTAGCTGGGCAGGTGGAACGTCCTAATGCTCATCTCCACAACCACATTCTTGATCTAGAGAGGCTTCAACTAGACAGAGAAGATACTATCAACTATTATGCAGCACAGTCAGAGCAACGTCGACTTACCTTCAACAAGGGACTTAGGGAAAAAGGTCTCAAGAAAGGTATGTTGGTCCTACGGTATGATAACAGATTTGACACTAGGAAGGATAAAAAGTTTTCACCTAGATGGGAGGGGCCATTTGTCATTAGAAAGCGCTACGCCAATGGCAGTTACCGATTGATGGATGCAGATGGTAGGCTCCACAAAACACGTGTCAATGGATGGAGGTTGAAGCAATACTTTTTGAGATTTGATCAAACACCTATGATGGAAATCCCCGAGGAGGGAGACTCCTCCACCTCAATTGAAGAAGAATCAAGTACAACGCTAGAGGCATGAATACCTCTAGCCTTCGGGGGAGGGCTAATGAGGCAAGCTTTTCCATGCATAGGAACCCCCCCATATATCTTTGCCCTTTTACCAAAATATTTCCTATTATATAAGTTACTTTTGATTTTTCTTCCCTTTTTCACAAAAGTTTTAGCCTTTATTAAATAAATAAGACTTATGCTAATCAATCACGATGTAGCATAAATAAGTAAGCTTTCTTTGTTGATATCTCTTTTGACTTTAAATATTAAATATATATATTCTAAATTACATTATATAGTTTAGTATTTTCTAATATATTTTTCATGTATATATATTATTCCACCCTACCAAATATTTTATTCACTTTCAAACCTCAACCCCACTTTCAAATTTCAATAATACCTCCATCTAGATGATTGCCAATATTTTCAAAACTCTAGGTCATGTTTTCATACACATGAAGGAGCTTACACTTGAAGGCAAGAGAGAAGTCCACTCATAGGGGACCACCAAAAGACCTTTGCAGCCACAAATAATACATTATTTGGCTGAATTTTTTAAGTAGAGAAGAACCCCGAATCTGAAGGAGCACTCAACATGAAAGATGTAGCTCATGATCTCAACTTTTAGCTCAGTTTTTTTCAGAATTTTTGGAGTTATGAACACTGAGATATGATTTTTGTAGCGGACCCCAGTTGTCTCGTGTAATGGTGACACAGGCCATCCCCAATTTTCTTCCCTCTAGAATGGCTATGGTTCTACAAGTCTTCAAGCATGATTACAAGAGACAAGGCTCTTTTAATGAGGTCTTGGCAAGTCTAGAGTGATTCTATCACCATTTTTGGAGGATCCATCCTCATCAACAACTATCCACCTTTGACAATCTCTCTTGTAAATTTCTTACCTCTCTCTTCTCTCCCTAATAAGCTTATGTCTAGCCAAAGCTAGACTATTGTAAATATCTCCTATCCTCTACATCCTACCCACATTCTCTCATCTTCTCTCTCTATTGACTCTGGTATTTTAAATAATGAGGAGACAAGATGGGAGCCACAGTCACATGCACCCCATTTTCCTAGTCACCAAAGTGGGACACTCACCTCAAATAGAAATATTGCTAAATACTCCCCTCCTTCCCTATATAAGGAGGCCATGAGAGCTCACTCAAACACACACACACACACACACACACACACACACCTATCCATACATACTCTTGTGCTACATGCTTGTATCATGAACCCTAATCACATAATCACAACACCATCATCATCACCATCACCATGCACAAAAGATGAGCACCACACCTCCACACCACTTGTAATTAAGGGTTGAAGGCACAATTTCAAGAAGAAGAAGGGTGGACACACTCATGATATTCCTCGCCATCAACTCCCATCTCTCCATTATGCCTCCTACGATCTTGTCCCCTTCTCATTTTCCTGCCATACGCTACCTATTGTATTCATCTTTTGCAACCAATCAACACACTCCATCTTGGTGCAATACTTTGTGTCGCTTTGGATACATTTCATTGTGAGTATGGTATATGCTTGTTCCTTGCCTTTTTTTTTCTGCTTATCTAAAGGTGTGCGGATTTGCCACCATACACTCTCTCTCTCTCTCTCTCTCTCTCTCTCTCTCTCTCTCTCTCTCTCTCTCTCATATTCCTATCATCTTTCTACTTCCATCTTGAGGTGTGCGGATTCGCCACCTCTTGTATGATAAGTGAGCATACTCTCAAGTTTCCCCTACCTCATTATTTTCCTTACTAACATGCACGAGTAGCAAGCCCATTCTCACTCATTCACCACTCCTCTCACCTTATTCTCCGACCACCCCATTCCACATTTGGACGTGGATCTTGAAATTTTTTTCCATGGCATGCTTCATTGTGTATATGTATGCATCCTAGCCGCATATCTTGCTAGGTGGTGCCCCTATTGTGTATCCCCCATGATGAGGCCAGTGTGCATAGTCTTGGTGTAGAGGCCACCGGGTCTATTTTTCACTTCCGCCTCTCAGGAGCTCTTACGGCGTGGCCTGGAGCAGCGAGAGTCGATGTGCACGGAGGAGCGCCTATGACAGCCCCTCGTCTAGAACCCCATGGTTAGCACTCAGAGAGGCCAGTTGGTTGGTAGTCGGCCTCATGTTTCCTAGGGTCCCATGGTAGCAGGTCCAGCGCGCTCTCTAGGTGACTGGCTAGAGTTCACAGGTTTGTCAGAGGAGGTGTAGGGTTTCCAGCTGTGCAAGGCATGAGAGGGGTGCAGAGCTTGTATCAGGACATCTTAGAGTCAGTTCCAGCTGAGGCTCACGCCTCTCGAGCTAGTAGCCCTCCGGTGGATGGGAGCCTTCACACGACTGGAGGTTGTCATTTGAGTCAGGGCCTGCTCAGAGACTGTCCCAGCCCTGTTCTTCGAGCTTCAGGGTGGGGGACGATGACAGCGAGTTGCAGTAGAGGCCCTGCAGGTAGTAGAGTGCTGTTTTTAGAGGATCTGAGTTGTGGGCATCTATGGGAGGACTTGCGTAATAGACCCTGACCCAACAGCTCTTGAGACTGGACACTGGAGGCTATGGGCTTGGGAGTGTTTTCCACTAGCACGAGTACTTGGGATCCTGGTGACTTAATAGTCATGAGTTGGGTAGTACCCCAAAACTATACTCATATAGACACTCTTAGTGCTATAGATAAAATAGGAGATCCATTGAAGTTGGAATCGTATTCACAACTAGATCTTTTCCGGACCCAAAAATCCATAATCTTGGGTTTTTGTGAGCAGTCGTGCTGTCGAAAATGCTGGCTTTATCTATATACAGATAAGCCCTTACGAGTTTAAGATGTAATGGCAAAAAAATAGTAATGGCAAGACTCTTGCTTTTCCATTAAAATTGATGGGTACTCAACAAGATACATTGTTTGATCTTGAAAGCAATCATTGATTGATTACAAACAGATGGATCTTAGCCCTTCCTGTTGGCTCTTAGCCCTTCTCATTACCGTATTGACATAGAAAGATTTCAATAAAATCATGCCTAGTTTCACCTTTCCTGCAGAGAAGTGGAAAAGATAGAGATAAAGAGAGAATGTTGGATAGAGGAAACCCCTTATTCTAATGTGTTTTACGCCCCTTGCATATGCTCCAGTGAAGACCATGTCTGTGTCATAGCTTATCCTAGAAGCGTACAATAGTGTGTGTGTGTACAATTATTTTGTAGAGAGAGGTACCATAATTCACATATGGACCTACATAGCGTATATGTGGTCATGAATGTATCAGAGTGATGTACGTATGGCACTTTTCCTGTGAATAAACATTAAAAAGAATGTTTTAAAACATCCATAATGAACTCATCCTTGGAAGAGTAGCTAGTGCAATAGCAAAAGCGTAAATAGTAATGAGATGGAATTATGTCAACCTTAGTCGCATACCATCCCTTGGTGACATTGACAGCCCTACAAATAGAGCCGATACTAGAAGTGCCTTGCACAATTGGACATGGATACATCACAATTTTCTGTTGTCTTACATAAATGGTGAGCTTATATCTGCACGTTGCCAAATGCCCAAAAATGTGTGCCAATGTCGTTGATTTGAAGTCAATGACAAGATCTTGGCACGGGTTAGAAGCCTTGCTTCTCATAAATGCTATCAAAGCACTTTGCTTTGTATAATAGGATATCTTTGCCAACTTAAAAGTTAAAATGTAGAAAAACAAGAAATCTTGAAATTGTATAACCTGGTTGCCATGCTGTGGCAAGTTGTCTTGAGTTTTTGAAATAAATACGCGCTTAAATCTCGCCATAGCCATATTTGTCACTCGAGTGAGGTAGAATATGTATCATATACACCCTCGTGTGATTAAAAAATCTGCAGACATCTTGACAAGTTTCCCCCAAGTTCGTATGCTAATAGCATATTCCAAATTGTGGAAACCACTATGCTAAATGTCGAAAAGTAGGCCTTGCTTCTCCTAAGTACTCATGGAGTTGTGCTACTCATAGTAAACATATACTCTTGCCAATTTACAATTTCATAGCAAAAAGGGTCGACCTTGTCGAGCATTCACAGAGAATTGACCTTGTTTGTAGGTAATGGTCGGCCTTCCTAGGTCCCTGATCCTTCTTCATCAAGGGTAGTAATAGACCATGCCAATCTCCATGAGATTCTCAAGCACTACCATGCCTTGACCTTTACCATGCATCGTGTATGCAACAGGCCTTGCCTAAACACTGTGACATTTGTCCTTGACTAACATCCCTTGGAACAAGCTCCCCCTCCACCATAAGTCATGGTTTCGAAGCTTGCTTTTACTAATGCAAACTTTTTGCAAAATAAACTAAAAAAAAAAGTTAGCTTTAAATAATCTGCATGCCAGCGAACTTGTCGGCCCACTAAGGTGGTTAAAAGCTTGCATGAGTATGTCGTGCTTGCTAGTGAATTGTCTATGGCTGCTGGTAGCTACACCATACCTGAGAATACCCTTTTGTTTACCTCGCTTTATTTTGATGCTTGAGGACTATCGCTATGGATATACTCACCCATCAACAAAATTATCATGCTTCTCTTATTTTGCATCTCATGGCACTGATAAGACACAGGCCGTCAAAATCTCCCAATCTTGTTGCTTGTAGCCGTGCTGATTTGCCCGCTAAATCTTAAGCCTTGCTCAACTTGCTCGACCTGATCACTATGATTTGCAAACTCATAAAAGCTTGGCACTACTTGTGTGCCGATCATCCATGTCAATGTTGCAATACAAATGCAATTTGCTAATGCCCAGGCTCGATTCCCCGTCATGGATTTTGTGTTGCCTTGGCCTCAACATATGATGACAACGGCCCCACCTTGCAGAGATGTGCATGCCATACTACTGTGATCTCTGCAATCATTTTTTCTGCCATCCACAGACTGTATGCTTGCGTGGCTTGTCCACCATGGGATAAGTCCATTAACTTCTCCAATTTCCTGCAGCCTGTGTCCCACCAATGTTGTATCTCAAGCCTATCACAAAGCATGTTTACCGGAGGTGGGCACCATCTTGTTGGAGTTTGATGATCATCTTTGGCCATGGGTACAACCCCTATGGGGTAGGGGTTCCATCGCCCTATCACCCTATCACCCTATATATAGGCCGGCTTCTAACCCTAGCCATAATACACATCCCTAGTCCACATTGGTCTAATACAAGCCCCCGACTTAGGTCCCGGAGCCTCCTAGGTCGAGCCTTTCTCCTTAGGATCCTTGTCCTGACAGTATGTATGTTTAGTGCGGTACACCTGTCATTGTGCAACAAGTCTTTGATGAGCTTACTGTGCAGGATGTCATCTTGTGAAATTCACTGGTTGTAGGATATGCCCAACAAGGACATGGCTAGGAAGCTTTGGGTTGTTTTCAACATACATGTAGCGAGGGCTATTTCTAGACGCAATTACATATGCCTATATCTTAAAGGCATGTGGCTCTAGGCAAGATGCTAATATGGACACAAAAATTCACAATGATATTGTTACTCAGAAGCTATTGAAAAGAGATGTCGTGCTCGGCATTGCCCTGGTCGATGTGTATGCCAAATGTGGTACACTTGAGAAAGCACAAATAGTGTTTGAGGAGATTTTTGTTCGAAACATCGTCTCTTCATTAGGAAAAATATGAACCCTCTAGGGGCCCTTTGGGATTAAGGTTAATTAGAGGCTAGCCAATAGGAAGAGGGTGGTGGACACACTCTATACCCTCAAAAAAGTAGGGGGACAAGGTAGCCTTACACCTCTTAATGGCCTCTTACCTAGTGAGAAGGTAAGGGAGGTGGCTAGGGGAAAGGGGGAGGGAGGGGGGGGGGGGGGGACCACTTTGACCTCTTTTCCCCCACTTTTTGGCCCGGATTTAAAAATACACTAAAAATTTCAAATTTTCAAAAAATTTCAAATTTCAAGTTTTCCCTCCTTAAAAGGTCCCCTAACCTATTTCATGGTCAAAAAAGTATTTTTGACCTCTAAAAGTAAAAAACCTGCACTAAAAAATTCCAAAAATTTTAATTTTTTCCAAAAAAATTCAAAACATCATTTTTCACCCTCCGAAGTCTTTCCAAACCTGTTCTATAGCTAAAAAGTGATTTTCTCTCTCTACAAACCCTTTTCCAAGCTCTCCATGGCTGCAACAACCACATGCATCCCCTATAGTCCAGCAATATCTCTCTACAAGATTTCTCCCATCTCCATTGTAGCACCAAGCAAGCTTCTCCCCCATGTCAACTTCCCCTTGTCCAGCAATATCTCTCTACAAGATTTCTCCCATCTCCATTGTAGCACCAAGCAAGCTTCTCCCCCATGTCAACTTCCCACCACATAGTTCCACACCAAGCTAGCTCCTCTGCCTTCTCTGACCTCCATTACAGCATGAAACAAGATTCTACTCCTACTTTCATTCACTTGCACTACATGGAAACCTCTACTCCCGAAGGTGGAAAAAACATCAACTCACATGACTTGCATACCACAAGAACAGGAGGTGTGAATAGTGCATGGGCATTGCAAGGATTCATCTCTAACATAAAGATAGAATGGTGAGAAAACTACCCTTGTAGCTTCCATTTAGAGCTTAAGATCATCTCCATCTTTAAGTTTATCATGCTGGAGGGAATTAACCTCTTTATGGATTTCAATGTTTAGGCTTCACACCTCATAACATTGGGTGGTGCTATTTTGTTGATGGCTTTGATGCACCATCTATAGTTTTGTAGCATGTGATTGAGTCTCACAATGTAAGTAAGTTGTGTTATCTATGGAGAGTCATCAAAGATTTTTCTTATAATTTATTCTTTGTATAGTGGTCATTAGATTATCAGAATGATATCATTTTGTACTTTATAACTTTGTGCTCACATAATCTGTTGTTTACTTACAGAGTCAACTTTTTTTGAGAGGACATGAGCAACCAATCATGTGCAGAGATGGAAATCACCCTATTTTTGAACCTTTCACTACCATGTTAAAAGATTTTGATCAGAATAGTAGGATTTTTGTAGAATCTTGAACCAATAGGTACTCTCTAGGAGCTCTTAGAAAAGCCATCCCTATAGTACTAATATCTTCCCTAGTGTCATAGACACACAAATACTCATGTATATGAATCTCTAGATGAGAAAGACAAATACTTGTAAGAGAAGCCTAACAGCAACAACATTGTCTCCGTTTGTAATTATTTTTATGAGGTTGGATTCTTCTATAAATGCAATATAAATATTTCTTTTTGTTAAATGGTGTCGCACTGAGTGAGAGTATTTAATTTAGATTACTGGAGTTTCATACAGATTTGAGAAATTTTGTTGATTCTTATGGATGTTCTGATTTGCATGTAAGATGTTTGAAGCCTCAAGTCTTAATCATTCCACCATGAAGAAATTCATGCAATATTTTGATTTGAAAGTTTAATCACTAATGGTTATTCTTATTAAAGTGGATCATAACCTTTGTCAAGATGTCCTCATTTGGGGATGTTGAATATATATCAATAGCAACATTTCAAAAGTTGAGAAAGCTAAATTCTTGCTTTCCAAAATGTTATTGTTTCCATACTATGCCTATGCCAAGCTTGACTTAGAGAAATGACAACTTGAGATGGAGGTGTAGATATATAGGGGTGACTTATTATTGATTCTTGTTTCATCATATATATTATAAAGCCTTTGAGTTTCCACCTTTTTGAGTAGTGTTGACAAGTTTTTGGTATCAAACCTTCTTAAATATCCCTATTCATTCGCTATTGGTAGCTATTTATTTGGTATTACTAAAGATCATACTAATAGCTATCACCTTGTGAACTTAATTGTTGAATTGCCGATTTGATTTTTACTATGTAGCTCATTTGGATAGAGAAAGTGTAAACATAAATTATAGATACATGGATTGTTAACATAGAAGATATGTATCACTCGAACCTATATAACTGCTAATCAAGAAACCTTTGGTTGGATACTATAACAATAGGGGTCACATGTGGTTTCAAATACCAAAGAAATGGCTTAAACAAAACATTCCCAAGAACACGAGGTGAACACAAGGAAGTAAACATTGGCTCCTTGTTTGGTTGATTTCTAGTGCTAAATGTTCCGAGTGCACAAAATTTGTGAGGCCTTTGACCTTGGGAGTTCACTAAAGTATATGTAACATAACACATGTGTTCAACAGAAGGGAATTTATATTCTTGTAAAGTTACAGAAACATGTGTAGGTAAGGCCTATAAGGGCTACTTTCAATCCATTGTGGTGAACACACATGATATAGGAAAATTTTACATAGTGAATACTCCGGACATCAAACACTACACCTCTATCTCATGGCCATACATTAAAACAAAGCCCCTATTTGTCATTTTGAAGCCCCAGGGATCCTCAACAAGAGGGACCACAACGGCGAGCAGAATGGCCATCCAAGGACAAATAAGCGCCAAGATATTTCCAAGAACAGGGGATGGACACAAGGAAGTAAAAAATGGTTGATAAGCATGATACAAGATTTAGGTATCTGCCATTTGGGGGGGGGCTTGCTATGAACACATTAAATTGCCCAGTTCTATCTCATGGCCATGCATTAACACTAGGTTGGTAATGGGACACTTTTATGTCCTGGGACACTTTTATGTCCTGTGAAGTGACCATTTTTCTTGAATTATGTCAAGAGTTTCAAAACGGATTTTGAGGTGCTATCTATCTAGAAATTTGTCTCATGAGCTGAAAAAAACTCGACATTTTTTTGGAATATCAATTCCATCTTTAACATTGTCCTTGCACAACATTTCACAACCTAAACTGTGTGAAAAAACGGGTCCTGTTTTTGGCTTTTTTCAACTTTTTGCAACTATACCACTCTAGAATTCATGTTTGTGAGGTCTATAATGCTAGAGAACTATCTTTAGTAGTCCTCAACATGTCCTGATGCTTCTAGGGAGAAATAAATATTAAAGTTGTAAGTTATGACCAAATTACAAAAATTGTCAAATCCTGTTTTTTAGCCAATTTTAGCTCTTCTATGATTTTTTTGGTGGATTTCATGATATCCAAATTCATTTTTTATTTTCTATGTCGCCTATTGTAACATAAAGCTAACATTCCTTGAGTTTTGGGGCACCTAATACCCTATTTTGCATAGTACACAACGATGGTTAATTTTTTCAATTATGGAAGAAAACAAAACATTCTAGTATATCAAGTAGAGCTTTTTCAATATTGTTAGTTTCTTGTGACAACTACATGCATTTTGTAGGTAGTAACCATATCTAGTCATAAGGATCAAATTTGGCTAGATATTGAATAGTTTCTATGGGATTCTACAACTCATAATATTCAACCCAGTTTTTTCATGTTTGTTGTATTTAACACTTCATCTTTGTCCCCGAGATTCCCCTTGGTAAGAGATGTATTATTCTTTTGACATGCTCCATGGCTCCTTATGAACATAAAGAACAATAGGAAACTAAGAAAACATGCATATATTATTTGTATTGAACGTGGCTATAGAAACTTTGATGATAGGTTTGCAGAATGGTAAAAATTCAACTTTTTTGTACCTATTTATTTTGGAAAAACAAAAAATAGTGAGTGAGAAGCAATCATATGTTCTCATCACCAACCCATTGAAGTTAACTAGGGAATTTATCTCAAGTCCTACAAAAATCCCTAATCTTATTTTTATGCAACAAAACACAAGAAATGACTGTTTTGATGAAAATTCACTGGTCCATCAACTTTGGAGGCTTGGTGTGACCAAAATATGAGAAATTTTACAAGTTTCTTATTTTTTCCATGTTTAGTAGGCCTTGAACTATAACCTCATGAAAGGATTTTACAAAATGAGTGGATCTACTATGGTTTTGGAGGTTTTTTTCAAAACCCTGAAAGGACACTTTTATGTCCTGTTAGGTTACCAACCTAGTGTTAAAAAAAGCATATACTTGTCATTTTAGGGCCCCAAGGACCCTCAACAAGAGGGGCCACAAGGGCGCGCAAACTGGCCATCCAAAAATTTTGGATGGCCAATTTGCACGCCCTTGTAGCCCCTCTTGCTGAGGGTCCCTGAGGCCTTAAAATAGCAAGTACAAGATGTTTGTTTTTAAAGGGGCCACAAGGGCGCGCAAAGTTGTTTTTTTTAAGTGTTGAACTTTTTGGCTGTTTTCAAGAGATTCTAGTGTTCAATTGGCTCCGAATCTGTCTGGGCTTGTCTCACATAAATTTGTTCATCTTGTCGCGCTCTTCGACCATCGTGTGATGCAAAAAATCATATCCTACTTGGATTCTCCAAAAATCAATGTGCAAGTTGGCAATTTCTTAAAAAATGATGTAAAACAGACATTTCTTACTTTTTTCTTAATCTACGGGCTTGAACGAGCATTAAAACCATGGAATCTGAAAATACTCAAAGAGCCAATGTTTTTAATTGTGTTAAGGGCTGTATTTCCTACATACAAAACTTTCTCAAAATCTCACTCTAACACCTTCAAAAGTGGCTTCCAAGGAGTGACCTCGATTAAAAATTGAAACTCAAGGAAAACAATCAGAATGAACTCCTACACTCTGTACAAACTTTAAAATAACCAAAATTTCCTTTTAAAAAAAGTTATTGCTAAAAATTTGAAAATAGACTACCCTTGGACTTCCCACAACAATAGAAATCAAAGGGTTCAAGGAGAGGTCTGGTGTCACAAGTGCATGGTAGGAATCTAATCGATGTTTATTCCGTCAAGATCTCTTATACTTTATCATGTCTTCTCATGTACAATGTTACCAAACAAAAACAAACTTACACTTTAAATGACTACAAATCTTATTTAACTTATCAAACAATCTAAAATATGGTAGACCTAGAGTGCTCTTACACATCAACAAACAAAAAAGTCCAAATTTCTTCTCATTAACTTTGATAAACATACATCTGTGAACAACTTCCAAGGAGTAGTGTGGTCATAGTTCTTACATCCATTCCATGACATGGTATGCTCATGGGGTGACCTATCACATAAAAATATCTTTGGTAGGAGTGCCCTCATGTTAGGAAAGGGTGTGTTGCTGCTGATGAAAAGTTTTTGCATTGTTCTACTAGGGATCTCTCCATGTTAGCATAATGGTTTTTGGTGTAGTGGGAGCCACATTGCCGCTGAGGAGAGCTTTGTGCCACCGTAAAAGCTTCATAGTATGCCAGTTCCTTGAGCCATTCTTGCAAACAACGCCACTCAACTAGCATAGCAAGAGGTCACCTTGTAACAAAAACATGTATAAATTCAACATTTGCAAGCTGTATAATAAAGACACTTGTTAAGTATATGTTGTACAAATTTGCAAGTATTTCTATCTAACTGGAAATAAACAATCCTAAAATATACATTAGGATGAGATTACTATCCCTAATAAGCATGGATTTGAAGCACCTACCTGCAAGATGTAACAAAGAAGACTGTTTTAGAGGAAAAGTGGTGACACTTGGCCTCTCTAACCTGCATCCTTTCACTATTTGTGCATAAAAGCAACCTTTGTGCCAAGCACTACAAAACAAGTAGAGTCAATACCTTAGACTTCAAAGTCTATAATAAGAATAACACAATCAAAAGTAAGATGTATATTGTTACCTTGCATAAAGGGGTGTTTTATTCAAATATGTGATGGTATTGACAAGATATTAAAGAACCATCAACATTCATCTCACCGATGGTACCACGTTCCTGTGATGACCTCTGCTCACCCTCACGTGCGGCCTTCGGTGCAAACATTGTGAACAAGGAAATATGTATGCATATGATTTGTGATGTCGTTGAGCACCATGGTAGTTGTTGCGTGAGGAAGCAAAGGATGAAAAGAGAGAGGGGGGAGGGAGAGAGAGGAACATGGGAGGAGACAAGGGGGTAGAGAGAGAGAGAGAGAGAGAGAGAGAGAGAGAGAGAGAGAGTGGAGAAGGAGGAGAGAAGGGGGCAGGGAGGGAGAGGGAGGAACATGGGAGCAGAGAAGGGGATAGTGGGGGAGAGGGAGAGAGAGGGGAGAAGGAGGAGGAGAAAAGGGGGCAGGGAGGGAGAGGAGAGGGAGAAAGGAGGGAGGAGGAAAAGAGAACAAAGGTTTTTTTTTTGGGGGGGAGTTTTTTTTTTGAAAAATTGGACTTTTAGTGCTTGTAAGTTTAAAAAAAGGTACAGAAATACTTTTTTGATATGGATATATGTTGGGGGGGAGTTTTAAGTCAAAAATAACTTTTTTTTTTAAAGTCAAATTTTGGCTCTTAGTGATCCACGTTTTTTATGATGTGGCCACACCTTTTTACTCCCTTCACTTTCAAAAAGGTAAAGAGAGAAGGTGACCTCCTAGGTCCACATCCTACATGTGTTTAAAAAAAGGCTAGAAAAGCCTACTCAAAACTAGCCCTTGTCCCCTTAACCCTACACACCATTAGCCTTAATTCCTAAAATTTAGGATTCCTTACAAGGCCCATGCAAGGTCCATATTTCTCCTAATGTGGAATGCACTACTTTTACAGTATACGCACAACATGAGTAGGTCTAAAAAGCTCTAAGCTTCACCAAAGAGAGGAGAGAATTGCAAAAGCAGCAGCAAAAGATATGCTTGATTCCATCCCAAAGGATCTAAAACTTCCTTGGGAATATCCCATGCAAGAATAGGAGAGGAACATCTCGCTCAAGAATTGCGGTCTAGGATTTTCTATGTGTGACATATCAAGTTGGAAGATTAAGGTTTCATTTAGTAAGGCACATGGTATATCATCAACGTAAATACTAGTGACTTGGTGGTGGAACATTGAAAGAGACATTTGGCAATCGATCCACATTAGATGTATTAAAAAGATTTTAGATGAGCGTGATAAGGATTGAAGAACTTCTGTGATGTCGAATGAAGGGACACTTTGAGAGTACACCACGGCGTGACAATTAGACTATCACAAGCCAAAATAATCAACAATAATCAGTTCTCCCTCGTGCATTTGCAAGATTTTTAAAATAAAAAAGTCCTTCCAACACTAAACGAGAAGTATAAGTCCCCCTTTAACACTAGAGGGGATAAAAGTGGCAAGGGAAGGGCACATTCCCTACGGTATTATTATAAATGTGGAGAACGGTGGTGCAACCAAAGTTGGTCTGATCTAGGAAGTGGTTTATGCTAGGCAAAGGTTATAGACAGGTGCAGTGCAGAAGGCTAGAGCACGTACCAAAGTCCTGGGTAGCCAAAGGGAAGCGGGAGTGTATGCCCAATGCAGTATTTTAGGCTAAAAAAGCTCCAAGTTGGCTCAATTGGGATAGTAGATGAAGGTGTCCAAAATGCCAAGCCAGTGCTCTGGAATGTAGTGCTCAGTGTGCTCTACAAGCCGATCCAGATGGCTCATCAAACGGAGCCCCAGTGTGCAAGATACTGAAGTTTAAAGGTAGAGTGTGTAGTAGATCCCTGAAGGACAGGGCATCTGGGGACAGGTGGCCCGGGATGATGTCAGTGGATGCATGTGTAGAGATCGAATTATGAAGCATGCCTGTCTTCTTGGATTGCGAATCGAAGCTTGGAATAGCAAGTTATGATCAGTTGAAGATTTTTCGGGGTCCGGGTCTTAGCCCATTTGCTTTCAACGTGCCATCTCAAATTTTTAAGGCCTCTTGACAGAGTGCAAGCAGATAGGTCATGCTGTGTGGAGTCAACAAGAAGTTACGATTTGTCGATCTGAGACCCGAGCATCGAGTTACGATGTGGAAAAAAATGGAGCATTGGCAGTGGAGTGCATGCAGTAACTTTCTCGGGTTTTGTGGCCTCGGATGGCAAACTTAGAGAAGTCAAAGGACGGTGAGGTTTGCACGGCCCCGGCCCGACACGGTGGAGACCCGACACGATTCGATGGCTTGGAGCTCCAACTACCAGATCAAGCATGGCAAGGCCAAAAAAAGGAGCACCGTGAGGAGTTTTTTGTAAAGTTTTTTTGGAGCATTGGATGATATCCCAAAGGGGGGGCACCTGCGGGCTGCCACGTGGCCGCAGACCCACATGCAAGAGACGAGGGACGCACCGCGGGGTATTTGACTTCGTCCGTGAGCTTCAATAGATACACAAAGGGGGAGAGAGGGGAGCTCCCTCACCCATGGCTATGGCGTGTGAATGCGGCGCCTCCAGCGCTGTGTGCGAGCGGAGCAAGCGGCCCTGCAGGACGGATCGTGGCAGTTTTATCCTGTGGTGCCGGTGGCGACTGCTGGGCTAGAGGTGGCGACCACTAGGTTTGACTGCTGACGTGGTAGGCTCCTAAGACTTTTGAAGAGAACCCCCCCCCCCCCCCCCCCAAATAGCGACATCGCTACTGCTAGCCAAGGAGAGGGGTCCCACCAATGAAGTGAGGCAGGCCGAGGCATAGTGGAGAGTCCCACTAGAAAGAGGGAGGGAATGTAGCTGGCCGGGCCACTCCAAGGCCAAGACCAAAGAGAAAAGGCCGTTCGAGCAAAGAGCAAGCCAAGGCAGAAAGCAAAGGCAAGGCTAGGACCAGATGGAATCAAAAGGAGAGACCAAAGAGACAATTTCAAAGCTAGTCGAGCAAGGGAAAAAGGCAAAAGTGGAAGCTGGACTAAGAAGAAGGAGGGGAGAGAGAAATAGAGAGAGAAGAGGCTGGTGAAGGGTAGGTCAAGAGAGCCAGACAAAAGGTGGTCAAGGGTCAAAGAGGAGCCAAAAGGGCAGTGCAAAGTTTGGGTAGCCCCAAAAGGGTAAAAATAATGAGAAAAAAATAAAAATAAAAAAGCCTAGGGGCAATAGCGATGTCGCTATTACACCCCCCCCCCCCCCAAGTGCAAAGAGAGAAAGAGAGAGCAGAGAAAAGAGTAAAGTGGTTTCCCCCTTCCAAAGATGACAAATCAAGGTGCCAAGTGGACCAATTAAAGTGTAAATTCCAAAATTAAAGGCTCCCCCTATAAATGTCAAATTTTAATCAAATTAAGGGCTTTTTTGGTGCCGTTTGAAGCCTGCAAAGCGGAGTTCTCTGATAAGCTAACCCCTTTGTAACTTTTTTTTGAAAATGGCCATAGTGATGGCAATGCAAGCCAGTGTACATGCTTTTGGAAGTGCAATCAAGCCACCGTTGTCCCCTCTTGCTGTTGTTTCCCCTTTCCCCCTTCTCTTTCTCCTGCTTTTATGTATCCCCTCGGTGCCGGCAGTGTGGAAGTGTGTACCCCTCGGGAGCGACGGTGTTTTGGGTGAGGGAGTGAGATTGAGTGGCTGTGAGCATGTGTAAGGGTGGAGACAGATCGTGGCAGTAGGTGTGCGTGGTGTGGTGAATTTTTGGAGTGTGTGAGCAGTGTAAATTGAGCAGGCGGTGGTCTGCTAGTGTAAGGTGTGTTTTTTGAAGGTGTTTTCCAAGAGGATAGGGGTGCTATGGATACTCTTAGCTATAGAGGCCCTTGTGTTTGTGCCGGGCGTGTTCCCCCATTCCCCCTCTCCAACAGTGCCAACTCCACACCATATGTATGGGACGTAATTTTTTGGCGAGCATCTTTTGGTGAGCGCTTTTTGGAAATCTAGCAAACAGATTCCAAGAAGATTCTTTCTCACTTCTCAACTTTTTTTCTCTCTCTTGGGATCTCTCTCTCTCTCATACACACACACACACACACACACAGATATGTGTGTGCTTTGACGATGGTTGTATGTGTGTCAAAAAAACAGGTGGTACCCAAGCTTCTTCTTCTCCATTATCATCTTCCTCTCTCTCTCTCTCTCTCTCTCTCTCTCTCTCTCTCTCTCTCTCTCTCTCTCTCTCTCTCTCTCTCTCTCTCTCTCTCTCTCACACACACACACACACACACACACACACAGATATGTGTGTGCTTTGACAATGGTTGTTTGTGTGTTAAAAAAAAAAAGTGGTACATGGTTCTATCACTATACCACACAAGATTCTTCTTTTCCATCGGCAATCTTCCTCTCTCTCTCTCTCTCTCTCTCTCTCTCTCTCTCTCTCTTTCTCTCTCTCACTCTCAGGTATGTGTGCTTTGATGATGGTTGTTTGTGTGTTTAAAAAAGTGGTAAATGGTTCTATCACTATACCACCCAAGCTTCTTCTTCTCCATCGTCATCCTCCCCCCCCCCCCCCCCCCCCCTCTCTCCTCTCTCTCTCTCTCTCTCTCTCTCTCTATCAAACATTCATAATTTATAATTCTCTCTCTGTCATTGTCCTCTCACTCAAACATGCGACTTGTCTTCTCAAATGTTGTGACATACGTTGGGCAATAAGATAAAACACCAACGTGACAAGTGTCCTTATATTTTGTCACACTTGTGAGCACTCGTACACATGCAACAAGTTAATTTCAACGGTTTACAATCCATAATAATGAAAATCGATTTTGAACAACATTTAAAGACTGCAATAAAAATACCACAGACTATTATGGTTTAGAGTACACAACTTAAAACAACAACTATAATAAGATAGATATGGAGAAAAAAATAGTACAATATGCTAATATGGTGTCAAGACCTTATTTCTCCAACATTAGCGAAACGAAAGGTGAGATCTAGTTGTTGTTGTTGGCTCCATTGGCTATTCCATGACTGACAATGTATACCATCTACACTTCTACCCAAGCCTCCACGTGTCATTCGAAGGATGCACACTCTTGTGGGGTGCAAAAACCATGTTCCCCCCAAATCATACTTGCATTGTTGACTAGTGCCGCAACTTGATCGATATCCCCTTTGATTGGATGTGCATTGCAATCAAGGTTTTGCATGGCATTGAACATAGAGCTTGTGGCCTCATCGACTGCACAGAGAGAGTCCGTGTAGTTGTGTGCACTCTGTGATGTGCATACTGCATTCATAGCATATACACTATCGAGAATATAAGTGGCATGCACATTGTTGATGGGGTCAACACGGGGAGGGCGTTGACCACGTTGATTGCATTGTTCGCGATTTCCCCTAGGCATGGTAAATATGTGAATGAGAGAAAACTCAAGGAATAACTTTAGAAAATAGATACTCAATGGAGATACTTGTGCATAAATGAATGAATGAAACATTGTGTTCTTCTGGCTATTTATAAAAAAAACACCAAGCGTCTTTACTTCAAGGGTCATTCACACCATGTCCTTTGCAATATTTTCACTTAAAATAATACGAATACAAACAAAACACTAAAAGATTAACCACCATCAATTGACTTGCCTTCAAAAATTAAACATATTACAGAAATAAAAATCAACATAGAGCAAACACATATCAGATTAAGCAAAAATTAAAACATAGTATAACCAACCAATAAGTTCAGGTGTGCCTTTACATAGAAATAAGTTGATATGGAGTAATCAATACAAGTCGAGAATTAGGTACCCCGTGGCCGCAAATTCTATGGGGATTGTGCTACTTGGGCGTGCGGCAGGTGGGGGCCCCATGGGTAATGTGGGAAATAGTGGCTGATAGAGCGGTTGACCATAGCTTGGCCAACCATGAACTATGGCTGGAGGTCTACTCGAAGGAGGAGCAAATGGCACAACCGACTCTTGGCGATGTCATAAAGGAGACGAGGGTGTATGTGATTGTGCTCTGCAAGATACCTCGCCCACATGAAGAGTCGATCCTAGACCAGTAGGAAGCCACTGTTGCGATTGAATACATGCGAAGAACAATTTCTTGTCTCGATCAATGCTGATATGATGTCGTTGTAGACACTCACACTTCATTGTTGCCAAGCCACCACAACTTGCTAGACTATCTAAAACTACATCCCAAACCTTTGTAAAGGTACCCAACAACCATCTATTTTAAAAAACACAAACATTACCAGACATTTCAATGGCATGTTAGCGGAGTAGTTCAATGGCCTCCTTGACTTACCGAGCAAAGAACTTGCTCTTCTCCACTCTAGGCCAAAATGGTGCTCCAAGGGTATCTAGCATCCATGGAAAATCCCGTACTGACTCTCAGATCATGTCACAATCAAACTCAAACCCATCATTTTCAGCTACTTGACGATCATACCGTGGAATCACTGGAAGGCCTTCAATATTACATGTAAATAGGACTAGCAATAAGGTTGCGACCTGCAATATGAGTACCGTTTCAAACAAACAACACACCAATATCTACCAACCATGAAATTTGTGGAGAAATGGTTGAGAACTTACTGGATCCGTGAAGTTATCTATCACAACATATGTGCATGACACCATACGAAGAAAGATAGTGCGAAGATGGAAAAAATAATGCAAGCGAGCCTCCTCGTTGATGATGAGTGCCAAGTGGTCTGCCCGACACGCCATGACTACTGCGCCATCCGATAGTAAAAACTTTGCAGCCAAGGGGAACACACTAGAAACGAGATCAACAGAGAATGCATTCCATCGAAGTATGCCACCAATGCCGGAATCAAGTTTGCAATGTGTGGGAAGGTCTACCCACACAAGTCGCACCCTCCAAGCCGTTGATCGGGCTCCATATTGCCAGAGTGTGAGAGAGATCCAATCAAACGTTGGATCACTCAAAGGCTTCTGCAATACATAGTTACCATGCAAAAGAAGATTGAGAGAGTGCTTGCAAAAATCAAAGTGGGAGCCAAAGTGTCATAAACTCACTCAGATGACATCTTTCGATCCATGATAGCCTTTTGTAAATGGCATACATCAGCAAGTACTACGAGATGTACTAGGTTTACTTAAGATTTCTGCCATTTGTGTGTCAGACTGAGCCAAAACTGTGTCAAATGTAAAATTTAATGAAATGTTAGGTATCACAATTTTGTTGTTGTCAAAATAGGCATTTGTTTGTGGTTGCATTTCTTACCTAGTGGAAAGGAGTCAAGTGGTTCAGATGGCTGAATAGAAACTGTGTGGTTGCCCTCGCTTTGAACAATACTAATGGATATGGTTCGCTTGGGACCTCCGGATCTTGAGACTTGGGAAGGACTAGATCTCCGTGACTCCAAGTGATGTTCAAAATCACCTTGCTCATAATCTGACCCGCCACCTTCGTGCTCGTTCCTTTTGCTCAAGTGACGTTCAAAATCACCTTGCTCATAATCTGACCCGCCACCTTTGTGCTCGTTCCTTTTGCTATGCAACTCCTTCAAGAACTCTAAGCAATCACTGATGACTGGTCGTCCTCTCTTCTTGCCTTGTTTAGGTATATCCTTAGCAGTTTTTAGGCTTCGACATCTCTTGGTCGTGCCAAGGGAAATGTCATAGGTGGGAGGCTGATTGATGGTGACACTTTTGCTTTTTCCCTTACCCTTAGCCTTCTTGTGCAATGCAACAAGTCCACAAAAAAGTAAGTACATTATAGAAAATCAAACACATTACTTGAATAAGAAAAAAATTACTTATTGTTGTATGCTTCAGCTTCATCTTCGAGAAATTTGCCATCTGCTGCAGAGTCCAAAAATATGGACAGTCTCTCCACGTTTCCTTATCATGGAGCTTCTCTATCCAATCATTAGGATAGAGACCGCTCTCCTCTCTCTCGGACTCCACCCACGCATCGCTAGCATGCTCGGGGTATGGATTGCGAAGGCCTATTTTAAGGGCGCCCAACCATCATCTACAAAAAACAAGAGGAATAACTCCACCATTCATAACACACAATTTTAATATTGTATAGTTCAATACCTATATAGCATGCATCACACAGTACTAGTAACATGTGGCTGCTCCTCTGCATTGTGGTAGCTCGTATGGTTGGCTTCCATCACACAAAAACCTTGCCAAAGTGCTTTTGTCAAAAAGCCTGCAGTGCATCGCTAAGAGACATGCCACAATCACCTGTGATGCGTGTATGTAGCTTCTTTAACGTGGAGTTCTTGGCCTCCATCATTTCGGCCACACTCAATACACTTCTGCACATTAAGTATTAGTAATGTGGCAATACTAGATAAGACCCCAAACTCTAGTGTTAGTATGCTCACCTTTCAAGCTACCATGAATATATGTGCATTCTCAACCATTGTGAGAAGGGCTTCTCCTGCATCAAAATAGATGCTTCCACTAACGACACATCGCCCTTGGCCAATATATTGATCATGCGATATTTTTTGGAATGTATCATTGGATAACATTTTGAATAAATTAAGGAGAACAAATAGTTCTTTCAAAAGCAAATAGTACTTACTTCGAAGGACTAATCCATGCCCATGCAACCTCAGGGACTCTGAAGGGGGTCATTTTGCAACCCTTCTCTCCCCAACCCACAAAGAGATGCATTTTTGTAAAAATTTGTTCCATTTTTGGGATTGGCTATGACTGCTATCTTTAGTTCCTTTCATAAAAAAAATCTCGGTCTCTTTCACTGCCAAATCATAGCTTGCCTTGTAATCATCTTCGTGCATGTGGTACTCTCAACTCCCCTTCAATGGTAAATTCTGTGTTTTCAGTCGATACATTGCATCGAAATCTTCCTACAATACAAATCGCCAAATCAAACTCATTTCCAAAAAAAAAAACCTATGTGCTTACCTAATGCATGTGTATTATAGATTTACAATTACCTTCCATAGTGGTTGCGCTAGCAAAGACATAGGCAGTCTAAACCATTTTGGACAATTCATTGCCGTCTCACGAAGTGTCCTATCTTCTCCATTGAACTTGTCCAAGGACTATGGGTCCGTAAGCACTAATTTTTGCATCATAAATATGTTGTGGCAGTGGTGTGAGACACATGGACTCGCGTCACCCTAATTCTAAATGAAACATTATATTAACAATTGATAATATCAAGTGCATCAATACAAGTGTAAAGAAACTTAGTTATTGATCATACCGAGCACCAACAAACGAAATTATGCCATCTCCCTAAGGTCACACTTTACAATCGTGCAGTCAACCTTTGGTGTAGAGAATTCATCCAACCGCTCCCCCAATGCCCAATCTTTCCACACATGGAGCTGGTGGTTGCCATCCTAAACAATGAACATTTTATCCTCCATGTGAGAGAGATGAGGTTGTTTCTAATTTGGTCATCAAATGTGGCCGACATCACTAACTCTCTCCCGTAAGTGCCATGCCTATCGAATGGTATAGGATCTTGTCTGGGTAAAGCTTCGGGCACAATGAAGCGAGCCATCGTGGGCTGGTAACCTCTTTTGATTATGGAGGTCGTTAGTTCAGCCACACAATCATTATTCGTTCTAATGGCTACGTTGGCCAAAAGACAACAAAGGGGGATGCGAGGCAACAAGTGATTGTATGGTACAACATGGGCATCAATCCAACCCGATGAGATGTGGCTATCCAAGCACGGCTCCAAAGAAATCGGTAAGAGGATCATTACCCTTGTTTTTCGCAAGGATGGCCATCGACGTGATTGCACTCGTCAAAGGAGGCACTTGCATCGTTGTCAAAACGGATGCTCCAACCACAAAACTGCTCTTTTGAGTGGTGTGCAGAGGATTTTCTTCTTGGAAGATTTGAATCGCCATCTCTTCTCGCGTCTACGTCTTTTGATTGTTTTCTTGTTAAAATTGTCATCTTGTTTGTTAATTAGGGTGCTTATGGTTTTCAAAGAGCTAATGAAATGTGAAAGTAATATGAGAGGTTTGAAGGTGTGGGAAGAAGGTTTAAGAGAAATGAAATAGAAGAGAGTCTCAATAGAAGGTTTGGAAAGGTATAAAGGAATGAAAAATAATAATTTGCTTATCTAAAAGATAGATATCACTAACTCTTAAGGAAGAGCAGAAATATGAGGAAAAATAAAGAGTCCAAAGTAAGATTTTATAGGTAGTTGGAAAGGGGGGGGGGGGGGGGGGGGGGGGGGGGGGGGGGTGTTCCCCAAAAAAAAAAAGGAGACTTTTTTGTCACAAGAGATGGTGGGGGGAGGGGGCTACAAGAAAAAAAGGGGAAGGGGGGGACCTTTTGGTAGGCACAGGGGTGCTCACAAGGGGGCCGGTGGACCAGGACGCGAGGAGACTAGGGGGACCGGCGACACAAGGCGCGCATGAGGACGTGGGCAGATGGGCGCAAGGAGGGTGCGGGGCAGCAGGACAAGCGCATGACGGGTGGGAACAGGGGGGACGTAGAGGCAACATGAATGAGGGGACAAGGGCGGCTGGACGCAGGGCGAGAGGGGGCGCGAGGGGGACTCGGGGAGGGGGTGACATGGAAGGGGCAGAGGTGGGGACGCAGGGCGAGAGGGGGCGGGGACAGTTGGGTGCGAGGAGAGTAGGGAACGGGTGAGGACGCGAGGGGGGACGCAGTGGCACAAGGGCCGCTACTGTCCATGTGACAATCCTCGTGGATTGCGAGTGGCCCGCAATGGAGAGGGGCTACCATGTGGACAACAATAGCGACCCCCCTGACCCCTTGTTGCCTTGCCAATCCCCCCCTTGCCATCCCTATTGCCTGTTTGCCACCACGTCCTTGTGCATCGTCGCCATCGCCCCATCGCCTACCCTCTCCCCTTGCGTTTTTTCCCTTGTGTGCCGCGTCCCCTGTCGCACCATTGTCGTCAGCCCTACCGCCCCTTCCCCCTCCCCATACGTTTTTTCGTTCATGCCGCCCCTTTGCCTCTCCCTGCTGCCCCGTCCCCTGCGCGTTCTGTCTCCTGCACGTCTCCCTGCCACCTCGTCGCTCGTTGCCGCCCCCGTCCCCGCCCCCCTTCGAGGCTTGTGTCCCCCCCCCCCCCCCCCCCCCAAACACACACATACACACACACACAGGGGGGGAGAGAGAGAGAGAGAGAGAGAGAGAGAGAGAGAGAGAGATGGGGTGAGAAAGAGAGAGAGGGTGATGGAGGCAGTCCACACGGGGGGAGAGAGAGAAAGAAAGAGAGGGGGAGATAGGGGCGGTTCACATAGGAGAGAGAGAGGGAGGGGAGAGAGAGAGAGAGATTGATAGATTGAATTTTCATCCACGGAGGTCATATATGACCTATGGGCCGAGAAACAAAACCTATGTCATATATAACATATTGACATATGACCTATGAGAGAGAGAGAGAGAGAGAGAGAGAGAGAGAGAGAGAGAGAGAGAGAGAGAGAGATTGATTTATCGTCCGTGGAGGTCAAATATGACCTATGGGACCAAAACAAAATAGTACAATAGTTTCTTCTAAGTGAGAGCATGGAATACATATCAGGTAAGGTCTGAGGGACCATCGATAGGGAAAAACCAAAAGAAAAATAGAAAAACCTAAGGGGGGTCAGGTGATGGGAAAGCCAATCTGGGAGTCCCAAACTCTTAGATGAACGCTTTACCAGCTCGATAGACTGCCCATTTACCTTGTTTACGTGCTTCATGCATCTTCTTGAGCTCGCTTGCTTTATTCTTGAGTTGATTTGTGGTTAGTTCCTCAACGATATTGAGCTTTTTCCCTTGAGAACTCGAGATTGTTGAAGTAGCTTCATCCGCTCGTCTTTGTCCTTGAAAGTGAGGATGCAATGCTCAGGTGGCACACGCCTATGTGTGTCATTGATCCAAGAGACTGCTTCGGGCTTGATATGGATAGGTTGAAGAATGTCATTGAGCTTGGTTATAGTTTCCTCGAGGGTGTCCTCGTCGGTGCACCATGGTAGGTGAAGCCCCCAACTATGACCTTGAGGCCAAGAGATTCTTGTAGCCAACATTCTTGTAAAACCGCATATATCTTGGTATCAATCTTCTTGTGTGTTGTGTCACGGGATTCCTTCTGAGCCACCATGACATTTTTGGTGATGGAGGCTTCGACTTTGTGAGCCTTTGCAAGCAAAACTTGGCTCTCTTCTTGCGCGTCTTCAAGCTTGAGTAAGCGTTGTTTGAGCCGCTCATTTTCCCCGATGAGTTCTTGGATCTGAGCTTCAAGAGCCATGATCCTTGCTTCTTGGCGGGCAATGGGGTCCTTCCTTGACGCCACTGACACCGCAAGAAAAATCTTGCGCGAGATGGGGGTGCTAAAGGAATCCATTGATGCTGCAAATCTAGCTTGCAAAGGCTACTCCTATTGGACCAAAGTGGTGCTTGAGTTGAATTTTGCTGCTCCAAACTCTATCCAACAGAGTGGTGAGATCGAGGGCTTGTGTTAAGCCCTACTAATGCTTATTAATTAGGAAATACGCTCTCTACTGAGGCAGACGAACTGCTCTGTAAAGCTCCACAATCAAAGTGTTCGACGTCCTCTGTACAAGCTACACAATGGAAGTGCTCTGTAGATCTGCTCGGCATGTGTGTGTTGAACTGAGGTGAGGTGCGTGTGTTACAGGCTGTTGAAATGAGGCAAAGTGTGCGTGTGGCAGGCTATTGAACTAAGGCAAGGGGGGCATGGCTAAAGGTCTTAACGCCCTCCCCTAGGGGGGACATGGTTACCACATGGCAAAGCAAAGCGGGCTAAAGCTAGGACAAAGAGAGAGAGAGAGAGAGAGAGAGAGAGAGAGAGAGAGAGAGAGAGCAAGGGGGATGGGGGAAGTCCACAAGGGGGGAACAAAGAGAGAGAGCGGGGTTGGGGGGACGGTGGTGCACCCAGTTTGTGTTGACATAGGGAGAAGCCAGTAGCAGGTGCCCGGTATTAAGCAGGATGATGGTATCGGACTTTGGCAGGACTCAGATGCATTTTGGGGTAGGTCTAACAGTGATGTGTATGCCAGAGGTGGCAATTAACAGGTCAAGCGGTGATTCTTGGTCTCTAATGGTTGAGATGTTTATAGCTACATGAAGTATGGTCTCCGTTTATTCTATGACTCGGTTATTGGGCTTGTCACTCGGGGCTTTTTTGGAGGTTCATTTCAAATTAAAGCTTGAATGTGGTCATCTGTCGCAATTGCATCGGGTTCGAGGTGGCCAATGTTTGGTGTGGCCACCACTATTGGTAAATATCAAGGTGCCCGAGATTAGATTCTTGAAGGGTCAATTGTGCCTACATACGGTCATGAAGGCGGTCATGAAGGCGTTGGTTCAAGAGCATTGGCTTTAAGCCGTGGTAAAGTATAGGGTGTCGGTAGCGGATCATGTCCGGTGGGAATGTTGGGTAGATTGTAAGTTATAAAAAAAATTAAACTTCTAAAATATACCATGCTAAAAACGAGCTTCAGTTGGCGAGGAGGTGGCGCTGCTTTTGGGAGGCCCGGCATGAAAGAGGAGGGCACCATCTGGATGGAAAAGAAGGACCACTTGTCTGGTTGCATGGCAGTACAATCAACCAGTGGCACGGAGACTCAAGAGGTGGCGGGCTGGTGCACATCGCAAAGGAGCGCCAAGGGTGACGAGTAGGAGCTGCATGGGGGGTTGCCACCACCGGGGAGATGAGCTGCAATAGACGGGCTGAGGGCCGCTGGGTGCACCAGTTAAGGTAGGCGGGGGGAAATGGGTTACAGAAGAGCAGCGCTATGCAAGAGGGGGAGCGTCAGTTGACCAGGGGGCTACAGAGGAGGGTATCTGCTTGCTGAGGCCAGAGAGGAGCCACTACGGTGGGTCACCATAGGAGGCATGTAAAGTTTTAAACAAGGGGGTTGCAACGCAAGAAAGAGCAACCAAAAAAAACTAGAGTTGGTCGACCTTGGTAGCATAAGGGCCGTGACTTGTAGAGAAAGGAGGACTTGGTGCTGCAAAGGAGTCGGGACGTCCATGATGGGCAGTAGCTGCAGGCTATATAAGGCAAAGTAATAAGCATGTGGTTGGAGAGCGTTAAGGGCTGCAAAGAGAAGCACTGGGTAAGAAAGAGGAGGTGGATGCCAAGGGTGTAGTAGAGGACTGTATTGCACCGTCAAGAGGGGAAAGAGCCACCAAGGATTTCATTTGAATCAGAGAAACCATCTGCAGACGTTAAGGGGAAGTTTAGTAGGATAAAAGATTATAGGTTGGTCATCTTTGTAAAAGATCGTTGAAAAGGAGGGAAACTATTATGGTCCACAACACTTGTGTTACGAGCTCCATCATTGCCCAACTATTTAACAAGTTACCGCCATGATATCGATCCATTCTAGTCACCAACCAATGATTATTGTCTCTCTCATCCTCATGTCTCGTGAGGCATCAACCAAGGTTGGGGTTTCGGTGTGTGTCGAGTGCATGAGTTTATATGTGGGGAAACATTATAGGCCAAGAGGGTGCCTTGTTGCATATGAATTTGTGAATGTTATAAGTTTAATATGCTTTGAGGTGTGTGAAATCGAGGAGTCGAGAGTCTGGGTGAAAGAAGGTTGTAAGCTTATGAGCAAACTTGTGTTTTCATCAATCTCGAATTGTCTGGTTGTTTTGCTTGGTATAAGGTTCTTTGAAAGGGGTGGAAGCTTAAGCCAAGCTTGCTTGCTTTGTGGTCGAGTGCGTGTAGTCGGAGTTGGTTGGGTATGGGTCTCGGTAACAATTGTTAACAGATTAAGACTCTGTGTGTATGTCAAATAGTGGATAGGGGTGCTGTGAAATCACTAGGTTATAGAGAGGCAGTCAATATGTACATACTCTAACCTTATATTTTTTCTTTATACAAATCACTCCCACATTTTCACCCTCACCCTCGTGAAAACAAAAAATTGATTTCTACTCATTGGTCACGTTTATTATATTATTTACTTGCATACCTTTTCCTCTTTCACCCAAAATAATTCAAAGAGGGACCATATCATATGATTCCAATATCTTTCCATATCCATAACTCCTCCATATTTTTATTATTATTTTTACTCATTATTCTAACACCATGCGCTCATTGAGCTAAAGTCCATGAATAGTCCATACACTAGTCCCACCATGTATATATTTCTTTATTCACCAATAATCCTCCTCCATGCATGTGTCAAGGGAAACTTGGATGCTTTGTATTATGATATGACAAAGGAGGGGCTCACTCTTAGATGCATTGTACAAATTCAACAAAGGAGGGGGCCACTTAAGACTTTTTGTGAAGAAACAATAGGTCTTTTGGTGGGATTTTTAATATCCATCTCCACTCCAAATTTGGAGCGGTGGTCAAAAGAGAAAATGTAGCCCACGCTCTGAATAATCACCTCAAATTGTTTTATGATTTTTGGAGCTACCAGCAGTGAGATATGATTTTTTGAGTAAACCCCGGTCTGCCCACTTTTCTCACAAGTAGCCCATAGTTTTCTCTCACCTCTTTCCAAACTTCTACACACACACACACACACACATTTCTCTCAATCCCTCACTCAAACCTGCACCTTCAATGGTTTCTCTCACCTTCTTCA
This sequence comes from Adiantum capillus-veneris, assembly GCF_014529385.1. Lineage (NCBI taxonomy): Eukaryota > Viridiplantae > Streptophyta > Polypodiopsida > Polypodiales > Pteridaceae > Adiantum > Adiantum capillus-veneris. Next base: position 69,392,351 of record NC_140933.1, read on the forward strand.
CCATTAACCTCCCCACTTACTCCCATAGCTCTCATATGAGCTCTCCATGTACATACACCATCTCTATGCCTCTCTCTATTATCTCCAAAGTACAATTCCATATTAACCCTTATATATATACATAAATTCAGCATGTGTACCATGCTTAACCTCTGCAAATCAAGAGATCTCATCAACGGAATTACCATTTTCATCACGATAATCAACCTTGGCGGCGGTGGCATAAAGAAGGGAAGACGAAGAAGAAGATCGATAGTCATTTTGAGAACCTACACAAGTAAGTCCAAAACTTCTTCAAGCTTCACCATCACAAGGATTTTCTTACTTCATTCAACCATCTTACTTCAACCATCCACCTCATTCTACCCATTGTAAATGTAACATTAACTTTCTAGTGATTACTAACACTAACCACTAACATACTAACACAAAATAGCATTGACCTAACCATAAAAAACACCTCACCTCAAGACATGTACAAAGTAACTCTCTCTCTCTCTCTCTCCCTCTCTCTCTCTCTCTCCTTTTTCTTAAAACTCTACTTTCACCTTATTCACCATCAATAATGCTCTCTTTTGAGCCCACACCCATGACTCAAGCAGACAAAGAAGGCCCACAATGTTTTGATATTCAAAAAAATCATAATCCTGATTTGTTAGCTTATAAATTAGGATTTCCAATAATCTTTATGAGGGGTCTCCAACCTATAAATAGGCCCCTCTCCTTCTTGTACAATAACCTCCAACATCTCACATAGCACCCCAACACTCTATGCGTGAGGAGAGACTTAGGTGTAGCAACCACTTGTGAGCTTCACTCTTGGTGTGAGAGAAGCCTTCAAGCTACACATTGCAAGTGAGAGAGCGTGAGTTCCACAAATCTGAAAACCACTATTGTATATGCTCCTTCATCATCAATAAATTGAGGTTTGGTGCATCAAAGGCGTGATTCGACGTTCAAATCTTCGTCCTTCCATTTGTGCAATACGGTTTGGTGAATTCAAGGTGACTTGTGTATTTTGAGTTTTGATCGGTTGATCTTGATTTTAGAAAGTGTTTTAGTGTGTTTTTCATTGCCAGTTTTTTGTCCATTGTAAGAGGGTATTGTGGTGAGAGGTCTCCCACACCCTAAGACAGTGTGTGTGTGTGTGTGTGTGTGTTTTGACAATGTTTAGCAATCACTAAGCATTGAGTGAGTTTTGTACAAGTTCTACGATAGCATCATAACAAACCATCTCCATTTGCAAGTCACAAATAAGGTATTACGCAAGAGCCTTTTCTCTCTCTCTCTTCCCTTTTCTCTAGCTCTCTCTGGTCCATTTTGTGTGTGTCTTGATGTGAGGTTGCTTGTGTGTGTTGTGTGGTGCATCTTCTTGGTTGTGCCAAAATCTCTCTTGCGTCCTAGTTCGCATACCATAACTAGGTGGTGCCCCTATTTTGTTTGGGTTTGGTTGTGGGTTTGTTGTTGTGTTGTGCTTGTGGTTGCCCCAGCCCCAATTGAGCAGCACGGGAGCCTTGAGGGGTGTTTAGAGGTCGCCTCTCTTGTTACCCGCCCCGGACCGCCTCAATTTTGGTGCCCCCACTGAGGAGCGATTGTGTGCTTATTGTTGTTGTATTGCATGAATGCTTGAATTTCAGCATAATCAAGTAGATTATATGAATCATGAAAACATGTATGACCGAGTCTAATTTCAAGGAAACATAAATTGATCTAGAATATGGTTCGGATTATGCATAACATAAGAAAGGAAAAAAACATTTTCACATAAGAATCTAGAATTCATGCTGAAAGACCTTTCAAAACTTTGTGTAGTTAGTTGATGATTGTTTGGAACTAATCTTTGCGTGGTTCTAGCATTGAGAGACTATGACACGCTATACCTTTGACGATATCCCAATCTTCTTCGGGAATCTAGAAGAAGATGTTGATGATTTTCTTGCTGATTTTAGAATGGTTTGTCGTATCCTTGGTAAAAGGGATGACATTGAAAAAGGGGATTTTCTATTGCTATGCCTTAGAGGCAACACTGAGCAATGGTTTTGGAGTATGTCTTCTCAGATTGAAAATGGGTATACCCAAATTTCCAAAGCTTTGAAGACCAGATTCTCTAAAATTCCAACAACAGAGACAGCATGGGCTTCATTAGGGAGACTTCAACAACATGGTGAAGACTACTATGCTTATGAGGATTTTTTTTCTCGTCAATGGGGAGGATGTGGGTTTAGTTCTACATTCCCAGATTATGTAAAAATGGATCAATTTATTTCGGGTTTGTCTCCTTTCCTAAAGACTAAGGTTACTTGTAGTGGACCCTCTACCTTTGAAGAAGCGGTCACTATTGCCCGAAGGAAGTTTCACAAGTACTTCTACATCAAAAATGGTTTCCATCATGCTGGAAGAACCAACCATCATGAAAGTGTTTCTATCAAGGATTCATCTCCTTTGCCATACTTGTCTCCTTCTACTCCGACAAATGTTGAAGAAGTTACTTACATGCCAACTAATTATTCAAGTGCTAAAGTGTGTGGCCAAGATTCAAATGTGGAATCTCTTTCTTCTACCTTTATCACAAGCATGCAAAAATCGACACAAGATATCTCAAATGGCATTGATGATTCAATAATGGATACATCCAACCTTTTGGCAGAGGATCAATTTCTAGTCCGAGCAGACGAAGCTTTTGTGCAACATGACTCTATGGAGAATGAAGACCTTGAAGGTAACTTTGATCTTATGGAATGTTCTGAGAGTGTATCTTGTCTAAAAGAAGAGAGTGAAGAAGAAGATGAAATCATAGGTGGAGAGATCATAGACCACATTGATCATAAAGAGATGATTGTGTACATGGAATGCCAACTCCAAAACAAAGTAGAAGAGTGTGAGTTGAATCCATGTGAGGATAATCTTGAAGAAGTGTTTGAGGATGTTGAAAAGCATTGGTATGACCCATGTATGTTAAGCATGGAAGAACCTATCATGCAAGAAGCCAAAGTTTTCACAAAATCAAACAGTAATCCATCAACCTTTGAAGTGGTACGATGTGAGGAGTTACAACCTTGCCAAAGGGGAGGCTTAGAAGGAGATGAAGAACATGGGAGAGTAGTAAAAGATAAAATCATAAAAGAAAACTATCAGAAGGGTATCATTCTCTCCAATGGTGTTTTAGTGGGTGGATCTTCATTCATGGGACAATCTCTTAGCAAGGAGATCCAAGCTTTTGAAGCCCCAATCATCTTCATATTGGGTTTCACCTCTTCAAGGTCAACTTCTCCTCTCTTCACATATATCTTTCATCGGGGACACCATACCTTCTTAAGTGGAAGAGGACATGAATACTTGGTGATGAACGAATGTTTCCAAACCTTCTTCATTTGGGTCTTTGGTGTATGGAGGTCGCACATTGTGATGCTTATGGTCTTCATCATAGATGAAAAACTTGTTGATTGCTACATGTGGATATTTCATCAATCAGTACCAAAATCTATTCTCTTCCAATGTGTTGGAAGCAATAGAAACCTTCGTCTATTATCTACCTATGTGGTAAACTATTTGAAATATCTTCCAATAGCAGCTGGAAGCATGGATCAAGCTTTCCTAAATCATGAAGGTCATAGAATTTTTTACTTGTTGATGAGCCTACCCAGGTTGAGTGAATTTTATGAGCTACAGTTCAGGAATTCGCTCATACAAGCTCTTGAAGATCGTAGCAGATACATTAACTTTATACAGGAGGAAGAGCAACCAATCTTTTATATCACATTCATAGTGATAGATGCAATGATGGACAATAGTAAAATCTACAAGTTTCTCCAATCAAAATCAGTAAGTGATTCCATACCATACATCTCGCTTTGGGAAAGATATTTCAAGATCTTTGATCCTGGGAGGCGCTTATGGAAACTTTCTCGATGGAGGAGGTTTACTCCGTCACTTCATTTCATCCTGCTATTGGCTCCGAGAACCTTTCATATCACACAAGGTTTTTTAATCATACAACAAAGGTTCTTCAAAGATGAGAGCAGACAAAGACAGACGTTACACAATCTACATGTTGTATGATCGAATAAATGGTACATGAATGTACCATTATCTAAGGGGGGGGCTAATGATAGCCGTTTTTCGGCTTTCCATAATTGCCATAGTAAGCTACCTCACCCTACCAAAATCACCCAAACACTATGGCTATCCCTACCATTTCAGTGTAAATAGGCGTGTGTGAGTTAGGGGACTTTTCCCATATCTTCTTAAAATCCTCATCTAGCTAGTCACTGGGCTAGTTCAGTCAAAAAAATACATAAAATCAAAAAAATAAAATAGATTATGGCCCATTTGTGTGTAAATATTGCATTGTATATATGGCCTAAATATAGGGATTTTTTATAATTATTTTGGTATATTTATTTAAATATTTCTACTTAGGTGTGTGTTTTATTAAACCTATGTACACCTTCTTTCATCCTCTTACACCATAAGTATATTTTTTGCCAATATGTACATACTCTAACCTTATATTTTTCCTTTATACAAATCACTCCCACATTTTCACCCTCACTCTCGTGAAAACAAAAAATTGATTTCTACTCATTGGTCACGTTTATTATATTATTTACTTGCATACCTTTTCCTCTTTCACCCAAAATAATTCAAAGAGGGACCATATCATATGATTCCAATATCTTTCCATATCCATAACTCCTCCATATTTTTATTATTGTTTTTACTCATTATTCTAACACCATGCGCTCATTGAGCTAAAGTCCATGAATAGTCCATACACTAGTCCCATCATGTATATATTTTTTTATTCACCAATAATACTCCTCCATGCATGTGTCAAGGGCAACTTGGATGCTTTGTATTATGATATGACAAAGGAGGGGATCACTCTTGGATGCATTGTACAAATTCAACAAAGGAGGGGGCCACTGAAGACTTTTTGTGAAGAAAAAATAGGTCTTTTGGTGGGATTTTTAATATCCATCTCCACTACAAATTTGGAGCGGTGGTCAAAAGAGAAAATGTAGCCCACGCTCTGAATAATCACCTCAAATTGTTTTATGATTTTTGGAGCTACCAGCGGTGAGATATGATTTTTTGAGTGGACCCCAGTCTGCCCACTTTTCTCACAAGTAGCCCATAGTTTTCTCTCACCTCTTTCCAGACTTCTACACACACACACACACACACACACACACACATTCCTCTCAATCCCTCACTCAAACCTGCACCTTCAATGGTTTCTCTCACCTTCTTCACCATTAACCTCCCCACTTACTCCCATAGCTCTCATATGAGCTCTCCATGTACATACACCATCTCTATGCCTCTCTCTATTATCTCCAAAGTACAATTCCATCTTAACCCTTATATATATACATAAATTCAGCATGTGTACCATGCTTAACCTCTGCAAATCAAGAGATCTCATCAACGAAATTACCATTTTCATCACGATAATCAACCTTGGCGGCGGTGGCGTAAAGAAGGGAAGACGAAGAAGAAGATCGATAGTCATTTTGAGAACCTACACAAGTAAGTCCAAAACTTCTTCAAGCTTCACCATCACAAGGATTTTCTCACTTCATTCAACTATCTTACTTCAACCATCCATCTCATTCTACCCATTGTAAATGTAACATTAACTTTCTAATGATTACTAACACTAACCACTAACATACTAACACAAAATAGCATTGACCTAACCATAAAAGACACCTCACCTCAAGACATGTACAAAGTAACTCTCTCTCTCTCCCTCTCTCTCTCTCTCTCCTTTTTCTTAAAACTCTACTTTCACCTTATTCACCATCAATAATGCTCTCTTTTGAGCCCACACCCATGACTCAAGCAGACAAAGAAGGCCCGCAATGTTTTGATATTCAAAAAAATCATAATCCTGATTTGTTAGCTTGTAAATTAGGATTTCCAATAATCTTTATGAGGGGTCTCCAACCTATAAATAGGTCCCTCTCCTTCTTGTAAAATAACCTCCAACATCTCACATAGCACCCCAACACTCTATGCATGAGAAGAGACTTAGGTGTAGCAACCACTTGTGAGCTTCACTCTTGGTGTGAGAGAAGCCTTCAAGCTACACATTGCAAGTGAGAGAGCGTGAGTTCCACAAATCTGAAAACCACTATTGTATATGCTCCTTCATCATCAATAAATTGAGGTTTGGTGCATCAAAGGCGTGATTCGACGTTCAAATCTTCGTCCTTCCATTTGTGCAATACGGTTTGGTGAATTCAAGGTGACTTGTGTATTTTGAGTTTTGATCGGTTGATCTTGATTTTAGAAAGTGTTTTAGTGTGTTTTTCATTGCCATTTTTTTGTCCATTGTAAGAGGGTATTGTGGTGAGAGGTCTCCCACACCCTAAGACAGTGTGTGTGTGTGTTTTGACAATGTTTAGCAATCACTAAGCATTGAGTGAGTTTTGTACAAGTTCTACGATAGCATCATAACGAACCATCTCCATTTGCAAGTCACAAATAAGGTATTACGCAAGATCCTTTTCTCTCTCTCTTCCCTTTGCTCTAGCTCTCTCTGGTCCATTTTGTGTGTGTCTTGGTGTGAGGTTGCTTGTGTGTGTTGTGTGGCGCATCTTCTTGGTTGTGCCAAAATCTCTCTTGCGTCCTAGTTCGCATACCATAACTAGGTGGTGCCCCTATCGTGTTTGGGTTTGGCTGTGGGTTTGTTGTTGTGTTGTGCTTGTGGTTGCCCCAGCCCCAATTGAGCAGCACGGGAGCCTTGAGGGGTGTTTAGAGGTCGCCTCTCTTGTTGCCCGCCCCAGACCGCCTCACCAGGTGGCATGAACTCCAACGCTTCATGGATTACGCTTCCGCTATCACACTAGCAACTCTATCAAGGACACAAGATAAGTGATGGATTGTTTTGTATGATCTTTTTTAGGTTGTTGTCCACACACAACACTAAAAGGAAACTAAAGCTAGGACTTATTTCACAAGCAAAGTGCCATATTTACGTCATGTTTGTAAAGTCACGACCCCATACATGGTAGGTGGGTCAAGCTGTGGCTTGTGTTTTTTGTTACCTCTCTTGATGAGAGCATTATACAGGCAGATTATTGCTTGCTTATAGGATAAGCTGCAAGTCAAGCATAAGATGACAGATTGGGTACACACTATAGAAAGTTAAGGAAAGTTCCTTAGCCCAGCATGCTCTTCTACTCTCTATTATTTCTCTCAAAGAATAAGGACAACTTTCTAAGAACCTTTTGATACATGTTCTGTTGGCGAGTCAGCCTGAGCCAACAAGGTGCTCTAACTCTCCGCTAGAAATTGGGCAAGATGAAATCCGAATAGTCTTCATCCGTTCGACAATTGAACACTACTTGCCATGAAGGCTATGAGCCACACACATTGGCTAAGAGTCATTGTAAGATCTCGGGTAAGACCCAACTGTTGGCATTCCTTGGATGATTGTTTTCACGATGGAACAAATCTACCCATTGGAATACACATCGACATTAGTAAACAAGCAAGAGTCTTGTCATTACAGATATTTAGAGTGTCATTTTTGCACTACGTGTTTTTAGTGCGATGCTTGAGTTGAGTTTTTGATAGCCTTAAACTCACATCAGCTGATCTCTATCACGGACTCTAGCCGCAGCAAACCGTTGCGAACAGCATGGCTATCCATAAGAGTAGGGCATTTCACTTGTGTTGATATCCTATTCTCTTTATAGCACTATGAGTGTTTATGGAAGTACAGTTTTGGGGTAAGACCCAGCCGATGTTTACTAAATCATCCCATCGACATTGAGGATCACAATTTGATCCATTTCTGTTATGCTTTCAAAAGGATTCCGCAATTTACAACGCGGTAGTGGATAAATTCAACTTTTTAAGTTGATTCCAATCATTCTGTATGCGGTTGACTATGTTGGTTACCGTTACCTACTAGTTGAGTAGTTTCTACAAAGGGTCTTACCAAGGGGTTTGACTACGTAGATTCTAACCAACGAGTTTGAATTGTGAAGGCAACACCCAGGGTTTCCAGTGCAATGTTGCTTGGTTTTTTCTCAGGTGGGCGACATGCTCCTCTGCATTTGAATGCAGGTAAGTGACCATTAAGTTCAAATCTCCAGGTATGCATCTATTGATTTGGTGTATTCCATTTCTTAGTATGCTTTCACCATGCTTTGCTTGGTGTTTTCAAGTCGTATAAATCTGCTTGAATATTTCTGAGACATGCCAAGGGCATGTCGGAACAAAGTATTTTGGGCCGTAGTGTCCAACACACATTATGCTGTTATGAACCCACTTGTCGGGTTCGATTTGGCACATGTTGTCACATGGGATACAACATGGTCTAGGAATTCAAGGAGTTCAGTTTAGCCAATGTGGAGCAATGATAATGAGGATCCCTCTCACTCTTGTTTCAGAGTGTTTTGCAGTTACCTCCACACACAAGTACATCTTGTACTTGATGGATGTCGCTTTTTGGGCCATCGTTATTTGAGACATATTCCACATGTGGAGAATATGAGTCTCTAGAACTGACACTGGCACCTAATTCCTAATGATGTGTCGCGACGACGTCCCTATGTGCTGGTCGCATCCGTTTATTACACCATTTGGAGCACACCATATCAAGAACAATTTGAGTGGCCAAAAATTGTCACGTACTAAGTATAGACTTGTTTCAATTACAAGTGCTATGAAAACCACCTTAACGGAGGGTCATTTCTACATATAGCCAAGTATGCTAAGTTACTGAGAATGTCTCATGGTTGGTACCTAGGTGTGACTGAGCTTTCACATTCTGTTAGGGTCCAACTCTTGTTGAAAGGCTTTCACGTACGTACCGTGGAAAATCTCCTCATGGAATTGCGGTTTGGATAAGTTTGTGTTGCACACTAGGTGTTATGGGCCCTAGTGTTTAACACTAATTTATTTGGAGCGGCATGCCAATTCATGGACTTTATTCTTTTTGCACCTTTTTGCACTGCACGTGCAATCTCTATTGCAGATTTATAATGAGTGGTTGGATAATCTAAACTCTAGGAGCTTACTCCAGTCCACCTAGTTGGTTTTCTTCACTCCATATCAAATATATGGTTGGATACTTAATAGTTGAGTCATAGTTTATCATCAGTCGTGGAAGACTGTCTGTAAGTGGTTGGGGGAAAGCACCTCACTCTTAATGCTGCTATTCATCCCGTGTTGGATGGGCAGCTTCCAAGTATTTTTTGCTAAAGGATCTGTTAACAGCATACGTTAGCATAACGCATTCTAAATGGGCGATTCTCTCCCTATTCTAGAATTTACTTAGGTAAGGTTTTCAACTTTGAACACCAGTTGTGGTGGGGTTGGATACTGTTTCAATAGTTTCATAAGTCAAGGACTTCATAGGTGTGCTGACAAAGTACCTTGGCAGGTAACCTTCATTAGGAGTGAACATGTAGTTCTGTGTGTTCCAAAATGTTCAGAAGTCTGACATGAGGACACTCCCTATTATGTCCCTCAATAGCTATGAACTTTTCAAGATACTCACGTGAGTTGTAAATCTGGCTCACAACTTCATGGATAGTTGCGCCAAGGTTTTCTTGCATCTTTCCAGTCTCTTCCAAAGGTTTGAAAATTGGTTATGTCTTTCGACATCTTTTAGTTGTGGTTACTCTGTTAAAGTACTCAAGCAAATTACAAATTGAGTTACCAATTCGATACCAGTGGTTGCAAAAGGACAACAATGTTGAAAATCAAGATGTTGCTCTTGGTTTCATTGAACCTCCTCACTGCACCAATTATCAGTCATACAGACAACTGGCCCACGTATGGGACGTCAATAAAGAAAACATCAGTGTTCTTACGAAGATATTACTACTTGTGTTTTCAAGGACGAAAACTCTTCCTTAAGGGGGGAGTACTTTCAGAACAAGGGTCCCGTAGGGGCAAGGCCCAAACCTAAGGACTAGGGCGGTCATGGACTACGGGTAGGGGCCAGGCTAGACAGTGTGGACATGGGATTCGTCTAGGGCAAGGAGCTAGGAGCCCACCTATATAATGGGGGGTTGGGAGGAGGATCCTATGGTCTAGCATCCCTAGTTCTTACACTGTATGTGTAGGTGATTGCCTCTCGATCTCGAGGCCCCCTCTTCACATTTAATGAAAACAGCCCAAAGCTTCATGGCCCTACCCCTATTGGTTATATCTCGCAGTCAATGCACTCCAAGAGACAAGATTTTGGGTAGGAGCCATTGTTGATTCTCTCGCTCTCTCTCTCTCTCTCTCTCTCTCTCTCTCTCTCTCTCTGGCCTTTTGAAGACGTTAATATAACATTTCATTTCATTCCCCCCCCCCCCCCCCCCCCCCCCCCCCCCTCTCTCTCTCTCTCTCTCCCCCCCCCCCACCCCCCCATGCTGCAAGTAGAAAACAGTCCAGAGCTTCCTCGCCCTGCCCCTGTTGGGCATATCCCTCAATCAAATTCACTTCAAGAGACAAGATTCCGGACAGGAAGCTTTGTTGGTTCACTCTCTCTATAACCCTCCATTCAATCCAAGGGAAAAGCTGATGGAAGAGATTGAGTGCAATGCTTTTTAGCGTTGATTGTCCATTATCATTTGGCATCGCAGAAGATGCAGCGTCCTCTCTCTCTACTAGCCGATGCTTCTCTCTTCACTTTTGTTGTTTTAGGTGGAATTTTGTTGGACCCGAGTGCTCGTATGGAAAATTGCAAAAAACTAGATCGATTCAGAGAATTTCCCCAAATCACTGCTATTGAGAGTGATGCCTTTTCACGTTAATGGCAGGCATGAGCCCCATTCCCCTCACTTTGGGTCTCTTCTCGAAAACTTTTCATGTGCAGAAGTGCAATATATATTAGCCATAAACTGAGCGTTGGTTGCGTTCCCTAATGATCCTTAGACGACCTCCTTGGTGGCAGCATGTTTTTCTTTTCTATCGTGGAACTCCCTCTGCTCATCAACCCCTGTCTCCCTACTAGCCGTTGCTTCTCTCGTCACTTTTGTTGGTGATTTTGATGGACACGAGTACTCGTATGGACAATTGGAAAAACTAGATCGATTCAAAGACCTGCCGCAAATCGCTGCTATTAAGAGTAATGCTTTCTCACATTAATGGCGGGCGTGAGCCTTGTCCCCCTCACTCTGGATCTCTTCTCGACAGCTTTTCATGCAAAAGCCGCAATATATATTAGCCATAAACTGAGAGCTGGTTGAGTTCCCTAGTGATCCTTAGACGACCTCCTTGGTGGCAGCATGTTTTTATTTTCTGTCGCGGGCCTCCCTTTGCTCATCAACCTCCTTCTTTGATTCATTCTCTCTCTCTCTCTCTCTCTCTCTCTCTCTCTCTCTCTCTCTCTCTCTCTCTCTCTCTCTCTCTCTCTCTCTCTCTCCCTCTCTCCGACTAGCTGTGCTCCACTCCTTATCCAGAATTAGCTCACTACCTTTCACCATCTTTCGCAATCTCTATTTACTTGGTGAGCCTAAGGAGCTTTTCCCGAATGAGGCGGTTGAGCCACTTGGCTCAATCCCCATCCTCCATTAAGAAATAAATCCAAGGGTTAAGATTGCGTTTCTTTTTTTATTCAGAAGCTTTGAACATAAGTATGAACGAATTATTATATATATAATATATCTTCTTTGCTTACGATTTGTTGTAGCTTGGCATTCTAGCCTTGAAAAGCACCAGTGCAATATAGCCACCAGATAGCACTCCTTGACAGCGCTCTGTCTACAACCAGATAGCAAGGCTCTCTCTCCGCACAGGTCTCTCTCTCTCTCTCTCTCTCTCTCTCTCTCACACACACACACACACACACACACACACACACACACACACACACACACACACACACACACACACACACACACACACACACACACACACACATAAATTTCACATGTTGCATCGAAGGTGCCTTGATCAATAACCCAAGCAATCATGAAAAGACATACAGCAAGGCCAATCATGAAAAGGGCGATTGCAGAACACCGTCTTTCCCAATCCTCACGTCCTATCATTAGAGTTACTACTCCAACAATTACACAATTCAAAGATTCAGAGATGGTGATATGGCAATGTGTTCCAACGAAGAGGACAGCCCAAGTCCTCAAGGAACGAAAAGAAGAAAAAATGACCTTGGAGGCACTTCTGAGGCGTGACCAACACGACCATCCTGAACGCCACCTCCAACAACCCTTGCTTCGGGCCCCTCATAGCTTTTGAGATGCCCTCCACTGTCGAGTCCAAGCCCATCCTGAAGCACCTCCTCGGCAACCTTTTCTATGACGACGGTGAGTCCTTTGGCACGCTGGCCCTGCACGAGCTTATTGAATCAGATAGAAACTCCACATGGCAGCTATAGTATGCCGAACGGACGAGTGCAATTATTTCCAGTAGCGACTTAACATTCCATAGCGTAGGGCATGCTGCTGTTAATATATTGTCTGAGTATGGAACCAATTCAACGTCAAGACGATAGAGTTTGTTTACATTTGAATGCATTTTGCAACCTCAAGATTCAAAATTTATTTTATTTAGTTATACACTCAATATATCATATATGTTGGGTGCCAAGCACCCTCTTGTGCAAATACATTCCTCATGATGCTGCATCTTATCTCGGTTTTCTTGTAGAGACGAATCAACTTTCTTTGCATCTCTCGCTGGCTTAGCATATAAGATCCATTACATCGACAAAAATTTGAGGAGGGTTGTTTGGACAGAGGGATTGGTTGGGGTGCTGTGGATTGTAGGGCCGCCAAGGCTTGAGAAGGAGAGTTGACCGCATTGGGTGGTGGCGGTGACATCGATTGAACTAAATATATGGAATCTGGTTGTATGCAAAAAAGGGCTTGATTTTTCGCAAGCTTCATGTCGCCATCTCAATTGCATCATTAACAGAACTACAAGTACCTATGTCATAAGCAGTGGCTTCTGTATCTTTTGGAGGGATCGCACCTTGTAGCCTTCAAGTTGCATCCTTTGACTAGAGATATTAGCTTCTAATGGATGGCTATTGTGTCCCCTGCACGTGGTTATTGGAGGCAAAAAATCGATGGATCTTTAGAGTTGTTTTTTGCTCATTATTGCTCAAAGCACGGGACTCACGGACGTTCAGAAGCGGACGCTCAATGCAAAAAACAAATCTGTTGCTCTTGAAAGTGAGATCGTTGTCAAACGCATCAATAGATCTTTTGCAGTTGTTGGTGGGCGTGCGTTGAATGATTATTTTATAGATGTTATATAGCAAGGCCCACCAAGCAAGACTAGTTTTGATAATAGTTATTTCCCTCCAATGAGGTGCTGCCAAGTGCCATAGGTCTTCTCAAAAACGACATTACACAATCAAGGTAAATACACCACGGATAAACAACACTACAGACGAAGCAAGAGCTTATAACGTCTGCCATGAAAAGAGGACACCGTCGAGCTCTGCAGTGGAAAGGGGCAAACAGCCCACGCTTCGCACCGTTGCCTACAAAATACATATGAGGCGTGTTTTTTTGCTCACACGCGCGCGCTCGCCACACACACACTTTTTTTTTTTAGTAATGTATCCACACACAAACACACACACACCGCCAAGACAGGAGCGATGAAGGCTATACAAACAAACATGGAGAGGAAGAGATTGACTCTTTCTTTTGTGAGCTCGCTTAACGACTGTGCTAAGAAAAAGGATTTGCACCAAGGCAGTAGGATACATGCTGATATTTGCGATAGTGGGTTACTTGAAAAAAACGCATACTTAGGGAACATGTTGGTCAGTATGTATTTCAAGTGCGGTGCACCTGTCAGGGCGCAACAAGTCTTTGACGAGCTTCCTGTGCGGGACGTCGTCTCTTGGAATGCACTGATTGCAGGATATGCCCAACAGGGGCAGGGCCAGGAAGCTCTGGGCTGTTTTCAGCAGATGCGAAGCGAGGGCCTCTCTCCAGATGCAATCACCTACGCGTGCATCTTGAAGGCATGCGGCTGTACGCAAGATGCTGATATGGGCACAAAAATACACGATGATATTGTTAGTCAGGGGCTGTTGCAAAAAAATGTCGTGCTAGGCACTGCCTTGGTCGATATGTATGCCAAATGTGGTGCAATTCAGAAAGCACAAAAAGTGCTTGAGGAGCTTCCTGTCCGGAACATCATCTCTTGGAATGCACTGATTGCGGGATACGTGCAACAGGAGCAGGGCCAGAGAGTTCTAGGCTGTTTTCAGCGGATGCAAAGTGAGGGCCTCTCGCCAGATGCAATCACCTACACGTGCATCTTGAAGGCATGTGGCTCTACTCAAAATGCTGATATGGGCATCAAAATTCACGCTGATCTTGTTAGTCAAGGGAGGTGGAAAAAAGATGTTGAGCTTGTCAATGCCTTGGTTGACATGTACGCCGAATGTGGTTTACTTCAGAAAGCACAAAGAGTGCTTCAGGAGCTTCGTGTCCAGGACGTCGTGTCGTGGAATGCACTGATTGCACGATATGCCCAACAGGGGCAGGACAAGGAAGCTCTCGACTGTTTTCAGCAGATGCGAAGCGAGGGCGTCTCTCCAGATGCAAGCACCTATGCGTGCATCTTGAAGGCATGTGGCTCCACGCAAGATGCTGATATGGGCATAAAAATTCACGACGATATTGCTAGGCAGGGGCTATTGCAAAAGAGTGTCGTGCTTGGCAATGCCTTGGTCAACATGTACGCCAAATGTGGTGCTCTTCAGAAAGCACAAAAAGTGCTTGACGAGCTTTCTGTCTGGGATGTCGTCTCTTGGAATGCATTGATTGCTGGATATGCGCAGCAGGGCCAGGGCCGGGAAGCTCTGGGCTGTTTTCAGCAGATGCAAAGCGAGGGCCTTTCTCCAGATGCAATCACCTACGTCTGCATCTTGAAGGCATGTGGCTCTATGCAAGATGCTGATATGGGCACACAAATTCACAATGATATTGTTAGTCAGGAACTGTTGCAGAAAAATGTTGTGCTTGGCAATGCCTTGGTTGATATGTATGCCAAATGTGGTGTACTTCACAAAGCACTAGAAGTTCTTGAGGAGCTTCCTGTCCGAAACGTTGTCACTTGGAATGCACTGATTGCGGGATATGTGCAACAGGAGCAGGGCCAGAAAGCGCTAGGCTGTTTTCAGCGGATGCAAAGCGAGGGCCTCTCTCCAGATGCAATCACCTACGCATGTATCTTGAAGGCATGTGGTTCTACGGAAGATGCTGATATGGGCATGCAAATTCACGCTGATATTGCTAGTCAAGAGTCATTGAAAATAGATGTCGTGCTTGGCAATGCCTTGGTCGACATGTATGCGAAATGTGGTTTACTTCAGAAAGCACAAAGAGTGCTTGAGGAGCTTCGTTTCCGGAACGTTGTCTCATGGAATGCACTGATTGCAGGATATGCCCGACAGGATCAGGGCAAGGAAGCTTTGGACTGTTTTCAGCAGATGCGAAACGAGGGCGTCTCTCCAAATGGAATCACCTACATGTGCATCTTGAAGGCATGTGGCTCTATGCAAGATGCTGATATGGGCATAAAAATTCATGATGATATTGTTAGTCAGGGGCTGTTGCAAAAGAATGTCGTGCTTGGCAATGCCTTGGTTGACATGTACGCCAAATGTGGGACTCTTCAGAAAGCACAAAAAGTGCTTAACGAGCTTTCTGTCTGGGACGTGGTCTCTTGGAATGCATTGATTACGGGATACGCGCAACAGGGGCAGGGCAAGGAAGCTCTGGGCTGTTTTCAGCAAATGCAAAGCGAGGGCCTCTCTCCAGATGCAATCACCTACGTCTGCATCTTGAAGGCATGCGGCTTTACGCAAGATGCTGATATGGGCACAAAAATTCACAATGGTATTGTTAGTCAGGGGTTGTTGCAAAACAATATTGTGCTGGGCAAGGCCTTGGTCGATATGTATTCCAAATGTGGTGCACTTCAGAAAGCACAAAAAGTGCTTGAGGAGCTTCCTGTCCGGAACGTGGACACTTGGAATGCATTGATCGCAGGATACGTGCAACAGGCGCAGTCCCAGGAAGCTCTAGGCTGTCTTCAGCAGATGCAAAGCGAGGGCCTCTCTCCAGATGCAATCACCTATGCGTGCAGCTTGAAGGCATGTGGCTCTATGCAAGATACTGATATGGGCATAAAAATTCACGCTAATATTGTTAATCAGGGGATATTGGAAAAAGATGTGGTGCTTGGCAATGCCTTGGTCGACATGTATGCGAAATGTGGTTTACTTCAGAAAGCACAAAGAGTGCTTGAGGATCTTCCTGTCTGGAATGTCGTCTCTTGGAATGCACTGATTGCGGGATACGTGCAACGGGAGCAGGGCCAGAATGCTCTTGGCTGCTTTCAGCGGATGCGAAGTGAGGGTTTCTCTCCAGATGCAATCACCTATGTGTGCATCTTGAATGCATGTGGCTCTACGCAAGATGTTGATATGGGCATAAAAATTCATGATGATATTGTTAGTCAGGGGCTGTTGCAAAAAAATGTCATTCTTGGCAATGCCTTGGTTGATATGTATGCCAAATGTGATGCTCTTCAGAAAGCACAAAGAGTGCTTGAGGAGCTTCCTGTTCGGAATGTCGTCTCTTGGAGTGCTTTGATTGCTGGATACACTCAACAGGGGCAGGGCCAGGAAGCTCTGGGCTGTTTTCAGCGGATGCAAAGCGAGGGCCTCTGTCCAGATGCAATCACCTACGTGTGCGTCTTGAAGGCATGTGGCTCTACGCTAGATGCTGATATGGGCACAAAAATTCACGCTGATATTGTTATTCAGGAGCTGTTGAAAAAAGATGTCGTGCTTGGCAATGCCTTGGTCGACATGTTTGCTAAATGTGGTGCACTTCAGACAGCACAAAAAGTGCTTGAGGAGCTTATTGTTCGGAATGTGGACTCTTGGAATGCATTGATTGCAGGATATGCTGAACAAGGGCAGGTCCAGGAAGCTCTGGGCTGTCTTCAGCGGATGCAAAGTGAGTGTCTCGCTCCAAATGCAGTCACCTATGCTTTTGTCTTGAAGGCTATTCTTACATCTTGAAGGCATGTGGCATTACGCAAGACGCTGACATTCATGATGAGATTCTTAAATCAAGCTAGAGGGAATCCACTTCTAAATGGTTGAATTTCCAACTCACAACGTCCGTCACACAAGTGCTGCTCAAATATTGGATGAAACAAACGCAAGGGGCAAGTAAGCAGCTCACACACTAAGCCAAGGGGCAAGCAAGCAACCAGCTCTCACACTAAGCCAGAAAGGCTAGAAACTACTAGATGGTAGTATCTCAACGTTGGATTTGTGCTTGAATGCGAAAGTTGGAGGTAGTGTATAAAGCATTGCATTATTTGATAAAAAATGCTAAGAAGAATCTTGTCTCTCAACCTATACGGGGGATGCTTTGTCAACCACATCTATAGACCCCATTTGAAGTGAAGACTTGCAATGTCATGACATGCATTGAGAAAGTGGATTTCTTTCCTTTGTTGCACACTGGAGCATTTAGTCTCATTTTGAGGAAACTGCGCGGGACCATCTCAAGAGATCTGACAAGAATCTACAAACAAGGGAGTTTGCACAGGTGCTACATCTATGGCCTCTCACACAAGGCACGATAATCTGAAACCAAGGCAATTGTGGCTACAGAAGGACGAAATTTTGTAGGTAGAGGTACTTTTAGTCCTCCTAAAAGCAAAATACTTAGCTTCCAAGGGACTTTGAAGTGCTATGTAGTCCCTGAGATCTCCTTCAGCCTCAAGGCTACTTTGGAGAAGAAGTTTGAATTGGGCGAGTTTATTGAGCGATCTCACTTTTGAGCAAGTCACATAATGTATTGCCATCACTAAATGTTGGCTAGCATCTCAAATTGGACCATCATGACTTGGATGAAAATATGAACAATAATTATAGCAAATCCATTCAAGCTACATCGAAAAGAGGACATCAACAACTATGTTCTTTGCATTGAGGAATTAGTGTATAAATAATTCTCTTTAATCACTTTAATTATGCTATCATCATGCTTGGTACAATACCTTATCCACCATAGCCAATTGGACCAACGATTGGTATCCGAGCTAGTATTGTAATTAGTATCTCCTAATTACCCTAGATGCAAACTATTGGATTACTCCTCTTGCATCCTTTTTGTACCCTAAATGATGTGCGCATCCCCTATATATTAAGCACTCTTTCATTTCAAGATAAACTTTACAACTTGATGCATGGCGTTGATTATTTTGGCAAACCATGTGGTTTTTTCGCTAGTGTATCAAGTTTAAATTATGTGTATTGCAATCGTTGGCATAGATGTGTGAAAGACATCTTTTTATTACATTACCAACATTTTTATAATTTTTTGCATTATCCCTGACTAATTGAACTGCATGTTCAATTAGTCATATTCAGTAAGTGTTGAGCGAACGATTGGTATCCAAGCTAGTATTGTAATTAGTATCTCCAAATTACCATAGATGCAAACTATTGGATTACTCCTCTTGCATCTTTTTGGTACCCTAAATGATATGCGCATCCCCTATATATTAAGCACTCTTTCATTTCAAGATAAACTTTACAATTTGATGCACTACGTTGATTATTTTGGCAAACCATGTGGTTTTTTCGCTAGTGTACACTGTGTATTGCAATGATTGGCATAAATGTGTGAAAGACATCTTTTTATTACATTATCAACATTTTTATAATTTTTTACATTATCCCTGACTAACTGAACGGCATGTTTAATAGGTGCTGAGCGACATGTTGAGTATCTATTTCTTTAATTACACATGGTCAATATATCAACAATATAAGAACCACTTTTAATAACACCATAACTGTTAATAGCTTTTATGAATGTCTTTCTTGACACACCAGTATAACATTGATCAATGGTCTTCTTTGAATATTAGACCAGACATTACTGACAATTGTGCATCTTGAGAAAGATATATTGCTAAGAATGATTTTGAAAACACTCGTTTTGACTTCAACGTAATATTTTGCAAGAGATCATTATGTATCGTGTGATATAAAGGGGCTGATAATTTTAAACCATACTCACCGATTTTCTTCCATGCATGTTTTCAATGATGGCTCTTAACCATAACTAATGCACTTCCATTGAAGAAAATTGCTTTTGCAAGCGTAACGTTGATAGACCACTTTTGGCGTGTACAAAGTAGCGTTTATATGCATGGTCATATGTACAAAATATGTAAATATATACATTTGGGAGCTTTGCAAAGTGGTTTCAAGTTCGAAAAAGATGCAACGTGTATACAAAGTAGCGTTTATATGCATGGTCATATGTACAAAATATGTAAATATATGCATTTGGGAGATTTGCAAAGTGGTTTCAAGTTCGAAAAAGATGCAACGTGTACACATTGTGAATAGGTAGGTTCGCGTGCTAGCAGTCGGACACATGTACATGCCCGGATAGGGTATCGGGGCCTTGGATATGGTTCTAGGTGGCTTATTTTGGCTCTAGAGAATGTGTTTGAGGTTTCTAGAATGTAAATAATGCAAGCGACAAGTATGGGTACTCTCATCCCGCTCAAGAAGTTTGGGACATCTAGTAACTGTCTATTTAAGGTGTCTGATCTGCGGTGATGCATGCACCACCCTAGAAGTGATAAAAAATACAATGTGGGGATGTGGAAAAGTGCTTTGGGTATCAAGGATCAAGCGTACAAAATTTGGTGAATTTTGGAGTCCGTTTGGGGTTTTTTCCGCGAAAAATGCTCACCGGGGGTCAAAACTAGGTCAAAAAATGACCAAAAATGGTGTGAAAAGGCTTCAATTTGCCACATCAGTGACGCTACCGTGAGTGCTTGAGCAGGGTTCCTACAGGTGGTCTAGTGCAGTCCCGTCACGTTCGCGTCATGTTTTTGAGTGTGTGGAGGAGTGAATGAGAGCTTTCTCTCTTCAATTTTTCACTTGGGAGAGTCTATGGAAGTTCTAAGGTTTCCATGGATGTGTGTGTGCAAGGAATTGAGGGAAGAAGGTGCGGATTTCTACAAGACTATGTGACCATGTATCGATTCCATTAGGGTTGGCGCTACTCCAAAGAGTTCAGCAGAGTGGAGTTTGGTGGAGCTTTTGTAATGGTTTGAGAGAGGCCTTTTGTGGCTGGAGTTTTGTTATTTTGATGGTTTTTCTTGTATATTTTGGTCACCATCAAGTGTGATTTCAAGTGATCAACTCGACTCACCTTGTAGTGTCTACGGGTAGGTAAGGGCTTGTAGGCCGAGGCGTTTGGAGTTTGAATCGAGCTTGTGGGTAGTGTTTTTATTGAGCTCTTGAATGGTGGTGTGTGTGGGTTTGAATTTAAGAAAATTCCTTGTGGTGTGTTGAGTTGTCTGGGTGTGTGAGTGTGCGCACGATGTATTTTGCTCCATCATCCTTTGACGATCCCGCTGGGGAGCGAAAATTTGCCAGTTGTGCACCCAGGTGAAGCGGTTTTGCTGTGAAGTTCGAGCTTCATTGAAGAAAAGTGGTGGTTTGGTTGAGGTGCAAGACTTCAACTTTTGTGGAGTTACTCACGCAAGGGAGAAGCAAGCGACTCTGAAGAGATGGCCTATAGTCAGCCAGTGTTCACAAGGAAGGAGGATGTGAAGGACTGAATTGCAGACTTCGAGTGGCATACGCTTGGTATGCACATTGTGAATGACGAAGCAAAGCTTCATGTATTTCCTCTTGCGCTCAAAGGAGAAGCTCGGGAGTAGTTTGAAGGTTTAGAGAAAGACAAAAAGCAAACATGGGAGCAAGTGAAGCTGGAAATTTTTGACAGGTTTGGGAAGAAACTAACCGCAACAGAAGCGACGACAAAATTGAGAGGTTTGCAGCAAGATGTTCATGTTAACTTTAAAGAGCTTTTGTAACACTTCAAAGGACTTTGGATTCAATTAGAGGCGGCATCCAAAGTACCTCCAGGGGATTTCTTTAAAGTGGGTCAGTTTATGGATTGTCTCTATCTAAGTGTAAGGGAGAAGGTTGATCAAGATGAGCCTGCTACATTTGAAAGAGCTGTGGAAATTGCCGAGGCCAAGAGCAAGAAGATCAAGAGAAGGTGGGAGCAAGGCATGGCACACGCTGAGCCAGTTGTGGTGCAACCAATGGCCCTCTGGCAACGGATGATAGAGTGGAGCGAGTGGTTCAAGGTCTAGATTCCGTTACGGCCCGGGTTTTGCATGATCTTGCCAGTCAGTTGCAAGAATTAAGAATTAACATAATGAATAGGAACCAAAGAGAAGAGCGGCCAGCTGGGAGAGGTAGGGGACGAAGGCTATAAGGTAGATGCTACAATTGTGATGAAGAGGGTCACTATGCCTCTGATTTTCCTGAACCACCAAGAGAGAGGGGAGGGATATACCCCTTATATGGATGTGGTCGAGGGAGAATATAAGAAAATCATCAAGAGCGGGCACTAGAAGCACCACCGCCACAACAACAACCACAACCGTTGCCTAAAAATGGAGAAGGTAGAGCTATTAACATCATTACCCTTGAGCATCAAGATGTGGATGTTTTGGCCAATAAGAGAGTTAGGCATGATAGGGAGAAAGAGATAGAAGAAGAGAGGGAAACAAGAGCAAGGAAAGGAAAGGCTAAGGTAGAAGACAAACCAGAAAGTAGCAAGAGGCGGCGAAGAAGGAAAATTTGTCCAAAGGACTACCTCCTTGGCCAAGGTGTTGAAGACTATGACAATGTCGACGACATACAAAATCAAAAGGCAAATATATCTTTTGGTCAGTTGGTGGATTTGAACGCTAAATTGAGGAGGCAGTGGACCAAGTGTGTGAGTACGCGGCTTCCTTCCAAGAAGGACAAGCATCAAAGTATGGTGTCATCTTGGAGGGTTGGTCACCTAGTGGATATGGTGTCAATAGTTGAAGCTATGCTGGGAAAGAAGATGGAAGTGCAAGCTTATGTGGATGGTGGTGCCCAGGTGTGTGTCATGACCGAGGCTATCATGAAGGAAGCATGCGTTAAGATGTCAGTGAATGCTTCGATCCGTATGAGGATGGCCAACCACAAAAAAGCAAGGTGTTTTGGAATAGTTGAAGATGTGAAGATAAAAGTCTTGGGGATTGAGTGCTTGGTTGATTACTACATGATGCAAGCGGGTGAGAATGCTTATCTGATCATTTTAGGGAGGCCCTGGCTTATAACCCTTGGTGCTAAGCAGGATTGGGGCACGGGCTTGATCACTATCCCCGACAAAGAGAAAGGAAGGACCATTGTCTACAACATGAAGACACATGAGAGCCATACACAGCCCCTAGTGGAGATGCAAGATATGGATTCGACAGAAACCACGTCATACAATAGTGATGCATCGTCTACATCATCAGAAGAAAGTGTAGAGGAAGGCTTGATGCAATTATGTCCTGATCTTTTTGGGATAAGTGTTGAAAAGGAAGCATTGGTGCATGATACAAAGGTCAAGGAGGAGAAGGATAGTCCAAAAGAAGTTGTAGAGCCTGCCAAAGTGAACGCAAGGAGCATGCTAGGAGAGGACCTGACAAAGAAAGAAAAAAAGGAGTATGAAGACATGTTCACGGAGTTTCCAAAGCTATTCGCAACTGAATATACAGAGTTGCAAGGAGCTAAAGGAGTCGAGCATAGAATCAATCTAAAAGAAGGTGCCAAGCCAAAGGTTCAAAAGCTTAGGAGGTTGGGGGTCATTCATGAGAAGGCACTTCATGAAGAGGTGACGAAGCTTTTGGAAGTAGATTTCATCTGTCGAGTGGAGGAGTCCAAATGGGTCTCTCCAATTGTTATTGTGCCCAAGAAGAACGGAAGATTTAGGATATGTGTTGCTTTCAAACCTTTGAATGCTGCCACAAAAAGAAATCATTATCCACTACCCTTCCTAAATGAAGTCCTCAATGAGATTGCAGGTCATGAACGTTACTCAATCATGGATGGATTTTCTGGCTACTTTCAGATCTTGATAGCGATTGAAGATCTATTGAAGATGACCTTCATTACTCCTTGGGGTTGTTTTGCCTACAAAAGAATGCCTTTTGGGTTGGTTAATGCATATGCTACCTTCCAAGGATGGATTAATAGAGTGTTTGGTCTCTACTTGGGTAAATTCATTCGTGTTTTCATAAATGACATTGGGTGTTATAGCTCCAGGGTCACACATTTAGAGAAGCTGAGGTTGAGTTTTGAAAGGCTTCAACAAGAGGGTGGGCAACTCAACCCAAAGAAGTGTAAATTTGCTTATGCCAGAGTCCATTTGCTAGGACATGTGGTTTCCCAAAATGGAATAGAAGCTGACCTAGAAAAAGTTAAGGATTTATTGCTTATGGATCCGCCCAACAACACAAAGGATTTGGCATCATTTGTGCATAAGATCAGGTACTTGTCACATTTTTTATGGATGCTATGTCTGTATGTGTATCCTCTCCAGAAATTGAGTCAAAGAGTTCAAGGGTTTGAGTGGAATGAAAACATGCAACAGGCTTTTGATGGTATCAAGGAGGTATTGTGTGCTTTACCAACAGTGA
Organism: Adiantum capillus-veneris; assembly: GCF_014529385.1. Taxonomy (NCBI): domain Eukaryota; kingdom Viridiplantae; phylum Streptophyta; class Polypodiopsida; order Polypodiales; family Pteridaceae; genus Adiantum; species Adiantum capillus-veneris. The sequence continues at coordinate 69,415,865 of NC_140933.1, forward strand.
GTCCTCCCGACTTGCAATCGATTTTCTATGTATCTATTAGTGTGGAGTCAGTAGCTTTTGGGTCGGTTCTCTTACAAAAGCAAGGAATGAACTTCAAGCCAATTTATTTTGAGAGCAAGATGAAGAATGTAAGCGAGTTCTCCTACACGGAAATGGAATAGTGGGTATTTGCCTTGTTCTTGCTTGTCAAAGGTTCAAAACCTATCTATTGCCCCAAAAGTTTTATGTGCTCACCACGTCGAATCTTTTGCCAGATGTAGTACAACATTTGAAGGCTAGCAAGTGCATCTTAAAGTGGACTTTGGAGATTCAAGAGTATGAGTTTGAGTTTAAAGTGGATCATTTTGTTAAAGCTCACTTGGCAGACATAGTGGTACACAATGGGGGGGAGCTTCCGTCTTACCCAAGGGTTGACAAGGATGATCATGAAGAGGAAGTAGATATAATAGATGTGTATACAATGATGTTTGATGGTGCATACAAGAAAGTTCTTCGAAAGGAAAGTGGTGGGGTAGTCATTAAGAACCCAAAAGGCGATGTAATCTTTTCTAGAGCTTACGATCTTGATGAAGCTGAAAGTAACAATGAGGCCGAGTATCTCACGCTTTTCCTCGGGTTGAAGCAGTGTGTTGAGTTTGGATTAGAGGGTCATTGCAAAAGGGGATGCATTGCTAGTCATGAATCAATTGCTTGGTTTATGGAATGTTAAGAAAGACAATTTGAAGAAGTGGTTCTATGACATCAAGAAGCTTTTGCGTGAGTTGGAGAAGATACAATTTAAGAATGTTCCTCGTGAGCAGAATAAAGAAGCTGATGAGTTGGCTAGGGACAAGTTGGATGCCTTGGTAGCTCCTTTAAAGGTCAAGGAAGCATTGTATGCACGAAGGGAATCATTGCAAGATGTAGAAGTATTTCTTGGTAAAGGGAAATGTCCAGAGGGCATGTCAAAGGTTATTAGGCGTAAGAGATAGTTGCAAAAGCAAGAAGCTACACATTGGTAGGTGAGGATCTCATGCTTCATGGCAAGGATAGCATTTTGAGAAAAGTGCCGTACAAAGAAGAGATGGGCTTGATTTTGGAGCACTGCCATGAAGAAATAGCATCTCTCATCATAGAGGGCCAATAGTAACCTGCTCTCAAAACACGGTAGGGAAGGAGTGTGTGTGTGTTGAGAAGAGGGATTTGGTGTTATACTGTGTTTTTTTTTTTTGTTAATGGAGTTTTCAAAGGTTCTGTGTTTATTCTCTGTGTATTAAGGTAGTTAGTTTTCTTGATAATGGAGATTTCAAAGGTTCTGTGTTTATTCTCTGTGTATTAAGGTAGTTAGTTTTCTGTGTACAGTAAGTAGGAAGTAGATTAGTGAGAGTTAATAGAGTGTGTTAGTGTGTAAGAGTAGGTGTATTAGTTAGAAGTAGGTAGATAGAGTGTGTGTGTGCTCTTGCGCAGGCCGCGACGACCTTATCCTTTAAAATTTTATTTTATTTTTTTCTAAAAAAAATTTAAAAATTTTAAAGGTAGGACCGGGATCAGGAATATCTCCCAGACCCAAGCCCAAGCTCACGCTCAGGCCTAGGCATCAGTCGCCTTTTAAAAAAACGAATTTTAGCTTCACACGTAGCTAAAAATTGATTTTTTGAGGACCAACGGAACGTCAGATGCCCGAAAATTGTGTTGTAAAGCACACAGCGACCCTCTAAGTGATTCGCTCGTTTCGAGCTATCACACACTTTAATCAAAAAAATCAAACATTAAAAAACATTCAAAAAACATCAAAAACAAGAAAAAATCAAGCAGAAAACGAGGTACAAAACACCCACAAAACAAAGCAAGTAACCTTTGAGGGTACTTGCCGACACTTGTAGGGCACCCAAGTCACATGTATCTACACTCTGGTCGTGTGCTAGAGTCCGAACAACTAGCTAGTGCTTCGATTTACGGGGGTACTCACTATCCTTCTACGCTAGGGTCTACGTCCTCGGCGGGGACCCAAGGTAGTGCAACCCAAGACCCAAATATAGCGGCTAGCGACTCTTCCTCTGACTACGATATTATGGAAGAGCATCTTACACAAAGCCCCGGGGGAACAAATGAAACCGTGCCTAGCTGGGCCCAACAACCTGGAACTAGTGTTTTTAGCCGTTTGATGGAAACTTTTAGTAGAGCTACGCGCTCTGAACCTGCGGCTAGTGAAGTAAACGAAGGGGGTGGGGAAGTAGAATCACCATTCACATCTCCTGTAGACCCCACACTCCCTCAGAGTGTCCACGTGGACATTATACCTACCTCATTTAATGAGGGCCCTACCGAGCTACCACCTTCCAAAGTCACCTCTAAGGTAGCGGTGACTAAAAGTCAAAACACGGGAAGCAACATTGAATCCACCTCACGGCAACCCTCTAGTACACCAAGTTTGGACGGGGTATTTCTCAATGAAAATTGGGAATATGACCTACACACGGAGACTTTGACTGACCTATACATGGGCTACACATACCATGTGGGTTGGTTAGAAGTTGTACAATCTACATCTAGTGCCACTAGTCTAGAGGAACAACAACACATGATCTGTAATGTCATCCATAGGATTATCTAGTCCGAGAGGCAAAATCGAGGAATAAACATACCTTCGACGGGTCCTATGCGATTTTTAGACACGGGCAAAGGGAAACAACCCACTCTATCACAAATGGAGACTCCCCCAATGAGTTCCATCGATCCCCCATATGTTGTTTCGCCAGGGGTCTCAATGCAATCTGAGCCCACAAGTGATAGCTTTACTTTTCCAAGTCTAGCTCATCTTTCCCTGGATGACACCATAGATACCATGCCTACCTCAATGATGGGCATGCCAAGAAACACACCATGGACCTCGTTTGTTAGTAAAGCACCGCTACATGGTAGCTTAATGCCTGCAATAGTACCTACAAGTGCGTACCAATCGTATGCACCTATGGGTCCACGTACTCATGTAGTCCCTACCCCTCCCATTGTTTCAACTACCTATGCTCCACAACCACAATACACAAGTTCTTATTTCCATGGGACTATACCGGCTAGCATTAGCATGTCACTTCCGACGTCTGCTATGCCTAGGGCCACTCATATGAACTATGGACCACCACATGGCACAACATCGTACCCAACGTGGAACCCAAGGGCTTCCTATGCGCCAAGCCCAATGCCAATACCTACTCCACATGTAGTCTCTGGAGTGCCTTCACCCACGGTACCTGCTCACTTAGGTGACTTGGCAACATTTGCTCAAGCTATAGGTCGATCTATTGCTGAGAATATGCGTAACACGCCTGATAGAGAGCCTAGAAGTAAGGCAGTACAAATAGCCAAGCTCACACAAAAATTTAGTGGAGACGGGGATGTGAGAAAGCATATCAAAGTGTTTGAACAAATATGTGATTCTCTAGGAGAACACAATGACCTACATAAGAGCAATGCTTTAAGCCTAACCTTAAGTGGAAAGGCTAGGGATTGGTATAGAACCCTAAGGGTGGAAGAAAAAACGATTTACCCTACTCTTAGGAGGCTGTTCTTAAAAGAATACATACGAGAGGGAGTGCTTTGGGGTGTAGCCTCTCAGCTCCAGAAAGCCCAACGAGAGGAAGGAGAGTCGGTGAGAGACTTTATAAGTCGCTTGAAGCATTTGAATTCTCGTTGTAATCCAAATGAGCGCTTCAACAATAACCAATTGCTTGATAGATTCATTAGGGGATTACGACATGAGGATATCTACAATGGCCTAGTCATTAGAGGTATCACCACTTGGGAAGCAATCACCACCAATGCGATCCAATTGGAGGATAATTTAATGATTCAAGGAGAAAGAGTGTCTGTTGAGCCTAAATCTATTAGCTCACAAGCATCCGGGCATCAGCCAATGACCCTAAAGCCTATTGCTAAGGAGCCAAAGATATCTGAGATGACTTTAGCAGATCTCACCAAGGCTATTCAAGAGAGTCTTAGAGACAATCGTGCTCCGCAAAACAATCATATGTATCCAAGTAGGGATCAACAATGGTGCTTAGTATGCTGTGGATCGCATAGTACCAGTGAATGCCCTACTTTTAGAGTAAAATTCAATGGGAGCTGCAATGCCTGTGGGAGGTATGGTCATCAAGCTAAGGATTGCATAGTATTTAAGCGTGTGATGGCCAATAGACTAACCTTAGCATGGACAGACACACCTCGAGTGCCTGCATTGATGCCGGCCCCACCTCTTGAACAAACAACACAACACATGGTCCCTAGGGCCCAAAATGTTGTTCAAACAACACCCTTACCACCTCCAGTGCTAGGACCGCAACCACCACATCTGAGAATCACTTCTGTGAATCAAGTGGGTTGTGAGTCATCTATTTCTTGTTTGGAAGGCTATGACGAAGATATAGATCCTAATATCGCCTATGGGATGGATGTGCTTGAAGAAAGTCCACAATACTACATGGAGGACTATTAGGGACAAGTCAAACCTGTATATCAAGTAGCTGCTCAAGAGGCCAAAATATCAATTACACTGCTAAGAGACCACCTCTTCAATGCTATGAGTGTGGAGGTCCACATCGTGTAGCCGAGTGTCCTATTAGGCTACAAAAGAACGCCACACTAATGCAAACCAATCAAGCGAGCACGTCTACAATGCCGATACTCATGTGTAATCGATGTGGCATAGATCATTTGATTGCCCAATGTCCAAATAATCCAAATGCACCGAAGATCACACCATTAAAATTGATTGAATTTACCGAGGAGCCATCACAAAGTACACCTGTGGTACCAGTAAATGTACTCACATGATCGATGCTCCAAAAACAAAATTATATTCTTGAGGAAAGAGACATGGCATCAATTGCCCAATCTCAGAAAAAGAAGAAAACACGAAGAAAGAGATCGCAAAAAGCAGCGAAGTCAGATCCCAGTTCAAAGACCAACATAGGGATTGGTGATGACCCCGTATATGTGAACGATGCTGAAGAAGATTCTGATTCAGGTGAAACCATGGAGACCAAAACGAACACTAACATAGAAACCAACAAGGAAGATCTTCATGAGCCACAATGGACAGGATCCAAAAAGAAGATACGAACTTACCCAAAACCTACAGAGGAGATTGAGCGAGCCAAGCAATTAAGGAGTTTGGTAGAAGATACCCAAAGGGATCTAGAACCAGCACCTAGGAAGATCCAGATTACAGACACTGTGTTCCCTACACAACAACAACCTCACCATGTCCATAGACCCTTGGACATACCTAGTGTCATCCAAGAAGAAAGTGACTTAAAGTCATAGGAAAGTGGGCGTACTCACTTCTTGATGGAAAGAATGTTTACAGAGGGACTAACTGATCCTATCAAAGAAATGGAGATTCCATCTTCCCCACGTCAAGGGTCTAAAGTCCAAAAGGTGCCATGAAACATTGCCAAACTGATGGATTTCATGTCTTCAGAAGTTAGAACCACCATTATGTCCAAACTATATAAAGACCCCGAGCTAGTCTCAGCTCTTTGAGCCTTCCTCAATGGAGAACTGAAGTTTGGGCTACCACAATTTTCACAGATGGATGGAGCTGGGGAGATGCCAATAGAGGAGGAACACATAGATCCACAACCCAACCTAGATGAGAACCTTGTTATAGAAATACCTGTTAACAAGTTGGGACAATACTTTGAGGGTGATGAATCCAATGCGAGTATACCAATCACTACTAAGGGATTAACTGTGAAGGGAATCCTTGATGGTGGCGCTGGGGTTAGCATTGTGACTAAAAATTTCTGGGAAACTATGGGAAGACCTCACCTTGCGACCACAACCATAGTAGTGAAGATGGCCAATGGGTCTATTGTTACACCTATTGGGATGCTAGAAGATCTCAAGATCAAGGTCTTTGGACATAAAATAAGGATTACCTTTATTGTTATGGATTTCTCCAAACACACTATGGCATCGGAGATGATCTTAGGACGTCCTGTCATGAGGGAAGCAAAAATGGTGCATGACTGGTCTAAGAACCATGTCTACTTGCAGTTCCAAGATTCTGTCATTCGAGTGGATCTTGTGACGGGTCGAGCACATCCTCTAGGAAACAGGTTTATAATTGATCATAGATCTGACACCACAGTTCACTCGGCCCCATTGCAGTATTTTTACACGTGTAAAGCGAACACTGATGTTGGGGAAGATTCTCCTGATATGGATGTACTACCTGGGATGACTGAGTCGGACAATGTGGATTGGGTCCACCTAGCAGCAACCATAGACACTTGGGGAAATAGGGGGACGACCTGGGTAACACCTTAGGGGGATGAAATACCACCACTTGTACCCTTAAACATGCTAGAAGCAATGCATATAGCTTCTGATGATCTACAAGATGAAAGTTTGACTGGCATTGAAACCAGTAGCGCCTCACAAGACTATAGCCCACACGATTTGGGGTCAGAATCATCAGTTGAAATTGACTATGAGGACAAAGAATCTGAGTTAAATCTTAGTGCAAATGTGGGGACAAACCATTCAGGGCCCAGTGGTAACCTAGATGATAATCTATCCAAGGGAGCAGAAGACACAAGTAGTGATTCATCTAGTGAATCTTCACTAGAAATCGACCGTAATCGAGAATTAAATAAGAAGAGTAAGAGATATAAGAGGCGACAATATCGAGCAAATGTGCGTGCTAGAATAAATGAAAAGAAATCTACGGCAGAATGGCTTAATTATATGGGGGCATGTGATGCTCATCGAAAGTTGGTAGATAACTGGGGTGAATACCTTCAAAGCGTTATGTGGTGTAGTCCACAACCCATTGACATCGCACAACTAGAGGCTATAGATAAGCCAAAGTTGAGCCCTACCATAAGGAGACGACAAAATCGAGAGTTAGCTCGACAACAAAAGGAATCAAAAGTTAAATCACAGTCCACAGAACAACATGACCCCACATACTTACACCCTGTACCTGAACATTTCAAATCCTATACCAGAGAGGAACGTAAGGTTGTGTATACAAAGGCTCAAAGAAAACCTATCGATGGGAGCAATGGAGTCTATGATGGTCCAGCGATAGTTAAGGAAATAGAGTTAGCAGACCCAGGAGAAGAGTCTAAACCTGTTTTCATTGCCCAAGATCTGACCGAGACTGAGGAGTGTGTACTTAAAGAACTTCTCAAGGAATTCAAGGATATATTTTCCTAGACTTATCATGATATGAGAGGTGTTCCAGCTTCCGTGGTGCAACACACAATCCCTATGAATAGCATGGCTAAACCAGTTCAGCAACGACCCTACCCAATGAATCCTAAATATGCAAAAATCGTTTAAGAAGAGATTGAAAAGCTTGTGGAATGTGGATTCATATACCCTATTGAGCACTCAGAATGGGTGTCTCCAATAGTGATTGTGCCAAAGAAGAATGGGAAACTCAGAGTGTGCGTGGATCTCAAGAAGGTCAATGCCGCCACTAGGAGGGACTATTACCCCTTGCCATATTCAGAACATGTGCTTGAAAGAGTTGCAGGGAAGGAAGCTTATAGCTTTTTAGATGGGTACTCTGGCTACAATCAAATCACAATTGCGCTGGAGGACCAAGCTAAAACAACCTTTATAACCGAATTTGGAGTGTTCGCATTTCGTGTTATGGCTTTTGGCTTAATCAATGCCCCGGCTACCTTTCAAAGATTAATAAACACTGCTTTTAGAGAATATTTGAGGGAGTTTTGTGAAGCTTTCTTAGATAACCTTTGTGTTTATTCCTCTTGGAAAGAACATCTATCATGCTTACGAAAAGTGTTTGAGAAGTGTAGATTGTATCGCATCTCCTTAAACCCTTTCAAATGCCAATTTTGGGTTAAACATGGAATCATTTTAGGGCATATAGTGTCCAAAAATGGGATTTCCACAGATGAGAGCAAAATTAAAGCCATTGCTGAATTGCCACCACCTACAAATTATAAAGGAGTTCAAAGGTTCATGGGCCATGTTGGTTATTACCGATGGTTTATTTTAAACTTTGCCGGGATAGCTCGTCCTTTGTACAAGCTTCTTATTGAGTTCCAATGGACTACGGAGTGTGACCATGCTTATGAGTCATTGAAAAAGACCTTGACTAGCGCTCCTATTCTACAAGTGCCCGATTGGAATGTAATTTTTCATGTGCATATTGATGCATAGAACTTTGCTATTGGGTGTGTTCTAGCTCAACCAGGAGAACAAATAGTAAATAAACCTTGTTCCACGGGAAGAATTACACGATGGTTATTAATTCTCCTTGAGTTTGATTTTACCGTTGTGGTGAGACCTGGTAAAAGACATGTCATGGCTGATCATTTGTCTTGCATACCCAATGGTAAAGCCCCTACTAGAGTCGATGATGAATTGCCTGATACTTCTCTATTCCTAGTCGAAACCATACCTGAATGGAGTGAGAAGATTGTGAACTTTCTAGTTAATGGTTTTCCACCCAAAGAGCTTCGTAAAGACAGAGTTCGAAAACTGTTAAAAGAATGTGAACCTTACTCTCTCATTGCGGGAACTCTCTACAGGCTAGGGAAGGATGATATTCTTAAACGTTGTGCCCGTGAGGATGAGTATTTATACATACTGCAAGAAGCCCACATGGGTATAGCCGGAGGACATTTCTCGGGGGAACTAACAGCTAGAAAGGTGTTGCAATCAGGCTATTGGTGGCCAACTTTATTTAAGGATGCATCACTTTTTGCAAAAGGATGTGATGAATGCCAACGTTACAAGATCACACAACAAAAGGATAGGATGCCCTTACATCCTGTTAAAGTGACTCAACCATTTGAAAAATGGGGTTTGGACTTTGTAGGCCCAATTAGTCCTGCAGCTCGTAGCACTCAATCTCGATATATTATCGTTGCCACTGACTATGTGACAAAGTGGGCAGAAGCCAGGGCGACACATAAGGCCGATGCGAGGTCAACTGCCAAGTTTCTCTTTGAGAACATTATTACAAGATTTGGTTGTCCCTTTGAGATTGTGAGTGACAATGGTACTCATTTTATAAATGGAGTAATCAAAGAACTCACTACTAACTTCATGATAGCTCACCAATGTCCACACCTTATTATCCGCAAGCAAATGGCCAAGCTGAGAGCACCAATAAAACCTTAATCTCTATCTTGACCAAAACGGTGGAAGCTCATCGCAAAGATTGGGATTTAAAGTTAACTTTAGCTTTATGGGCTTATCGTACTGCGTATAAAGTTGCCATTAATTCACACCATTCAAGATGGTGTATGGCCAAGAAGCGGTTATGCCATGGGAGTTTGTCGTTCCTAGTCTTCGAGTAGCTTCTCAAGAAGGTTGGGATGGTAACCCCTTAGTTGAGCGATTATATATCCTTGAAAGGCTAGATGAAGAGAGGCAATTAGCTGTGAAAAATGCACTTGTGGAGAAACATAGGAGGAAGAAATGGTTTGACCGTCATCTAAAGAACAAAGATATCAATGTTGGTGATAAAGTCCTTATGTATGGAGTGCGTAACGAAAAGAAAAAGTTGAAATATGCAGAAAAAGGACCATATAGAGTATGTGAGATCACCCCACAAGGAACCATTCGTGTGGAGACTCTTGATGGAGTTGAAACCATTGGATTTCTCAATGGGAGCAAATTTAAAAGATACTATGATCCTTTAAGCCAAGAGGAGTTGCGTGCCATCCATACAAAAAAGGCAGCCAAGGCACAAATAGAATTGAAGAAGATACAAGCTCAAGCTGAGGCCATTAGGAGAAATATGGACTTTGCATGGGCCTTGTAAGAAATCCTAATTTTTAGGGATTAAGGCTAATGTTGTGTAGGGTTAAGGGGACAAGGGCATTCAAGAAGCTAGTTTTGAGTAGACTTTTCTAGCCTTTCTTTTAGACACATGTAGGATGTGGACCTAAGAGGTCACTTTCTCTCTCTAGCTTTTGGAAAGTGAAGGGAGTAAAGGGGTGTGGCCACATTAGCAAAAACGTGGGTCACTAAGAGCCAAAATTTGACTTTTTTTCAAAAAAGTTATTTTACTTTTTTTTGACTTAAAACTCCCTCCCAACATATATACACATCAAAAAATAATTTTTTGATATTTTTTAAACCTACAAACACTAAAAGTCCACTTTTAAAAAAAAAAAATCCCCAAAAAAAAAACAAACCTTTGTTCTCTCCTCCTCCTTCCTCCTCTCTCCCTCTCCTCTCCCTCCCTACCCCCCGTCTCTCCTCCTCCTTCCCTCTCTCTCCCTCTCCCCCCCTGCCCCCTTCTCTCCTCCCATGTTCCTCCCTCTCCCTCCCCCCTCTTTCTTTTCATTCTTTGCTTCCTCACGCAACAGCTGCCATGGTGCTCACGGACATCACAAATCGTATGCCTCCACCACCATGTACTCCGCACAACAAAAGTGTACATATTGCTTGTCCGCGGTGTTTGCACCGAAGGCCGCACCTGAGGGTGAGCAGAGGTCATCCTAAGATCGTCATACTGTCGGTGAGACGAATGTGTATGGTTCTTCAATATCTTGGAAGGGGAGAAGTAGGCTTGTTAGGCTATTGCAATTGGTTGTGTATGGGTGCAGGTGCTTCTTTGCATTCGTGGATGCACGAATGTCAAGATCTTCAGCTCAAAATAGTGGCATTACAAGAAACAGTGGGTGCAGGTTAGAGAGGTCAAGTGTCACCACTCACTACAAGAGGCTATTCATATTAGTGACGCTCACACAGCGACGCTCAAAACAAAATTCCCGGCGTCGCTATGAGCATCGCAAATTTACAAGTAAATTTGCGATGCTCATAGCGACGCCGGCTAGGCTAAAAAAATAACAGAGAGCGCCCAAAAACTCAGATCTCAGATCTGAGTTTTTCGGCGCCCTCAAGCAAGAGCAGGTAACGCTCTCCCTCTCTCTCTCTCTCTCTCTCTTTCTTCTCCACACACACACACACACACACACACACACACACACACACGAGGAGAGGAAGGAGAGCCAGGTATGCTCCTTCCCTCTCCTCACTCTCATGTTCCCTTCCCCTCTTTCTCTCTCCCTCTCTCTCTCTCTCTCACACACACACACACACACACATAGTGTTTTTGAGAGAGAGAGAGAGAGAGAGAGAGAGAGAGAGAGAGAGAGAGAGAGAGAGAGAGAGAGAGAAAGAGTACAAATATAAACAAAAACGCACACACACATACATAAACAAAGAATGCACATACACATTGAGAGAGGAAAAGAGAGAGAGAGCATGCATAAACAAAAAACTCACACATTGCGAGAGGAAAAGAGAGAGAGAACATGCATAAACAAAAAACGCACACATTGAGAGAGGAAAAGAGAGAGAAAACATGCATAAACAAAAAAACGCACACACATTGAGAGAGAAAGAGAGAGAAACTAATTTAACGTCGTAGGAAACTAATTAAAATTAAAAGACCTAAAGATCTAGCCGACGAGGAGTTGAACTCAAGACCTATTATTCAAGAGGGAAATGGCATAACCAATCTATCATACTTGGCATGGGTGATAGAAAGGTTATACCATTTATCTCTTTTTATTGGCACACACATCCACACACGCGCACACACACAAGAAGAAGAGAGTTATAACGTCGTAGGAAACTATCCTAAAAGACGTTAAAGAGTAGGTTAGATGTAGACTTACGTTAAATTAGATTTAGGTTTATTTGAGTTAAATTAGATTAGATTTAGGTTTATTTTTAGTTAGATTTACGTTTATTTACGCTAGATTTAGATTTACGTTATATTAGATTAGATTTAGGTCTCCATAGACTGCGATGCCTGCATGAAGCGGGTGAAGAAAGCCCTCAATGGAATATAGGGTATTGCTGCCTTCACTCATGGTGGGCTCCGTCGATCCAAAAGTACTGATGAAATGTCTTCAGAAGATAGGGAAGAAGGTGGATCTTCAGGGCGGCAAGAGTCACTACATCCCCAACAATGACCATCTAGACAACCTCTAGTCATTCAACAGCAACTTCAAAGTTAGTAACAAGATCAAGAACGGTCCAAAGGGCCAATTGCTGTCGTCAGATGTGGATAGAGATGAGGCAGCGTCACCGCCGGAAGTTAACTCTCACATCTTTAGTGATGAGAATGCCAACTCTTGCCGAGTTATGTGAAAAATAAGTTTTAAGGTTCTTATAATCCCTGTTAGTTTAGTTCTTTGTTTTTAATATAACATAATTTACGTTAGATTTAGATTTATGTTATATTAGATTAGACTTAGGTTTATTTAGGTTTACCCACACACACACACACACACACACACACACACACACACACACACACACACACACACACACACACACACACACACACACACACACACACAAAAGAAGAAGAGAGTTTTAACGTCGTAGGAAACTATCCCAAAAGACGTTAAAGATTAGGTTAGATGTAGACTTACGTTAAATTAGATTTAGGTTTATTTTTAGTTAGATTTACGTTTATTTAGATTTACGCTTATTTACGTTAGATCGAGTCCACGCAAGAATTACTTACGGTTTAGGGTTTAGAGTTAGACGAACAGTGAAAAGATCTACTGTGAAAAGATGTTAAGATGCTGTGAAGTGCTACAGCTAGAGAAGAGGCAAAGGGGTTTTGTCCACTACATGCAGTATCATGTAGACGTGGGTCTGTAGATTTCTTGTACCCACAAATATAGGTATTGACCAATAAAGACGAGATTTCAACCCGGTGGTTCTGATCTCCGTGCACCTCTAGACCGAGGTGTGCGAGGATTGGACATGACTAGAGAATGTGAGGTAGAGAGAGAGAGAGAGAGAGAGAGAGAGAGAGAGAGAGAGATAAGACGAAGAATGCCAATAGAATATTAAATTTGTTGTCCACGTTATAATATTTTTATCCTCATTATGAGTAGTGACGAGGATGTGGGACCGTCCAACCGAAACACCTATCTCTCAACGAGGGTCTTATGTCCTTGTAATCAATGCAAGCATGCTGTGCGACGGACAAGACGTGTTTCTTTGCAGCACGTTCGCGAATTTGGCGAGTTCGATCCATCTATTATAGATCGAGTTGTTGCCAATTATAACTCGTCGGACTCTGACGCTGGCCAACAAGCAGCAATCTTGCAACCCAATAGACGTGTTTGCAGGCGCTTTGGTCAAGCAGCATATGTGAGGCCACAAGATGTAGCCTCTGACAGCTCGGGGGATGATCATGCAGAGCACATTCCCAACGAGGCAATGTTTGAGCCCGAGATTGATGAAATGATCGAGACGATCATGGATTCAGAAAGGCTTATCTATGATGATATGAAAAGTGAAGCCAATACGCCATTGTATAATGGAGCATGTATGTCTAGATTGAAAGCACTCCTGGTTCTTCTCAACATGCAAGCAAAGTTTGGATGGAGTGACACTAGCGTCACAGCGCTTTTCAGGTGATCTATTACAATTAGTTTACTTTAATAAAACTCTAAATGTATAATGATCTGATAGATTTTCACACGACTGTATCGTATTTTTATGTTGTGTAGATTGCTTAAAGAGCACATACTACCAGCTGACAATGTGATGCCAGATTCCCGAGATGAAGCAAGAAAGATTTTGCGAAACTTGGGGATGGATTACAATTCTATCCACGCTTGTCCTAATGACTGCATTCTTTTCAGAGGGGAATACATAGACATGGAGAAGTGTCCGAAATGTGATTCCGAAAGATATCGAGTAGATCTCCACGGGACAAAAATTCCACAAAAGGTTTTGCGACATTTTCCTCTGCTTCCTTGCATCAAGCATTTCTTTGAATGTAAGTCCATGGCCGCCTTAGCATCATGGCATGAGGAGAATAAATCTTCGGATGGTGTGCTACGAATTCCTACAGATTGCGCAGCCTGGAAACATATAGATGGAACATGGTCGGATTTTGCCAGGGAAGCTCGAAATTTGCGCTTAGGCCTGGCTATGGATGGTGTAAATCCATTTGGTCAAAGATCAACATCTTACAGTGTATGGCCCGTTGTCATCGTCAACTACAACATTCCCCCGTGGTTGACTACGAAGAAGGGGCACCTATGGCTAAGCTTGATTGTGCCAGGGCGATATAAAGTGGAGAATATGGATGTGTATCTTCGTCCACTATTGGAAGAGCTACAACAATTGTGGATTGGCATAGAGGTGGTGGATATGAGCCGACACACAAGACGACGGAATGCTTTGATCAGAGGCATTCTAATGTGGACCATGCATGACTATCCCGGGCTAACAGAATGCTCAGGTGATCTATTGACACTCCTCACTCAGACACTATAAATCTTGTTTTTTCCCATATTTGATCTATTATCATGTGTATACATGCAGGGCTTCAAACAAGCGGATACAGAGCATGTGTCACATGTGGACCTAGATTGAATGCACGTAGGGCGCTCTCACTGAAGAAGCAAATCTACGAAGGTCATCAAGCGTCTCTTCCAGAGAATCATGTGTTACGCGACGGCTTTTTGGGAAGAGAGCCACCAAGGATGTCTGCACAAGCATGGTTAGAGCAGAAGGAGATGTGCGATGACGGATTGCCTCCAGGGATGAAGAGACTATCTCTATGGTACGAGTTACCATACTGGCCCCGACTCATGATCAATCACTTGCTCGATCCAATGCACATATTCAAGAATGTGGGTAATCTACTATGGGACCATCTGATCGGCAAGAAAGATACTTTGGGAGCTAGAGTTGACCTTAGAAATGTGGATCGTATGGAGCAATATTGGTCGCAAACAGCATCTGATGGATCAATAAAACTCCCTAAAGCACCATGGATTTTCACAGGAGCCCAAAAACGCAAAGTAAAAGAGACCATTCGATCTTTGCGGACCCCCACTGGCGTAATGCACTCGCTCCGAACGTGTTTTACTAAAGAAGGAAAGCTTACCGGTTTGAAGTCACACGATTGGCATAAAATGTGTCAGGTACGTTCATAGTGGACTTTAATATCATTGCATAAAATGTGGACTTTAATATCATTGCTGCACATACTTTACAGTTTATTTTACCGGTTGCCATTGAGGGATGTTTGTCTCTCGACATCCGTAACACAATCTACAAACTTGCAAAGCTGGTGCAATGGATCTCTTAAAAGGAGATCAACGTAGACTCCATACCATTCGCCAAACTAAATGCTGCGGAGCTTGTGTGCATGTTTGAGAAACATTTTCCTACTACCATGCTAACCATTCAGGTGCTTCTTCTTGTTCACATAGTTGATGAGGTGAAAATAGCTGGCACAGTTCATTCCAGATGGATGTTCTTCTTAGAACGTTTCATGAAAACGCTTAAGGGATATGTGCGTCAAAAGGCACGTCCAGAGGGTAGCATGGCAGAAGGTTGGTTGGTATCAGAGTCCCTAGTGTACATTGGAGAGTGGCTAGACGGATTTGATAAAGCTCGGGACACGCTATGGCGAACCATAGATGATGAGCGCATATCTGGGATTGTCATGTGCAATCTCGGTGTTGAGAAGAAGATGACGGAAGATCTAGAGGCTAAAATCAACCGATTTTGCATGCTTCACAATCCAGTGATGCAAAAGTGGATTTCACAATATGAGGATGCAAAGCAAGAGCGACAAAGGGCACGAATCGAGTGGAGACGGGGAAGACGACCACCGATGCACTATCCGACGGTTCTGGAGAGCCTACCAACATTCATGAGCTTAAGATGGTTGCACAACCAATTGAAAAGCGCACAACAATGCGGTGACGAAGTGACTGAGGAAGAGTGGGAGTACTCTCGGGGTTGCGCGACCAAGGTAAGTTTGCAATGTACGACTAGCTAGTGACTTTATTTCTAAACGTTTGAACGGCCACTCATAATCTTTGTTCGTTGTAGTATAAGTCATACACAGCAGCATGGTGTAAAGGTCGACATTTTAGGGTGGAACGGATCGACAAAAAGCGTTTTACTCAAGATTGTGGAATCATGGCAAAATATGAACAGTCTAGTCGACGACGTTCCTCTGATGCAGATCCTGTGGTGGCGGAACTCACTTACTGCGGCACGCTACAAGAGATTTTGAGGATCGATTACAGAGGATTTTTTGTCGACTTGTTCGACGTGCAATGGTTCAAGATAATCATGGAGGGTAGCAACGCTACTGTGCGTAGAGGAGAGTCTGGTTTTTTTGAGGTGGATTCTACTAAGAAATGGAATGACCTAAGAGACACCTTCGTACTACCCGAGCATTGTGAACAAGTAAGTATGTAAATAGTTAACATCCCCCTTTTACAAGTTATGTGCTTGAAAGCTCTCATGTAAGTTATGTGGCTCTGGCAGGTAATATTTCATCCTACAAAGCCTACATCAAACCGGTGGTACTTCATAGAGGTAGCCCCTCATAGTGCAAGGACATATGAAGGCTACCATGTGCCAATCACAACGGCATCAATGGAGGAGATAAGAGAAGATGCTCAATCAAAAGCCGCTGCGGTGGTGCCAGACGAGCATCAAGATGCTACTACTCTATATGGGGTGCATGCAGAGGAGCTACAAAATGAAACAGAGGATATGTGTTTAAACGGAGAGCTCTATATAGATATAGGAACTTATGCTGAGTTATGCGAGGATGAGAGAGAGATCTCTTAAAGCCACAAATATTGTATTTGAACAATTTTGCTCCGTGTTGTAAAAGCTCTGGCTCTCTAAGTACCTTCCATGGTGTATAACGCTCTTTTCTACTCGCGCATCTTTTGATTGAAAATTCTGAGTTTTTGACTTGCCTCTTCTATCACTCAATTCATTGCGTCATTGTATTTATATGCGTCATTACGTCATTGTATTTAATGGTCTTTGCGTCATTGTCTACTCTATTCATTCAATATTAAGTTTAAATATTCGTGTGTTTAATGCAGGTATGGATGATGAGGAGTTTCTTTCTTCTTTGTCACCGCAGCAGAGACAGTGGTATGTGAAGCATCATCGCTCTGGCGCATCATCGCGTGTTCCTACTCCATCCGCATCTCCCTCTCTTTCAAAGCATTCGGCGCGCTCCGAAGCTTTGGCGTCGACGAGACGAGCTTCACACTTGTCTAGACACCGACGCTCTAGTGGTGGCGGTGGCGGTTGTTGTGGGGATTCCGCCGCCGATGCCTCCACACCGCCTCGTGTTCGACGAGGCACTTTACCCTCCCCTTCTTTACCCGCCCCCACACCAGCCACAGCATCGCCATCTACGCCAGGTTTTGCGCGGCTGACTGTTCCTAGCAGCTACACACCTCTACCTACTCCGCCAGGAGCCACCCCACTCGACACTCCTCGCTTCGGGGCCCAGACACCGGTGGAGAAACCTGACGTCCGTACCCCCATCGACACGCCGCTAGAGACCCCTGCCGGGACACCCAGGTTCACGCGTCATCGGCCAGAGGGCTTGCCTTACTCCATCGACTTCAGCGGCGGCATCATCATGGATGATGACGGCAAGAAGGTGATCTCGCGCATGCGTGGTCTTTGCTCTCAGCTGTTTAGACACTACATACTAAACAAATGGAGTGAAGTACCAAGTGATTTAAAAAACAGAGTCATCAGCATACTTCATGATGAGTTTCCCATTCCAACACGGGATCAGCGCTTCAATGAAGACCTGATGAAGATTCAAATGCGCGAATAATGCAAACACAAGCGTTCCGAAGTGCAAAAAGCAATGAAGCATGGGTGGAACAGGCCAGATTGGCTGGCCAAAGAAGATTGGAAGAATGCGAAGAAAGCAGCGCGCGAGAATCCCGACAAGTGGAAGCAACAAAAGGATGCAGCCAGAGCGCGAGTAGAGGCAGGGAGCTCGCACCACTTGGGGAGCGGTGGATGGGCATCATTTGAGGCTGATTTTGTAAGTGTTTTCGCATTGCTCTTTATGTTCGATAGTTTAGGGTTTATGAGTTTTTTAATTCTAACATAATGAAATCTTTGTATGTTTTGACAGTGGTCGATGACAGGATGTGATCCCACACCGTACGAGCGCGAGTACGCAGGCAGCAAGGGCTTAAACTCCCTGATGGACATTCTCAGTTCTCGCGGCGGCATGGTTAGTATTAGGGTTTACTCTTTTCTATTTTTTGTATTGTTCTATAAATGTCGTTATATGTTTATACTTACTGAAAGCTGTCTTATTGTCTTTTTTTGCAGAATCCGACAGATGCGCCGCTTGGACGCGATGAGACGTCTGACTAGACGACGTCAGTTTAGCCGTAGCTAGATAGCATTAGTTTAGGGTTTCTCATAGCTTATGTATCATGAGACTGATTTTATACGTCTTTTTGAACCATGTATATTATTACATTTGTCACAGCAGTTCATTTTGCCAATCAATTCTTTATGCCTATGATGTTGTACAATTGTCATTATTACATTTGCCAATCAATTCATTTTGCCTATGATGTGTACAATTGTCAATTTTACGCTTGTCAATTTTGCAAACAATGCGTCTTGTGGGTGACTATTTTGGGTTTATTATCTACCCTTGCACCTTTTTTAAAAAGTGAATCAAGTACAATATGGTTGATGGGTGGCAGGGCATTTAATGCCCTGTCACCAAAAAAAATTTCTCTCGGGCGTTGCTATAACCGTCGCTATTTATGGCTCTGTAGCGTCGCTATGAGCGTCGCTATAGACTTCTGTTTCAAATTCACTATAACCGTCGCTATAGGCGTCGCTATCTGCGTCGCTATACGCGTCGCTATATAGCGACGCTCATAGCGACGCATATAGCGACGGTTATAGCGACGGTTATAGCGACTTATATAGCGATGCTCTCGTAGCGACGCTATTAGCGACGGTTTTAGCGACGCCGGGGGTTATAAAAACCCAGTGTATTTCCGTCGCTAACAACTTCACAAGAGCACACAACCTCTTGTAGTGAATTTTTCTCTAAAACAGCCTTCTTTGTTACATCTTGCAGGTAGGTGCTTCAAATCCATCCTTATTAGAGGTGGGTAATCTCATCCTAATGTATATTTTAGGATTTTTTATTCCTAGTTGGATGGAAATACTTGCAAATTTGTACAACATATACTTAACAAGTGTCTTTATTATACAACTTAAAAATGTTGAATTCATACATATTTTTGTTTGAAGAACATGTCTCTAATGCGTCATGATACAAGGTGACCTCTTACTATGCTAGTTAAGTGGCGTTGTTTGCAAGAATGGCTCAAGGAACTGGCATAACATGAAGCTTTTACGGTGGCACAAAGCTCTCCTCAAGCAATGTGGCTCCCAATACACCAAAAATCACTATGCTAACATGGAGAGATCCCTAGTAGGACAATACAACAGCTTTTCATCAGCAGCACACCCTTTCCTAACATGAGGGCACCCCCACCAGAGATATTTTTATATAATAGGTCACCCCATGAGCATACCATGTCATGGAATGGATGTAAGAACTATGATTGCACTACCCCTTGGAAGTTGTTCACGAATGTATGTTTATCAAAGTTAATGAGAAGAAGTTTGGACTTTTTTGTTTGTTGATGTGTAAGAGCACTCTTGGTCTACCATATTTTAGATTGTTTGATAAGTTA
Source organism: Adiantum capillus-veneris (assembly GCF_014529385.1). Lineage (NCBI taxonomy): Eukaryota > Viridiplantae > Streptophyta > Polypodiopsida > Polypodiales > Pteridaceae > Adiantum > Adiantum capillus-veneris. Next base: position 69,435,412 of record NC_140933.1, read on the forward strand.
AATAAGATTCGTAGTCATTTAAAGTGTCAATTTTTTTTTTTTGGTAAGATTGTACATGAGAAGACATGATAAAGTACAAGAGATCTTGACGGAATAAACCTCGATGAGATTCCCACCATGCACTTGTGACACCATACCTCTCCTTGAACCCTTTGACTTCTATCGTTGTGGGGAGTCCAAGGGGGAGCTATTTTCAAATTTTTAGCATAACTTTTTTTTGAAGGAAATTTTGGTTATTCTAAAGTTTATACACAGTTTAGGAGTTCATTCTGATTGTTTTTCTTCAGTTTCAAATTTTGATCGAGTGCACTCCTTGGAAGCCACTTTTGAAGGTGTTAGGGCGAGATTTTGAGAAAGTTTTGATGTAGGAAATAGAGTTCTTAATACAATAAAAAACAATGGTTCTTTGAGTATTTCAGATTCCATGGTTTTAATGCTTGTTGGAGCCCGTAGATTAAGAAAAAAGTAAAAAATGTATGTTTTACATCATTTTTAAATAAATTGTCAACTTGCACGTTGATTTTTGGAGAATGCGAGCAAGATATGATTTTTTCTCATCACTTGATGGTCGAAGAACGCGATGAGATGAACAAATTCATGTGAGACAAGCCCAGACAGATTCGGAGCCGATTGAAATCTAGAAGCCGTTGAAAACAATCGAAAAGTTCAACACTTTTAAAAAAAAAAAACTTGAACACTTGAATCATGGCCATGCATCAAAAATATGCTCACACGGTGAAGGAGGTGCTTCAAAGCTATGGAAATCAGTATAAAATGCAAGCAATAGCATTGGAGGCTATTTAAGAAGTTGCAGGGGCTCACATCATTTCAGATGACTTTGCAATGTCAAAATGATTAAGAGTTGTGTCTACTGTCTCCATAGTGATTTGGCTTTTCGGTTTATCCATGTCTTTTAAGTTAAGTGGTTCTGGCCATGCAGAGTTAAATTTAAATCAAATATTAACATTTTTGCCACCCTAAGGGGCAAACAAAGCTAGAAAATGCAAAAAAAAGGGTGTCCACAAGGGCACGCAGATGAGCTATCCAAAACTGCTGGATGGGCCATCTGCGTGCCCTTGTGGCCACCCTTTTTTTTGCATTTTCTAGCTTTGTTTGCCCCTTAGGATAGCAAAAATGTTAATAGCTGATGAAACTAGATGTTTATGTAGCATGAGACTAGATTTTTATATTGTCCAATGTGATTTGGCCTTTTGGTGCAGGGAACTAGTAAGTTGAGTTGAAGGAAGGCATAATGTGCTTGAAAAGTTAAATTTTACATTCATCTCACCTTTTCCAAGGTCCTGGAGTGCAACAATAGCCTAATTATGCAAAAAAAAGGGTGGCCACAAGGGCGCGCAGATGACCCATCCAACAGTTTTGGATGGCTCACCTGCGCGCCCTTGTGGCCACCCTTTTTTTTGCATTATATGGTCTTGTCTGCCCCTTATAATAGCAAGAATGTTAATATTTGATGAAACCAGATGTTTATGCAGCATGAGACTAGATTTTTATACTGTCCAATGTGATTTGCCCTTTTGGTGCAAGGAACTAGTAAGTTGAGTGGAAGGAAGGCATAATGTGCTTGAAAAGTTCAATTTTAGGTTTGTCTCATCTTTTCCATGGTCCTGGAGTGCAACAATAGCCTAATTATGCAAAAAAAGGGTGGCCACAAGGGCCCACATATGGCCCATCTAGCAGTTTTGGATGGCTCACTACGTGCCCTTGTGGCCACCCATTTTTTTGCATTATATGGCCTTGTCTGCAACCCAGGATACCAATTTTTTTTTTAGATTAAGTGAAAGCAAATCTTTATGCAATATGACAGTACAAATTCCACTTCTTTTCACTCATATGTAATTAGAGTTCCCTCCCCTTTCTTTGTGTTCAAAGGTCCGGAGCATTCACTATGTAAAATTTTCCTATATCATGTGCGTTCACTAGAATGGATTAAAAGTACGCCTTATAGGCCTTATCTACACATGTTTCTGCAACTTTACAAGAATATAAAATCCCTTCTATTGAACACATGTGCTATGTTACATATACTTTAATGAACTCCCCATGTCAAAGGCCTCACAAATCCTATGCACTAAACATTAAACACTAGAAATCGACCCAATAAGGAGCCAATTTTTACTTCCTTGTGTCCACCTAGTGTTCTTGGGAATGTTTTGGTTAAGCCATTTCTTTGGTATTTGAAACCACATGTGACCCCTATTGTTATAGTATCCAACCAAAGGTTTCTTGATTGGAAGTTTACATAGGCTCGAGTGGTACATATCTTCTATGTTAACAATGCATGTATCTATAATTTATGTTTAGACATTCTCTATCCAAATGAGCTACATGGTAAAAATAAAATCCGGAATTTAATAGTTAAGTTCACAAGGTGATGGCTATTGGTATCATCTTTAGCAATACCAAAGAAATAGCTACCAATAGCTAATGAATAGGGATATCTAAGAAGATTTTATACAAAAAACTTGTCAACACTACTCAAAAATTTGGAAACTCAAAGGCTTTACAATATATGTATGATGAAACAAGAATCAATAATAAGTCACCCCTATACATAGACACCTCCATCTCAAGTGATCATTTCTCTAATCAAGCTTGGCATATGCATAGTATGGAAGCAATAACATGTTGGAAAGCAAGAGTTTAGCTTTCTTAACTTGTGAAACATTGCTAATGATATATATTCAACATCCCCAAATGAGGACATCTTGACAAAGTTTATGATCCACTTTAATAAGAATAACCATTAATGATTAAACTGAAATCAAAATATTGCTTGAATTTCTTCAAGGTGGAGTGATTAAGACTTGCGACTTGAATCATCGTACAGACAAATCAAAATATCCATAAAAGTAAACAATATTTCTCAGATCTGTATGAAACTTTAGTAATCTAAATTAAATACTCTCACTCAATGCGACACCATTTAACAAAAAAACATATTTATATTGCATTTATAGAGGAATCTAGCCTCATGAAAAATAATTACAAATGGAGACAATGTTGTTTTTGTTAGGCTTCTCTTACAAGTATTTTTCTTCCTCATCTAGAGATTCATATACACTTGAGTATTTGTGTGTCTATGACACTAGGGAAGATAGTAGTACTATATGGATGGCCTCTATGAGAGCTCCTAGAGAGTCCCTATTGGTTCAAGATTCTAAAAAACACCTACTATTCTTATCAAAATATTTTAACATGGTAGTGAAAGGTTCCTCAAGGAACAAAAATAGAGTGATTTCCATCTCTGCACATGGTTGCTTGCTCATGTCCTCTTAAAACAAGTTGAATCTGTAAGTAAACAAAAGATTATGTGAGCACAAAGTTATAAAGTACAAAATGATATCATTCCAATTATCTAATGACAATTATACGAAGAATAAATTACAAGAAAAATCTTTGACGACTCTCCATAGATAACACAACTTAATTACATTGTGAGACTTAAATCACATGCTACACAACTATAGATGGCGCACCAAAGCCATCAACAAAATAGCACCATGTTATGAGGTGTGAAGCCTAAACACCGGAAGCCATAAAGAGGTTAATTCTCTCAGCATGATAAACTTAAAGATGGAGATGATGTTAAGCTCTGAATGTAAGCTACAAGGGTAGTTTTCTTACCATTCTATCTTTATGTTGGAGATGAACCCTTGCAATGCCCACGCGATATTCACACCTCCTATTGTTGTGGTATGCAACTCATGTGAGCTCATACTTTTGCCACCTTCGGGAGTAGAGGTTTCCATGTAGTGTGAGTGAATGAAAGTAGAAGGAGCAGAATCTTGTTTAGAGAAGGGAGAGGAGCTAGCTTGGTGTGAAACTATGTGGTGGCAAGGGGAAGAGATGGAGGAGGAGCTTGCTTGGTGCTACAATGGAGGTGGGAGAAAGCTAGCAGAGAGATAATGATGGATTATAGGGGGTGCATGTGGTTGTGCAGCAATTAATGGAGAGCTTGGAAAAGGGTTTGTAGAGAGAGAAAAACACTTTTTAGCTATAGAATATGTTTGGAAAGACTTTGGAGGGTGAAAATGATGTTTTGATTTTTTTTTTAAAAAAATCAATTTTTTGGATTTTTTAGTGCACGTTTTTAACTTTTGAAGGTCAAAAATACTTTTTTAACATGAAATAGGTTTGGGGACGTTTTAAGGAGGGAAAACTTGAAATTTGAATTTTTTTGAAAATTTAAAATTTTTAGTGTATTTTTAAATCTGGGCCAAAAAGTGGGGGAAAAGAGGTCAAAGTGGTCTCCCCCGCCCCCTCTTTCCCCTAGCCACCTCCCTTACCTTCTCACTAGGTAAGAGGCAATTAAGAGGTGTAAGGCTACCTTGTCCCCCTACTTTTTTGAGGGTATAGAGTGTGTCCACCACCCTCTTCTTATTGGCTGACCCTTAATTCCAAAGGGCCCCTAGAGGGTTCATATTTTTCCTAATGCTAAGGAGCGACAACAACGTATAAGACGAAAACGAGAGACTAACCTTGGAGTCACACATGCATTCCACGTTGAAATCGACAAGGATTGGTTGGACTCTGACACACCTCTACGATACCCTATTGAGCTAAACAGCACCTATGGAAAAGTGCTATATAACACCTTATTGGACACGGGTGCTAAATATAATCTGCTATCATATGGGGTGTGGTGTCAGTTAGGGAAGCCACTTCTATCTGAGAGTATTATCCAAGTCAAGGGTGTCAACAAGAAAAAAACTACGGTTTTTGGAATCTGACACACTTATGTCAGTTATGACAATGGGGTTGTAGCTCAAGACTTTTTGGTCATGCCTACTGGAACTATGGAGGGTAATATAAACCTAGGACGCACGTGGATGATAGCCACCAAATGTACTATTGATTGGGGGACTGGGGGTGTCACAACGCAAAAACCAACTCTTATCCCTACCACTCAAGCCATAGTCCCTGAGATATTGCCTAAGGAAATAAAACCCAAGACATTGCATGTCCAGGAGGTTGAACCATACATCCCCATAGCCCAACTCTCTAGAGCTTCAACTGATGTAGTTGAAAGAAAACTTGAGACACACAAGAACAATCCTAATATAACAAAGAAAACATACAAGTGGGTCCCTAAAGCTTCTTTAGTAACCATGGCTGATGCTAAAAAATGGAAGCCTCGTAAGAAACGTCTCCCTCACTCCAAGAAATGTAAAGAAACATTGCGTTGGATTCCTAAACGACTATTGGAAGCCCAAGGATACTATGAAGGAAATGATCAAATCTGGGTGCCCAAATGTAAATTGTACTCTTACATGTCATTTGGCCCATGTAAACCCAATCTTGTGGCTCCAAAACAAATTGAAAATCGTGGAAAGGAAAAAATCACGGAATGCGACACACCTGCTCCAGAGCTAGTTTGGGTACCAAAGAAAGAACGATTTGTTCCACCTAGCTCAAGAACAGGGAAAGCAAATGAAGCTTGTTGCTCTTCATGTAATTCCTATATGGAAATAGAAGCTTCGACACAACCTCCACCTACCATTGTACATATCCATACAAGCAAGAAAGAGTTTGCACCTCCCGTTGTAGGTTCACCACCTACAACAATGTTGCAAATAAAATCATGGGAGAGTACCTTACCACCCTTGCAACTAAACGAAACACATAGGGCGATCGAAAACTATTGGTTAAAGCCTTCACCCATAACAACTTGGAACAATTGGTTTCAAAAGGTGACGACATCATTCCAAAAGGTATGATCTACCCAAGGAAGGGGGGAGTGTTTGCTGACATCCATCATTCACTTGCTTCCCTCTCAACCTTCCTCCCTGACCTCTCAATCTCCAATCCTAGGGAATGTATATATAAAGCCTTATAGTAGTTCTAGCAAACAAACAAAAAAAGATTAAAAAATAAATAAATTAAAAGAGAAAGAGCAACTAGCAACGAGAGAGCACCCTATCAGATCCTACACATAAGTCTAAATTCACCATGTCACATCAAGCAACACACAAAAACAACTCATGTTTTAAAGACCTAACCAAATCTATCTGTATTCTCAGAGATGGCTAGTTCACCAGAGGCATGTGCTTCTATTTTTTATGAAAGGTACCCTTTTTCCTTTTCTCAAGTGTTTCACATTTGCTACCCTGTACTTTCTTGCGAATGGGATTTGGTAGAGAGACTTGCGTGTGAGCAAAATTTTGAGGAGTTAGAATGGCTGATACGTCTATGGATAACTAGTGATCCCTACCCAGTAGCGAATGTTTCTCCGGTGGCACATGCTTATTCTTTTGCACAAGATGAGCATCCACGCATCGCGAGGTTCTTGATTAACACGTTTGTGCAAGAGGATGATGAAGAAGAAATAATAGAGACCGAGGAAGACTATGGCCTCACAGAAAATGATTTCGTTTATCTAGATGATGAGGATAGAGGCCTAGCCTTAGGGTGGCCACCCGGTTTATATAATATCCTCTTTCCTTGATTCTAAAAGGGATGACAGATAGGTAGGTTAGGGGTCTGGATTGTGTTTTGAGTTTTTTTTCTAGGAGTTTTAATTTTTTCACACTGGCATGCCTCCTAGAGGTATAGTGCTTGTTTTTTGGATGTGTTAGGTAGGACTTATATGGATCTCCATCCACATGGCTGAGGACATCCGCTTCGACGAAATGAGCAACTCCATACCTCCAGGTGTACTACTTTTTATCATTCATGTTGGTGGATATGTATAATTGCTAATAATGATTTGCTATGGTTTGTTTGAGTGCAATAGTTATGTTTGTTATATGCCATTATAGATGTATAAATTTGTCTTTGCTTAAGTTGATGGAACTAGAGTTTAATCTTATGGATGAGCCTCGAGATTAGGAGACCATGACTTTAGGTTAACTCATTTACTTGACCACTAGGCCTAGCTGATAAAATTATCTGAGTATTTGAGACCTTAGGAATGTTTAAGGCATAGAGAAGCTTGCTCACTTAAACAACAAAAACACTAGTGAGAATACAAAGGAAATGGAAGCAAAAAACATAAGTGCCACAAATGAAAAATCTAATGCTGGAAGAGAAATCCTGGTTTGATTTGGTACTTCACTCACATGTATTGTCTATGGTACTAGAGCCCTAGAGGTTCCCAGTGTGGGCGCTTTTCTTTGAGAAGCAAAAAGCCCCAGACATACAAAATAAGCACACACGTCAAATGATTGTGAACCAAAGTAAAAAAGAGAAAAAGAAAGAAATGAATGACATTTAAAAGACTTCCATCGAGCTTACATTTAACATTTCAAGCTTTTGTTTGTAGTTGTGAGAGCTAGTTGGCTAATCAAAGCTGAAAAGCACAATTAGAGAATCTTGCATTTAGATAATCTTCTTAGCTTAGCTAGTACTAGAGTAGTTGTTTTAACCTTAGTCATAGCTAACTAATTGATAGACTCACCCATAAGCCCAAACCTCTTGATTAATTAATTTACTCAAAGTGCGATTTATTTGTCCTTAATGGCAGTCTAACATTTCATAAATCTTGCATTTACTCATTTTCACATGTACTTTACATTCCCCTCATGATTTATGGCCATATAATTCCGCTTGCTGAAACAGTGACTTTGCCTTGCAGATTCAAATCCAAATGCTTTACAACATGGACATAACAAACTTCAACTCAATAGCTTCCAAGGATGGAATCTACATCAAGAAGGGGGACATGTTAACCCTCACGGCTCAGGGACACCCTATCACCTACGAGACGGACGTTGCAACCTACAGCGGACATTATATTATTTATTTGGTAGAGTCAGGTACCGGGCTTGTCGGTCCAATAGGAAAAGGGTAAGAGTGATCGCCGATGAGAGGCGTACTCTAACTGGAACATTCAAGGGATTAGTTGGCTAAGCATGGGCGCCCAAGTGTGAATGGGGTGAGCTCATATAAAAGTCAACTAAACCTAAAATTCACTCATTCTCTCATTTGTGCAATAGAAGAGTGCTCTTGCTCCATCTCCATCTCCATCTTCTTCTTCTTCACCTCGTTGTGTGTGTGTGTGTGTATGTGAGAGAGAGAGAGAGAGAGAGAGAGAGAGAGAGAGAGAGAGTGAGGGCGATCGAGCATTATGAAGGCATGGCGGTGGCGAAGCGGCGGCTCCTTCTTCTTCGCGGTGGAGGAATCCTCCATGAAGAAAGCGTAGAGCGGTGAGTGACATACCATCGCCTTCTTTGAGCTTACTAGTTTAGGCTTGTTGTGTGCTTGGAGCTATCTGTGGCTCGCACACGGTGTATCGGCAAGTTCCTTGCATTGACACGTGCGACATACGCACACAAAGATGCAACGTGTACACATTGTGAATAGGCAGGTTCGCGTGCTAGCAGTCGGATACATGTAGATGTCCAGATAGGGTATCGGGGCCTTGGATATGGTTCTAGGTGGCTTATTTTGGCTCTAGAGAATGTGTTTGAGCTTTCTAGAATGTAAATAATGCAAGCGACAAGTATGGGTACTCTCATCCCGCTCGAGAAGTTTGGGACATGCAGTAATTATCTATTTACGGTGCCTGATCTGCGGTGATGCATGCACCACCCTAGAAGTGGTCAAAAATAGAATGTGGGGATGTGGAAAAGTTCTTTGGGTATCAAGCGTACAAAATTTTGTGAATTTTGGAGTCCGTTTGGGGTTTTTTCAGCAAAAAATGTCCACCAAGGGTCAAAACTGGCCAAAAATGGTTAAAAAATGGCCAATAATGGTGTGAAAAGGCTTCAATTTTCCACATCAGTGACTCTGCCATGAGTGCTTGAGCTGAAGGAGAATTTTGGAAGCCAAGTCTTGGTTCACCTCTCCGTGTGGGGAAGGAAGCAGGGTTCCTACAGGTGGTCTAGTGCAGTCCCGTCGCATTCGCGTCCTGTTTCGAGTGTGTGGAGGAGTGAATGAGAGCTTTCTCTTTCAACTTTGCACTTGGGAAAGTCTATGGAAGTTCTGAGGTTTTCATGGATGTGTGTGTGCAAGGAACTGAGGGAAGAAGGCGTAGCTTTCTGCAAGACTATGTGACCCTATATCGGTGCCATTAGGATTGGCGCTACTCCAAAGAGCCCAACAGAGTGGAGTTTGAGGGAGCTATTGCAATGGTTTGAGAGAGGAATTTTGTGGCTGGAGTTTTGATATTTTGATGGTTTGTCTTCTATATTTTGGTCACCATCAAGTGTGATTTCAAGTGTTGATCAACTCGACTCACCTTGTACTGTCGGGTAGGCAAGGGCTTGTAGGTCGAGGCGTTTGGAGTTTGAATCGAGCCTGTGGGTAGTGTTTTTATTGAGCTCTTGAGTGGTGGGGTGTGTGTGTGGGTTTGAATTTAAGCAAATTCCTTGTGGTGTGTTGAGTTGTCTGGGTGTGTGAGTGTGCGCACGACGTCTTTTGCTCTAGCATCCTTTGGCGATCAATGATGATACACTGTAGAATGCTCAGTTCTTGTTGATCACGTGAGCATGCATATGGTTCTTGATAAGCTCTTTATTAGGAGTATTGTTTCTTAGAGTGCCTTGATGTTATAGGGCACCTGACATGGTGATGACAAGGAAGCTCAGAACTGCTTTAACCAAATGTGAAGGAATGCCATTTTTGAAATCCCATCACCTATGCTTGTACATTAAACGCCAGTGGTGGCCCTACGTGAGATGGATGAAAATGCTCACAATCGGGTTGCTAGTTAGGGAATGTTGGGAGAGATGTAGTACTCGGCAATGCTTTGTTTGATATGCATGCCAATATGGTACTCTCATGAAAGCAATAGAAGTTCTTGATGGATAATTTTTCAAAAAGTATCATCACTGGGAGCGGATTGGTTGCAATGTATGCTCGACATCACTGTGGCGAGGAGCATTGCGCTGTTTTTGTTGTTTGTGAGGAAAAGGTGCTCTTCTAGATATAATAGCGTATGCTAGCACCTTGAAGGCGTATGATACTATGCTTGGCCATTGCTTTGGTTGAAATTTATGTTGTGAGAAGGAGAGGCCTAACAAAAGTAAAAACAGCTAGCAGTATGGGTTACAAGATTGCAGTGGCAAGGGAGGCCAACAGGTTGCGGGATGGGGGCAAAAAGGTGAGGAGCGCCAAGGGCCAGTTCAAAAAGGGAGCGCAAGCCAGAGAGGAGCGCGACCAGGCTAGAATTGGCTGCTGTCTCCAGAGGTAAGCGAAGCCGAGTTCAGGGCCCCTGTTGTCTGGGAGCTCACGAGGAGAGTCATCAAAGGGGGTTGAGAGGAGTGAAGGAGGGTCTGCATCTCCCTTCTTTGTGGGTGCCTCCCCGTGTAGTCGTGTGGAGATGGTCGGGAGAAGTTGGGAAGATGGGCTTCTGAAGTAGGGTCAAGAGGGTCTCCTCCTGAAACCATGCGCGTGCAAGCTTGCATGGATGAGCACAAGAGCTTTGAATGGTTGTGCAAGAGCTCGTGTACCGATTTGAGATGATGATATCTGATACTCGAAGCTGATGCAACAGATTTTTGTGATTTTGTTGTATGTATTGATCGAGAAAAACCTCCCGCAAGGTGTCTAGAGCTGTGTCAGCTGTGGGATGCTGGAGTGTGTCCGTCTGGTCATCCCTTCCCCCATCAACGTGTGCCTCTTCTAATGTCAGAGTTTAAAATCTTTGGTGCAAAGATCTTGGTCGCATATATACATGCCTAACCTCACTGTCCTTCTTAGAAGAAATATTGCTAGACATCGTGTCTCTTTGATCATGTTGTTATGTAGCACTCATTGGCGTTACCGCATGATTAGATTTTTGCACTATCTACTCTTTGTACGCATGGATAATAACAAACCTCTCTACCTAGTGTCTCTTGTCACCCTTCTTCTTGAACTCTCCTCTCAAACGCTTTGCAGTTGCAAATGCTTGAGGATGTATGCATGCGTGAGCTCTTTTTTGGCCACCCAAAAAATGAGGAGCCCCACCAAATGTCCACATAATGCTCCTCATTATGTGGAGCTCCACCAATTTTTGTGATCATGTATAGTTTACATTGTCACTCTACATATCGATTGCATATAATGTTTGCAAACACCCACTCTTTACCAGGGCTTTTTTTTTCTTTCCTGACTACGTATTGCTTGTGCCAAAATATTCAATTGCAAAAATAGTATTCTATTTTTTATATTTTTTAAAAGTTAAAAAATTCATCAAAAGAACAATTAAATTTATACACTATCCAATTTGCAAACAATAATCAACTTATGTAAAAATCACTTTGTCTTTATCTAGTGGTGATGAATTTAATTATTTGTACAATTGTTTTCACATGTAACAATCACAATATCAAAATATACTGACATTAGTGTTTGAAAAAATGTCACTTTTTTATATAAAATAATTTAGATAAACATAGGGCAACAAATAATAACCAACTCAAGTACAATAATAATAACCAACTCAAGTACAATAACAATGTTAATTATTTGCAGTACACGAATAAAAATATGTACGATTTCAATCTCATGCAACAACAATCTTTTACTATACACGATGCACTTTCTATCCAACACTATGCATAAAATAAAATTTTTACAATAAAGTCTCTCACCATGGGGTGTATGCAAGATAGAGCATACCCACTTCCAGCAATCCGCACCCAAGCGTGATATCGGTGATGAGGCTAACTCGTTGAGTTACCCTCCCTTCCGAAGCAGGAGCTTGTGATGCGTAGCATACTGCTAGAACTCGATGAGTTACTGGTAAGAGGCTCCACGTAACTTGTCGAGTGACGTGTTCATTCCACGAAGGCATGAACTCAATTCCACATACATACAAATGCAGTATTGCTATGTAACTCGCCGAGTTATGTGACAATGCCAACGTGACAATCATGTAGGCATGCCACGTAACTCAACAAGATATGTGGCAATGCCAACGTGATTGTCACGCCTTGTAACATGCCGAGTTACGTGGCTATCGTCATGGAAGAACCCTCAACAATGACGTGGCATACACGTAAGGTGTCCACGTAATTCGTCCAGTTACGTGGTCACCGTCGAGGTGAGTACATCATTTTTAATTTCTTGTTTTTTAATGAATTTTTAGTTTTTTATTGTTTTTATGTGATTTTTAAAGGCTTTTGTGATTTGATTTTTAAAAAAAAATTAAATTGACTAAATACAATAAAGCATTAATTATTTGACTAAAAAATAAAAAAATAACCTTTGACTTACCTGGTAGGTTGACCAACAGCTCTGTCGAAGATGATGCGGCGTTGATTACGGGGTGATGGCATGCAACAGAGGTAGCAGGTGGACGTGACGGTGAGGGGTCTGGCATGCAGAGGAGAAAGAGAAGAGAGAGAGTTTATGCAACGGGGCCGAGTGGGGCAGAGAGAGAGTAGGTGTGGGTGTTGCTCGCCATGTGGAGGGGAGAGAGATAGAAAGAGATGTTAGCGCCGACAGCGGGGCAGCCGAGATACACACAGGGAGAGAGTGAGAGTGGATGTGTGTGTGTGTGTGTGTGTGTGTGAAAGTGTGGTGGTTGAGTGTGTTCACGCCACGGAGAGAGAGAGAGAGAGAGAGAGAGAGAGAGAGAGAGAGAGAGAGAGAGAGAGAGAGAGAGGGCTGACAGCAGTCAGAGGAAGAAGAAGAAGAAGAGTATTTTAACGTCATAGGAAACTATCCCAAGAGACCTTGAAGATCTATCTGACGAGGAGAGTTGAGAGAGAGGGGTCCACTCCCTTGGTGGCTTTGAGTGTCAAGAGAGGAGAGAGAGGAAAAGATGAGAGCAAGTGGAAGAGCTTTCATGCGCCGAAAGGCAGGGCTCGGGAAAAGATAGGTTCGCTTTATTCAAAGCCGAAGCTCGAAATTTGAACGTCGAGTCCGCACAATCGTTGAAATCTGTCGGAACGTGCACCCAAGCTTGAGATCAACCGTCGACACTTGCATCAAAGAAAATCTCTTAATTTTAAAATTTGAAAATGCTAAAAAATGCCAAATTTAGTCCGAAAACTAGCCAAAAACATTAAAAATCACTCAAAAATCCAAATTATTAGCAAAAAAATCCAAAAATTTCTCATAGAATTCTAAAAATCTCAAAACATAATCAGAAATCACAATCAAACACTTTCGACTCGCATAAGTACACCCAAAATAGTAGTTTTTATCGAAAACATGATTTACGACATTATCAACAACTCGGTCTCCGAAAATAGCGAAACGTTGAAAACTCGACCAAGGAGGACACAAATGCACTCTAAATCATGCCGCAATTACTCACACCAAACAACTCATCAAGATCACAAGATATCAAATTTTTACGGAATTAAGCGAAAACTAATGCAAAAAATTGCCAAAGAATTGCAAAAATTCTTCGAAAAATACCCAAAAGATTTTTGAAAATTCTCCATACATAAGGAATTAGTGTAGCTAGATCAAATCACAATAATCACATCGATTCAATGATCAGGTAGTTTCATCAATAAAATCCAAACTAGGCAATTAAATTGGCAAAATTAGGTAAAAATTGACACATTTGGAGTGTGTAAATCCCTGCTTTGAGCTCAAAAACACAGCAATTAACCATTACATACATCAAATATGCAGTCAAACGTTGAATTAATCAAGCACATTAAGCACTTTTTAGGCGCGCACACACATTAGTAATTGACAGTTTTTACCAATTTTTAGGTGCTTACACAAAAGGGTTAATCTTGTCGAAAATCTCTAATTGGGCATGACCACAATACAAATCAATCATTACAATTGAAAAATCATTAAGCACAAATTGATTTTTAGGTGCAGAAACAATGAAAAAATAGTGCATACACACCTAAAATTAGACATACACACACTCAATTAGAATGCACACACACTTGATTCTAGTGCACACACACTTGCAATTGACCATTCAAGCATACAATTAGGTCAATTAGGCACACAATTAGCAATGTAAATTCACCAATTAGCAATTGAACTTGTCAATTTCATACACCTCCAAATCTAAAAAATTTCGGCATTACGCCGGCATGAAAATCAACACTGGAACTACTACGGAGCCAAGAGGATCTCTACTTGTACACAATGAGGTTGAACGATGTTTCCCTCATCATTCTGATCTTGTATGTGGATGATATGCTTATAGCTGAAAAATCCAAAGATAAGATTACACTTCTCAAGGATTCCTTATGCAAGCAGTTTTCTATGAAGGATTTGGGTGATGCACATCATTTTCTTGGTATGCGTATAAAGAGAGATCATAAGTGTAGAATATTTGAACTATCACAGGAAGAGTATATTCACAAGTTCTTGCAATGTTTTAACATGCAAGTGGGGAAAACGTTGAGTACCCCAATGGATGCATATGTAAAACTTAGCAAGAATGATTGTCCCACATCGGATGCTAAAAAGGCAGAGATGAAAAAAGTGCCATGTTCTTCGACAGTTGGCAGTTTCATGTTTGCCATGGTTAGAAGGCGATCAGGTATTGCATTTGTGGTGGGAGTGGTCAAGATGTATATGAAAAATCTAGGCAGAAAGCATTGGGAAGCAATGAAGCACATCTTGAGATACATCAAGGGTTCAACCAGCAAGTGCTTACACTTTGGGAACAATGATGTATCCATACTTGGATACACTAATTTGGATTATGTGGGTTGTGTGGACACTAAGAGATCCACATCTGGCTATGTTTTCTTGTTTGTTGGAGCAACAGTCTCTTCAAGATCATGTCTCCAAAATTGCACTTCGTCTTCCACCACTGAGGTTGAGTATGTTGCAGTTTCTAGTGCTAGCAAGGAAGCTGTATGGTTATCTCGTCTAGTGGGAGACCTTGGTATACACCAGATTTCAGTGTTACATTGTGACAGCCAGAGTGCGACTGCATTAGCAAAGAACCCCGTGTTTCATTCCAAGTCGAAACACATCGAAGTCAGGTATCATGTGATACAGGATATTTTGGCTAGCAAACACATTGAGTTAGCCAAAGTTCACACGGATCACAACCCTATAGATGCTCTTATGAAGAGCTTAGCCACAAAAAGGTTCACACATTGCATTGAGATGATGGGCATAGGATGAAGCCGTTTAATGCTTCACAATTGTACATGTTTGTACTAACATAGGCCACTTGCGCAACTATGGCCTTCAAGTGGGAGATTCTAAGGGTGCAAGCCATACTGACCGGGCGCCGCCCATTCCTAACCTTATTCTTTTCTTAATACAAAATATAATAAGGAGCGGATAGTTATCCACTACAACTTTACCCAAAATGAGCGCTCACTCTTTTGCACACTGTACTTTGCACTTGCACTCTGCATGCATCCGCTCGCCTCACAATTGTTTAGGGAAAAACTCGATCTCGAAAGATCGAATTCAGCTTTAGGCCAACGAGGACTTGAAGGTCGCCATTGTTGCACTCTGCAAAGGGCCCCCCAACAAAGCGACACAATATTCTGAGAGACGCAATTACGCGTCGCGTCTGTACCTTCTCTCCTAGGAGGTTGGCTTTAAATGCACTCTGTCTACATCTCATGCACTCTCTTTGCTGACACGCGCATAGAATCTGCCCCTCTCTCTCTCTCTCTCTCTCTCTCTCTCTCACACACACACACACACACACACACACACACACACACACACACACACACACACACACACACAAGCACACACACCTCCTCACTTATGTGGCAATACACTTTTGATTTAATTGCAAATTTGACACCATATAAGTACACTCACATAACTTAACAAGAAGAAGGTTTTTCTTTTTCCTCACAAATAATTCGTTTCAACTCCCCTCCTACTAGAACCATTATTACCTGTAACGGGGATAACTATGGTACACCATCCATAAAACGTTAACATTACTTACACGCCCAAACTTACTTTGTCTAAATATTTTGATATTGGTTTATTCTAACCTTTACTATACATAATGATCATATTTCTGTTCATATTTCAGACGGGAGTCGATTTAGAGGAGGAAAATACTAATGGCAAGTTTGCTGCTTACTATCATCAATACAGTGTCGAGATATGTGCTTTTGGATAATACCGTAGCTTCATTCCAGATTTGTATTAGCAAATCATATGGGTAGAGAGTAGCCTCCTTAATAATGAAATCCCTAGTGTTTAAACTTCTCTATTTCCATTTTACTCTAAGGATGGCTCTATATCTTGATGTAAGCGAGCTTAATTTGTAATCCTCCAATTTATTAACACCCTTATGCTTTACCTGGTGTGTTTTCTCTTTGGTTTGTAAACCCCAATGTGTTGAAAGGGAGAAGGGCATGGGTCACTCCAGGCTTAGTTATCAGTTATTGATAACTATACCAACTATACCCAGACAAAGCATTAAATGAATAACTAAGCCTCTTGCATGGTCACGAGAAGCTTAGTTATTCATTCATCCTCCCAACTACGCCTTGAACTTCAGAACTATGCCAAAATCGCATACTTACAAAGGCTAGGCTTAGTAACTCATTTAATGCTCCTTTTTGCGTGTGACCAAGAATGAGGCTTAGATATTTGTTCAGATAACTGATAACTAAGCCTCATGTGACCATTTTTTTTACCATAAAGGGCACGAGAATTTTATTAAGTAGAGAACAAATTATAAAGCACAGTGTTTCACGCTGTTGATTCCTCCGATTTACTTTGTATCTATAGTCCGATTTACATTGTGAGATTGTTACAAAAAAGGGTGGGAGTTTCATACTCCTCGCTCTTTGCATACATGGTTTCACGGGCTACCACCCAAGATGCTCCCCCTAGGAAATGCACTGATTACTTCCTGCAAATGGTTATTAGCCTGATCCCATTGTCGAGCTGTCTCTTCATTTTCTTTCCCTCAGCTTTGCATTCATCAATCATTTTTTGTAGGTGGGAGTAAGATCCATCTAGCAGTACCTCCTGCTGTTTGTTAATATTTGCACTGTTGTAATAATCCATGCAGTCCATGAGGACCTTGTAATTTGCTTGGTATATTCTACACTACTCCAGTTTCAAGTGATTTACCTACACAGAAAAGTGGGAGAACAACACTCTCAGACTTTTAGTCTAGTAAGCCTCGTCAAACAAACAATTGTTCTGTTCTTTCCAAATGATCTAAAAAAAATCTCCTCTGATCATATTCCATACTACTGAGAAGAGCACGAGAGAGTCTCCCTGCAGGAGTTGTTTCCAATTGGGGGTGAACCCTAATTCACTAACGATAGGGGCCAGAATCTCTTTGTTGGCTGTGCAATTAATGAAAAGGTGAGGATTGTCTTCTTAGTTACAGTTTCATCTCTTGCAGTGCTAATGTCACATGCCTGCATACCTCATTCTATACCCCGTCCACACTGCTTCGTGCATGATAAGCCATAGCAATACCGAATGTTTGGCCGGGGTATCCTAATGCCACAGGGTTTTAAACTTGAAATTCCACTGCCTTCTATCTAGGGACATGCGCCTCTTTCTGTTGAGAGTGACATGAATAGGTTCTTTCAGAGTTGGTGGGTGGTTGGGAGCGTTGGAGAGAGCACCCCCTCCTGCCCAGTAGAATGCCTTAGGTGACGGTGGAGAGGGGGAAAGGGGAACAAACCAAGCACACAACACAATGCCTCACTATAGCCTAGGATATTCATAGCACCCCAATCCACTAGAGTTCACCTTCAAAACTAGAAACTACCCGCAAGCAAATCATTGCTTGCACACAACCATACGCACACACGTCTTGCAATGCACCATACATACCCAATCACTCTGCTCTGGTCAATTCATAGCCTTCTACACACACACAGCCTCTCTCTCTATCTCTCTTTGCACGATAAACTTCAGGGGGGGCACACACGCCGACACACGCCTAGAAGCGGAGAAGAAGAGGGGGAAAGGGAAATGACTCCAAGAGACAAAAATGAATGGCATTCTTGCATTCTTGTAACGTCTGGACCTGTTTCTTCAGCACCTCAATCTCTTCATTCCTGGACCCAAAGACTGCACCTTGAATCTCCTTCACCTGCTCCCCAAATTAGCCTCTTCTGGAGCCTTCCTTGGCCTATAAACCGCATCAACCATACATCTCCGCTGCTACCTATCAATCCATTATCTTCCTAGCTACTCTAGCCCTTTGCCATGCTTCTGCTAGCCTACACATACCTGCCCATGCCATCTTCTATGATCGACACACTTTGGTTGTACCATCATTGTCCACCCCCTAGTTGAGCATTCATGCTCAACCATAAAAGATCTTTATTCCCTTCTAGCTGCAAAACCTGGCACACACTATGAGAAAACCAAAACCATATGTACACAGTTTTTTTTTTTTTTGCCAAACCTTCAAGTGGGTTGCCTCACCCCCTGCATCACATAGCTTCCACCTGGATCAAACACCTGCCTTTGGTATTTTCCACCCATCTGTCACTGTTCAGCTCTCCATGCATCCGTCAACAAACTGCTTACTCCATACCAAGCACCATCAAGCATACCACCATTGAAAAAACATGTACCTGACACTAAGCTCCAACACATGTCTGACCCTCCCTCCCAACCAAATAAAGTGGAGGCCTCAAGCATAGACCCCTGCACCCGCTGAACCATCCACTACATAGTTGTATTTACCACCATATTCATCAACCATATCTTACATACCTTCAATGGAAGCAAAGCCATTGCTTGGGATTCTCCTTTCTCCACCATTGGAAATGTCAACTGCATCAAAATCTCCACCGTCTTTGGCATCACAAGCTCCTCTTTGGCCACACACTCAATTCCAGCATCATCAAGCCCTTCCTCATCAATCGACCCTTCCAGGTTGATTAGCACCACATGCTCTTCAACTTCCATCACCTGTGCTTCAATCATCTCTTCTATCGCTGCATCATGCTCTGCCAAGGAAGGGAGAAGCTCATTCTCTCTTGCACCCACCTTGACTTCCTCCATAGGCACAACTGCTCTATCTCTCCTGGCAAGATTTTGCACCTGTTGTACCACCATGGCACATTCCACCGCTACTTTCATCAGCACGACCATTAGCATGGCACCACACACCACCTTTACCTGCATATCATCATTTGTTGGCCTAGAATGTTCCACTTGGTCTTCATCATGTATGTCGGCTTGCTCTGCTTCCTGCTCTTCTTGCACATGGGCTACTACCATATCATCAAACACATAATAAGGTAGTTCTACCTTTACCAGCTCTAGTTCATCAGACTCTGTCTCCTCGTCATAGGATGTGGACTCCTCCACTCTATCCTCCTCACTTGTTTCTCAGCAACTTGAGCTTGTCCCTTCATCATCATTGGCATCATATACCGACTTCGTATCTGCATCTTCATCCGCTTACTGCTCCACAAAAGCTTGACCATCTTCATGGCTTCGCTCAGGCTTTCTCCATCAGCTTCTGAACCCTCGTTATCTGCATCTCGATTGCATTCTGCTATCTTTTCATGCAAACTTTCCACAAGAACAGGCTCTACCTCTTCAATCCGCACCGTAACCTCAACATCTTCTACTGCTTTCACACCTTGGTTCATCTCGTCATGGAGCTTCTCCTCATTGACAAGCTCGTCCACCCTTGGCAAATGCATTCACAAACTAGAAACCTCCAAGGAACATAACCAACCATAGGCCTTACCTCAACAAGCTTTGCACTTTGAACAATTGGAGCCGCCTTTGGTGGTGGACCAAAGAACACTGTGCTACCTCCGCAAGCTGGCTTCAACATGGCCAGCTCCAGCTTTCGATTTACTTTCTTGCTCTTCCTCTTGGCTAGATAGACCATGTATTCATAGGTATCCGCACCGTCTTCGACCTTTTCTCTAATCCTGGGATGCAAGCACTCGAACAACTTCAACAGCTTCAAGTATTGATTGCTTTTGACCCCAGTAGCAACCTCTGGCTGCTTCCAACAAGCTTCAAATTGCTCAATGAAAATAGAAAAATCCTTACTCACATACTGGCGTATTGCCTTCAGCCTTGCACAAGCTTCTTCCAGCGTAATCATCTCTCAAAACTGCTCCAGAAACTGACTTTTCAACCTTTTCCATGATCCTCGATCACTGCTCTTTAAACCGTCGAACCACACCTTGGCTCATCCTCGCATGAACATCAGCACCGTCTGTAGATTTTTCACATATGTCAACATACGCATCAACAGCAACCATAACTTGAAATATGCTAACCAGTCCTCAGGATCTTCAACGCCCATAAATATGGGGCCAAAACCTGGCTCCATAATCTCTGCTAGCTTCAAACTCGACCATCAAACACCTTGCCCATCAGCCAACCACTTTGTCGGCTAAAAAACACCGCTTCCAACTGCAAATCAGAGCATCAGATAGGTCCTTAGTGGGGGCACCAGAAGATGGAGAGGGGAAAGGGGAACACACCCAGAACACAACACAATGTCTCACTATAGCCTAGGGTGTACACAACACCCCAATCCACTAGAGTTCACCTTCAAAACTTGACACTACCCACAAGCAAATCACCGCTTGCACAACCATATGCACACACGCCTTGCAATGCACCAGACATACCCAATCACTCCGCTCTGGTCAATTCACAGCCTTCCACACACACACAACCTCTCTCTATCTCTCTTTGCATGATAAACTTCGAGGGGCGCACACGCCCGGAAACACACGCACACAAGCGGAGAAGAGGAGGGGGAAAGGGGAATGACTCCAAGAGACAACAATGAATGGCCTTCTTGCATATACAACCACGTACAACCAACCCTCTGTCGGCACGAATCTCGGCAAAAAAATTCAACAGGCAAAAGCCCCTATGGCCCAAAGACCCCAAAAAATGAACATGTACATCCTTTTATAGGGGGAACTTAACCCAAAAAATAAAAAAATGTGAGCTCTCTTGCTCGTGTAGTTCTCTTTGAGCTCCTTTTGGAACTTCCCTTGCATTGCTTGCACTTGGCATAGTTTATTTTTGGAAACAATCGCATGATACACCTCTTGGTTCTTTGTCCGCCCAACTCGGCCGCCCTTGCACTTGCCCTCTTGGGCCTTTGAACTCCCTCTCTCTTTGGCTCTGTAGGACACGTCCCCTGCCTCCTCTTTGACTGCTCTTTGAACGGCTTTGGGCTGTCTCTCTATCACTCCCTCGGATGGCCTTGTGCTCTCTCCCCCCCTCTGGCTCACTGTCCGCAAGACCCCTCCCCTTAGTGAGCAATAGCGACATCGCTATTGGGGGGGCTCCTTTTTCCTTCAAGAGTTTTGGCCCTTAGTGGGTGCGGGAATCGACCCCAGCCATCAAGCCACGTCACCTACTACAGGTGCCCAACTAGCACCCTTGACCACCGGCTCGCAAGCGTGCTCACTGCGCCGCCTCCCTCGGCCAAAGCCACCGCCTAGGCCGCACTGTGTAGCGCCCAATAGAGTCCCACCATTGCGAGTGCTCCTCAGAGCTTGTTCACCACCGTGTTACACAAGGGCTCCATTCATGCCTTGGCCCATTATGCGTTCTGAGAAAGCATCACTGCATGTGGGGCCATTTGACGACCACGTGGCACGCTTTGGTGAGTTGCCCCAAGAGCTTGAAACTCCTCAAAAAAAATCCACAAACTCATATTTTTTCCACTGCTTGCCCTACCTGCCAATTGTTCACTGGCGATCCGATCATCAAGCCGCAAAACCCAATTGCAAACTCACTTATCTGAATCTGAACTCATGCAACCTTGCCTCCCTGCAAGACTCTCCAAGACCCCGAATCGAGACCGCAAAAACGTGAATATTCATCTGTAGCCAACTTCGGACAAATGCAATTGATCTTTCCAACTGTTGTAACTTCCTGCTCCAGGCTTCGTTGGACGAGCAATCAACACCTAATAGCTCCATACACTACATAACACCTCCTCAAACCCTGTCAAAACCCAAAAAAGTGCCAGATGGCACGACTCCCCGTGTGGTCAGGTGGGCACCAACCTAGCCCCCGGCAAAACTTCAAATGGCCATAAACTACAATCCATATCTCTAAATCTGCAATCTGAAAAGACAAGTAGGCTCCATAAATTGAGCACTGCGCGCCTTTACCTTGACATCCACTTGGGCCACTTGTCCCCAGCTACCCTGTCCGGCAAGAATCTGCAACACACTGAATCTTCAACCTTCAATATCTCGGGCTCCGTAGCTCTGTTTGATGAGCCGTCTGGACCTATTCCTTCAGCACCTCAAGCTCTACATTGATGGACCCAAAGATTGCACCTAGAATCTCCTTCACCTATTATCCAAATTAGCCCCTTCTGGAGCCTTCCTTGGTCTATAAACCACATCAGCCATACATCTCCGCTACTACCTGTCAGTCCATGATCTTCCTAGGTCCTCCAACCCTTTTCCATACTTTTGCTAGCCTGCACATGCCTGCCCATGCCATCTTCTATGGTCGACACACTTTGGTTGTACCAATGGGTTAGGCTGATCCAAGAGCATCCCACTGCTTCTCTTCTAGAAACATGGCCATTCTTGAATGGATAAGGGTTAGCTCCCATGGTTGCAGCTAGTATCTTCCAAGAATTTCAGTCTCATTCTTCTATGTGCTCTGTTGTGTTCCATACATCTCTCAAGGTGATAATTCCCTTGTTGTGCATTCTTTTGGCTGACCTTAACTGTCTCTTGTTTAGATGGGGGATGGGAGGGAGAGACCACCACATTGACTCAGAAGCCCTAAGCTGCCTGCTATATTTTGAATCCCAGTTAGTTCTAAGTAAATTTGTGTAGCTGTTCCAGGCCTTCCACAGTGATTTAAGCAGGTCTAATCCCTTTGCTATGACTTCAAAGGGTCCAAAGAACAAAGTGATCCAGGGTAGGTTTATGGTTCCCTTATTCCCTCGAAAATGAAATTTATCAATTTCCCAAAATAATAGTGAGGCCCACTCTTCATCTGGTTGTTCCAATGTTCTGAAGATGAGTTTTACTGCTAACTTGTCTGCCAATAAATTTATGTTAGTGAGGCCTAGTCCCCCTTGATCTTTTGAAAGACAACAAATTTCTCAGCTAACTTTAGCTAGGCCTTTTTTATGGGGGTCCCCCGACCATAGAAAGTTCCTGCATATTCTGGTTATATCTTTTAGTTGCACATCAGGTGGTCTCCAGCATGAGAGAAGGAAAAGAACATAACAAGAGATGTAGTGTTTGATAACTACTGTCCTACCAGCCAAGTTGGCTTGAAAACCCAACCATCTATTCAGCTTGGTGCGAAATCTTCCATGACCCACTGCCACCTTTGTGCCATTGTTATCCTGAATCCAAAAGGGATCCCTAGTAATCTAAAAATGATTCCATCCTGAATGATTGTGCATGCATGCTCTTTCACCCACCTAGGCAGAGGGGACCTAGAGGCTCTAACCCCTGTTGTGGAGTGGTTAATACTGGAACCTGAGGCTGTACATAAGGTATTGAGACATTCCCAAAAGGCTCTTAGAGATCTATCATAGTTTTTCATTAGCCCATTAGTGTCATCATCAAATTGAGAGAGACACTGCTGATTCCCATTTGGCAGCTTGATACCTCTGAGACTCCCTTGTTGCATTTTCTCTTTTTCCAGCCATTTCAAGGAATCAGCTGAGGTGGCAAATAGAAGAGGAGCCAGAGGGAAACCCTGTCTTACCAATCTATTGAGTGGGAATGTTCTTGATAGTCCATTGTTAATAGCCACTCTAGCTTGGGAATTTCCAAGTAGTGTTTGCACATACCTCACTATCCTGGGGCCAAATCCCATCATAACTAGACATTCAAGAATGAAGGACCATTCTAGCCTATCATAGGATTTGTCAAAGTTAACCTTGATGAAGACATAGTCTTGTGCAGATTCTTCAGCATATTCGATTCCCTCCCACATTTCTATAACTCCTTCCAGTAACCTGCACCATTTGATGAACTCTTTTTGCTTAGAGCACAACCATTCAGCAAGGTCCGGGGCAATTATGAGAGCTATGGCCTTGGCAAAGATTGTTTAGGCAGCATTTAGCATTGTCAGTGGTCTCGAGTTGCATAGCATTTCCTTCAGGCCTTTTTTATGAAGTAGCTTGATGATACCAGTGTTGAGTTGAATCGGAAGGGCTCCATGTTTTATAGATTCTTTCCATACAATGAGGAGAATTGGTGCAATGGCATCTCTAAAGGTTTGACAGAACTCAGCAAGGAGGCCATCAAGGCCCGGGGTTTTTTCTAGCTTAAGAGCATTAATGGCTCTTTTAATTCTCCTAGAAAGAGCTCCGAGTCAAGTTGGGCACTAAGATGTGGAGGGATCACTCTTTTCCTGCAGTTCCTAATGATACTTCTATCGATTCATCCTGCACTTCTGGTGGGTTGAACAATTGGGCAAAGTGTTCTCTAGCCACTTCTAGATTCTCCTCCTCAGAGGTGGTTGTCCCTCTAGCCCCTACCAACATTGGGACCAGTTCTCTCTGATGTTTCTTCCTGAGGCTTCGAACATCGATTTGGATGGTTTGTCCACCTTCCCTGCCCACCATTCCTGAAAGAAAACTTCGGTGTGATGAAGAGTGACTTCTTCTTCAATCTTAAGTTGATTCCTAAGGGTGGTTCTTTTTTTTTGCATTGCCGTTCCCTCATTGCTCTGCAAGCTTCAAGTTCTATAAGTTCATTATAGATAGAGTCCTTCCTTTTCCTTCGTATCTTTGTTACCCTTTTCCTAAATGAGATCAGGGAGTGTTGAGTGTTGGCAATTGCCAGGTTCCAAGCCTTTGCTGGTGTGAACCCCTTTGAGAATTCTTGAGCCCAAATTGCTTTTATGTTTTCCTGCACCTCAACTAACCAAAACAGAGATGGGTCGGGGTGAAACCAGTGGTTCCTAACCTTGTTGCATTTGTTATCCAAGGTGATGATTAAGGGGTAGTGATCCGAAGCACAGGAGGTGTGTCTGGTTACTGCTCTTTCATTATGGTTTTTGACACAATCTTCATTCTACTCTCAAGCTATATTGAATCTGTGACGTTGTTATCTGGTTCTGAGTTCAAATATTGTGGGTCTTCTTGTAATTCAACTTCCACATCTATTATCAAATTCTCTTCTATTTTGTATATAGTACATTGAGATACACTGACATTGAACTCTTCTTCGTCTTTGTTTTAACAATCATACAATTAAATTGACATTTTCTGCTCGTAATTAGCACTTTTAATGTGATGCAATGTCTTTTCCTTGCAAAACATATATACTAATTTTTTTTGCTTTTTCTGCTAATAATCTGTTGCGAATAGTGCTATGAGCATACTTGTATATACTCAGTTTCTCTATGAACTTGAGTTTGATGCACATTGTGCTAGTACTTTCATCGCAAGGGGACGTAAGGTCAAGTAATGCTCTCCACCATTCATCATCAACCACTTCCATGCAGGTTGCTCGTTTGCCATTGACTGTACAAAATCATTCGCAAAAGCACCTTCTTTTAGTCTAAATGCACTCATTTCTTTGATACAATCAATTTGGTCATGAACATTGGAGTAGAATGTGTTGACCATGTGATAGAAATCGTTAAACACCTCTATATTAGACATCAGATCCAAATTCCAATACTCCGAATTGAGCATGTAAGCCCCGCTATGGAGTGGATTATTGTTAAGTATGGAGCCTGATTTACCCTTGTAATTTTTTGTGGTAAAAGCGCACATTTGTAAGGCTCCCATTATGAGGAGAAGCCATCGTGCGTGAAGGAAAATCACTCACCGGAAACCAAAATTTTCACGGACAAGAATCAGGGGAAACTTTAGAGGCCTCGGGGGCGGAGGCCCCCGAGACTTTTTTTTTCGCCGGAATATTATGGCCGGACGGCGGCCGGAAAGTGGTCGGAAAACAACCGGTCGGTTGGCCGGTGGCCGGTAGTCAATGGCCGATGGCCGGTGGCCGGTGGTCGGAAGTCAATGGCCGGTGGCCGGTGATCGGAAAGTCAATGGCCGGTGGCCGGTGGCCGAATTCAAAAGCGGACTTGTCTTCTCAAGGGCGGCCACACATGGGCGGATTGGAGGGTCCGATTTGGACTTATTCGCACAAGGGCGGCTACACATGGCTGTCTCTCATAAGAGAGGGCAGCCCTTTTGGCCTATAAAAGGAGGCCATTTCTACACACATTTCATAGTGTGAAGTTGATGCAACAAGGTGAGTGTGAGGTGGTGAGAGTGAAGCAAGGCGGGAGCTCCATTAAGGGTATAATCCCTTTGTAAACTACTTCTTGTTTTGAAGTACTAAAGCCATTGAGTGGCTGCTTTCCCGTGGACGTAGCCCACATTGGGTGAACCACGTATATCGTGTGTACTCTCTCTCTCTCTCTACTCTATAATCTCGTGTATATAAATCTGTCTCTCTCCATTAAGTAATCTACTCAATTATCTATTTAGCTACGTCTTATTTCCTGACAACTGGTATCAGAGCAAGGTTTGCTCGTAGCTAAATTATCTCAAGGAAAGGATTCCTTGAATTGAGTGGGAGTTATGGCGGAGGAAGGGAAGCTCAAGATTGAGAAGTTCAACGGCAAAAACTACCAACATTGGAAGATGCAGATTGAAGACTATCTCTACCAAAAGGACCTCTATTTGCCACTAGGCAGTCTTGCGAAGAAGCCCGCAACAATGGCAGATGAAGCATGGATTGTCCTTGATTGAAAGGCACTGGGAACAATCCGGTTAAGCTTGGCGTCAACGGTGACCTTCAATGTTTCGGAGATGAAGACCACGGAGGACTTGATGAAGTCACTTGACGACTTCTACGAGAAACCATCGGCATCCAATAAGGTATTTCTTATGAAGCGCTTGTTCAATCTAAAGATGGCAGAGAATGGTTCAGTTGCAGAACACCTAAATGACTTTAACACAAACATAAGTCAACTTCGATCAGTGAAAATCAATTTCGATGACGAAGTGCGAGCTCTCCTTATACTATCATCTCTACCGGATAGTTGGGACAGCCTTGTGATGGTTGTAAGTAATTCTATCTCTGGCACAAATACTCTTAAGTTTGATGATGTTGTGGGTGTTCTCCTAAGCGAGGAAATGCGAAGGAGAAGCACAGGAGAATCATCTAGTGCTGCACTATCAGTGGAAACAAGAGGAAGGCTTAAGGAGAGGTTCAAAAACCAAAAGGGTCGTGATCGCTCAAGGCGGAGCAAGTCACGCACAAAGTCAGTTCTTGAATGTTGGAACTGCGGCAAGAAGGGCCACGTCAAGAAGGATTGCTGGTCCAAGAAGAAGAAGGAGACAGACTCTCAAGACAACAAGACAACATCGGAGGCCAATGTAGCAGGTAAAGTAGAGCAAGATGCTCTAATTCTCTCATTAGACAATGTGTCTAATTCCTGGATAGTAGATTCCGGGGCTTCATTCCATGCGACACCACACAAGCAACATTTCCAAGACTACACCAAAGGTAATTTGGGGTATGTATACTTGGGAGATGATGAAGGTTGTGAGATTCTCGGCAAAGGTACAGTTTCTATCAAAACTGCTAACGGAAATGAATGGAAGCTTAAAGATGTTAGGCATGTTCCTTCTCTTCGCAAAAAATTGATCTCTACAGGACAATTGGACGATGAAGGTCACAACATTGCATTCGGAAACAAACGGTGGAAGATCTCAAAGGGATCTTTGGTGGTTGCCAAGGGTGAAAAAGTCGGTACACTTTACTTGTGTACTGTTAGCACGCAACCTTCAGCTTGTGCAGCAACTACAGAAGTTGACAGTGCGGTGTGGCACTACCGACTTGGGCATATGAGTGCCAAAGGAATGCAAATCCTTCAAACAAAGAAGCTTCTACCAGGTTTGAAAGAAGTGGACTTAGAGTTCTGTGAAGATTGTGTTTATGGTAAACAAAAGAGGGTAAAATTTCAAAAATCAGGAAATGAAAGAAAAAATAAAAAACTTGAGTTGGTTCATTCTGATGTTTGGGGTTCTGCAAGTACACCATCACTTGGTGGCTCATTGTACTATGTAACATTCATAGACGATGCGACTAGAAAAACATGGGTTTATGTCATGAATAATAAATCCGATGTATTTTCCATATTTCAAAGGTGGAAAGCCTTTGTGGAGAATGAAACAGGTACCAAGGTTAAATGCCTCAGATCCGACAATGGAGGCGAATATTGCAGCCAAGCTTTTGAAAGCTTTTGTGCTAGCAATGGCATTCGGAGGCAAAGGACAACCCCAAGGACACCTCAACAAAATGGGATTTCGAAAAGGATGAACAGGACAATCATGGAACGAGCACGAATCATGCAGCTACATGCAGGCCTACCGCTTGAGCTTTGGGCAGAAGCTATAAGTACGTCTGTGTACTTAATCAATCGGTCACCCTCAACGGCTTTGGATGGAGGAGTTCCAGAAGAGGCATGGACAGGTAAACCGGTGAATTATGCATTTCTCAAAGTGTTTGGGTGTGAGGCTTTCATGCACATAGATAGAAGCCTAAGATCAAAGCTAGATGCAAAGTCCAAAAAGTGTTTCTTCATTGGCTATGGAGAAGGAGACTTTGGGTATCGCCTATGGAATCCTGAAGATGGTAAAATCTTAAGGAGTAGGGATGTAATTTTTAACGAACAAAATATGTACAAAGATTACTTGGAAAGAAAACAAACAAAAGAAACAGGTGATGAGTACATGGAGCTTAAGGACGGTGAAGACTCAAGGACTGCAAACGGTGACAATGTGCAACAATGTCAACCAAATGAGGAGCCTCAACCTATTCCCCGAAGATCTACAAGAGCAAGTAGACCTCCAGAAAGGTTTGTTCCTTCCTTCAACCATCTCTTGATCTCAGATTCTGAAGAGCCGGAATCATACGAAGAAGCTATGCAACATGAATCCAAAGAAGAATGGACGAAGAGCATGCAAGTGGAGATGGACTCACTACATCGCAACCAAACATGGGAGTTGGTTGAGTTGCCTAAAGGTAAGCGGGCACTTCAAAACAAATGGGTGTACAAGCTAAAGGAAGAAGAAGGTGGGAAGAAAAGGTACAAGTCTAGGCTTGTGGTAAAAGGTTTTTCTCAAAAGAAAGGTATTGACTTCAATGAAATATTTTCTCCTGCTGTAAAAATGAACTCAATTAGGCTTGTCTTAAGCCTTGTGGCTGCTCATGATCTAAATCTCGAGCAAATGGATGTAAATACGGCATTCCCTCACGGTGACTTAGAGGAGGAAATCTACATGCTTCAACCAAAGGGGTATGAAGTAAAAGGTAAGGAGAAAATGGTTTGCAGATTAAAGAAGAGCTTGTATGGTTTAAAGCAATGACGACCTCTACTGCAAGGGTAAGGATCAAATTCTTAGGCGTGTACCTCTCTCTAGAGAGATCACTGAAATCATTTCAAGTTGCCATGATGGTGTTTGCAGAGGACACTTTGCACTTGACATCACTAGTAGAAAGATTCTACAAGCCGGGTTTGTATGGCCTAGTCTACATAGGGATGTGCATCATTGGTGTAAAACATGCAAGGAATGTCAAAAGGCAGGGGATAGGAGGCTCACATATGAGCCACAGACTCCTATAATCTCATATGGACCATTTGAGAAATGGGGAATTGATGTTATTGGGCCTTTGCCAAGGAGCCAATCAGGTAAATTTTATATCATCATGGGTGTGGACTACATGACCAGGTGGGCTGAAGCAGTTGCCACCACCCGGATTACAGCTAAGGAAGTGGCTAAGTTCGTATTTGAAAACATTTGTTGCCGTTTTGGCACTCTTCTTGAAATAATTTCTGACAGGGGACCAGGTTTTAGAGGAGACCTTGTAGGAGAGCTAATGGAGAAGTTAGGTATCTCACGACGACACTCAACTCCCTACTACCCACAATGCAATGGTTTGGTGGAAAAGGTAAATGGTATGATCTGCAAGATCATCACTAAGCATGTAAACAATCACAAAAGTGATTGGGACAAGCATCTTATGGCTGCACTTTGGGCTTATCGCACTTCATTTCGCACATCCCTTGGGTTCACACCATATCACTTGGTGTTTGGTAAGGAAGCCATTTTACCCATTGAAGTACAATTGACTAGTCTCAGGGTGCTAGCTGGGCAGGTGGAACGTCCTAATGCTCATCTCCACAACCACATTCTTGATCTAGAGAGGCTTCAACTAGACAGAGAAGATGCTATCAACTATTATGCAGCACAAGCAGAGCAACGTCGACTTACCTTCAACAAGGGACTTAGGGCAAAAGGTCTCAAGAAAGGTATGTTGGTCCTACGGTATGATAACAGGTTTGACACTAGGAAGGATAAAAAGTTTTCACCCAGATGGGAAGGGCCATTTGTCATTAAAAAGCGCTACGCCAATGGCAGTTACCGATTGATGGATGCAGATGGTAGGCTCCACAAAACACGTGTCAATGGATGGAGGTTGAAGCAGTACTTTTTGAGATTTGATCAAACACCTATGATGGAAATCCCTGAGGAGGGAGACTCCTCCACCTCAATTGAAGAAGAATCAGGTACAACGCTAGAGGCATGAATACCTCTAGCCTTAGGGGGAGGGCTAATGAGGAAAGCTTTTCCATGCATGGGAACCCCCCCATATATTTTTGCCCTTTTATCAAAATATTTCCCATTATATAAGTTACTTTTGATTTTTTCTTCCTTTTTTCACAAACGTTTTAGCCTTTATTAAATAAATAAGACTTATGCTAATGAATCACGATGTAGCATAATAAGTAAGATTTCTTTGTTGATCTCTCTTTTGACCTTAAAAATATTAAATATATATATTCTAGTATTTTCTAATATATTTTTTTCATGTATGTATATTATTCCACTCTACCAAATATTTCATTCACTAGTTTTCATTTTCAAACCTCAACCCCACTTTCAAATTTCAATAATACCTCCATCTAGATGATTGCCAATCTTTTCAACACTCTAGGTCATGTTTTCATACACATGAAGGAGCTTACACTTGAAGGCAAGAGAGAAGTCCACTCAAAGGGGACCACCAAAAGACTTTTGCAGCCACAAATAATACATTATTTGGCTGAATTTTTAAGTAAAGAAGAACCCCGAATCTGAAGGAGCGTTCAACATGAAAGATGTAGCTCATCATCTCAACTTTTAGCTCAATTTTTTTTCAGAATTTTTGGAGTTATGAACACAGAGATATGATTTTTGTAGTGGACCCCAATTTTCTCGTGTAATGGTGACACATGCCATCCCCACTTTTCTTCCTTCTAGAATGGCTATGGTTCTACAAGTCTTCAAGCATGATTACAAGAGACAAGGCTCTTTTAATGAGGTCTTGGCTATTCTAGAGTAATTCTATCACCATTTTTGGAGAATCCATCCTCATCAACAAATATCCACCTTCAACAACCTCTCTTATAATTTTCTTACCTCTCTCTTCTCTCCCTAATAAGCTTATGTCTATCCAAAGCTAGACTATTGTAAATATTTCCTATCCTCTACATCCTACCCACATTCTCTCTTTTTCTCTCTCTATTGACTCTGGTATTTTAAATAATGAGGAGACAAGATGGGAGCCACAGTCACATGCACCCCATTTTCCTAGTCACCAAAGTGGGACACTCACCTCAAATAGAAATATTGCTAAATCCTTCCCTCCTTCCCTATATAAGGAGGCCATGAGAGCTCACTTGGGGGGGAGAGAAGAAACACACACACACTCACCTATCCATACACACTCTTGTGCTACATGCTTGTAGCATGAACCCTAATCACATAATCACAACACCATCATCATCACCATCACCATGCACAAAAGATGAGCACCACACCTCCACACCACTTGTAATTAAGGGTTGAAGGCACAATTTCAAGAAGAAGAAGGGTGGACACACTCATGATATTCCTCGCCATCAACTCCCATCTCTCCATTATGCCTCCTACGATCTTGTTCCCTTCTCATTTTCCTGCCATACGCTACCTATTGTATTCATCTTTTGCAAGCAATCAACACACTCCATCTTGGTGCCATACTTTGTGTCGCTTTGGATACATCTCATTGTGAGTATGGTATATACTTGTTCCTTGCCATTTTTTTTTCTGCTTATGTTAAGGTGTGCGGATTCACCACCACACACACACACACTCTCTCTCCCTCTCATATTCCTATCATCTTGCTACTTCCATCTTAAGGTGTGCGGATTCGCCACCTTTTGTATGAGAAGTGAGCATACTTGCATATATCCCTGACCTCGTTATCTTCCTTACTACATGCACGCGTAGCGAGCCCATTCTCACTCACTCACCACTCCTCTCACCTTATTCTCCGACCACCCCATTCCACATTTGGGCGTGGATCTTGAAATTGTTTTCCATGCATGCTTCATTGTGTATATGTATGCGTCCTAGCCGCACATCTTGCTAGGTGGTGCCCCTATTGTGTATTCCCCATGATGAGGCCATTGTGCATAGTCTTGGTGTAGAGGCCACCGGGTCTATATTTTTTCACTTCCGCCTCTCATTTGGTGCCCCCACGGAGGAGGGCTCTTGAAACCCTTCAGTTTACAAGACTGAAAACCCTAAACTATTGTGAATGGATGAATGAGTATGAAGGATTTTCTAACTGGACGACAGAAGAAGAAGAGCTCCAAGCACAACTAGACGAACTCCGCATCTCCATCGAAGCTCGAGTGCCAAGCGTAACGGTAATCGATTTGAAGTGGGAGAGTCAACCAACGCGCCAAACCCAGTGGATATACATAGGCCAAGTGCCAAGAAGAAGAAGGAGGAGGTGGAAACCATGTCCGCAACCTACAACCAACCAACAACAACAAAATGGAAAGAGCTCTGCACAATAGCGAATCAACACTATTCTACTTTGAGAATCGGGTAACTCAAGTCACCGAGGTAATTATCATAGTCAGTTTTCAAGTCGCACCTGATGCTGCAGCACAGATAACAGAAGCATTGGCTCACACTCTCACTAGAGAAACTAGGGATCTACTGAGTTTGTTTCAGGAAAGAACACCACCCTCTCCTACAAGCTTGGACAGTGACTAAGCACCTCTAAGCTTCACATGAATCAGGACAACCTACCTCAAGATAGATCACACATACCAACACGTGTACGCTCAATCAAGGTAATATTGGACTTGAAGATTCACTACCAGCACGTCATTGACACCATGCCGGGTGGGGAGCGGTTTTTTGAGGTTCTGGCATCAGATCAGCCATTTGTTTTACCTTTGGTACAAGGCAATGTACCGTTTGAAGTTTTAATCTATGTCCTAGTATAATAGGGAATACACGCCTCCTTGTAAAGAAGAAAAAAAATTTTGCAAGTTAAGAAGTGTGTCTTTCTAGCTCTCTCTCACTAATCATGGCAAGTGTAGCATTTCCAACCTTTACTGGTAAGGTGGGCGAGGATGCTGCAGACTTTCTAGACAACTTGGAAATAGCATGTGTCATCTCTGCGAGAGATGATGATGCTTTGCGCTTGCGCATCTTCCCACTTCTAATGAAGGTGGAGGCAAGATCATGGTACAATGCCTTGGCACAAGAAACCAAGGAACGGTGGGACTTATTAAGGGCAGCCTTTGTCAAGCGTTTTGGAGAGGGCACAACATTAGAGAAACTATGGCAATTGTTGACAGAGTTGAAGTAGGGCAGTATGCTGGAATACGCATCATATGAGTCAAAGTTTGTAGATTTATGGGGGTGATGGGTTGCATCGCTAAGAGAGGATGAGGGGGCACCTGATTTCCTAAAGAAGGATCGGTTTGTGGCTGGGTTATGGCCAACTCTTAAAGAGAATCTCTCAGTCCATTTGATACAACAAGGGCATGCACACAATCGCAACCAAGAGCAAGGGAGAGGACAACGAAGGCAAAACCAAGAATACCACTGCTACAATTGTGGGGAGGATGGTCATGGCATGTACTACTGTCCACAACCAAGGAGGCAGAATTTCAACAGAGGAGCCAGACAAAACCAGGTTTCACCACCAAGAGCAAGACCACCACCACCGAGGGCACCACGACAAGCACCACCCGTGCAAATCCTACAACCACCCATTCAACCACCACCACCACCACCACCACAACCTCTCATTCCACCCTTACCCCCACCACCAGTTGGCAATCAAACAGTAAGCGTCATCAGTCTTGAAGGTAAAGGAAAGGAGAAAGTGGAGGAGGATAAGACCAAGGTTAAAGGAGTAGATGCCATTGGGGTAAAACGCGCTAGGCATGGTGAATCTTCTCAAAAGGAAGAAAAGATGAAGAATAAAGGGGAATCTAGCAAAAAGCCGTCCAAGTCACGACGTAAAATTGACATTGTAGATTTCTCATTGGGTGAATGTTCTAAACCATATGATTTGGTTCAAGATGTTTCTGTGCAGGGCCCAAAAATCACCTGGCCCCAGTTACTCCACCTAGCACCTAGGGTTAGGAGACAATGGACAAAGATGGTTAACACGAGGCGACCAAAGCCAAAGATAGCTGGGGCTATCTCTGGGAGGAATCTAGACGACATACTACCAGTGATGGATGCTTACATCAAAGGGCAACACATCTCCAATATCTACATCGATGGTGGCGCACAAATATGCATCATGAGTGAAAAAATGATGCACCGTTTGGGTTTAGAGGTGAGTTGGCCGGCACCATGCTGAGCCAAAATGGCAAATAATTTAAAAGTTCAATGTGTTGGTGTCATAAATGCAGTTAGGATAAAGGCATTCAACACCGAGGTAGATGTGGACATCTTTGTCATGCCACACAAAGGGGAGGGCTATCCTATCATTCTAGGGAGGCCTTGGCTTATGGCTATGAGAGCTAAGCAGGACTGGGACACCGGCATAATCCAGATGAAGGATGCAAAAGGAAGGCCAATACTTTACGACATGAAGATAGGTCAACAACGCGACATGGATCTAGAAACCTCCGAGGATGAGTTTTCTAGTGGTGAATCTTCAACCGCTTCAGAGGAGGAGTCAACAGTGAGTGAAGAAAGTGACAGTAGCATTGAGGTGATGGGGATCATTCTCAAGGACCCTAAGAAGATGGAGCAACCTGATGCCTCATCATCAAGCCAAGGGGAGACACCAGGTATACAACCTCTGGTAGAAGCAAGTAAGCTACATCAAATGCTCTCTAATGAGTTGTGTGGGAAGGAGCGTGAAGATTATATTTTGATGCTAAGTAATTTTACCACATTGTTCATTGATGAATATGATAAAATCACTGGCATCACAGTAGTTCAACATCACATTAAGCTCAAGGAGGGAAGTAAATCTGTAGTGCAGAAGCTCAGGCAGCTAGGAGTAATTCAACAAGACGCCCTACTCAAAGAGGTGAGGAAATTGCTAGAAGCCGGTTTTATCTATCCTGTTGAAGACTCAGAGTGGGTTTCTCCAGTGGTAGTCACACCAAAGAAGAATGGTAAGTGGAGGGTTTGTGTTGATTACAAGCCTCTTAATGCAACCACAAAGAGGGACCATTTTCCTCTTCCTTTTCAAGACGAAATACTCAATGAGGTAGCAGGACATGAGCGCTACACGGTATGTGATGGCTACTCAGGCTACTTCCAAATTAGCATCACTGAAGAAGATCAAAAGAAGACAACCTTCATCACACCATGGGGATGTTTTTCTTACAGAGTTATGCCTTTTGGTCTCACTAATGCTCCAGCCACTTTTCAGCGATATGTGACATTTGTTTTTCAGCCATTCTTTGGAAAATCAATCCGTGTTTTTATTGATGACTTTTGCATCTATAGCTCTCGCTCTCTTCATTTGGAGAAAGTTTATGAAGGTCTAGCTAGGCTGCAAGCTTTGGGTGGCCAACTCAATGTGGAGAAATGCCACATTGGTGAAAGCAAGGTTACTCTTCTTGGCCATGTGATCTCGGCCAACGGCATTGAAGCTGACCCAAGCAAGGTTCAAGCCTTGGTGGCTTTGACCTCTCCCACCACAACAAAGCAATTAGTCTCTTTTCTTCAAAAGGTGAGGTATTTGAGTAGGTTCATTCACTTGCTCTCCCAAGTGGTTCTCCCTTTACAACAAGTTACCCATCAAGAGATCTTCACTTGGAGTGAAGAAAATGAACAACAATTCAATGAGGTAAAACAAATTCTAGCTTCACTTCCCACCATAGCACCTCCAAAGTGGGACGAGCCATTTTACGCTTTTTGACTTTGATGTAACATTTGTCCAAGAGAAAATTTTGTATTGTGTGATACAAAGGAGCTAAAAATCTTGGGCCAAACTCATTGATTTTCTTTCAAGCGGCCTTCCAATGATTGCTGTCTACCATGACCAGAGCACTTCTAGTGAAGAAAATCGCTTTGGCGAGTGCAAATTGTGCTTCTTCTAGAGACTGCATCCGCAAGCTTTAATGCAATGATTCTTGACGCATTTGCCCAAGTCCACCTTCAATGTGACGCTTAAAAGGAATGCTGCTTGACCTTTCCTCTCCTTGCGCAAGCTGTTCTGCAAGGTTAGTTGGTGTCACCAAAGGATCAACAGAGTTAATATTTGGCTCTGACTGCTCTTGACTTGCATCCATAACAGAGCTATGCATTCGCTGTCTCTTGCCACCCTTTTTGGCTGGCTCTTCTCTCAAATGCTTTGCAATTGCAGGTGCCTAAGGATGCTCACATTTCTTACAGTTCTTTTTAAGGCTACCCAAAAAATAGTCCTTAATATGTGGTGCACTGCTTGATTTTGTTGTGAAGTAAAATTTACATTGCCACTCCGTGTATCGACCGTTCATGTTGTGAGCATAATCCCACTCTTTGCTAGGGGATTTTTTATTATTTTTCTTCTTCATACCACTTGTGCCAACATTTTTCTCCATTGCTTTCTATATTACCCTCCATAGTACCAACAGGCATGACCAAAAGCTATGAACCACGGTTCCATTGTCATAAATAACAGGAGTGTGTAGGATTCCAAAAATAGTGGTCTTCTTCTTATTGACACCCTTGACTTGGATGGTGCTTGTGGATAGGGGTGGTTTTCCTAGCTGACACCAAACTCCATAGGATAACAAATTATGTTGAGCTCATGTATCCAATACTGTGTTATATAGTACTCTCCCATAGAGGCTATTTAGTTCAATTGGATATCATAGAGGTGGCTCACGCTCCAATGAATCATCATCAGTGTCTTCAAAAAACACTTTCGTGATTCCCAGATTAGCCTCCCGTTGGCGTCTAAGATGTTGTTGTCTTTCTCGAGCCTCAAATCTTGCTTGAATCTTTTTAAGCTCTTCCCCTATATAATTAAGCCATTCTACGGTAGATTTCTTTTCATTTATTCTAGCATGCACATTTTCTCGATATCGTCGCCTCTTATATCTCTCACTCTTCTTGTCTAATTTTTTATTACGGCCGATATCTAGTGAAGAATCACTAGATGAATCACTACTTGTGTCTTCTGCTCCCTTGGATAGATTGTCATCTAGGGTACCACTGGGCCCTGAATGGTTTGTCTCCACATTTGCACTAAGATTTAACTCTGATTCTTCGTTCTCATAGTCAATTTCAATTGATGATTCTGACCCCAAATCGTGTGGGCTATAGTCTTGTGAGACGCTATTGGTTCCAATGCCAGTCAAAACTTCATCTTGTAGGTCATTAGAAGATATATGCATTGCTTCTAGCATATTTAAGGGTACGAGTGGTGGCATTTCATCCCCCTCAAGTGTTACCTAGGTCGTTTCCCTGTTTCCCCAAGTGTCTATGATTGCTGATAAGTGGACCCAATCCACATTGTCTGACTCAATCATCCCAGATAGTACATCCATATATAAGAAGAATCTTCCCCAACATCAGTGTCCATTTTACATGTGTAACAATACTGCAATGGGACTGACTGAACTGTGGTGTCATATCTATGATCAATTATAAACCTGTTTCCTAGAGGATGTGCTCGACCAGTTACAAGATCCATTTGAATGACAGAATCTTGGAACTGCAAGTAGACATGGTTTTTAGACCAGCCATGCACCATTTTTGCTTCCCTAATGAAAGGATGTCCTAAGATCATCTAAGATGTCATAGTGTGCTTGGAGAAATCCATAACAATGAAGGTATTTCTTATTTTATATCCAAAGACCTTGATCTTGAGATCTTCTAGCATCCCAATAGGTTTAACAATAGACCCATTGGCCATCTTTAGTACTATGGTTGAGGTCCCAAGGTGAGGTCTTCCCATAGTTTCCCATCAATTTTTAGTCACAATGCTAACCCCAGTGCCACCATCAAGGATCCCCTTCACAGTTAATCCCTTGGTAGTGATTGGTATGGTTGCATTGGATTCATTGCCCTCAAAGTATTGTCCCAACTTGTTAATATGTATTTTTACAACAAGGTTCTCAT
Organism: Adiantum capillus-veneris; assembly: GCF_014529385.1. Taxonomy (NCBI): domain Eukaryota; kingdom Viridiplantae; phylum Streptophyta; class Polypodiopsida; order Polypodiales; family Pteridaceae; genus Adiantum; species Adiantum capillus-veneris. The sequence continues at coordinate 69,473,627 of NC_140933.1, forward strand.
CCAGGTTGGGTTGTGGATCTAAGTGTTCCTCCTCTATTGGCATCTACCTAGCTCCATCCATCTGTGCAAATTGTGGTAGCCCGATCTTCAGTTCTCCATTGAGGAAAGCTCAAAGAGCTAAGAATAGCTTAGGGTATCCATATAGTTTTGACATGATGGTGGTTCTAACTTTTGAAGCCATGAAATCCATCAATTTGGCAATATTTAACGGTACCTTTTGGGCTTCAGTCCCTTGATGTGGGGAAGATGGGATCTCCATTTCTTTGATAGGGTCAGGTAGTCCCTCTGTAAACATTCTTTCCAACAAGAAGTGAGTACGCCCACTTTCCCATGACTTTAAGTCACTTTCTTCTTGGATGACACTAGGTATGGCTAGGGGTCTATGGACTTTGTGAGGTTATTGTTGCGTAGGGAGCAATTGCTTGTAATTTGGAATTGCCTAGGTGCTGGCTCCAGATCCCTTTGGGTATCTTCTACCAAACTCCTTAATTGCTTGACTCGCTCGACCTCCTGTGTAGGGTTTGGATAAGTTCCTATATTTTTCTTGGATCCTGGCCATTGTGGCTCATGACAATATTCCTTGTTGGTTTCTTTCTTAGTGGTCATTTTAGTCTCCATGATTTCACGTGAATCAGAATCCTCTTCAGTGTCGTTCATATGTAGGGGGTCATCACCAGTCCCTATATTGGTCTTTGAATTCGGGTCTGACTTCGCGGTTTTTTGCGATCTCTTCCTTTGTATTTTCTGCTTCTTCTGAGATTGGGCCATTCATGCCGTGTCTCTTTCTTCAAGAATATGATTTTGTTTTTGGAGCATCGATCGTGTGAGTACGTTTACGGGTACCACAGGTGTACTTTGTGATGGCTCCTCGGTAACCTCAATCAAGTTTAATGGCGTGATCTTCGGTGCATTTGGATTATTCGGACATTGGGAAATCAAATGATCTATGCCACAACGATTACACATGAGTATCGGCATTGTAGACGTGCTTGCTTGATTGGTTTGCATTAGAGTGGTGTTCGTTTGTAGCCTAATAGGACACTTGGCCACACAATGTGGACCTATACACTCATAGCATTGAAGAGGTGGTCTCTTGGCAATGTAATTGATATTTTGTCCTCTTGCAGCAAGATCACCTACTTGATAGACATGTTTGACTTGTCCCCAATAGTCCTCCATCTAGTATTGTGGACTTTCTTTAAGCGCATCAATCCCATATGCAATATTAGGGTCTATATTTTCCTCACAACCTTCCAAACAAGCAATACATGACTCACAACCCACTTGATTCACAGAAGTGATTCTTGGATGTGGTGGTTGCGGTCCTAGCAGTAGAGGTGGTAAGGGTGTTGTTTGAACAACATTTTGGGCCCTAGGGACCATGTGTTGTGACGTTTGTTCAAGAGGTGGGACTGGCATCAATGCAGGCACTCGAAGTGTGCCTGTCCATGCTAAGGTTGTTCTATGGCCATCACGCGCTTAGCTTGATGACCATACCTCTCACAGGAATTGCAATTCCCATTAAATTTTACTCTAAAAGTATGGCATTCATTGGTATTATGTGGACCATAGCATACTGAGCACCATTGTTCCCTTCTTGGATACATATGATTGTTTTGAGGAGCACGATTGTCTCTAAGACTCTCTTGAATGGCCTTGGTGAGATCTGTTAAAGTCATCTCAGATATCTTTGGCTCCTTAGCAATAGGCTTTAGGGTCATTGGCTGATGCCCCGATGCTTGCAAGCTAGTAGATTTAGGCTCAACAGACACTCTTTCTCCTTGAACCATTAAATTATCCTTCGATTGGATCGCATTGGTGGTGACTGCTTCCCAAGTGGTGATACCTCTAATGACTAGGCCATTGTAGATATCCGTATGTCGTAATCCCCAAATGAATCTATCAAGAAATTGATTATTATTGAAGCACTCATTTGGATTATAGCGAGAATTCAAATGCTTCAAGCGACTAATAAAGTCTCTCACCGACTCTCATTCCTCTTGTTGGGCTTTTAGGAGCTGAGATGCTACATCCCAAAGCACTTCCTCTCATATGTATTCTTTCAAGAACAGTCTCCTAAGAGTAGGGTAAATCATTTTTTCTTCCACCCTTAGGGTTCTATACCAATCCCCAGCCTTCTCCGTTTAAGGTTAGGCTTAAAGCATTACTCTTATGCAGGCCATTGTGTTCTCCTAGAGCATTTCATATTTGTTTAAACACTTCGATATGCTTTCTCGCATCCCCGTCTCCACTAATTAATTTTTGTGTGAGCTTGGCTATTTGTACTGCCTTACTTCTAGGCTCTCTATCAGGCGTGTTACGCATATTCTTAGTAATAGATCGACCGATAGCTTGAGCAAATGTTGCCAAGTCACCTAAGTGAGCAGGCACCATGGGTGAAGGCCCTCCGGAGACTACATGTGGAGTAGATATTGGCATTGGGCTTCGCGCATAGGAAGCCCTTGGGTTCCAAGTTTGGTACAATGTTGTGCCATGTTGTGGCCCAAAGTTCGTAGGTGTGGTCGTAGGCATAGCCGGTGCCGGATATGACATGTTATGCTCAATGGTATGGCCCCACTTGAATAAGATCTTGAATAATACCATTGTGGATTGTAAGCCCTTGGAATAATTGGGGGTGTGGGAGCTACGTGGGCATGAGGTGCGACATGTACATAGGCTTGATGCACACTTGTGGGTATTGTTGGGGGCAGTGTGCTACTAGGTAGCGGTGAAGTGCTAACAAACAAGGTCCAAGGTGTGCTTTTTGTACTCATCACCGGAGTAGGTATGGTATCCGTACTGTCTCCGAGAGACAGATGAGCTAGATTTGGAATAGTAAAACTACTACTTGTTTGTTCAGACTGTACCGAACTCCAGGCAACACAATATATGAAGGGTCCATTGGACTCACTAAAGGAATTTCCATCTGTGATAGTGTCGGTTGTCTGGCCTTGCCCGTATCCAAGAATCTCATAAGGCCCGTTGAAGGAATGTTAATCCGTCGGTTTTGCCTCTCCAATTGGATGATGCTATGGTGACATTGCAGACCATCTGTTGCCGCTCCTCTAGACTTGTGGCGCTAGAAGTAGATTGTACAACTTCTAACTAGCCTATATGGTAAGTGTAACCCGTGTATAGGTCAGCCAAGGTTTCAGTTTGTAGGTCATATTCCCAATTTTCGTTGAGAAATAACCCTTCTAGGCCCGGTGTACTAGAGGTTTCCCTTGAGGTGGAAGCAGTGTTGTTCCCCACAGTTTGACCTACATTGCCTACTAACTTAGGAGGACCCAATTTCTCGATTGCTATGCCTGTTGTCCTAGGGGTCTTTCCCTTCATGGCATGGCTTTGTTTTAGGAAACTCTCCATTTTTCTCTCCCTAGCCGCTTGCATATAGCGCTCAACTTCTTACACCTCCGCAAGACTCCTACCATCGAGTTGTAGAACTTAGGGGAGTGATTGCTTTGTAGGGTTTTCCATGAAAATAGGGGGCACGATATCGACGTGGACACTCTTGGGCAGTATAGGCTCCCCTTGAGATACCAAAGGCGAATCTACCTCTCCCTCACCTTCATTAACTTCACTAGCCGTAGGTCCAGAGCGACTAGATCTACTAAAGGTTTCTATAAAGCGACTAAACACACTAGATCTAGGCTCTGGGGCCCAGACAGGTACGTTTTCGTTTACTTGCTTGGGGTTTGGTATAGAATGCCCTTCCATAATGTCGTAGTCAGATGAAGAGTCACTAGCCGCTATGTTTGGGTCTTGGGTTGTACTACCTTGGGTCCCCGTCGAGGGCCCAGAACCTAAGGTAGGTGGGTATTGAAAACCCGTGTAGGTCGAAGTGCTCGCTAGTTACTCGGCCTTAGTACACGACCAGAGCACAGATGCATGTGCCTTTGGCACCCTACAAGCGTCGACGAGTACCCTCGAAGGTTAACCGCTTGATTTTTTGGGCGTTTTGCACCTTGTTTTCACTCTTTTTTGACGTTTTTTAAATGTCTTTTTAAGATCGGTTTTTGGATTAGAGCGTGTGATAGCTCAAAACGAGCATATCACTCAGGGGGTTGTGGTGTGTTTTACAGCACAGTGTTTGGTTTTGGGCTTGGGGAATGTTCCTGATCCCGATCCTTCCTTTTAAACTTTTTTTGTGTGGATTTTTTTGGGATTTTTATTTTATTTTATTTTGGATAAGGTCGTCGAGTGTGCGCACACACACACCTAACCTACCAACTTACAACTAACAGAGCTACTGTTACACACTGTTTAACACAGCACTACAACAACTAATCAACTAACAGATCTACTTACTGCACCTTACAGATCTAACATTATAAATCTAACACCTTACGAACAAGAACAGTACATTGCAACAAAAAAACTAACACCTTATTAACAGAAAATAGTACACTGCAGCAAAAACAAAGTTCAAAAATCCTTCCCAACAGCCACACACCTTCTTTCTCTACCTTTCCTACATCTCATATTGCACCACAAAGTAGCATAGAGTGCTATTCGAGCTTAGTGCAGGGTGTTTCCCCGGCAATGCCACCAAAAATGTGTGCGTCTGTCGCACGTGTCAAAGCAAGGGACTTGCCATACACTGTGTGCGAGCCACAAATGGCTGCAAGCACACAACCATATTCATCTAGCAAGCTCAAGAGAGCAAGGGTATGTCACTCACCGCCCTATGCTCGCCTTCGTGGAGGATTCCTTGCCGCGAATAAGAGGGAGCTACCATCATGCCGCGCTCAACCGCCTCGCCGCCGCCGTGCCGTTGCAATGCTCTCTCTCTCTCTCTCTCTCTCTCTCTCTCTCTCTCTCTCTCTCTCTCTCTCTCTCTCTCTCTCTCTCTCTCTCTCTCTCACACACACACACACACACAAGGAGATGAAGAAGAAGATGGAGATGGAGCAAGAGCACTCTTCAACTGCACAAATGAGAGAATGAGTAATTTTTAGGTTTAGGTGACTTTTATATGAGCTTGCCCATTCACACTTGGGCGCACATGCTTAGCCAACTAACCCTTGAATGTTCCAGTTAGAGTGCGTCTCTCATCGGCGATCACTCTTACCCTTTTCTTATTGGACCGAGAAGCCCGGTCCATGACTACTAGAAGTGGACGTCGGTGGTTAACAATACAAGTCTTACTTAAAGAAACTCACTTACAGACACTTACAATAACTCGACAGCTGGCACTATACTAGTGACTTTCCCTGCATGTACATGTGCTTGCAAAAGCAATCATAAAGACCCACAAGAGCATGTCCAAACACTCTAATGAAATTCTATCTCAAGCCCATATGTACAATTTTCACCAAAAAAAGGTTCTCAAAATGCATGCAACATAGTTTGCCAACCCTCGAGTCTGCTAAAGCATCTCTCCTCTTTCTTTCTCTGTTAGTTGTAGTAATGTGGATATACTTTAATATTTTCCATAATCCCTTTCCCTCTCTTTCTTGATCATTCGTTCTTTCCTTTTCTTCATATGAACATGTGTAATAGACTATTCCATCTCTGCATTCCCTTGTCATTGTTGATGCTCATTAAATTCAATCAAACAATGCCTACTTTTAGTGTTGACAGTCTAAAAATTCTTGGTGTCGATGAATATTTCTTGCATACATACGGTCTAAATGCTGATGTATTCACTGTTTTTTAATACATTATGGAAACAACACTTGTACCAACGGATCTTCTAACAAACTTAGTTGCTTATACCCTCTTCCAAATGAGACTACAAACCACATCGACAAACATAATAGACACTTTCTTAGAAAACATGACTGGCACAAATGAAATAACTTACGACCAATCTACAGGTTGTTGAAAACCTCTCACAGTTCATTGGCACTAACTATTCAGATTATTAACCTTTTTTGTGCAGCAAATCACTTGTGCATTGAAGTGACTTTACAAAGTGGACATTGTAAGAAGCAAAAGAAACTCATTGGCGGTGCATGCAACAATGATGGTATGAAACATCGAATACTAATCACAGACATTGATGGAACTTTGTACGTTGTTAGAGTGAGCACGTCTCCGCGGTTGACCGAGAAAGTGTCGGGCTTCTGGCTGTAGATGGAGAGTCTGTGCAGCCTCAAACAAAGGGAATCCGGTGCGGATATGGAAAATTTAAGGATAATTAATAGTGTTTCAGAGAGACAGACATGATCGGGAACACAATTTATGGTTAAAACAAATTGAAAGAAGACATTGACAATTGATTGATTCCGTCCTCTGCTTGTCCCATGACCTCCTCCTTTTTTGCTTAAAGGTCCACAGAGAGAGAGAGAGAGAGAGAGAGAGAGAGAGAGAGAGAGAGAGAGAGAGAGAGAGAGAGAGAGAGAGAGAGAGAGAGAGAGAGAGAGATTATGGAGCCGAGCTCCCATCCTCTACTTGTCCCATGACCTCCTCCTTTTTTGCTTCAAGGTCCAGAGAGAGAGAGAGAGAGAGAGAGAGAGAGAGAGAGAGAGAGAGAGAGAGAGAGAGAGAGAGAGAGAGAGAGAGAGAGAGAGAGCACAAGAGAGATTGAGATCTTCCCCCCCTCTCGTTCTTCTTCTTCCTCCCCTTCTTATCTCGTCCCACCCCACCCCTGCAATAGCCCTAGAAAACTCCTACAAATACCTCCCCTCCCTAAGCAATGACGGTGCCGTTGTTTCTAGGGGGCATAAAAACGGCCTCTAGCTGATGTGGCAGGTCGATTGTAGAGCTACACCAAATTCGACGCAGCTGGTCTCAAATGGGGCACCCTTACATTTCAACCTTTCTCTCTTCATTGGCAAAGCCAACCAATGCGTGTGTCACCATGTGCAAACCAAAACGTTCACCCTCTCCCTTCCTCTTCGCTGCTCATGCTCCTCACGCCATATTTCCCTCCCATTCACACTATAACCCCTTCAGCTTTGAATCACTTTGGGCAGCCAAGGTTATGGGTGGCCCCTTATGGTGGGCGGCCACCCCTCCTCCCCCATTTAGCATACATATCTTAAAAGAAGTGTGAGGTAGAACATGTTTCCCCTACCGATAGCTTCCAGCCAGCAATCTCAACTCCAATTCTCTCCCCCACCAATGCATTAGGTAGCCTTTTTGTCACGATCGGCCTTGTTATTGGGCGGCCATTAATACACCACATTTGCCAAACACTTTAACCAAGGCATTGCCTCACACGACATCCTTTCATATTAGCCGTCGTATCATCGTGAGTTTTGTTGCCCATGTCAATATTTTGGATATCGCCACAAGCCGACAAGATGCAAGTATAGGTGATTTCTTTTTGAGAGAGGCCTTTGATTTGTACCTGCTTGAGCCATAGCAATAATGGGCATAATCTTGCACTGCACTCCAAGAGACGACATTCTCAAACTAAAAGCTCATCAAAAAATTCATGTGCTTCCATACGAACACTATATTTGACTACATATCGACCTAGGAATTTCCAATGTGGGTGGGCATATCCTACTATCAATAGTCTCCAATAAACAATACTCTTGTCAGGCACAACATATCAACCAAAGCATTGCCTGTCACAACACATTTTTGTCATACATACCGACTAAGGCACTTCTAGGCACATCACATTTCTTACGACTTCTTCTGATTGTCATGTCGGGCATTGCCAAAGCACCGCTTTATATAGAGACATTTTAAAATACAATTTCTTGTGTTCCTTCAATACTAGCTAGTGCAATGAAGATGGAAACTTCATGCACTAATAAAAACACTTATCAAACACAACATCAATCCCCTCACGGTCTCAGACCCAAGACCTCACACACCTTCAAAGATGGTGAGAGCTAGCGGGGTATGAGAGTAGATTCAGAGGAAGAAGGAGTATTCTTATGAGAAAGATGTACATCTCCTCACATAATCACTCATATTAGCATAGCTTAGCTTAGTAATTAGCATGGTAGAGGAGATGAGCATGCATTGAAGCTGGGATCTTGGTTGGATTTGCATCACAAAGCCAAGAGTTGTTGGTGTAGGCCTCCCTTCTCACAAGCTTGGAGTAGGTGGTAAGCTTTCCATTAAAGCTTGAGAAGGAGAGAGAGTCTTCTTTTCTTCACACATGAGATTGTGTGAGTGTGTGTGTGATAATGCCTTGCAAAAATCATCCCCCCCTCTCTCTCTTGGTCGACCCCTCTTGCTATTTTCTCTTGCTAGCATCCTATTGGACCTCCCCAGGCTTGACCAATGGTAATTAAGAAGCATAAGTTATAGCCTTCTGACATATGTCCCCCTTTCCCCTTTTGTGAGAGCTTTAGGTAATTATTTAATTCAACTAAACTCTCATTGGACCCCTTTGCCTCCTGGACAATAGGAATCAGACAAGCCATTGGGCTGCTGAATGCTCATTGGTCCCCTTGGGAGACTGTCCAATAGTCTTCTAGAGAGCTTAATTCCGATTGGTTCTTTTATTAAGTGTTTTTAAATTAATTAAACTAGATTTACTCTAGCCTAATTCTCATTGGTCCACCTCCAAGGCCATCCAATAGGAACTGGGTACACCTTGTGGGCATCTGGGCTAGGGAGCTGACATGTGTCCCTCATTCCCTTTGTGTAAAGGGAGCTTGTGTGTGTGTGTGTGTGTGAGAGAGAGAGAGAGAGATTTTGTCTCTCATCCCCTACTTGCAAGGCTCGCCCCCTCCTATGTAGGGATTGACAAAGAATTTTTGTGACACACACTAAGCATCCAATTTCCCTAGTGTTTGGCCTTTGGACACAACCTTTGAATTTTGGAACCTTAGCATTTTGGAAGTCTTAATGGGATGAACCTTAGGGTCTTTTGAGCCCATTGTTGCACATAGCTCTTTTGCAGATGGCCCCCCCTTTGCATCCCTATTTTCCCTCCTTTGGATCCCTATTGTGGCCCGTCTGCTAGCTTAACCAATATTCTAGCTTTTTCTCCCGTGTCACTTCCCCATATTAAATGATCAGTTTAACATGAGAAAATCATTTAGGAGAATTAGATATTGATTATTATGACATTACCTCTCTCTTGAAATCATAGTCATCCTCGACTATGGGGTAGAGAAGATAAAGCATATTCATTAGTCCTTTTTTCTAGCGGGTAGAGGATCCCTATGTTACCCTTTGACATCATTCCAGAATGGATGACTAGTCCATTTGGCGCTTGAGAGCGTGAGGCTGTCGCAAGCATATGTGCACATTAGTCCTATCATCTTCCATAGTAGAGTGACAAGCTCTACTTGGTGTTCGGGAGATGTCATCTCCGCAAACTTGATCTAAGCATGCATACTACTTCATTTTTGTGCACAATAAAGAAAAAGAGAGTCTTATAAGACAAAAACTTTGTTCGCATTGTAAGCATTAACAAGGTTTAGGTTATCCTTTAATTGTATGCCTTGCATCCATCTAGCATCTTCAAAAGGATAATTTTTAATCTTAATAAGATAACGTCAGATAGTCTTACCGCCTCTTAGTACCTTGTCTTCATGTCGGAGAATGGACTCGGGTTGCAACACCTCTTCTTGGTCCTCGATCTCCATGTTAGGAAATAAGACGTAGCTAAATAGATAATTGAGTAGATTACTTAATGGAGAGAGACAGATTTATATACACGAGATTATAGAGTAGAGAGAGAGAGAGAGAGAGTACACACGATATACGTGGTTCACCCAATGTGGGCTACGTCCACGGGAAAGCAGCCACTCAATGGCTTTAGTACTTCAAAACAAGAAGTAGTTTACAAAGGGATTATACCCTTAATGGAGCTCCCGCCTTGCTTCACTCTCACCACCTCACACTCACCTTGTTGCATCAACTTCACACTATGAAATGTGTGTAGAAATGGCCTCCTTTTATAGGCCAAAAGGGCTGCCCTCTCTTATGAGAGACAGCCATGTGTAGCCGCCCTTGTGCAAATAAGTCCAAATCGGACCCTCCAATCCGCCCATGTGTGGCCGCCCTTGAGAAGACAAGTCCGCTTTTGAATTCGGCCACCGGCCATTGAATTCGGCCACCGGCCACCGGCCATTGACTTCCGACCACCGGCCACCGGCCATTGACTTCCGACCACCGGCCAACCGACCGGTTGTTTTCCAACCACTTTCCGGCCGCCGTCCGGCCATAATATTCCGACGAAAAAGAATATTCCGGCGAAAAAAAAGTCTCGGGGGCCTCCGCCCCCGAGGCCTCTAAAGTTTCCCCTGATTCTTGTCCGTGAAAATTTTGGTTTCCAGTGAGTGATTTTCCTTCACGCACGATGGCTTCTCCTCATAATGGGGGCCTTACAAATGTGCGCTTTTACCACAGAAAATTACAAGGGTAAATCAGGTTCCATACTTAACACTCCAGTGGGTCTTCAATAGTTGGGGGTGGCTCTCCTTTGTAAGGCTTTCGTAGGCTCACATGGAAAGCATTGTGTATGAGCCAATGGTTGGGCAACCTAAGTTGATAGGCCATCTCATTGATTGGCCTAAGAATCTGGAAGGGACCACAATACCTTTTTGCTAACTTAGCATAGTACTTTTGGTGTCCCGTAGGATTTTTGCCTATTGTGTGCCTTTATCGAGCCTTGGGAAATTTGAGTAAGACCCAATCATTTTCTTTAAAGGCTTGGGCTCTTGTGTGCAGCAGTAGCCTTTTGCCTTTGCTGTGAGATAGGATAGCATCCTTAATCTTTTGGAAAGATTCTTGTAGGTCTCGGCTATACTCATCTACATTGAAGATCTTCCCGTGTACTTTAAGTAGAAAGGGACTTTTTGATCTTCCCTCAATTACCTCAAAAGGTGCTTTTCCCGTGGAAGTATGTATAGTGTTATTGTAAGCATACTCCACTAAGGGTAAGTACTTCTCCTATTGGGATTTTTGATCTACTTCTGTTACATAGGCTTTTAGTAGATCGAGAATTTTTAGGTTAGCTATTTCACTTTGGCCGAAGAGAAGTTTAGCCTTGTTCCTAAATTCTCAAAAAGACCCTTCCAGAAATTACTGGTCATTCTAGGATCTCTATCCGACACTATGGACATTGGCAAGCCATGGTACTTGAAGATTTGTGAAATGAAGAGGGTTGCCATTTGATGGGCTTTGATAGTCTTTTTGGCAAGTATAAAATGATCTTGTTTACTGAACCTGTCTACTATTGTCCATATTCCCGTATTCCCATGGATAGACTTAGCCAATCCAAAGATAAAATCCATGGATATGCTCTCCCATGGTGAATTAGGGATTGGCAAAGGTTTAATCAATCCAGGTTGCTTCCCTCTATCAAACTTCGTCTTTTGGCATACCACACATTTAGAAACATACTCTTGTATGTTTGCTTTCATGGTAGGCCAATAGAAATATGTTTCAATCCCCTTTAGGGTAGACTGAATCCCTCTATGCCCTGCATAAGGAGGAGCATGAGATTCATACATTACTTTCTCACGTAGTGAGTTAGTAACGCATAGTCTATTGCCATAGAGAAGATAACCATCTTGTAAAGTAAATGGTTCCTCTTTCTTCCCTAGTGCAAGGCCTGAAATCACATCTCTACAATCGGGATCAATAGCATACTCAGCTATCATAAAAGATAGATCATTGTGAGTTGCTATGGAAACCGCATTCACTCTTCGCCATCTTGAGAGTGCATCGGCTACTTGATTATGCTTGCAAGCAATGTGAGCAATATGAAAATGAAACTGCGAAAGGAAAATTTTCCCACCTCATTTGTTTGTCAGAGAGCTTGGTCTGCGTCATGAAGTACTTAAATAATTTGGTGATCTGTTCGTAGAATGAAAGGAGTCCCCAATAAATAGTGCTTCCATGAGTCTAAGGCATGTAGAACTGCAAACTTTTCTATAAAGCATCTATAGTATACGCACATACCTATAAAGCTTGTTAACTCATGAAGATTCCTTGGTTTAGTCCATTTTTTTATTACCTCTAACTTTGATGGATCCATTTGGATGCCATCTTGAGAGATAATTTGACCTAGATACTGAATCTCTTGCAAGAAAAAATCACTTTTCTTTCGATTAACATAAAGTTTATTATCTCTTAGAACTTGAAACATTACCTGGAGGTGTCGCTTGTGTTCGTCTAATGAATTAGAGTAGATGATGATATCATCAAAGAACACTCCAGTAAAGGGAGTGACTGAAGCTTCTTGCCCCTTGAAAGCACCGTCTACGGGTAGGATATCTCCCATCTCGTAGGCTTGTCTGCCTAGCTTGGTGGCCAACTCTATAGATATAAAATTATGAGTAGAACCGAGGTCAAAGAGAATAAAAGCATCATGTTCTCTTACCTCTCCCCAAGCATGGCATAGAGGAAATCCTTTGTGGTGAGTTTCCTCCTCTTGGATTTTGACCAAGGTTTCTCTAGGAGGATCATGGCAGTTGTTCTTTTTTGGGGACAAGCGCGGTACGCATGCCCTTGTTCGCCGCACTTGAAACACCGGTTATCCTTGCAATAACGCTCAAGCTCTTTAGAAGAGAGTTTATTTTTGCCTTTGTAAACTCCCTTCTCCTAAGCTTTGTTGGAATTTCCCTTAGGAGACTTTTGGACATTGTCCTTCCCCTTAGGCTCATTGGAACCCTTGTTTTCAGGGGGCTCAGAATTCCTCTTAGCCGGATCCTCTTCTTCTTCCTGAATCGGAGAGAGACCTCTTTTGGAAGTCTCGCAAGGAGGCTTCCTAGGTGTTCTCTCGTCATGGTGGGGAGCTTAAAGAATCCCATGAGCACGAAGCTGCCGTTGCACTTCACTTTGGAGGGATGGATTGCCCATGGCTTGTTGAAGCCTAGAAATAAGATAGTTAACAAGCATCGGGGCATCATTAGTAGCTTGCTCATTAGCAAAATCAACGTTATCTAACAAATTTTAGGTGTAAACTTTTTAGGTGTACTATGGAACTTCAAGCCCTAGTTGCTACTCCTCTTTACCCTTTTAGAAAAAGCACTCAAGCTACTGTACCCGTGGCTCGAATACCATTAATTGCAAGGAATAGAAGAGAGGGTCATCCAACACCAAACAACACTGGATCCTGTTAAGCTTCTAATAGCTCAATACTGGTTAAGCCGTATGCAAGCCCCGTAGGACTCCACTATTAAGACCATAGCTCTCGACGGTGATGCCCCGTTAACTGCACAAAGGCAAGTGCACTGCAAGGCTGAAAAATTCCTAGTCTGCTTACTCACATGCAATTAATAGTACCAACCATTTATAGCTAGCTTGAGGACCTCCCTTCTTGAGCAAGAAAAGAGAAACCTTGTGCTCTGATACCAATGTAACATTTAATGGCCTAGTAACTTGTGTGTAGCAGAAAATAGAATGAACATAGTGAGCATTTCATTAGAATAGATTCCTAATGAGATTAACAAGAGTGCTTGGCTGGAGAAATCAACAAAAATCATAACACCTAGTTAGATAGCATGAACAATACTTCAAAAGAGAGAGAAATTAAGAAATTGACAATAGTTGAGGATGGATTTGCATGGATCCGGTCCCCCCTCCAAAAGGCTTTGTATTATGGTTTCTCCCATCAAGAGCGACATTTTAAAATACAATTTCTTGTGTTCCTTTAATACTAGCTAGTGCAATGAAGATGGAAACTTCATGCACTAAGCAAAACACTTATCAAACACAACATCAATTCCCTCACGGTCTCAGATCCAAGACCTCACACACCTTCAAAGATGGTGAGAGCTAGCGGGGTATGAGAGTAGATTCAGAGGAAGAAGGAGTATTCTTACGAGAAAGATGTACATCTCCTCACATAATCACTCATATTAGCATAGCTTAGCTTAGTAACTAACATGGTAGAGGAGATGAGCATGCATTGAAGCTTGGCTCTTGGTTGGATTTGCATCACAAAGCCAAGAGTTGTTGGTGTAGGCCTCCCTTCTCACAAGCTTGGAGTAGGTGGTAAGCTTTCCATTAAAGCTTGAGAAGAAGAGAGAGTCTTCTTTTCTTCACGCATGAGATTGTGTGAGTGTGTGTGTGATAATGCCTTGCAAAAATCAGCCCCCTCTCTCTCTTGGTCGACCCCTCTTGCTATTTGCTCTTGCTAGCATCTTATTGGACCTCCCCAGGCTTGGCCAATGGTAATTAAGCAGCATAAGTGATAGCCTTCTGACATGTGTCCCCCTTTCCCTTTTTGTGAGAGATTTAGGTAATTATTTAATTCAACTAAACTCTCATTGGACCCCTTTGCCTCCTGGCCAATAGGAATCAGACAAGCCATTGGGCTGATGAATGCACATTGGTCCCCTTGGGAGACTGTCCAATAGTCTTCTTGTAATGGAATTTGCCTTAATAGGTGAGACTAGCGGAATTTAATGAGAGTACTTTCAAGAAATGATTTTGTGAGCATAGCGGGTTGACATAATTGAAGACAGCAACATAATCATAGCAACTAGTTAACTTGGCATAGACAATACTTTTGCAAGAGAGAGAGTTTAGAGAACATGACAACAGTTGAGGACCGGATTTATGTGGAGCCGGTCCCCCCTCCAATAGGCATTTGTATTATGATTTCTCCCATAAAGAGAGACTTGTTACAATACAGTCTTTGTGTTCCTTGTGACCTAGGTGATGCCATGAAGATGGAAGGCTTCATGCATCACAAACATAACATAAACTTGAAGAAAGCTTTAACTATCCCAAGCCTCAGTCCCAAGACCTCAAACACCTTCGAAGGTGGAGAGAGCTAGCAGGGAATGAGGGTAGGGAAGAGGAAGAAGAAACATTTCGTAGGAGAAAGAATTAGTTCCTCACTTATCATACTTTTGTTGCTAGCATACATAATAGCATAGTAATGAAGAAGAAGGAGATGACAAGCTCAAGCATTGAAGCATGGCTCTTGGTTGGATTTGCACTCCATAGCCAAGAGTGTTGGTGTAGGCTCTCAACCTCTACTTGCTTGGAGAGGGAGCTCTTGCACTTTGCATAGCACACAATGAGAGTGTGTGTGAGTGTGTGTGGGTGAGTACACCCCCTAAGCACCCCCCTAGCTTGCTTGGGTCGACCCCCCCTTGTAGCTCATGCTTGAAGCTCATTGGACCCCTCCAGGCCTAGCCAATCACGAGCAGCAGCCATTACAAGCAACATGGGTAGCCTTGGGACAAGTGTCCCCCTTTCCCCTTTGAGAGAGAGGACTTGATAAATGCAAAAACAATTAGATAATTCAAGTAATTTATTATTGGGCCCCTTTGAAGCCTAGCCAATAGGCTTCAAGCAACACATGAAGGTAACATGGGTAGGGACCTGACATGTGTCCTTGCTGCCTCTTCAAGCTGGGCTTCCCTTGTGAGTGTGAGTGTGTGTTCTCTCTCTAATCCCTAGGAAAAGGGCTCGCCCCCCCTCTTGTAGGGATGCTTTTGACTTTAGGAGCTCAAGCACCTTAGTCATCAAGCATGACAAAGCACTTGGACTAGGGGGTGTTCCCACAAGCATCTCAGGCAAGCATCTCAAGGCACGTCAAGCACCTTAATCATGTAGCAAGTCAAGCACCTCAAGCATGGAGTAAGTCAAGCACCTCAAGCACCTTAATCAAGCACCTCAAGCAAGACAAACACCTCAAGCACGACAAGCACCTCAAGCAGGTCAAGCACCTCGAGCTTGGGCCGGGTTCCCACCTCAAGCTCAGCCCTAGCTTACCTAAGGTCAAAGGACTTTTACACACATTATTGGAGGTCTTCAATGAAGCTAACCCTAAGGTCTTATGCTCCATTGGTTAGCCTTGCTCTTGATAGACCATCTCCCATTTGGGCCCCTTTACTATTGGCCCAGTGTTGAGATAGATCTATAAGCACATATCTATATCTTAACACTTGTTCCCATTTATTCTCCCACATTAAGTGATCAATTTAATATGAGAAAATCATTTGGGTTGGTTAGATATTAGATTTTATGACACTTCTAGAGATCTTAGATCCTATTGGTTCTTTTATTAAGTGTTTTTAAATTCATTAAAGTAGATTTACGATAGCCTAATTCTCATTGGTCCACCTCCAAGGCCATCCAATAGGAATTGGGTACACCTTGTGGGCATCTGGGCTAAGGATCTAACATGTGTCGCTCATTCCCTTTGTGTAAAGGGAGCTGTGTGTGTGTGTGTGTGTGTGTGTGTGTGTGTGTGTGTGTGTGTGTGTGTGTGTGTGTGTGTGTGTGTGTGTGTGTGTTAGTTTGTCTCTCATCCCCTACTTGCAAGGCTCGCCCCCTCCTATGTAGGGATTGACAAATAATTTTTGTGACACACACTAAGCATCCGATTTTCGTAGTGTTTGGCCTTTGGACACAACCTTTGAATTTTGGAACCTTAGCAGTTTGGAAGTCTTAATGGGCTGAACCTTAGGGTCTTTTGAGCCCATTGTTGCACATAGCTCTTTTGCAGATGCCCCCCCCCCCTTTGGATCCCTATTTTCCCTCCTTTGGATCCCTACTATGGCCGGTCTGCTAGCTTAACCAATATTCTAGCTTTTTCTCCCCTATCACTTTCCCATATTAAATGATCAGTTTAACATGAGAAAATCATTTAGGAGAATTAGATATTGATTATTATGACAATGGTTGCGAGGTACATCTCCTCCATACTCATCCTCATGAAATCTGACATGCTTTACCCATTTTGGAAGCTCATTGTTGTCCACTATGCTTCCCCATTCATCTTCACCTAGTTCTTCTTCATTCACACTGCCCAAAAAAGCTTCAATTTGTTCATAAATGCTATGCACCCCCTATGATCGGGTTGGGTTGTTTTCAGGCCCGTACAATATTTGGCGCTTTCTCTTTATGAGATCAATTATACTATCATGAATTTTTCACTTTGTAATACCTAGGATCTCACCAAGGGTGGACTCCACCCTACTATTCAGAATGCACTCAAGTACCTTCTTCACATCAGTAGCCTGTTCAATATCAGATCTCAACTTATATGAAAGACCTCTTGCTTTTCCCGCCTTTTTCTCCTTCTTGGCCTCATCCATTGAGACATCTGCGAGGTAGGAGGAACTCCTAAGCTAGACTCCTTTCCCTTTGGTACCTCTGATCTCGTTGTCCTCTTTGAAGTTCCTGCCAGATCCTCTTCCCTCTTTTGCTTTTCTTTTACAAAAGCCTCATTGTTTTGAGACTTAGCTACGTATGTATATAATGAGAGGGAATCTATAGGGTCTTCCCACCCAATAGTCTTTCTAATACAAATTCCCACTTAACACAACTACTAATATGCAACTTTTCCTTTTTTTGTTGTTGTCATAGCATACGACCAGAAGATCCCATTCCTGCTAGAACCTTCAATTGGTTTTTTTTGCCTTTTGTTCTCAATCTGCACACCGTAAGTCATTGCTTCAGCTACACTCGCATGGTGTTCTTGCAACATCTCTTCCATACTTTTCTTCATACCACCTCTTCTATATTTGGTCTTTAGAGGCAACCCTGTTTCTTGTAAATGTATAAGACCATCCTTCCAAAAAACCACATCTTTACGCTTAGCTTTAACACTAGGTTGGTAACCTAACAGTACATAAAAGTGTCCTTTCAGGGTTTTGAAAAAAACCTCCAAAACCATAGTAGATCCACTCATTTTGTAAAATCCTTTCATGAGGATATAGTTCAAGGCCTACTACACATGGAAAAAATAAGAAACTTGTAAAATTTCTCATCTTTTGGTCACACCAAGCCTCCAAAATTGATGGACCAGTACATTTTCATCAAAACAGTCATTTCTTACGTTTTGTTGCATAAAAATAAGATTAGGGATTTTTGTAGGACTTGAGATAAATTCCCTAGTTAACTTCAATGGGTTGGTGATCAAAACATATGATTGCTTCTCACTCACTATTTTTTGTTTTACCAAAAGAAATAGGTACAAAAAAGTTGGATTTTTACCATTCTGCAAACCTATCATCAAAGTTTCTATAGCCACGCTCAATACAAATAATATATGCATGTTTTCTTAGTTCCCTATTGTCCTTTAGGTTCATAAGGAGCCATGGAGCATGTCAAAATAATAATACATCTCTTATCAAGGGGAATCTTGGAGACAAAGATGAAGTGCTAAATACAGCAAACATGAAAAAACTGGGTTCAACATTATGAGTTGTAGAATCCCATAGAAACTATTCAATATCTAGCCAAATTTGATCCTTATGAGTAGATATGGTTACTACCTACAAAATGCATGTAGTTGTCACAAGAAACTAACAATATTGAAAAAGCTATACTTGATATACTAGAATGTTTCGTTTTCTTCTATAATTGAAAAAATCAACCATCGTTGTCTACTATGCAAAATAGGGTATTCGGTGCCCCAAAACTCAAGGAATATTATCTTTATGTTACAATATGAGACATAGAAAATCAAAACTGCATTTGGATATCATGAAAGCCACCAAAAAAATCATAGAAGAGCTAAAATTGACTAAAAAACAGGATTTGACATTTTTTGTAATTTGGTCATAACTTACAACTTTAACATTTATTTATCCCTAGAAGCATTAGGACATGTTGAGGACTACTAAAGATAGTTCTCTAGCATTATAGACCTAACAAAAATGAATTCTAGAGTGGTTTAGTTGCAAAAAGTTGAAAAAAGCCAAAAACAGGACCCGTTTTTTCACACAATTTAGGTTGTGAAATGTTGTGCAAGGACAAGGTTAAAGATGAAATTGATATTCCAAAAAAATGTCGAGTTTTTTTCAGCTCATGAGACAACTTTCTAGATAGATAGCACCTGAAAATCCATTTTGAAACTCTTGACGTAATTCAAGGAAAATGGTCACTTAACAGGACATAAAAGTGTCCCATTACCAACCTAGTGTTAATAAACGTCTCGCACTCATTCCTGACATGATCAAGACTATCACACCACATACAGTTTGGACTCCCACTTCCTCTCTGTGGACCGCCTTGTCTCTATCGGGAGGTTGAATCTTTGTCTTCAAGCTTTGTAGCTTTCATATTGATGTTCAATTCCTGGATCCCCTTCACAAGATCATCCATGAACGACTCCTCTGAGCTTTTGAATCTTCTCCTTTATTGACATAGGAACCTCTTCTTCATTTTCTCCCACATCTGCATTTATTCCAACTAACTTATCCAGTCTTTTTTGTCATTTCACGACCATATTGTGTGCTTCAATTACTTCTTTCCAATCTTATTTCAACCCTAACTCCCCTGGGGGATCTTTGAGGAGATCCACTAAGCTCTTTTGCAAATTTGGGTCTGCAACCTACACATAAAGTTCTACTTTCTTTGAATTAAGAGTAGCACGTTCGGTTGTAGATAATTGGCCAATTCTCTTTTCAGATTCTCTTAACAATTCAGGAGCAGATAACCCCTTATGGTGTTGTTGCACCCACTTCAAAAAACTCTTCTTTGTAACGCGCTCCTTATCTTCAAGAAAATCTCATCTTTGAGAGCTTGTTTAAACTAGCACCATGTGCAATTTGCAGTTCCTCAATCCGTACACATAATTCAGGCATGACAACGAGTACCGAAATTCTCCACTATAGCGTGCTCCTTTGCTCACTTGTCTTCCATAACCTGTTCATATACTCTACAAAATTTGGAAATATCACGTCCTTCAAATCGCCCCAATTTATCTGTCACTACTTGTCTAGCTTCACAAATCCGAGCTTCCATTTTCCTTTTTGAACTTTGAGTCATCATAGGCTTATGGTGCAGATGTTGTTCATTAATACACCACATTTGCTAAACACTTTAACCAAGGCATTGCCTTGCAGGACATCCTTTCATAGCAGCCCTCGACTCACAATATCATCGTGAGGTTTGTTGCCCATGTCAATATTTTGGATATCGCCACAAGCCGACAAGATGCAAGTATAGGTGATTGCTTTTTGAGAGAGGCCTTTGATTTGTACCTGCTTGAGCCATAGCCATAATGGGCATAAACTTGCACTGCACTCCAAGAGACGACATTGTCAAACTAAAATCTCATCAAAAACTTCATGTGCTTCCATACGGGCACTATATTTGACTACATATCGACCTAGGAATTTCCAATGCTGGTGGGCATATCCTGCTATCAACAGTCTCCAATTAACAATATTCTTGTCAGGCACAACATATCAACCAAAGAATTGCCAGTCACAACACATTTGGCATACATACCAACTAAGGCACTGCTAGGCACATCACATTTCTTACGGCTTCTTCTGATTGTCGTGTCGGGCATTGCCAAAGCACAGCTTTATACATAAATCTTGACCACGGTAGTGTGGAACAAGCAGATGTTCACAAGCATATCCAAAAATTAGTGCTCTGCAATAGATGACATTCCAGGAAAGATTCTTCTTGAGCTCTTACTGCCCTTTTAAGTGCACCATATTTGAGTACCTGGTTGAAGCATGAAAACTACCAGATGGCACACTGATCGAGATGACCAAACTGGTATGAAACCGGCCCTCAGTGAAACTTCAATGGGAAATATCTTGGCAATGAGGGCTCCAAATGGGATTTGAAAAGACTAACATGCTCCACATGACGAGCACTTCAGGCCCATGCATTCACATCAACTTTGACTCTTGATCACCAGCTGCCCAATCAGGCACGGATCTGCAAACCATCTCGACTTCAAACTGCCATAAAATCTTTACTATAGCTCCAATTTTCGAGCCGTAAAGACAAACATGGAGAGCACGTCAAACACTACAAATTTGGCTTATAAAATCACATTTTGGTAGCATCACCTACAATTCAGCTTGCAGGCAGCACCTCCATTTCTAGGCACCAAACCCACATTTAGCATACATCTCAGTCCTCAACAAAACCTCAAATACGTATGAAAATTTTCATCTTTCATCCCGTGCCTGCAAAGCGGCACGACAACGTGTATCTTATGCACGAACTTGCATCAAGCTCAAATTTTTTGAAATTTGGACACCTTTAGAGGTTTCAAAACTTCAAAGATTACTAATTTCATATCCTAATGATAGTAACAAATGTGTCACCAAAGAGTATTTGCGTAAAGAAACTAACACACTTTGTATAAAAATAGCAATAATAACAAAAGAAAAACACTTAAGAAGGTTACACCAAAATATTCCTCTCCAAAAAAATGAACCATACTCACAAAACAGATTATGTTTCAGTGACATGCCTACATAAACACATTTAAAGGAAATACAAGATACTCCTTCGACCTTATGCGAGCATTGCAATAGAATGCTTTTCAGTAACCAAGTAACGTTAACAAAAAAGGAAAAGAAAGGTAGAGACATTGTTGTGAAAATTTGTGAAGATTGCAAAAGAAAAGAAAACTAATGATAACTTACAAATCTTTACAAGAAATTGGATTAAATGAAAAGAAAAAAATTGTACAACAACTAAACAAGTCAGAAGGAAGATTGATCGCACCTCGAATATTGTTCTCAAAAATATGAGAGTTGACATGTGATGGACAATACGGTTTACGAGGAAGCATTGTGAACGTACTAGCAAACGTTATTGAAACACAAAGAAGCTCGCCATGCTTCATCAATAAGGAAAACTTGATTCTTATAGGTTTAAAGAGAAAACTAGAATATAACCAATGTTATTTGAGTAGACTAGTGCACCCACTGCTCACTCTTGAAGCACTAAAAGAGCTTCTACATTCTGATCTTTACACAAAATTAAACATAAGTTTAAATCAAGCCTGGTTATACAACATATTTCCCTCTTGCAAAAGGCAAATTCCATTCATCTTGCACCGTGCAATGATAGTGACAAAGACGACGAGGATTATCACGATATTCTCATTCACCAGTTCACATCGGTGCAACAAATCATTGACTTCAATGATAAAATCCTACATGGTGTACCTTGTGAAGGAAATCATCCACTTGGTTTATTGAAAGATACATTCTGTGAAGAACTAGGTTTTCCAAAGCTATTCTTCGGCAAACCATGTAAGTATCACAATCTATCAATTAAAAACTACCAAAAAATTGCAAAATGGGAAATACTTCACAGCGATAGACGATTTGCATGAGACGTTTATTCTTTATAACAATTAAAATAATGACCCAACAAATTATTTCGTCTATATGGGTTCGTCTGAGAAAGGTTAAGCTTGAAAGGACCGTTCTTTACGCACGAGACGTGAGCACGATACAAACGTCGACAAAATTATTCGATCAAAGATAGGTTACAAAGATTACAAAGCTTTGAGATCTTCTCTAGATTACACACAAAAAATAAAGAAAAATATTTTCGCAATGATAAGACAGCTAGGTCCTCCTACTTTCTTTGTCACTTTCTCGTTTGCCGTTGGAAAGAATTAATCAATTGTTTAGAGAAACTCTCTCCTATAATCAAAGATAACAATGAAATAGAAAATTCTTACATCAGATGCCTCATACAATCGGACCCAATTACATCTTCTAAATTTTATTTACATAAATTTTGAAGCTTAAAAAAACTACTCAACAAAGACAGTAACATACTAGGAGGAAAAGTGAAGGACTACTTTTTCGTAGCCGAGTTTCAAAGTCGTGGTATTCAACATGATCACGGTTTGATATGGACTGAAAATACACCTCAGCTAACTGATAAGGCAGTAAACAATGCAACTACATTCATTGACAAATGCAGTAACACTGACAAGAACCTTCTTCAGGAAGATTTAAGAGACATTCAACAACATGTGCATCGAAAAACTTACTTGAAAAAAGAAAAAAGATGTCGTTTTGATTTTGCCCAATGCTCGATGCCTTATACTTGTATATATAGATCATTACAAGAAGAAGAGAAGCATAACACACAACACAAAAAAAAATCTTAAGTAAATCAAAGAATTCCTCGAAACAACCAAAGCTGAAGAATTACCAACTGATTTTAAAGATTGGCTCAAAAAATTAGATCTTTCTTTCGACGATTACATATTAGCAATTCGATCAAAAATTATAACACCAATCGTGCTGATGAGACGAAGAACAGAAAACATTTTTACAAACAATTGCAATCTAAAAATTTCAAAATTATGGAATGTTAAACTGATATCCAGTACATAAGGAACGCGTACGGAGATGCTTCATATTGCTCATCATACATAACAAAAATGGATAGCATATTGATAACAGCTATTAAAGCTGGGATTGATATTTGTATCGCTAATAATGCCCCAACACTATAGAAAAGATTAGGACGCATTGGAAACACAATCTTAAATATGCAACAACTAAGTGCACAGCAAGCTGCTTATATTGTTTTATCTTCACCTTTGCACAGTTCTACTAGAGAATTTATTTTCATCAACACAAATCCCTCGGACCAACGTTCACTTATCTTGAAAAGTAAAGAAACACACAAACAATTAGATCCAGATAGTAAAGACATATTCTTCAAGAACATTGTAGACAAATATAGCAAAAGACCAATGTACTTGCATAATATCTGCCTGGCAGAATTTTTCTCGTGGTACAAGCATTGTGGGGGCATATTTTTTTCATTGAGAGACAACCGAATCATTCGTTATGTCTGATATGACAAGCATAAAGATCCTAACATCTTTTACTGTGAACAATCCTTTTTATATTTACCTTCACACAATGACAAGAATAGCACCTTCATTACCCCAAAACATGGGAAGATATATATAAACGTCATCTAGATCTTGTGTCCTACAATGAGAAAAAAATCAACAAAGATATTGTACACAAAAACAGTATCTCACAAACTGCAACAACATCGACATCATGTTCCTCTACTTCTTCAATTAAAAATGTGCACGACAACATCACTTCAAATCTTCCAGACTTGAACACTGCCAACAATAGAAAGCTAGCAATAACGAAGCTGATCATGATTTCAAATAAGCAATTTCACGAAGACTTGTTTAATGATATTATGCTCAGAAAACAAACAAATCCAGACAAAGCAATACACCTATTTCTTATTGGAGGTGCTGGAACTAGTAAAACATTTTTGCTGTTATTGTTGGTTCAAGGCTTACTGTGACATTAGTGGTTATCGATGAGTTCTCCCTCATTGGACGAATTCTTTTCCAACAAGTTGATGAACAACTTCGTGCAATAAAAAGAATACATAATAAACCATTTGCAGGCATGGAAGTTACACTCTGTAAAGATCTTTGCCGAGCAAATCCTGTTCGTGATACGTGGATCTTCTCATACCACAAGAACATACTCGACACATTGTTAGTTTCATTTTGCAACTCACATATTAAATGATATGAACTAACGTAACCAATACGACAAGAAAATATAAACTTCATTGAAATTTTAAATCGAATACGTAAAAGTGAACACACAGAGAGGGATATCAGACACTTGAACGATTCTTATTGCTGTGAACCACTCCATTGAATAACTATTCTTATTTGTTTTCGACAATAAAAGCCACGAGGTGTATAACAAGTACATATTTGAAATCACACAAGGAATACCAAATATATTTGAAGCTACTGACAAAAAATTCCAAAAGTTGCCACAAATATATAAAGATTTCAGAAGATTCGAAACAATGTGGAGGCCTGCAAAAGACCTTGCATTTGAAACCAAATTTAGTTGTAGAACTATGTGCTGGAAACTTAAACATTACAGACGGACTCGTAAATGGAGCTGATGGACTTTACAAGAGCCATTCACAAACATCGAGCGAAAAATAATTTGGATTGAATTTACAACGTTAGAGTAGGTCAACGTACAAGATTTGAGAACCAACATCTCTTCACAGAATCTATATAAAGAGAATGGACTCCCATAAGAAAAATCACAAGAGAGTTTCAAGTTGGAAAAAATCTGTTAAATGTCGTATGAAGAACACAATATCCTGTCCAACGTGCATCAACTCGAACTATGCATAGATCTCAAGGATTGACATTTCACACATTAGTCTTTCAAAAAAAAAAAAGTCATGGATTGATATATACAGCGTTGCCACGAATTAAAAATCCCCAAAATTTGTTTCTCCTCTCCAAAATTAATCCAAACCAAATAAAAACAGATAAAATAGTGCTACAAAAAATCGAACGCCAGAAGCAAGAAGCAACATGAAAAACTCTAAACAAAAACTTGAGAGACTTCGCAGAAAACAATATCATCATTCAATCTATAAACAAATTATCCATATCTACGCATTACACTCACATTATAAAAGACACGAGCCTTATGTTATCAGACATCTTATGCATCCAAGAAACACACACATGAATTAAGAAATCCATTTCTCGAATTTGATTATATATCCTTGAAAGGACCACTAGGTGTTCTTATATTGCACAAGATTAACTCTCACTTCATTAACACAAATAGATTAAGATAAGACGGGATCGAAATTGTTTCATCGAACATGTCTATTATGAGCAACAAGAAATTAAACATTGTTTCATTATACAAACATCCTTCATCAAAACTCTCATCACTTAAAAATTTACATGCATTAAACATGACCATGAAAACCATAATCACAGGAGATTTCAACATAAAGACAAACACTAACAATAGTTGCTATATTTCTATACAACATTATATGACACTGTATGGATTTAAACAGATAATCAAAGAACCAATAATAATAAATTACTCAATGCTGGATCACATTTGGATTCACTCATACGTAAACGGATTCTCATGTGGAACAAACTGTTGCTATTGGTGTGATCATTCCATCACTTACATCGCCTTGCCGGTGACAGATGGGAGGCTTCTAAATTCTATAGCAGCTATTACCAAGGCCTACAAAGCAAGGAACTTGTAAGGAAGCTCAGTACCATTCTCTATGAGGCGTTCGGCGAAACCTTTCCTGCTTTCGACTCTTCCGCTGAAGAACTCCGCTAGCACTTTCTCAGACCTGTAAAACGAGGAACAGGTACACGCTGTTCAGGTTTCTGCTGCTTGTTGAATCATAGTGAATCCACTAGCTTCATGATGGATAGTCATGAAGCTGGCGGTTTAAAAAGCTTGAAGGTCTGGAGCATCTGGAGCCTCTCAACGGCAGCTATACTGCTACTCTCTTCCCGCTGGGTTCGCCTAAATTGATTTAGGCTTACCAAGAAAACACCACAGACCATGAAGGTGGAGAACATGGAAGAGCTTATTATAGCGTGGCAGGATAAACAAATGGAAGCTCTGCTATGAAAAGAAGACTCTGCAATGAAAAGGGACAAACAGACCATGCTTCTCACCGTTGCCAAAACAATACATATGAGGCGTGTAGCGTCGCAGCTGGGAGCCCTCCCTCATAGAAGAGGAGACCTGCGATGGGGGTCGCCTTTATGGAACGGTGTATAAGAGCAGCTGCTTTTTTTTTAACACCCCCCCCCCCCCCCCCCCCTCCCACACACACGGATTCGTTTTATCCTCAGCACCACTGGTTTTGTGTTCACAGAGCACCGCCAATTCAGCATGAATGAAGGCTGTACAAGCAAACATGGAGAGAAAGAGAAGGACTATTACTTTTGTGAGCTCACTTAATGACTGTGCTAAGAAGAAGGATTTGTACCAAGGCAGTAGGATACATGCTGTTATTCGTGATAGTGGGTTACTTGAAAAGGACACATACTTAGGGAACATGTTGGTCAGTATGTATGTCAAGTGCGGCGCACTTGTCAGGGCACAACAAGTTTTTGACGAGCTTCCTCTGCGGAACGTCGTCTCTTGGAACGCACTGATTGCAGGATATGCCCAACAGGGGCAGGGCCAGGAAGCTCTGGGCTGTTTTCAACAGATGCGAAGCGAGGGTGTCACTCCAGATGCAATCACTTATGTGTGCATCTTGAAGGCATGTGGCTCTACGCAAGATGCTGACATGGGCATAAAAATTCACGATGATATTGCTAGCGAAGGGCTGTTGCAAAAAAATGTCATGCTTGGCAATGCCTTGGTCGACATGTACGCCAAATGTGGTGCTCTTCAGAAAGCACAAACAGTGCTTGACGAGCTTTCTATCTGGGACGTTGTCTCTTGGAATGCATTGATTGCGGGATACGTTCAACAGGGCCAGGGCAAGGAAGCTCTGGGCTGTTTTCAGCGGATGCAAAGTGAGGGCCTCTCTCCAGATGCAATCACCTATGTCTGCACCTTGAAGGCATGTGGCTCTATGCAAGATGCTGATATGGGCACAAAAATTCACGCTGATGTTGTTAGTCAAGGACTGTCGCAAAAAAATGTCGTGCTTGTCAATGCCTTGGTTGATATGTATGCGAAATGTGGTGGGCTTCACAAAGCACAAAATGTGCTTGAGGAGCTTCCTGTCCGGAACGTCGTCTCCTGGAATGCACTGATTGCGGGGTATGCGCAACAGAAGCAGGGCCAGAAAGCCCTAGGGTGTTTTCAGCGGATGCGAAGTGAGGGCCTCTCTCCAGATGCAATCACCTATGCGTGTATCTTGAAGGCATGTGGTTCTATGCAAGATGCTAATATGGGCATAAAAATTCATGATGATATTGCTAGTCAGGGGCTGTTGAAAAAAAATGTCATGCTTGGCAATGCCTTGGTCGACATGTATGCGAAATGTGGCTTACTTCAGAAAGCACAAAAGGTGCTTGAGGAGCTTTGTGTCCGGGACGTTGTCTCTTGGAATGCACTGATTGCGGGATATGCGCAACAGGGGCAGAGCCGGGAAGCTCTTGACTGTTTTCATCGGATGCAAAGCGAGGGTCTCTCTCCAGATGCAATAACCTACCTGTGTGTCTTGAAGGCATGTGGCTCTATGCAAGATGCTGATGTGGGCACAAAAATTCATGATGATATTGTTAGTCAGGGACTGTTGCAAACGAATGTCGTGCTTGGCAATGCCTTGGTTGATATGTATGCCAAATGTGGTGCACTTCACAAAGCACAACAAGTGCTTGAGGAGCTTTCTGTCCGGAATGTTGTCTCTTGGAATGCACTGATTGCGGGGTACGCGCAACAGGAGCAGGGCCAGAAAGCTATCGGCTGTTTTCAGCGGATGCGAAGCGAGTGCCTCTTTCCAGATGCAATCACCTACACATGTATCTTGAAGGCATGTGGCTCTACGCAAGATGCTCATATGGGCCTAAAAGTTCATGCTGATATTGCTAGTCAGGGGATGTTGAAAAAAGATGTGCTGCTTTGCAATGCCTTGGTTGACATGTATGCGAAATGTGCTTTACTTCAGAAAGCACAAAGAGTGCTTGAGGAGATTCGTGTCCGGAACGTCGTCTCGTGGAATGCACTGATTGCGGGATACGCGGAACAGGGGCAGGGCCAGAAAGCTCTGGACTGTTTTCAGCAGATGCGAAGCGAGGGTCTCTCTCCAGATGCAATCACCTACGTGTGTGTCTTGAAGGCATGTGGCTCTATGAAAGATGCTGATATGGGCATAAAAAT
The DNA here is from genome assembly GCF_014529385.1 of Adiantum capillus-veneris. Taxonomy (NCBI): domain Eukaryota; kingdom Viridiplantae; phylum Streptophyta; class Polypodiopsida; order Polypodiales; family Pteridaceae; genus Adiantum; species Adiantum capillus-veneris. The sequence goes on from NC_140933.1 coordinate 69,501,883, forward strand.
GCATGATGATATTGTTAGTCAGGGGCTGTCACAAAAAAATGTCGTGCTTGGCAATGCCTTGGTCGACATGTATGCGAAATGTGGTTTACTTCAGAAAGCACAAAGAGTGCTTGAGGAGCTTCCTGTCTGGAACGCCGTCTCTTGGAATGCACTGATTGCAGGATACGTGCAACAGGAGCAGGGTCAGAAAGCTCTAGGCTGTTTTCAACGGATGCGAAGTGAGGGCCTCTCTCCAGATGCAATCACCTATGCGTGCATCTTGAATGCATGTGGGTCTATGCAAGATGCTGATATGGGCATAAAAATTCACGATGATATTGTTAGTCAGGGGCTGTTGCAAAAAAATGTTGTGCTTGGCAATGCCTTGGTTGATATGTATGCCAAATGTGATGCTCTTCAGAAAGCACAAAGAGTGCTTGAGGAGCTTCCTGTCCGGAATGTCGTCTCCTGGAGTGCATTGATTGGAGGATACGCTCAACAGGGGCAGGGCCAGGAAGCTCTGGGCTGTTTTCAGCAGATGCGAAGCGAGGGTCTCTGTCCGGATGCAATCACCTACGTATGTGTCTTGAAGGCATGTGGCTCTACGCAAGATGCTGATACCGGCACAAAAATTCACGCTGATATTGTTAGTCAGGAGCTGTTGAAAATAGATGTGCTTGGCAATGCCTTGATCGACATGTATGCAAAATGTGGTGCAGTTCAGAAAGCAGAAAGAGTGCTTGAGGAGCTTCCTGTCCGGAATGTGGACTCTTGGAATGCACTGATTGCGGGATATGTGCAACAGGAGCAGGGCCGCAAAGCTCTGGGCTGTCTTCAGCGGATGCGAAGTGAGTGTATTACTCCAGATTCAGTCACCTATGCTTGTGCCTTGAAGGCTATGCTTATATCTTGAAGGCACGTGGCATTACGCAAGACGCTGACATTCATGATGAGATTTCTGAATTGAATCCAGTTTTAAACGGTCGAATTTCAAACTCACAAAGCCCATGACTCAAGTGCCGCCTAAATATGGATGTAACAAATGCAAGGGGCAAGCAAGCAGCTCACACAACTAAGCCAAGGGGCAAGCAAGCAAGCAGCTGACTCACTAAGCCAGAAAGGTTAGGAACTATTAAATCGTAGTATCTCGACGTTGGAATAAGCAGTGCTTTACTTGATAAGAATGCTAAAAAGAATCTAGTCTCTCAACATACACGGAGGATGCTTTGTCAACCACATCTATAGACACCATTTGAAGTGATTGGCAATGTCATGCCATGCATTGAGAAAGTGGATTTCTTTTCTTCATTGCAAACTCGAGCATTTAGTCCCATTTTGAGGAAACTGAATTTCATATGGCGAGTCAAGGGGATTCACTTGTTGATGTGGTCCTTGGTCAACCATAGATAGACCACCATCAATGTTTCAATGCTATTCTTATATGCTCCATTAATACCTTCGTCTCCAACCATTGAAAATGAAGCGCGAGCTTCCATATCTGAACATAGCCAATTTGAGATGGGCAAGCCTAATGTCCAACGGGAAATTCTCATCAAAGAATGCCAGAGGTTTGCATAATTCAGGATTCCTCAGCTCCACTGGTAGCTAGGACATCACCATGGGTGAGAAAAAGCAAAGAAACAGATTTATCAACCAATGTACCCTTCGCACAGGGCGAGGCCAAGCCAAGCCTTGGTGACAAAAGCACTAGCCCAAGATAAACGCGTGCTTTGTTGTGTCCAAGCTATGGGTGAAGCTGGTCATTGTGACTTGCAAGCCTCCATTGTGCGGAGGCTTGCAATAAGCATGCCTGGTCGTTTTTGAAAAATGAATGTGTTGGAGATACTTTTGTCTCTCTCTCTCTCTCTCTCTCTCTCTCTCTCTCTCTCTTCGCATGTCCCTTGGCTCCCATGCCACCACTCCCCAAACCCCCCCCCCCCCCCCCCCCCCCCCCAAACGCAAAAAAAAAGGAATATAAAGTGGATTTTGAAGAGATTCTGTCTTTCTCGATTGGATCAGGTACCCTCATTTTTAGAGGGGATCTACGGTCCTAGATGATTGTTGATTGTGGGCTGTTCGATTCATTTGGAAGATAAATAAAGGTTAGGTGGGATTTGACCTCACATCCTCTCCATTTCTTACCACTATGCTATTGCACAAGTTTTGATAAGCATGAAGAATGGTAGCATTATATTGCATGATTCTAGCCCATTGCGATCCTACACTGAGTTTACTTCTGTCATAAAATCTAATATCTAATCAATCCAAATGATTTTCTCATATTAAACTGATCATTTAATATGAGAGAATAGATGTGGACAAAGGGTTAGAATATAGACATGTGCTTACAGGTCTATCTCAACAGGGAGCCAAAGGTAAAGGGGTCCAAATGAGAGATGATTTGTCAAAGAGCAAGGCTAGCTAATGAAGCTTAAAGACCTTAGGGTTAGCTTCGTTAAAAACCTTCAATGGTTAGTGTTAAAAGTCCTTTGACCTTAAGTAAGGTAGGACTGTGCTTGAGGTGGGAACCCGGCCCAAGCTTGAGGTGCTTGTCGTGCTTTTGCTGACTAAGGTGCTTGAGGTGCTTAATGACTAAGGTGCTAAGGTGCTCCATGACTAAGGTGTTTAAGGGGGGTAAGGTGTTCAAAGTCAATTCTAATCCCTACTCATGAGGGGGTGAGCCCTCATTCTAGGGGCTAGAGAGGGAACACACACACCCTCACACAAGGCAAGCTTGGTACCAAGAAGGCAAATAGGACACTTGTCAAGCTCCTCCTCATGTTGACTTCATAGTGTGCCTAAAGCCTATTGGTTAGCCTCCCATGGGGTCAAATGATAATTTAGTTGATTGAATTAATTATTTTTGCATTCATCAAGTCCTCTCTCTCAAAGGGGAAAGGGGTCACTTGTCCCAAGACTATCCTTGTTGCTTGATATGCACTAAGCCTGTGATTGGCCAAGCTTGAGGAGGTTCAATCATATGCAAGATAGTGCTAGAAGAGGGGGTCGACCAAAGCAAGAAGGGGGGTTGCTTGGGGGGTATACTCTCCCCCCCCCCCACACACACACTCTCATTGTGTGAAGTGCAAAGTGCAAGAGCTCCATCTCCTTCTCCAAGGTAGTAGAGAAGTTGAGAGCTTACACCAACACTCTTGGCTATGGAATGCAAATCCAACCAAGAGCCATGCTTTAATGCTTAAGCTTGCTATCTTCTCCATCTTCATTACTATGCTATTATGTATGCTAGCAAGAAGAGTGATGATAAGTGAGGAACTATTTCTTTCACCTACGAATGTTTCTTCTTCCTCTTCCCTACCCTCATTCCCTGCTAGCTCTCTCCACCTTTGACGATGCTTGAGGTCTTGAGACTGCGGCTTGGGATAGTTAATGCTTTTCGCAAAATCTATGTTATGCTCGTGATGCATGAAGCTTTCCATCTTCATTGCATCACCTATGTCACAAGGAACACAAAGATTGTATTGTATCAAGTCTCTCTTGATGGGAGAACCTATAATACAAAAGCCTATTTGAGGGCGGATTGGCTCCACATTCTGGTCCTCAATTGTTGTCAAGTTCTCTAAACTTTTTCTCTTGCAAAAGGATTGTTCATGCCAAGTTAATTAAGTACTATGATTATGTTGCTACCATCAATTAAGTTCACCCTCTATGTTCTCAAAGTAGTTTCATAAAAATGATCCCTTTAATTCTCCTAATTCCACTATTCTCAAAGTTCATAGGCCATTTCCATTACATTGATATCAGAGCTATTGGTTTCTCTTTCTTGCTTAAGAACAAAGGTCCTTAAGTTGTCCATGAAAGGTTGGGCCTGTTAATTGCAATAGGGTAAGTGGGACACGGATTTATCATCTTGGTTGAGAAGGACTTAGTTTGAGGTACACCGTAGGGAACTAAAGTTTTAATAATGGAGCCTCTCGGGGCTTGCCTTTGGCTTTACCATTATTGAGCTACGAGCAAGCTCAACAGGAACCATAATCAATCAAGCAATGTTAGATCCTCTCCGCAATCAACAGTGTCTAAACCACGGGTGTGGCTGCTTAAGGACTGATTTTCAAAGGTAAAGAAGAGTAGCGACTAAGGTTTTTGAGGGCACCAAAGCACAAAGTAATGTACACATACTTTTAATTAGCATGATTGACAATAACCAAGAGATTAGAATGAACATTGATAACTTTGATTTTGCACATGAAGGTGCTAATGGTTATGCCCCCATGTTTGTCAAATATCTTATTACTAGGTTGCAGCAAGCTATGGGCAACCCTGCTTTCCAAGACAAAGTTACTCAACAACTTCACACTTGTCCCCAAAGAGTTGGTCTAACGGTAAGGCTTTGGCCTCTCAACCTATGGGTTGTGGGTTCAAATCCCCCGTTGGGTCACACTCTAGAGGGACACCTTGTGCTCACCTGGTGTTCACGTTGCTAGGGCTCTTGCCCTTGGACACTCGAGTGCATCCTCCTCCTGGGGTGGGTCACCCGAGGAGGAGGTTCCTAGCTGGTTGCTACGAGTTCTCTCCGCCGTTCCCAGCATGTGGTGCATCAATTAGGTGGCCATGGTGATGCCTACGCGTGGCTCTTGCCCGATGGTACGCGGCCCTTGCCCGACCATGTAACATGGCTAATATTTGGAAGGGATAAGCACCTCCCCCTGTGGGCCCTATGGTGTGTCGAAAAAAAAAAAAAAACAACTTCACACTTATGGGATTTTCCTTCCTCTTCAAGAGGAGAGAGATATTAGGAGGCCTCTTGATGAGACCCCCAAAACAAAACTCTCTCCCATACGAGAGGAGGAATCCAAAGAACGAGAAAGTAACGAATCCCTAAGTTCCTTTGAAGATGTGGCTCCATGAAGACGGCGGTCTAGTCGGTCGCCAACTCCTCCCAAGAGGAAACAATAAACCCACAGTCCTCCTCCTCACTCCGAAAAGGAAGAGAGGAAACAAAGGAAGAAAAGGGCAAGAAAGAGGTCACCCTCTTCTCCTTCTTCTTCACCTTCCTCCTCTTCCAACGAAAGCTATGGGTATTCTCCTAGAGAATACAAGAGGGGAGGACATCACAAATCTTACCCTGCGTGGCAAGGTCACAAAAGCTCAAGAAATTCAAAGAGGGAGGAAAGAGTATCCCTTTTCTCACCTATGATGGCACCTTTGGTGCTACTGACAAATTATTGGCCTTCATTCAGCAATTTGATGCGGCCTTTGGAGATGAGGGCTTCACGGACTCCTCCAAGCTACGCCATGTAGCTATCCACTTCCAAAAATCGACTCGTCAATGGTGGGCTAGCCTTTGTGGCAACGGCGAAGCCCCAAAGACATGGAAAAATCTACGAGTTTCCATCATGAATCAATTCCTTGCAAGCGACAAAGTGATTATTGAACGGGAGAGTTTGAAGCTTCTCTCTCATGAAATACGTGGACAAGTTTTGGGATTTACATCTCAAGGCTACTGTCTTTTAAAAGATAGTCTTTGCCAAGCAAAAGCAGCAATTGTGTGCGAGATCACTTGCTGAGATGGTCGAGTACGTCAACTCTCAACGGCCTGGTTCTATCACCGAAGTAATCCACCACACCATGGTTGCTTCGGATATCGATTTCCAACAAGCGGCTAAACGGAATGTCAAGCCCATGGAAAAAAAAGACAAAAGTGATGCAAAGGGAAAACCAATGCCCAAAATTCTTCCCAAGGAAATTCTAACAACAACAACAATCGGTCCAAGGAGAAGGGAGTTTACAAAGGTAAAAACAAACTCTATTCTGAAGAGCTTGAAGCTTTTCGTAGAAGGACCATAAACGTTTTAAGTGGGGAGCAAGGATATGTCTATTGTTCTTGCCCCAAGAGAAATGCCCGCAATGAGACTCCTACAGCTTCCACTATTGAAGCTACAAAATAGGATGCTCATTGCAAAGGACCACCTCTTTCATATGCTTGGGGAAAGGTAAGGGAGCATGATGCCTTCATCTTGTTTGACCTTGGCTTTACTCACAACTTCATATCAATGGAGTTGGCCACCAAGTTGGGCATTCAAACTTTCAAGATGAGAGATACTGTAACTAATGATACAACTTTCAAGGGACAACAAGCCTCCGTTACTCCCTTGATTGGACAGTTGAGGCTTCATGTCCAAAGCTATGTCGACAAAGAAGACTTCTTTATTTCTCCTCTACAACATGAGGATGCTATCCTAGGGGCACCATGGTTCAACCGCACGGTTGCCAACATGAAGTTCCCTAAAAGAAAAATCTACTTCACCCACAGGGAAAAAAACATGTATCTATATAGATGCTAGTGAGTTTGGTCGTACTATATCACTTGTAAATCCTCCTGCTTTTGATAAATCAATGAAGAGCTCAGTTTTTGCGTACATGATTTTTGTCAAAGAGTCCCTAAAAGATCCTAATGTTTCATCAAATGTAAATGGTAGGAATCAAGAAGAGTTAAGACTTGTTCTAAAAGGATTCCAAGATGTGTTCATCTATGATATCTCTATGGACTTACTTCTAGAACGAGGGGATGATGACCATCAAATTGAGCTCCTACCAGTAAGCTCACCACCTAAAAAACATCCTTATCGAGTTTCCCAAGCTCAACAAGAGGAGATCATCAGGCAAGTACAAGAATTGTAAGACAAAGGGATGGTGAGACCTAGCTCCTCTTCCTTTTTCTCTCCAGTCCTTTTACTGCAGAAGAAAGATAGTACATACCTCATGTGTGTGGACTATCTAGCACTGAACCATATCACTATCAAAAACAAATTTCCCATGCCTCGGGTAGAAGGTCTTTTTGATAAGCTACAAGGATCTACCTACTTCAGTAGGATTGACCTTAAAAGTAGCTATCATCAAATAAGGATAGTGGATAAAGATATCCTAAAGACCACGTTTCGTACAATGTTTGGTCTTTATTAATTTCTACTCATGCCTTTTGGCTTGACTAATGCACCAGCCACGTTGAATCGTTTTATCGCAAATTCACTGGAGTGTTCTTCGATGATATCATCATCTACTCCGGAGGAACACAAGAAACATCTCCATGTGATTTTTCAACCATTAAGGGAGAACAAGCTTTTTATCAATCAAAAGAAAAGCGATTTTTTCCTTCAAGAGATTCAATAATTAGGTCATATGATCCCTCAAGATGGTATCCGTATGGATCCATCAAAGTTGGAGGTAATAAAAGCATGGCCTAATCCAAAGAATCTACATGAGCTAAGAAGCTTTATTGGTGTGTGCATACTATAGACGTTTCATAGTAAAATTCTCTCAAATAGCAAAACCATTACATGACTTAACAAAGATGAACATTAAGTATTCATGGATTTCTAAGGAGAAAAATTCTTTTGACAAGCTCAGAGAGAAGCTTACCTCCCAAGCAGTCCTTATGCTTCCAGATCTCTCAAAGCCATTTGAGGTCCAATGTGATGCTTGTGGTGATTGCCATGGAGCAGTCTTGCTTCAAGAAGGGCATGCCATAGCATATGAGAGACAAAGGCTCAATACGGATGAACGGGTCTTGGGCATCTATGAGAAAGATCTTTTAGCTATACTACATGCGCTAGACACATGAAAACACTATCTATTGGGGACTCCATTCATTTTGTGAACGGACCACCAAAGTCTCAAGTACTTCATGAACCAAACCAAGCCTTTTGAAAAACAAATGAGGTGGGAAAATTTTCTTTTGCGATTTTATTTTCATATTGCTCACATTGCTGGTAAGCACATTCAAGTGGACGATGCACTTTCACGACGACCAAAAGTTAATGCTGTGTCTATAGCTACTCACAATGATCTATCTTCTATGATAGATGAATATGCTATTGACCCTGGATTTAAAGACATAATGTTAGCCCTTGCTTTGGGGAAGAAAGAGGAACCATTCACCTTGCAGATCTTCTCAATGGCAATAGGCTATGTGTTACCCACTCCCTTCGTGAGACAGTTATGTAAAAATCTCATGCTCCTCCATATGCGGGGCATAGAGACATTCAACCTAATCTTCAAGGAGTAGAGACGTACTTCTATTGCCTACCATGAAAGTGGACATACAAGAGTATGTTTCAAAATGTGTGGTATGTCAAAAGACTAATGATGATAGAGGGAAAAAACCTGGATTACTAACTATTATAGAGGGAAGACTAACTATGATAGAAGGAAGCAACTTGGATTACTCCAGCCATTGCCAATCCCTAATTCACCATGGGAGAGTATATCCATGGATTTTACCTTTGGATTACCCAAGTCTATCCATGGGAATACGAGAATGTGGACAATAGTTGATAGGTTTAACAAGCAAGCACACTTTATTCCTGTCAAAAAGACTATTAAGGCACACCAAATGGAAACTCTCTTAATATCCCATATTTTCAAACACCATGGATTACCAACATCCATCGTGTCAAATAGAGATCCTAGAATGACCAGTAATTTTTGGAAAGGTCTCTTTGAAAATCTAGGTACAAGTCTGAATTTCTCTTTGGCCTATCACCCACCACAAACGGATGACCAAAGTGAGATAACCAATCTTATGATACTCGATCTACTAAAAGACTTATGTTACAGAAGTAGATCAACACTCACAATGAAAAAAGTACTTACCTCTTGTAGAGTATGCGTACAATAACATTGTCCATATTTCTACAGGAAAAGCACCTTTTGAAATTATTGAGGGAAGACCTAAAAGTCCCTTGCTACTTAAAGTACATGGGAAGATATCCGTTGCCGATGAGTATAGCTGTGACCTACAAGAATCTTTTCAAAAGATTAGGGAGGCTATATCCATCTCTCAACATAGGCAAAAAGCTGATGCTGAAAAGCACAGAAAGGCCTTAATGTTTAAAGAAAATGATTAGGTCTTACTTAATTTCCCAAGGCTCAATTGAGGCAAACGACGGGAAAAAATCCTACGGGCCATCAAAAGTATTATGCTAAATTAGCAAAAAGATACTATGGTCCATTTCAATTTTTGAATCCAATCAATGAGATGGATTATGAGCTCAAGTTGGCCAAATTGGCTCATACACAATGCTTTTTATGTGAGCCTACTTAAGCCCTACAAAGGAGAGCCACCAAGTGAACCAATTATTTTGAAGACCCTCCCAAAATCAAAGACCAGTAAGAGGTGCTACAACCTGAAACTATCCTTCAACATGAAGAGAAGGTACTATGACATGGTAAGATTATCCGATGGTATCTTATTAAGTTCAAAAACTATCCTTTTGAAGATGTTGGATGGATGCAAGGAATACAACCTACGGGTAGTATGAGCCTTGTCAATGCTTAAAATGCTACATTAGAGTAAGAAAATGTACATGTTTCTTTTAAATGATCAATGTTTTTGTCCTATAAGACTAGTCTCTTTTTATTTTGCACAAATTTAAGTAGTATGCATACTTAGAATCATGTTTGTGATGACGATGTCTCTCAAACACCAAGTAGAATTTGTCATTCTACTTTGGGAGAATGAAATAGAATAAAAGAGCAAAAATGCTTGCGGCAGCTATGTGTCCCAAGCACTAAATGGATTAGTCATCCATCTTGGAAAGATGTCATGGGTAAAAAGGGATCCTCTACTCGCTAAGAAACATTGACTAATGACTAAGGTCCAAATGAGAGATGATCTGTAAAAGAGCAAGGCTATCTTATGAAGATTAAAGAACTTAGGGTTAGCTTCATTAAAGATTTCCAATGGTTAGTGTTAAAAGTCCTTTGACCCTAGGTAAGATAGGGCTATGCTTGAGGTGGGAACCCGGCCCAAGATTGAGGTGCTTGAGGTGCTTAATGACTAAGGTGCTCCATGACTAGGTGCTTGAGGGGGGTAAGGTGTTCCAAGTCAATGCTAATCTTGACTCATGAGGGGGCGAGCCCTTAAGCTAGGGTTGTGCTTGAGGTGGGAACCCAACCCTAGCTTGAGGTGCTTGTCATGATTGCTGACTAAGGTGCTAAGGTGCTCCATGAATAAGGTGCTTGAGGGGGGTAAGGTTCAAAGTTAATGCTAATCCCTACTCATGAGGGGAAGAGCCCTCATTCTAGGGGCTAGAGGGAGAACACACACACTATCACACAAGGCAAGCTTGGTGCCAAGAAGGAAAATAGGACACTTGTCAAGCTCATCCTCATGTTGCCCTCATAATGTGCCTAAAGCCTATTGGTGGTGAGCCTCCCATCAGGTCCAATGATAATTTAATTGATTTTTTTTTTTGCATTTATCAAGTCCTCTCTCTCAAAGGGGAAAGAGGGACACTTGTCCCAAGACTACCCTTGTTGCTTGATATGCACTAAGCCTATGATTTGCCAAGCTTGAGGAGGTTTAATCATATGTAAGATAGTGCTAGAAGATGCGGTCAACCAAAGCAAGGAGGGGGGTTTCTTGGGGGATATACTATCCCACTCTCTCTCTCTCTCTCTCTCTCTCTCTCTCTCTCTCTCTCATTGTGTGAAGTGCAAAGTGCAAGAGCTCCATCTCCTTCTCCAAGCTAGTAGAGAAGTTGAGAGCCTACACCAACACTCTTGGCTATGGAATGAAAATCCAACCAAGAGCCATTCTTCAATGATTAATCTTGCCATGTTATCCATCTCCATTACTATGCTATTATGTATGCTAGCAAGAAGCGTGATGATAAGTGAGGAACTAGTTCTTTCTCCTATGGATGTTTCTACTATCTCTCTCAGACCCACTGCTTTGTTCTGATGGGAGAGGTCAAAGCCACCAAGGTTTGAACCTTGCTTGGGTCAGCTTCAATGCCCTTGGTAGAGATCACATGGCCAAGGAGAATAACCTTGATTTCACCAATGATGAAGAGAGTGGGAGCTATAAATACAAAAGTCATCAATAAAAACAAGAATTTATTTTCCAAAGAATGACTAAAAGACAAATGTCACATAGGGCTGAAAAGTGGCTAGAGCATTGTTGAGACCAAAAGGCATAACTCTTTAAGCAAAACATCCCCAAGGTGTGATGAAGGTTGTCTTCTTTTGATCTTCTTCAGTGATGCTAATTTGAAAGTATCCTGAGTAGCCATCGCATACTGTGTAGCACTCATGTCCGGCTACCTCATTGAGAATTTATTTTGAATAGTAAGAGGAAAGTGGTCTCTCTTTGTGGCTGTATTAAGGGGCTTGTAATCAACACAAACCCTCCACTTACTATTCTTCTTGGGTGTGACTACCATTGGAGAAACCCACTCTAAGTCTTCAACATGATAGATGAAACCTGCTTCTAGGCGTTTCCTTACCTCTTTGAGCAAGGCATCTTGTTGAATTACTCCTAGCCGCCTCAGCTTCTGCACTACATGCTTACTTCCCTCCTTGAGCTTAATGTGATGCTGAAGTATTGTGGAAAATGAGCTAAAATTACTTAGCATCAAAATATAATCTTCACGCTCCTTCCCACACAACTCACTAGAAAGCATTCGATGTAGCTTACTTGCTTCTTCTAGAGGTTGTATACCTAGTGTCTCCCCTTGGTTTGATGATGATGTATCAGGTTACTCCATCTTAGTAGGGTCCTTGAGAATGACCCCCATCACCTCAATGATATTGTCGCTTACTTTAGTCACACTATTGACTCCTCCTCTGAAGTGGTTGAAGAGTCACTACTAGAAAACTCATTCCCAGAGGTTTCTAGATCCATGTTGCATTGCCGACCTGTCTTCATGTCATAAAGTATTGTCTTCCCTTTGGCATCCTTCTTCTAGATTATGCCGATGTCCCAATCCTGCTTAGCTCTCATAGCCATAAGACAAGGGCTCCCTAGAATGATAGGATAGCCCTCCCTCTTGTGTGGCATGACAAAGATGTCCATATCTACCTTGGTGTTGAATGCCTTTATCCTAACTGCATTTATAACACCAACACATTGAATTTTTACATTATCTGCCATTTTGGCTTAGCATGGTGCTGCCCTACTCACCTCTAAACCCAAATGGCGCATCATTTTTTCACTCATGATGCATATTTGTGTGCCACCATTGATGTAGATATTGGAGATGTGTTGCCCTTTGATGTGAGCATCCATCACTGGTAGTATGTCATCTAGATTCCTCCCAGAGATAGTCCCAACTATCTTTGGCTTTGGTTGTCTTGTGCTAACCATGTTTGTCCATTGTCTCCTCACCCTAGGTGCCAAGTGGAGTAACTAGGGCCATGTGATTTTTGGGCCCTGCACAGAAACATTTTGAATCAAATCATATGATCTAGAACATTCACCCATATAAATCTACAATGTCAATTTTACGTCGTGACTTGGACTGCTTTTTGCTAGATTCCCCTCTAGTTTTCATCTTTTCATCTCTTTGCAAGGCTTCACCATGCCTAGCGCGCTTTACCCCCATGGCATCTACCCCTTTAACCTTGGTCTTACATTTCACCACTCTCTTGATATCCTCCTCCACTTTCTCCTTTCACTTACCTTCAAGACTAATGACACTTACTGCCTGGTTGCCGACTGGTGGTGGGGGTAAGGGTGGAATGAGAGGTTATGGTGGTGGTGGTGGATGTGGTTGAATGGGTGGTTGTAGAATTTTCATGGGTGGTGGTGGTGGATGTGGTTGAATGGGTGGTTGTAGAATTTTCATGGGTGGTGCTTGTTGTGGTGCCCTTGGTGGTGGTGGTCTTGCTCTCGGTGGTGAAATCTGGTTTTGTTTGGCTCCTCTGTTGAAATTCTGTCTCCTTGGATGTGGGCAGTAATACATGCCAGGGCCATCTTTCCCACAATTATAGCAGTGGTATTATTGGTTTTGACTTTTTTGTCCTCTCCCTTGCTCTTGACTGTGGTTGTGTGCATGCCCTTGTTGCATCAAATGCATAGATAGATTCTCTAGTTGAGTAGTGATGCGACTCAATAGGTCTTGTTGCTCTTTTGATGCCTCTTGTGGTTGGGTTCTCTAAGTGGTTGTTGTAGTTACTGGGGTTAGTCGGATTGAGCTTGATTCCTTTGACTCTTTGAATCTTGCTTGAATGCAGAGATTATTGTTTTTAAGGTGGGCTACTTCCACTTTCAACTCATACGTTGTACGGAATCTCCCCTTCACCTTCTCTTTAAGCGGCGACTACAGGCCAGAAATGAAACGTTCCTTCTTTAGGAAATTAGGCACTCTTTCACCTTCCTCTAGTGAGGAAACCCATTGCTCCCACAAATCCACAAACTTGGATTCATGAGTGGCATACTCTAGCAGACTTCCCTACTTTAACTCTGTCAGTAGCTGCCATAACTTTTCTAAGGTTGTGCCTCCACCAAACCTCTTCAGGAATGCAACACGTAGTAAGTCCCATGTATCCTTGGTAGCTTGGGGAAAAGCATTGTACCAAGACTTGGCCTCTACTTTCATCAATAGAGGAAAGATTTATAGTTGTGAGGTGTCTTCATCCTTGTTGGAAACCACACAAGAGATGTCAAAGTTATCCAGAAAATGGGTGGTTATGTCTTCTCCCTTCTTGCCACTGAATGTGGGAAAAGAGACACTTGCCATGGTAGTAAATTAATGAGCAGACAATCACAAACCCTTTTTCTTTGGAATAAATTAGTGATTCATAAAGAGAACATCACAAACCCACAACTTCAACATAAATTCCACAATTCATAGATTCATGGCCTCCCAATCTGTCTGCACACAATTTTCCACTAGGCTGCCATAGCCATAACCCTGCAGAGAACTAGTCATAACATGAAGAGCACAACTCCAATTGGGGAACTTTAAAACTTGGAAGAAAGCTTGAAAAATGATGGTGAGAAAATTGAAGATTACCAAAATTGAATCTACACGCTGCTACATGCAAAATTAACGCAAACAGAGAGCTGTCCCAATTCTACATGTAGAGCAGGCAAGGCGAGGCAAAAAATTGCATCAGAAACCATCAAGAAGGCACAATGAGCTAAAACCTAAAAATTTCTGGAGTTTCACTCGCAAGCACGTACAGTAGCCCGACAGCTAGCGCTATACTAGCGACTTGCCCTGCATGTACATATGCTTGCAAAAGAAATCTTAAAAACTCAAAAAAACATGTCCAAACACTCTTATGAAAGTCTATGTCAAGCCCAAATATACATTTTTTTTCAAAAAACGGGGTTCTCAAAATACGCGCAATAGAGATAACACACCGGTTTTGGGCGGCGATGGCTTGCACGACACTGGGGACATGGAACCTTGTAAGGGGCCTATCCCATGCCATCCTATTTTGAAGAGAGAGAGAGAGAGAGAGAGAGAGAGAGAGAGAGAGAGAGAGAGAGAGAGAGAGAGAGAGACAAAGAGATAGGGAGAGCACCGACGGCGCTGTCGATGCCCCCCTAGGATACTATTCATGTGCGAAGTTCAAGAGCAAGGTGTCAAAGGCTGTGAGGTGGTTCACCTACAATGGAAGAGAGGGTTGAGAATGGAAAGTCGGCCAAGTCTCTCGAGCCATGCATATATGATAAAAATGGAGTATGACATGTGTTGGAAAATGCAAAAAATACTATCATGGGGCTCTGTTGGTTCCACGAGCCAATAACACCATTTTTAAGGTTTTTTATGCTTTCTAAAGCCCTATAAAAGGGAGTTCGCATGCAGTTACAAGGGATTTCTTCCATTTTGAAGATTTTTGGCCATTTTGGAGGGCTTTTGTCCATTTTGAAGCTTTTTAGAGCCATTTATTCTCTCTTGTTGAGCGTCGAGCCGGATTGTGTACTGTCGAGTTGCGGCTATGGAGTTGTGGTGCTGATGCAGGGCCAAGAGGGCTATCGGATTGTTGTTTTGAGCTCGCCGAGGGTGTGTCGGCTTGGAGCTAGAGCTGTATATGGTCGGGTTTGTTGAAAAGAAGCCATCATTATTGTGCATCTAGTGATTCCCCCTTGCCCCTTCTCTTCTTCGTTGTGTGCATGTGTTTTTGGGAGTGTGTTGGTAGTTCTACTCAATGGTGTGTTATGCCCAAAGGGATTGAGAGAGATTGTGTGTGTGATGAAGGCCATGAATCAAGCTGTACGGGATGATTGGGCTTTGTTTGTATTGTCGTATAGAGTGTGTGTGTACGGTGGTTTGCCTGTGAGTCATGTGAGTTTTGAAGGTGAACTCTAGTGTTTAGGGGTACTTTTTATATCTTGGGCTATAGAGAGGCGTGTTGACTGTGTGCCGAGTGGGATCCCTTTTCCCCCTTCCCACCCTTGGGTCCTCAAAGCCAAACAATTAGCGATTGTGCCGTCCTGGACCGATGAGATGGGAACAGATGGCCATAAAACTTTCCGAGGGCAAGGGAAGAACACAAATCCCAAACCGTGCAAAGTTTCATGGCCAAAATCTGTCTCGATGGCAAGGGCCACACAATCGCTAATTTTTGGATGTTGGGTCCTTGGTAAGCCCAAAGCCAAAAAATTGGTGATTGTGCCACCCGTGGATTGATGAGACGGGAATAGATGGCCATGAAACTTTGCAATGACGGGGGAAGAACAATTATCCTTGCAAAGTGAAAAACTTCATGGCCATCGCAATGTGTCTCGATGGTCCATGATGACACACTTGCCAATATTTGGTCGTTGGGCCCTTTGCGAGCCCAAAGCCAAAAAGTTAGCAATTTTGTTGCCCTCGACTGACGATATGGAAACGGATAGCCATGAAACTTTGTGGGGGTAGGGGAAACATACTAATCCCTATCCCTATAAGGTTTTATGGCCATCACATTTCGTCTCCATGGTCAAGGGTGACACAATCGCCAATTTTTTGCCATTGGGCCTTTGGTGAGTCTAAAGCCAAAAAAATGGTGATTGTGACGCCTTGGATTGATCAGACGGAAACGGATGGCCAAAAAACTTTGCAAGGGGAGGGAAAGCAGACTAATCTTTGCTTGTGCAAAGTTTCATGGCCATCACAACATTCAAGGGCGGCATAATAACGAACTTTTGGCACAATCGTTAATTTTTTGCCATTGCACCCTTGGCGAGCACAAAGCCAAAAAAAATGGCAATGGTGCCACACTGGACCGAGGAGACCGTAAAAAATGGCCATGAAACTTTAATGTGGAAAGGGAAGAACACTATTCCCTACCTTTGCAAAGTCTCATGGCTGTTACAATCCGTCTTGATGGTAAAGGGAAACACAATCACCAATTTTTGGCCGTTAGGCCCTTGGTGAGCCCATAGCCGAAAAAGTGGCAGTTGTGCCGCCCTAGACTGAGGAGACGAGAATGGATGGCCATGGAACATTGCAAGGGTAGGGAAAAAAAATTAATTCATGCCCTTGCAAAGTTTCATGGCCATTGAAATTTGGCTCGATGGTCAAGGATGGCACAATCGCCAATTTTTGTCTGTTGGTCCCTTAGCAAGCCCAAAGCCAAAAATTTGGCAATTTTGATGCCTTAGGCCGACTAGACGAGAGCAGATGGATATGAATATTTTCAAAGGTAGGATAAGCACACTAATCTTAGCCCCCAAAATATCTCATGGCCATCTCAATCCGTCTCGACGGTTAGGGATAGCAGAATCACCGAGTTTTTTATGTTAGGCCCTTCACGAGCCCAAAGCCAAAGAAATAGCAATTGTGTCACCCTGGAGAAATGAGATGGGCATGTATGGACATGAATTTTTGCAATGGCAAGGGAATCACACTAAGACCCACCCATGAAAATCTCTACGGCCATCTCAATCCATCTCGACATTCAAGAGTGGCACAATCTCCAACTTTTGGCCGTTGGGCCCTTCACGAGCTGAAAGCCAAAAAATTAGAGATTGTGCCACCCTAGACCGACAAATGGGAATGGATGGCTATGAAACTTTGTGTGGGTAGGGGAAGCACTCAAATACCCAACCTTGCAAAGTTTCATGGCCATCGTAATCCGTCTCAACGGTCAAGGAAGCACAATAATTAATTTTTGGTCGTTGGGCCTTGTACCGACGAGACGGGAACGGATGGCAATGAAACATTGCGGGGATAGAGAAGAAACACTAATCCTTGCCCTTTAAAAGTTTCATGGCCATTGCAATTTGGCTTGATGGTAAAGGATGGCATAGTCGCGAATTTTTGGCTGTTGGGTCCTTGGCAAGCCCAAAGCCAAAAAAATGGCAATTATGATGCCTTGGATTGAAAAGGTGGGAGTGGATGGCCATGATAATTTGTGGGGGTAGGGAAAACACACTAATCCAAATCCATGGAAGTTTTCATAGCCATCCCAATCCATATTGATGGTCAGGGATGGCAAAATTTCCAATTTGCTGATGTTGGGTCCTTGTCGAGCTCAAAGCCAAAAAATTAGCCACTGTGTCATCTTGGACCGGCAACACGAGAATGGACTTTGTCTTTTCCATTCCTATTCCAATTACTTGCTCATGGAGGTACTAGAATAATTCAGTCCCTTGCTCATGTTTCTTCTCAGCTCCCATGTGATGGTGGTAGCTACTGCATGTGGCGGTGTTGTATACTTTTCCAATTACTTGCTCATGGAGGTACTAGAATAATTCAGTCCCTTGCTCATGTTTCTTCTCAGTTCCCATGTGATGGTGGTAGCTACTGCATGTGGCGGTGTTGTATACTTTTGCGGTCACTTTCTGCATACATGGAAGTAATGATTATATAGCTTGTAGATCTTTGTTGCCCTTGGATCCACTAGGTCTTTGAAAGTGGGGTTGGTTCTCTTGTGAGAGTACACCTCTATTGTATCTCTTCTTTCTCTGACTGAGCTACCAGCATTGTGTAGCCCCAAAGCATCCACAATGATTTGAGGGGTGATGACCACCTTGGTTTTCTGGCCATCTAAAGCAGTAATCATTGCCTTGCCATCCTTTTGAATAGAGCTAGCTAGATCATAAACTCTTTGAGTATCCACACCCACTGGTTGTGCTGTGAAGAAGTTGTGAAAATCAACTCTCTTTAGCTAGTTGAGGGTCTCCTTCTTATTGACATAGTCCATGATTTCTCATGGATTCATGGGGATATCCACGGTATTTCCGTGTGGGTCTGTGAAAGTGCCTTGGTAAATTGTCAGCCCCTCATTCTCTAGTGTTCCTTCATCCACCCAAGCCTTTGTTAGCTTCAATGTCTCACTCGGGATTGTGTAGGACTCTACTGCGGCAATTAGGTCTTTTAAGGATATTCTCTTCGACTTGCTGGCTTCCATTGATCTTGCACGCACTCCAAGTGCAAAAGTTAGCAGTGTTTACAAAATCTAGAATTTTCTTAGTTCTTAGCTATTTAAATGAATTCAAAAATAAAACATAAGCTAATTAGGGCCTAAGGGTGCTATGCATGTGGTCAAAAGTGCATTTTGGGTGCAGATTTATGATGTGAGATATCATACGCGTATGATGTCCAAATGATTATAATGAGGCGATTTTTGATATGTGCATAGCTCATAGAATGTACATCATAGATATATGCTTGAATTTCAATTTGGATGTCATTTGGGCAAGATGTTACCATTATGACTCCTTTTAGGACTTGAATTTTGATTTTGGCTAAGTTTTGAGCAAGTGAGGTTCAAATG
This sequence comes from Adiantum capillus-veneris, assembly GCF_014529385.1. Classification (NCBI taxonomy): domain Eukaryota; kingdom Viridiplantae; phylum Streptophyta; class Polypodiopsida; order Polypodiales; family Pteridaceae; genus Adiantum; species Adiantum capillus-veneris. The sequence continues at coordinate 69,520,318 of NC_140933.1, forward strand.
GGATGAAACTTGGTAGATGCTCTCATAATCATGTAATGAAGTCTCAGAATAACTCAAGTTAGCTCCTCAATTCATATTTAACACTAGGTTGGTAATGGGACACTTTTATGTCCTGGGACACTTTTATGTCCTGTTAAGTGACCATTTTCCTTGAATTATGTCAAGAGTTTCAAAATGGATTTTGAGGTGCTATCTGTCTAAAAATTTGTCTCATGAGTTGAAAAAAACTCGACATTTTTTTGGAATATCAATTCCATCTTTAACCTTGTCCTTACACAACATTTCACAACCTAAACTGTGTGAAAAAACGGGTCCTGTTTTTGGCTTTTTTCAACTTTTTGCAACTATACCACTCTAGAATTCATGTTTGTGAGGTCTATAATGCTAAAGAACTATCTTTAGTAGTCCTTAACATGTCCTGATGCTTCTAGGGAGAAATAAATGTTAAAGTTTTAAGTTCTCACCAAATTACAAAAATTGTCAAATCCTGTTTTTTAGCCAATTTTAGCTCTTCTATGATTTTTTTGGTGGCTTTCATGATATCCAAATGCAGTTTTGATTTTCTATGTCGCATATTGTAACATAAATCTAATATTCCTTGAGTTTTGGGGCACCTAATACCCTATTTTTCATAGTAGACAACGATGGTTGATTTTTTCAATTATAGAAGAAAACGAAACATTCTAGTATATCAAGTATAGCTTTTTCAATATTGTTAGTTTCTGGTGACAACTACATGCATTTTGTAGGTAGTAATCATATCTAGTCATAAGGATCAAATTTGGCTAGATATTGAATAGTTTCTATGGGATTCTACAACTCATAATGTTGAACCCAGTTTTTTCATGTTTGCTGTATTTAGCACTTCATCTTTGTCCCCAAGATTCCCCTTGGTAAGAGATGTATTATTCTTTTGACATGCTCCATGGCTCCTTATGAACCTTAAGGACAATAGGAAACTAAGAAAACATGCATATATTATTTGTATTGAGCGTGGCTATAGAAACTTTGATGATAGGTGTGCAGAATGGTAAAAATTCAACTTTTTTGTACCTATTTCTTCTGGAAAAACAAAAAATAGTGAGTGAGAAGGAATCATATGTTCTGATCACCAACCCATTGAAGTTAACTAGGGAATTTATCTCAAGTCCTACAAAAATCCCTAATCTTATTTTTATGCAACAAAGCGTAAGAAATGACTGTTTTGATGAAAATGTACTGGTCCATCAACTTTGGAGGCTTGGTGTGACCAAAAGATGAGAAATTTTACAAGTTTCTTATTTTTTCCATGTGTAGTAGGCCTTGAACTATAACCTCATGAAAGGATTTTACAAAATGAGTGGATCTACTATGGTTTTGGAGGTTTTTTTCAAAACCCTGAAAGGACACTTTTATGTCCTGTTAGGTTACCAACCTAGTGTTAAGCTATGGAAACATCATACACGTATGATGCCTACTTTGTCCAAAGAGGCTCAAACTTGTACCAGAGCTGGGTTTTAGCTTGGCATAGATCATGTGGTATCAGACTGTGACTTGGAAGTTTATTCATGTGTTTGAAGCCAAAAATTAAGTGTATAGTATCTGAGTTCCAAAACTTGGGTTTGGATGGGTACAAAGAGTTGAAACTTGATGGAACTTGAGCTATGAGCTGAGAATGATGGGATAAAGGCATTGGAAGTGAAGAATTCTCCCAAGTTGAACATTTTGGCTTTTGGAGACATCATACGCATATGAAATCAACTTTGACATTTTTGGCCCAAACTTGACCTGTAGGATCCTTAAGTGATGGGTAAATTTCTAATCATCTCAGATTTTGATTTAGAGGTGGATTCATGGGGTTGGGGCCATAAATTGTGTCTTAGGCCAAGATTTTTGATTTTTGGGTCCAAGTGGTCACAAGCTTGCTCAAAATGGTCCAAATTAAACATATGGCCTTTATAATATGCGGTGAACATACTTAGATGAAGAAAGTTGAGTTTGGCATCTATATGAGTGGAGATACATTATACGTGTATATTATACGTGTATCATGTCTCATGTGAAGAATTTCAATTGTGATGATATGAGCATGATGTGTATGAAAATTACAATGCCTGTTTCAAGTTTCACCTTGTTTGGAGCACTTTTGGTAGGTCTAAGGACAATTTGTTAAGTTAGGCCTAGACTTTGTGTTTTTTGGGTATTGGACACCCTAACTAGCTCCAAACCCTATGAAACTTTGTGAGCTTCATGTTTAGAGTATGCACAATGTGCTTGTCAATTCAATGTAAATCATGTGCAAAAGCTGGCTATGAGACATCATATGTGCATGATGTCTACTTTGAGAAGAATTGAATTTGATGCTTTGGAGTGTTTTGTGCTTGTGGCTTAAGCCTTAATTTGCTAGTTTTCAACTTAAAAAGCCAAATATTTAACTAGAAAATTCCTCTTTGGCATTTCAAGCTCTGGAATGGATTTTTTGCATTTGGTGATGACTTTCCGTGATGATTCTTCTTGAGCTCAATCAACCAAGCTTGTAAATGTAGTGGGGCACCTTTCCATGGCTTCGGTGTAGCTTTGGCCTTAAGAATACCATTTTTGGTGATTTATCCCTCAAGTTGCATCTTTTTTTGTGAGAACAGAGTCGAAAACAATTTTCCTTGATGCTTGACCATACATTTTGGTTGTCGATGGTATGCCGATAATGTTCGTCAAGTTTCGTGGCAAACGGAAGCATTGTTTGGCCATGAGAGCCAAATGACGTTTTGTGTGTGTGATGCCTAGCTTGATGTTTTGACCTACTTCTGGTATTTTGACTATGGATGAAATTATATAAGTTTGTAGATAACCTTGAGGAGCACCTACTCATGAAGTTTGGTGCCATTCTAACAACTTGTTCTAGATTGACTTCTGCAGACTCCGAGAAGTTAGGGTTTTTCTTGATGACCTAAACCAGCATTAGAGGGCATAGACATGCTCATCTAGCTTAGGGTTAGCCCCCTTTTAAATTTTTTAACCATCGGGCTAGTGGTTATTGAGTTACAATCCCGTTTCAGTCTCTTCTTGGTGATGCCACATTGCCGCTTTCATGGGTTTTTTGCATTGAAGTTATCATAGAACAAGAAGAGCATATGGTAACAAGCCTAGCTCTCATTTTTGACCCTGATTGGTGTCTCATGTGCATCGTATGAAGCCGTACAATATCTGCACGCTCTACGTATCTCAAGCTCTCTCTAACTGTGAATAGTGAAAATGGCGCAGTAAGTGGGCCCCACAATATCTTATATCAGGGGTCCCCGAGCCACTCGCCACAAAATTTGACATGTGATTCTATCTTGTTGCAAAATGCACTTTTGGCTAAAACATTTCTCCATTTGGACTCCGTTTGTTCCATTTCCAAAAAAATTAGCATCTCGTCCAAAAACTGGTCGAATCAGGCTTTCTATAACATTTTCATAATTGCACCCCAGCTTCACCATATGTTTCCCTTGACTTGTTGATCACTCTTTTAAATTAGTTGGGTTTGAATTGAGAATGCCCCCCCTCCCCCCCCCCAGTCGACAGACGACAGTGTAACGCCCTAGGGTATGTGTTGTGCATGCGTATCAATATGTGCTAATGCCAGCCAGGTACTGCGGCCCTATATGCATACTCGGTCAATGCATGGAAAAAATGAATGCTGTGTGAGAGGAGAATATATGAAATGTTCTTATTGGAATTTGATGTTGAGGTTTTCAATTAGGACTATACCAATAGTAGAGCGATGAAATAAATTTGTTCTAAATGTGCCACTGTTGTTTGATTGACAATGGGTGCCTTTCTTCTCCTAATTTATGTTGCATCTTCTGGTGACATTCTTGTTTGAATCCAAGATTCACACATGTCGTTTTCATGTGTTGGAATTTGTTTAAGTATCCAAAACTGACTTAATTGTTTTGAAGTTGGCCCAGATTTCTTGGGTGCCCAAATCTGCTTCAGGTTTTGTTGTGGGTTATATTACTTTGGTTTTTGTTGGATTTGAGGGGTTTGTACTGAAGGGGGATCCTGGTTGTGTCGCTTTGGAATCTAGATGTGTGCTTGATTATATTGTGTAACAATAAACTTCTTCGACACCCATACTTGATACTGTTGGGTTTGTTTCTAGAGTCTACCATTTGTCTTTGTTGAGGTAGCTTGAAGTTTTTTCTGTTGTAATTGTGCAGCCTCTTCCTTCTTAACCTAGACTTGTTTAGGTGTTGTTGTTGACCAAATTGGTGTTGTTGCGCTTGATAGGTTTTTCAGACATATCCCTTGGAATATTTTCTATGCTCGGCTCCGTAGTAATAATGTACTTTGATTTGCTCTTTGTAATCCATTGATGATTTGCCGTAAGGAAGAGTTGTTTGCCCTTAGTTTTTGAGTCCATTACCGTTGGTTTGTCATTTTGTTCTACTCCAAAGAGAACTTCTTTCTTTGCAATAGCATGTTGAATGTTGAATGTATCAAATCTCCAATCAATTTTGACATTGTACTGTCTCTTCCATGGTTGATTGAGTAATAATGGATGTTGCATTGGCATATCTTCAACAACATAAAACTTATGCAGATAGACGTAGTGACTAATTTGTACCAATATTATTGTCCATCCCATTACCTTGATTGAATGCTCCAAATATCTTTGAACAGCTTGTTGTGTTGGCATCATTTTGTTCTGGAGTGCAAGTTGTTTATATAGGCTGTAGGAAATAAGATTTGCTACAACTCCTGAATCTAGGATTGCATAGCCCTCCACTTGATTACCTCCACGCTTGACTTTGATTATCAGACTCGCTGCTATTGCTATTGTCGTAGAAGCTTCCGTTTTGACATGTGCTCCTGGGCTTCGTCTTAAGCTTCTTTGACTATGCACTATTTTTCTTGAGATCATTTCTTTTCTGCATGGATTTGTTGAAGCATTGTCTGGGTTAGTGGTAAATGATACTTTTTAAGCCGACAACCACTAATCCAATTAGGAAATTCTTCACCATCCAATGTAGCAAGCTTGATAGCCCCGCTTGGTGATAAATCTTTGATCACAAAGGGTCTCATCCCCCTCTTTTTAGGTTTCTTTGCATGTTGTTTCAATGTATATACCAGGACATAGTTTCATGTTTTAAACTCTTTTGAGCGTACATGCTTATCAAAAATTCATTTTGTCTTTTTTTTTTAGCATAGATAGAAGCTACAGCTTTCAAGTGAAGCTCATCTAGTTTCTCTAGGTCATCTATTCTTGAAGACAATTCATGGCCCATCCATTCAAGTTGTTTAGCTACTCTTAGTGTTAAGACAAGAACTCCATAGGAAAAATAGCATTAAGACCAAACACCATGTTGTACGGTGTTATTCCAATATATTTGTAGGCTACCCTATAAGCCCACAATGTAGAGTGTAACTGTGTGCTCTTGAATCTTATACTATGTTTGTGATCAAGACATTACATAGTCTCATTGGTAGCTTAACATGACCATTAGCCTGTGGATAGTATGGAGCTGACTTTCTATGAACTACCATGAAGTCATCTAGAAGATTTCAATAACTAATTCATTAATAAAATGTGTTCCATGATCACTAACAAGTTCTATAGGTAGATCATATCCGCCAAATAAATATTCATAAAGAAATTATGCATTGTCCTTGCATCCGCTTTCTGTGCGACTTTCACTTCAGCCCATTTAGTGAGATAGTTTGTGTCCATGATTATATACTGGGCATGAGTTCTATAAGAGGGGGGTGAAATTGAACCTACAAAGTCTATATCCCACTTAGCAAAAGCTCTGGCTCCTATCATTGGCCTTAAAGGAATCTCATCCCTTTTTATTGGCACTTTGGTACATTGACACACATCACATCTCTTAACATATGCTTCAACATCCATATGTTATGTAGGCCACCATATTCCAACATTTTTTTTTTAAAACCATCTTATCCCTTGAGAAATGGCATTTGCTTATTTCTCCACGTGCTTGCTCTAAGATCAACAAATACATGTTTTCTGTAGCATATATCCTGAGTTGATTATCCTTTCCTCTCTTATTAATTTGATTATTAATCAATGTGAAGTCTTGAGCCTCTATTTCTATGGCTCTTTGATGTGCTCTAGAAGTATGTTCAGGAAACATTGTCATTTTTAGGTAGTCAATTAGATATTGACTCCATTATGGTGCACTTGTTACCTGAAACAATGTTGCATGTTCCACCGGTGGTTTATACCTACTTGTAGGACAATTGGTAATGTACTTCTAAACATTAGTGCGCATGGTTGGTCAATAAACTCCTACCTGTTGCAAGCACTAGTATTTTTTTGTTTGAGAGCAATGAAACGCTAAGTCTGAAACATGTGCTTCCAAAATATAGCAATCATAATCTTCTAGAATTATGTATAATTGTAAAATGTTGTCTGAGCCAAAATGATACAAATGTACGCCAAGTAATTGGAAATGCCTTGATTGTGAAACCATTCGTCTTTTAAATTCTTGCCCCATTCTATCAAAATCAACTCCATAGGACAGTAAACTGACTATCTCCTAAGACCATTTTGATATCATTTAACGTTAAAAAGATATGCATGAGGGATGTCATTCTCTACCCCTTTGGAGCTTTGTTGTTTAGTAGTCTAGAAAGATGATCTGCTCAAAGATGCCTTTGCCCTTTTTTAACCACTAATGTGAAATCAAACTCTAGCAATATAGCACAATTCTCCCAGTATTGCATGGTTTTCTTACAAGGTATAGGAGGGATTGATGATCTATGTAGAACACAAATTTATTTGCAAGTAGATAATGCCAAAATTTCTCATCCTATCCTTTCTCCTCTCTCAGTGGTAGTGTAGTTCTTTTCAGCATTGTTAAGCTGCCTGCTTGCATTGCACACTAGGAAATCCATATCTCCTTCTTGTGGTTGAGCCAAGATGCATCAAAATCTATCGTGATGGTTAAGGGTGACATAATCTTGAATTTTTGGCAGTTGGGCCCTTCGCGAGCCCAAGGCCAAAAATTGGCCATTGTGACACCTTGAACCAATGAGATGGGAGCAAATGGCCATGAAACTTTGTTGAGGTAGAGAAAGAACACTAATCCCCAACCCTGCCAAGTTTCATGGCCATTGCAATTTGTATCAATAGTCAAGGGGGACACAAGCGCCATTTTTTTGTCGTTGGGCCCTTGGCAAGCCCAAAGCCAAAAAATTGACAATTGTGCCACTCTGGACTCACAAGATGAGAACGGATGGCCATAAAACTTCTTACGGTCTAGGGAAGCACAATATCCTCTACCCTTGCAAAGTCTCATGGCCATCGCAAACCATCTCAAGGTCAAGGAGGGCACCATTATCAATTTTTGGCAATTGGGCCCTTGGCAAGCCCAAAGTCACAATTATGCCTGGACCAACGAGACGAGAGCGGATGGACATGAAAATTTTTGGGGGTTGGGGAAGCATACTAACCTCCATACCTGCAAATTTCCATGGCCACATCACAATCCATCTTGACATTCTAGGGCAATAGAATCGTGAACTTTTGGGCCGTTGGCGAGCCCAAAGCCAAAAAAATTAGAGATTGTGCTGCCATGGACCAACAGGAACAGAGAAAATGGAAATTAAATTTTGTGGGAGTTGTGGAAACATACTAATCGCCACCCCTGCAAAGTTTCATGTGCATCACAATCCATCTCAATTCTCAAGGATGACACAATCACCAATTTTTGACCATTGTGCCCTTGGCGAGCTCAAAGCTAGAAAAATGGTAATTGTGCCATGGTGCATTGATTAGATGGGAATGAAACTTTTCAGGGGTGGGGATTAGGGCCCTTGGCGAGCCCAAAGCCAAAAAATTGGCGATTGTGCCACCGTGGTCTGATACGATGAGAACGGATGGCCATGAAACTTTCCAGGGATAGGGGAAGCACACTAATTCCCACCCCCGCAAAATCTCATGGCCATTGCAAGATATCTTGATGGTCAACACAATCTACAACTTTCAGATGTTGGGACTTTTGGCAAAATTAAAACCATAATATTGACGATTATGCCACCCTAGATTGATGAGATGGAAATCCATGGCCATGAAACCTTGCATGAGGAAGGGAAGCATAATTATTATTGTCCCTCCAAAGTTTCATAGGCCATTGCAATCTACCTCAATGGTGAAGAGCATGAAACTGCCAACTTTTGGTCATTGGGCCTTTGGCGAGCCCAAAGCCAAGAAATTGGTGATTGTGACGTCCTAGACCGACGAGACGGGGATGAATGGCCATGAAACTTTGCGGGGGTAGAGGAAGCACACTAATCGCCACCCTTGAAAAGTTTTATGGTCACTTCAATCTGTCTCAATGGTCAAGGGCAGCACACTCACAAATCTTTGACCGTTGGGCCCATGGATAGCCCAAAGTAAAAAAATTGGCGATTGTGACACCGTGGACCGATGAGATGGGAGCGAATGGCCATGAAATTTTGTAGAGACAGGGTAAGCATACTAATCCCTATGATGGGTTAGTAGATGCAAAAGCGTACTCCTTGATCACCAATGATTAGAATTAGGCTATGGAGGGTGAAGTATTAGCTTAACCATGGTAGGATTAGGGCTAGAGAGATGGTGATTAGGGTTAGCAAGAGTAGAGAGAGAGAGAGAGAGTATAAACACAATGATAGGAATCAAAGTGAAATTGATGGATTATAAAGTAGCCTCTATATAGGATTGGTGCTTTATAATAATTGACTAGATGGCTTGCATCCTTTTGCTATTGGACCATGTCATCAATTATCTCTTCCTAGGTGGCTAGAGGGATTTGCCACATGGTGCCACAAGTTGGGCTTACCCTAACATATACCCCCTCAAGCCAAAATTGGGATTTACAAAGCTTTCATGTGTTCATGGTAGATGATCATCATTTCAACGTGTGTCAAATGTAGCACCTAGAATACGAAAGTTTCCTCCCCAAAGAATTGTCAACTGTGTGTAAGACCAAAAGTCACAACATCCTTCCTAGAGAATTGTCAAGTGGGTGTAGGATCAAAGTATACACCTCCCCTAGAGATTTGTAGGCAACTAGGTGGTAGGTCAAAATGCAAATGTGGTGCTTTCAAATGTTTTTGTGCATGTGGCCCTAATGTTGAAAGGCCAAATGTGTTGTTGATGCCATCTTCAAACTTGCAAAATTGTTTGTTGATTTTGTCGTCAAATTTTGCTTTGTCTTCATTTTATTGTTGTCATTTTTTGTTGTCGTTTTCTTCATGTCATTGTCATCTTCTTCTTTTTTATCTTTATTGGTCCATTGTGTTGAGGATACGGACTTCATGGCCAATGGTGCAAAGTACACATACATAGCAAATATGGTGTGCATCTTGTGTGTGCCAATTTGTGTGATACTTGTTGGGAAGCTCATAACCTATTGTGCTTTTGGACACAAATGCTACATACATTTCATATGTATCTTCATGTACTTGTGATGGATTCATATTGGAGTGTGCTTTGTGCTTGGTCATGGTGCTAGTGGGGCTTTTGACCTGCTTGGTGAAGGTCTCTTTGATTCGGGCTTGGACTAGTGTGCTTCCCCTACCGCTGCAAAGTTTCATGGCCATCAATTCACGTCTCCTTAGTCCAGGGTGGCACAATCGCTAATTTTTTGGCTTTGGGCCCGCCAAGGACCCAACGGCCAAAACTTGGCAATTATGTCGTCCTTGATCGTGAAGATGGTTTGCAATGGCCATGAGACTTAATTTGTGGGAGCAGGGATTACTATGATTTTCCCACCCATACAAAGTTTTGTTTTTCGAGAAAGAGATCCTTCTATTAGTTAATGAAACTGCCCATAGGGGTACAACCACCTGTACAAGAGAGGGCTACAACAATCATGTGGAGGAGACTCTCCCAATGAAAAAATAGCATATGTACAATGAGGCTAAATCAAGAGATGGGAGGAGGGAAAATCCAGATAGGTGGACGATAGTGCCATCTGAGCACACCCTGGACCATGGTGAAGAAAGACCCAGGGCACCAGAGTCGAAGGAAAGACTCTCTACACTCTCGCATGCGATCGGAGCTGCCTTGAAGTCTCTGGAACTGTCCTCTAAGAGTCTGGATCAGCTCTAGCCAGAGATCCCAAACTGTCTTTGCTGGTGGTACAGGGCGAGCTTCAAAGATGCGAAAGCAGCGGGCCTGCCAAATGAACCATAGTGTCAGGCCGTAGATGAGCTCCCAAAACTCCTCTCTCTCACTGCACCACCATTGTGGAGAAATCTTTGTAGTAGGCTGGAGTATATGTCGACACCCTTGCATCACTATCATCCTGCTGGTGGAGGATAGCGCAACTGAAGTGCCGGCGGGCTCATGAGAGTGGACCAAGCAGCTTCCCAGCAAGTGTGCTACCAAGCTGTGGAAAGAGATGACATCAGCCAAAGAACACGAAGCCAAACCTATTGTGCCAAAGGACAACCCCAAAGACAATGGTACTGACTCTCCACAAGATGGTCACAAGCTACGCATGCTGCCAAGAGACCACTATGTACTAGCCATCTCCCAACTGCTGTAGCTCAATGTGAAACCATACAAGGAACAAAGTGACTCACCTTGGCTATCTAGAGTCCCACAACCTCTCTTAGAAGTTTAATAAGAACTCAATTGTGAGACCCTCCTCCAACCAATGAGGTGCTGCAGATGAGCCTCTCTCTGTGTTGCCAGTATGTGACGTCCTAGTCGAACAGTGTAATGAAAGAAAGGGACACCTGGATGGTTTGATGAGGATAAAGGGTTCGTCCAAAACCATTTTCCAAGATCTCACTGCACTTGTGCCAGTGGACATCTCTCCCAAGACCACAACCTCCAATGGACAGTCTCAAGAGCTGCTGGGTTGTGATCTATGACACAAGTCCTCCCGTAGATGCCCACAACTTGGATCCTCTAAAAACAACACTCTACCACATGTGAGCCTCTACTGAAACTTGATGTAAGCATCCCTCACCCTGTAGCTCAAAGAACAGGGAAGGTACAGTCTCTGAGCAAGTCCAAACTGAGATGAGAACCTCCAGTCATGTGAAGGCCCCCATCCATCTAGGTACTGCTAACTTGATAGGTGTGAGCCACTTAGCTGGTACTCCCTCTGAGATGTCCTGACACATGGTGTGCACCACCCCTCTCATGCCTAGTAGATGGATGCCCTAAAGCTCCTCTGCCCAGCCTAAGAACTATAGCCAGTCACCTAAAGTGCGTGCTGCACCCTCTGCCATGGGACCCCAGGAAACATGAGGCATACTACCAACCAAGTGGCCTCTCTGAGTGAAAACCATGGGGTTCGAAACAAGGGGTTGTCTCATGTGCTCCTCTGTGCTAGTAGGATGACACAGCTCTAGGACTCTTTGTAGCTGCTCTTAGGATCACAGCAGACTCACAATGAAGCGGTCCTCCAGTCTCCTGCTCAAGCCAACTCTATGCATCTATATAAAAATTCATCTGATCGAAGGTTGCCAAGGGCCTCTAGTCTGTGGTACTATAGCACTAAGCCGTTGAAGCAAAAACTCCTTCTATGTCTCCTTCCCTGGAAGAAGTCCTCTGATGAAAAACTTACCTAGAAGGGCTCTACTCTACTGTGCTAGGTCTATGATCCCAAACTCTCCCTGAGAACAAGGAAGAATGATGACTTGCCATGCCACTTTGGCTTGGGCTATCTGAGTGTTACTCCCTGACCAAAGGAAGTTCCTGATTGAACAATCTGCTGCTTAGGAGACAATTCCAAGCCAACCTGATAGCCCAAGTATCAAACTGTGGTCCTTGGGGGAATCCATTTGAAACCCTCACTTGGAAGCCAATCAGGTGTAGGAGCACTACAACCGAGAAAGACATTGTCTTTCTCCATTTGATAGGTGTGCTTGATGCACAACAAAAGGTCTCAAGAGCCTGATCACACCTATGAAGGCTGGCCTCCTGGCCATCAAAGTACAAGGTTGAGTCTTCTGCAAACTCAGCATCCAATAGCACATCTCCCGAATAGGGAGCACTAAGCCACATAAACCAACCTGCTCTGAAACCAAAAACCTACTCATCGCCTCAACATAGAATAGGAAGAGGAAGGGAGCAAGAGGGAATCCCTGTCTGACCAAACGTGTGAGCATGAAATGATTACCTCTACGTCCTGACAAAAGCACCTGACTATGTGCCCATCTGTTTAGAGCTCACACTCCTTTTATCCAAGCATTTGAGAAGCCCATCCTGCGTAGAGTTCCCTCCAAGAAGTCCCAGTCAACTCTATCATAGGCCTTCCGGAGACGCATGAGGGAAGATGGATCCCCCCAAAAAATAAAGTGTTGTCAAGAATACTACGCTCCTTGATAAAACTTGTTTGTGTCCCATGTATAATTCTCTCTAGATATGATTGAATCCTTAAACTCAGAGCCTTGGCAAGAATTTTGTAGGATTAATTGAGAATGGCGATGGGCCTCCACTTTTGAATCTCATCCAAGGAGCCACCCTCCTTGGGAATGAGGTAAATGAGGCCCACACTCATGCTATCAGGCATCTCTCTTCTGTGTGCACGATGTACTGAAAAGCGTTGCAGAGATCTGAGCCAAGCAAGTCCCAGTACTCCAAGAAAAAGCTGGGAGTCAAACCATCCTCACCTAGACATCTACCACAGGGAAGTGCTCTAAGCGCTGCGTGTAGAGGCAGCTCAAGCCTTTGGTGCATCTCCTCAGTCACAAGACAAGGCATCTGTGCCCACACGTGCTCTCTGCATGCATCCTAACGCTCTGACTATGGCTATGCAGACAGTAGGTCCCGGTCGAAGTCAGTAGCAACTACATGCATGTCCTCTGGCTCTGAAGCAATTGACCCATTGGGTCTCCTCAACTAGCTAACGTTGGCATGCGTATGCCAAGGTCCCATTGCCTCAAAGAAAGCCCCTGTCACTCTGTCACCTGCCTCGGTCCACTGAGATGCATGTCAATGGAAAGCAAACTCATGGCGCCTCTCCTCTATGCTGACAAGCTCCTGGCGAGCCTACTACAACTACTCCTCCAACCAATGATTGTATGGATGCTGCTCTTGCGGCCTCTATAAGGAAGAAACACCCCATAAAAGACTCTCTCTTGCTACAACCATTAGGAAATTTCAGAGGTCATTTGGAGGGCCATATGAAGAGAGAGAAAAATAGAGCGCGTCCAATGAGCACGAAGGCTATGTTACGTAGAAAAGTACGTGGAAAGACTCAAAAAATAGCAAAATAGCATAAAACTTTCACGAATCTAGGATTGTAGCATCGTAATTTCCTTCCTTTTACCGAGCTTTTAGGTGCTTGCATGTGGTCCCACTTTTGATATTATCTTATGGTCATTAACGTACTGGAGGGTGACCATTAATCCCGCACAAGATATTGGAATTCTAAAACACTTTCCCTCCATTAGAATGCTTTCAAAGTGAATCTCCCTCCACGTCTTCTCGCCCAAGAAGCTCCAGGTGTTTACTGTCTCTCACACCAACAACCAACAGTTACACTTTGCCTAGAAGGCCAAGTAGTAGCATATCCTCAATTACAATATCAACTTCAATAAGTGCAGAGAACCAATGGGTTAGAAAAAGGATAAACAAAGGTTCATGGGTCCTCATGCAACCAAGAAGACCCAAGAGGTCTAGTGGTATCAACGTTTACCGCTCAGCATGGAAGGCCAGAGTGTTGGATTTCAAAGTTGAAATTGGCAAAAGATCTGTAAAGGAAGTTCTTGTTCAGCATGTGTTTACCCATCCAGAGGTGATAGCAAACGGTGGAAATGTATCAGATATACATCAACCACGTTGCAATTGTAAGTACTCTTGACATGTGAACTTACTGATACTCTCATTATAACTTTTCTTATATATTTTGCAATGTTTCTCCCGCTTGTTATGAGCAATGTCTCCATTCTTCACAACTCAATTACATTAGATTTGTCATTTTTACTTATTGATACTCTTAGTTTAACTCTTCTTATATATATTGCAGATGTTTATCCCTCTTCTTATGAGCAATGGGAGCCTGTGGAGTGCATAATAGGCCTCTTCCATGTTGTTCATGCCCACATTGGTTCTCTACAGTATTCAGGGAGGAGCAGTAAAAGACTAGCTGATGAGGGAATATTTTTTTATGACCACTTCTACCAACTCAGCTCAGGGAATAAGAATGGCATGTTGGTGAAAGTGCCTCTACCAACCGATTGGAACACTGTGGACTGGCCAGTTCCCGAGGAAACAATGGTGGAGGCAATGCGAAGTAAGCTCTACAAGGATATACAGAGGTCTCTACGTAGCTCTATTCCCACCAAACTGGTTAGAATTGCAAACTTTTGTCCTGTTGCACTCTTCATAGAGTTGTTTCATAGCTACAACATCCGTGTTACGAAAACTATGTTCATGTGTAAGTCATTTCAGCAGTCATCCTGTGACAAACTTCTTGACAGAGGATGGTATGTAAAGGAAGAGATTGGTTTACGGTGCGAGGTCGCGCTTGATACTCTAGTTGTCAAGTACATGATTGCAAGCCAATCACTGTTACTCTCGTTTTGGTATATGCGATCACAAATGCTCAATGGTAAGTACATTCCTATGGACCAGGTTTCTGCAGGTTTGGAAGATAATCCTGCTGTGGATGTGGAAGTGATTGATAAAGAGCATGGCCTACTGTTGGTGGTTACAATAAGGGAGCTATGCAGTCTTCAACATTTGCGGCATGACATAATTGAAGAGTCAATGGACAAGGACCTATCACATTTTTCCTTTTTCCTAGCTGGCCGTAAGGTGATGCGGCGAAGGGAAAAAGATATTTTGTGCAAAGAGTTGGATGGTCGGGTTGAAGTAGTGTCAATGTAACAGATATTCTTGTGAACCCAAGTGCATACAAATGACTTTCAATACATGAAGTTTATTGAGCTCATTTGTCAATTGTGCCCTGTGAAAAAGTGTGCTTGAAATACATTTCTTTACCATGTCAAATCTCTCTCTCTCTCTCTCTCTCTCTCTCTCTCTCTCTCTCTCTCTCTCTCTCTCTCAATGTTAGACAAGACAAAGACATGATAGAAGAGTCATCTTAATTCATTAGAAAGTACAAACTCGTCCGTGAACAACTGACTGAGATACAATTTCTGTAAGTATAGAATCAGAATTTCTTCAAGGTAAAAATCGAAGGAATGCCCCTCGAAAGAAGGTGGTGAGATATTTGTTCCCTGCGGATTTAGTTCTCCCTTTTCAGGAGTATCATCAATCAGTAGTGTATTAGTTGCATCAAAGGGTACACCGATTTGGCGAAACGGTTTGTACAAAAGAGGTAAGTGTGGTTTTTTAGGGTGGTAGTGGCCCTCAACGGTAACGCATTTTCTTTGATCATACAAAAAGGCAAAATATGACGTGTGAGCGTCGCATACACTGCAAACTATTGTAACTAGTGGCGATAAGTTTTGCCTTTGCATTGAAGACCATATGGCAACTCTGAAGCGCGGAAGAAGAAACTGAATAAATTCCTTGGTTCCTGGACGAACGACGACTTGACAAGTTCCCATCCGAAACGTTTGCAAATCCTCAAAGGGTTCTGTGTCACCGAGAGGCACGCGCATCAGCAGCAATCCATTGACGTCCAAGATAATCAACCTCTGTAAAAGTTGACAAGTACATATAAGTAGTTAGAAGCTGAACATATTTTTCCATACTTGAATAGACATTACCGGAACAACCGTATCTACAGGTAGCAAGGGTCCATACTGGGTCTCTGTAATGTTAATGTCGTTGTTGCTCTCCTCTGCTTTAGCTTCATCATTCACATCTTCATAGTCATCATTCACATCTTCATCAGGGGTCTCCCCCATGGCTCTTTCTGCCTCATTCAAGGTTTCCTCCAAGGTCTTTTCCTCTCCCTCGGTTGACCAGCTTGCCTCATACATCCTTGCCTGATCCATATCAGTTTGCTCATCCCTAGGCCTGCTTTCCTCATCCATATCCTTTTGCTCATCTATAGGCCTGCTTTCCTCATCTTGGGTTTCAGCCATAGGCTCTTTTGGCTCCTCCACTGGCTGACTTGGCTCTTTCATTGTCTCCTCTGGTTGTACACTAGCACCTTCCATATGCTCATTTGACCTTTCCTCATCCTCGGCTCTTTCATCTTCTGCTGATATGACCCCCTCGGCCCATTATGATTCCACTGTATCGGATGCAGGGGTTTGTCATGGTGGCACGTTATGTATTGTTAGATCAATAGTGCGGTCATCCAAGCCGCTATCTTCAAGCTCTCTGGGGCTAGACGTTGTAAGCACGTGTTGTATTAAACTTACCCGGTATCTTTGCAAATAATCATATGTGTAGTTTTTTAAAGCACTCTGCAAAATTGAAAGACCACATGGTGAGAATTCTTTTATAAACTAAACCAAAACTAACTGAATGCATTGCCAAATGGTTACCTTAGTCATGAAAGGTTTTAATGCAAAGTAGCTTTGCAGGACATATTCTGCATGGAGAAGACATCTCCAGCCGCAAGAATTTCCATCGGTTTGATTTGGGATAGGTACATCTTTGATTGGGGCCTTGTATAGTTCATACCTTCCACATAGCTTGCCATAGGCAAGCAACAACCTCTTTATACAGCTGCACAAAGCAATGTCAAGATGTTAGCATGAGGCTTCAAATTTACATGGATATCTATAAGAAACACTCTCTGATACAAAACACTTACAGCCTAATTTTAGGGTGGGTTCCTTTTATTGAATTGAACACCCACACTGCTGGTTGGTCAACATCAAGGCATATGAGACTCCAGTGATGGTTGTTCTCATATGGAAAGATGATGACAGTAACTTCCAGCATAGCACAGTGGAGAAACCAACTCTCAAAGGTCCCAGATGGACTATTCTTTTGTCTAATAATCACTGACATTTGTGGATCAAGAAGAAACACCTCTGTGTGGGTGTGCAGTGGGAGTTGACTTTTGATCAGGCTGCAGAGACTTTACCTGAGTTAGCAAACCTATTATCTGAGTTTTCAAAGCTAGCAAGATAGTAACACTTACTTAAGACAAGCATAGATAATTGTGTCTGAAATCTGAGAATCTGGATTCTGCAATAAATTAATGTCCAGTTTTTCGAGAGCTAGCTTTCTGGCTCCATCTACAAATGGTATCTCTGCAAGCAAACCATCCTTCATTGAAAGTAGAGTTTCTTGATTGCTTGCCTCTATGGACAGGGTCACATTGCATTCTTTTTGCCTCTGGGACTCCACTGCTACTTTTGCTTTCTCCTTAAGCTCTGCTTCCCTCATGTCCTCTGTTTGGCGAGCAATAGTCTCTGCCCTTGTCCTTGTATTCACATCATGTGTGACATCTACAACTGTGAGTTGTGGCATCAGCTCAAGGGGGTATAAAAAAATTTCCCTCATTTTCTTATCCCTGCAGACATTGGGGACCAGTAGTTTGTCATACCTCCACCTTATTCTTTTCAGTGTCTCACTATCTTTGTCCATTATAATAACCCTGTGGGCATGGGCTGCAACAATGGTCATGTCACTGAAGTACTCCAGTAGGAAGTCCTCTGCTGCTTCTTGTAGAGCCATTAATGCCACCACCTTCCACCTTTTGGTGCCCCAGGTAGCTTCTTCACATATGGACCTCACCATCCTCTGAAAGGGCAGCTTTGGTATGCATAAATCTACACATTTCTGTGCCTTTCTGATTTCTTTGAAAAGTCCCATGCAGATTTGTAACTTCTTCACCCTTGGACCTTTCATAATTTTATTGGGTTTTCCAGGTCTTTTCTTTGGGGTTGCAGATCTGCTACTTGATTTAGCTGCTAATCCTGGTCCCTTGCCTGCCTTCCTTGCAGTGGCTTTTGTTCTAGCCATTTCACTGTATACAAAAAGAGGACTCTCTCTCTCTCTCTCTCTCTCTCTCTCTCTCTCTCTCTCTCTCCTTTCTATAGCTTAGCATATTTAAATAGAGAGAGAGTGAGAGACTCCCATTACTAAGGCGCGCGTGGAGCATGTTTTGACCTCAAAAAACACCTCCGCGCACCGTTAGTATAAGGTAAAAGAAAGACTCACTCTCTCTCTCTCTCTCATTCCCCCGCCTTACATCCTCTCTCTATAACACTCACACATACACTGGTCAATGCACAGTACTAACGGCGTGCATAGAGACATGCACACCGGTTATGCCGCTCTGCGCGCCTTTAGTAGAGAGAGAGAGAGAGAGAGAGAGAGAGAGAGAGAGAGAGAGAGAGAGAGAGAGAGAGAGAGAGAGGCTTTGTGTGTGTGTGTGTGTGTTTGTGAGTGTGTGTGTGTGTCTCTGTATGTGTGTGTGTGTATGTTATATTTGTGTCTCTGTGTGTGTGTGTGTGTATGTTTTATTTGTGTGTCTGTGTGTTTGTGAGTGTGTCTCTGTGTGTGTGTGTGTGTGTGTGTTGTGTTTGTGACTGTATGTGTGTGTTGTTTGTTAAGATAGAGCTAGATATGGTATATACTGTGACAGAAACAGAGAGAGAGAGATAGAGGCAAAGGCAGAAGGAAATTTCATAAGCAGAGGGAGAGAGAGAGAGGGCCAAACCTCCTGAGGACGCAGACCTTCGTTATGTCGATGGGTCGGCTTGCTGTCGGAGACGCAGACGACGGCTCTTTCTCTCTCTCTCTCTCTCTCTCTCTCTCTCTCTCTCTTTCACTCACTCTCTTTCACGAGGTGTGGTTTTTCTCTCTCATGACCTCTATATATGACGTACAAAAGTATACGGTCTCAATAATGACCGCACGTGCGACAACATGCAATTATACTCTATTTTATAGTAACACGTGGGGCGCCGCCGTGTGTATCCGTTATAAGTGTGATTTTGAGAGAGAGAAAGAGAGAGAACAATAGAGAGAGAGAGTGAAAGAGCGAGAGCGAGAGAGAGAGAGAGAGAGAGAGAGAGAGAGAGAGAGAGAGAGAGAGAGCCTCATTACTGCCAGAGAGTGATAGAGAGAGAGAGTGATAGAGAGACAGAGAGAGAGAGAGAACCATAGATCGAGAGAAGGAGAGAGAGAGAACCATAGATCGAGAGAAGGAGAGAGAGAAAGACAGATTGAGAGAGAGATGGAGAGAGGGACTCCTTACTCTCAGAGAGAGAGAGGGAGAGAGACAGAGTCAGTTTGACAGACAGAAAGCAATGGAGGAGACACCTCCCTTGGAGTTTCTGCAAACCCCACCAACAAAAGGTGATCTCTCACTCTTTCTCTCTGTATTTCCAACAGTTGGTACAAATTGTGTGTGTGTGTGTAAACAAAGAAAAACCCAGACTGTTGCTCAACACACACACACCTCAACACATACTTCCATAGACAGAGACACACACACACAGACACACACACATACACACATACACACAGACACACACATAGAGACATACACACTCTCTCTCTCCCTCCCCTCTTTGTCCCCGTTACTAACGGCGCGCAGAGACAACCAAACACTGGCTGCAGCTCTCTCCGCGCGCCTATAGTATAGTTATGACTCTCTCTCTCTCTCTCTCTCTCTCTCTCTCTCTCTCTCTCTCTCTCTCTCTCTCTCTCTCTCTCTCTCTCTCAATTGTACTAAAGGCGCGCGTAGAGAGTTGCAAAAAGTATGTTGTCGTCCTTGCGCGCCTTTAGTACAAAGAGACACATACACACACACACACACACACACACACACACACACACACACACACACACACACACACAGAGAGAGAGAGAGAGAGAGAGACTATGTGTATTTTTTTAATGTTCTTTGGAGAGAGAGAGAGAAAGAGAGTGAGAGAGAGACACACACACACACACACACACACACACACAGAGAGAGAGAGAGAGAGAGAGAGAGAGAGAGAGAGAGAGAGAGAGAGAGAGAGAGAGAGAGAGAGACTATGTGTGTTTTTGTTTGTGCTTTGGAGAGACAGATATATATATATATATATATATATATATATATATGGAGAGAGAGAGAGAGAGAGACTTGTCATGTTTCCTGATGAATAGGATTAAGGTCCAGTAGGCAGAAGAGGCTGAAACCAGACCCAGAGCTTGTGCTAGGATTTCAACCTTTGCAGGCTCAGTTGCTTAATGTTTCTGCCAAAAGAACTGTTGACTTTTGTCAGGACATATCTGAAGAAAAGTCAATTGGTGAAGATCAATCATAGAGGTCACCAGGGCAAGAGGATCCCTCACACTACAAGGCTCCCTCACCCTGTACAATACTTGTCAAGAAAAATACAAGAAAGAGGAATATAGACTTCTCAGATGATGCGCAGATGTGCTAGAAAGTAGTCCCTGTGCAACTAAATGTAAAGCCAAAGAGGATGTGTCTTCTCTGGAAGACCCAGCCGCAACTGATGAGAGGCTGTTTGATTTTGCAGCATCTTGTGGTGCTGGGGACAAGTTTGATGTAGTTTATTCTATGTTTAATCCAAAGTTTGACATTGAAGACGTGTTAGCTCAGCACAGTAATTTCTTGCAGTCCTACAGAGATAAGTTTGAAGTGATGGTGCAGGTAGGGAGGGTTGTTCTGCCCACTATGAATCTTGTGCATTTAAATGACTGTGGTGGAAAGGGACAGGGACTGAAGAAGTATAGGGAATTACCACCTTCTTGCCGACATTCAGCCTGCCCTTTGCACCAAAAAGAATGCAAACTCATTCAGGAAGCCTTTGGCTTTATGATTTACCTGAACAGCCTGTTTGGATTCCTCATGCAGAATCCTGATGAGGTGTTAGAGGAGCAGGATGCAGCACCAGATGAAGAATGCGAGGAGACAACTCATATACAAGATGTCGAGGAGGTTGAAGATACAGTCGAACTTGAGGTTGAGGCAATTGAAGTACAAAGATGTAAGATGCTCTTTGTGAAAACCACAGAAATCAAACTTCCATTGGATGTCAGTAACTTCACTGAGAAGCATGCTCAGATGATGTTTCCTGCTGTGCCTGACTTCAGGATTGGAGACAGGACCTATATCTTCTTACATGATGTGCAAAGCGTCTTTTATTTAAGGGAGGATTTCTCCCTGGCTATTATTTCCAGAGTCCAAGAAGAGAGGAGTGGATTTGTTTCAGAGGATAGTAGTGATGATGAGGCAATGGAAACATCCAGCAATCCAATGGAATGCCTCCGAAGATGCTTTGAGAAAGCTGAAAAATACAAGGAGACACTACCTGATGAATCCACCTTCCAAGCAATAACACAAAGCCTAAGACCATCAACAAGTAACAAAGAAGTGGAGGATTGGTTTAACCATTCAGGTCAGGGGTCAACTACATCTGTAGACCTATGGCAGGAAATTAAAACCTCTTTCTGCAGGATGAGAGCTTCATGGTAACTCTCTCTCTCTCTCTCTCTCTCTCTCTCTCTCTCTCTCTCTCTCTCTCTCTCTCTCTCTCTCTCTCTCTCTCTCTCTCTCTCTCTCTCTCTTTGTGTCACTTCTGACATGATATGTGCAGTCTTGGATTGGTGACAAGGATGACTTCCTTCGGCGGAGGACTCGAGAGTATCGTGGAAGGGATGCGGCCCTAGCGCAATACCTTTCAAAGCTTTGCGAGTCTCCGATAGTAGTTTTTCACAATTCCATGTCACAAGAGGGTTCAATAGCAACTTACACATTCAAGACACTATCACGCTTCTTGGGTGGACCCGTGCTGCCCAAAAGTGCAGATAAAGTCATTCTTGTGGACAAAGTGTTTGCTAGAGATTGTTTTGGTTACTGCCCGGGCTATACAGGTGGTGGGGCAGCGTATTACTACACCTACACAGCAATGGCACTAGCTCTTGGTAGACAAAACCCAGATGAACTTTTAGAGTATGGAAAACATCTCATGATTCGTTACAAGGGTGACGTGCAAAAAAAACAAAATTGAACCTTCAAAATCTTGATACACTTCACGTAGCAATTGTATAAGATCATGTATTACATAAATTTTGTACAATGTCATCCACTCAGAGTATCTTTCTCCACTTGTGATTCACATACACCATTGTCTCTCTCCACCTTCGTTGACTTTCACGAGCTCCGGAGTTGTTGTATGCCATTGATCTTTTAACTTTTTGTTGTTGTAAATGTGTGATGGCTTGTGCTGTTGCTGAATTTGCCAAGACTTCTTTTGCCTGCATTCGATGAATGATTCTACGATAGAACCATTCAAATAGTTCTCTCAAACTGTTAGCCTTGATTCGAGAGACACCATGTCGTGTGTGCCTGAAATAAGCATTTCTCGCCATGTAATGAGACTTTTCCATCCCTTGGGTATTCCATATTGTCGGGTTCCCATACTTTTGTATAAAATATGGTAATTAAATGATTGAAGATGATGTGCTGGATATGAAAACAGATTAGTTAGAATGTTTTACACTCACATATTTGCACATAAGAGAGAATGAAATACATGATAATACCATATAGTGAGTAATCTGGGTGTCTGTCCATGCTGTCTTGAATGATTTTTTTAGAAGGTTGAGATTCTCCTTGAACTTGTTCATATCACCTTGTGACCAGTCATCTTTGTCGCACATCAAAAATAGGATGTCTATTGATCGCCAAACCTCAGCCTTCGCGTTACGAGTAGTTGGTTCTTGGTCTTTGACTGCAATATGTAGCTTTTTCCAGCTCTGATACTCTACCTTGCTAACATAAGATGTGTTATATATTTTTCCATGTTTGTTAGATTCGGATCTCTTGTACCTTGGGGTTTAGATAAAAACCTCCGTGCCTTCACCCCACCGATGGATGGTTTGCATGGGACATCCTTCTCAGCAGTTGATCTCTTTTCATCCCGCTGGATTTTCACATTGCCACCATGAAGCCCCATATCCGATAGTACCATTTCTAAGCACTGCAGGGCTACTTGTCGTTTTGCCGAGTTCTTAATCTTCCAAGCAAACTCGATATATAAGTAGACCAATTTCTCCACAATTCTACAAAGGGCATGCATTGTACAAATGTGGACATTCACAAGTGGTATTTTCAAAACCGGTCAAAAAGCAGGATCCTCAATGTGACGTGTTGGATCTTTTCTCCACCACTTTGGGTCCATGACCTTTGCAGGCTCCATGCAGAACAAACACGACGACTTTGCCATTGCACCCATTCCACAATTATACATGCACTTTAATGTTTTGAGGTCACCTGCAAGATGCCACTGAACTTGAAAGTCTCCCCTTCCATCTAGACGTAGTACCTCTCCCTGGTTAGTCTGTCAATCAATCACCTCCAGAATATTAGTTCGATGGAACACCCAATATAGAATCTCATGATCTTCTTTCTTTACCTGCAACACAAAATAAATGAGACTTAAGTAGATGTGAACATTTGAGCTTACCTAAGAATCTCGCTTACCTCAAACGCACCAAGCCACCATATGTTAGATTCTGATTGAACACTAAAATATAAAGGATCATCACTGGGACACTTTGAGAGGGCTCTACTCATTAAAGTAATAGTAACACACTTTAGCTTTTTCTCTTTAACAAGCTCACACTAATCCAGTTTTAACACAAAATGTAATACCCCTCGTGACTCTTCAAATGTGATGTTGTAAAACTCCACCATTCTCTTCTGTAATATCCGCAGGTCCATAAAAATATTATTAAACTCATCATATGCCATGTTTGCTCCATGGCCACTGTAAGTTGCTTTAATATGAAAGGGCTGTCCAAGATAGTCTCCCTGTGCCTCGTTAAGCTGAAGCCTCTCTTTCCAAACACTTGAGGTTGATGGTAGAAGTTTGGATTTTATAACCTTCTTAACAAAGATGGATGAGACATACTTTTGGATAGCCGAATATCCTCTTTTGCTTACACCAAGTGAATCAAGTGTGCCTTGTATCTCTTCTACAAGCACTGAGTTCTCTGAAATAAAGCGGTCCACTACATTTCGTTGTAGGACCTTAAACTTCTTGTAATGTACTATATCTGCTGCCAGGCTTCTACTTATAAGTGGCTTCAATCTCTTTCCTATATTGGCTTTGGGGTCAATGTTTTCCTTGTCACGATAGATTGAATCTCTACATGAAGACAATGCATAAGTAAATAATAGAAAATTTGCTTCACTAACACTATTTAGGCACATGAAAACAATGCATAACAAGAAAAAACAAAAAGATTACTTAACTAAGACAATGTAGCGAACCAAGAAGCATCACATTAATGCTCGGATTCTTTTCTTGAGACCTCCTGATGCAACCTGCAATGTTTCAAGATTGCGAAATTTCTTCTTTCGGATACGACCACCCAAGATGGTGTCCTTCATTTGACAACTTCGCACCTTTCCTTTCAGTTCTTGTACCTCTGTTTTATGTTGCAAAATGGTAACCTGATCTGTAGAATGTAAATGTGAAAGGCGAACAATCTCACATTGTTGAGCTTGGAGAATGCCCTTGTAAGTTTCAGCTTCTCTTGTAAGAGATTTACAATAACCCAGAAGGCCCTTTTCTCCATCACCAGCAAAGGTCAATAAGCTTGTAGGATTGACAAACGGTGGAAACGCATTAGTCATTGGATTCTTAGGGTAGAGAGAGTCTCTCGTCCAGATATCTATGTGTTTAGCTCCCTGAGCTCTGAGCGTGTCTATGGAAGCGGGAGGTATATGTGTGTTTGTTTTACTGCGCTTAATCAATGGTTGGTACTCATTGTCCAAATCAATGTGAAGGTGATATTTGGCTCGTTTCTGGGTAACATTTATGCCATTTGAGGAGTGCGCCATTAGCCAAATGTGCAGGTTTAATGGAAAGTGAATAGCGGCTGCGCCTTCATCCCTCCATGTTAGCCTCATTCCCTCCATATTGACGAGGTTCATTCAATGAAACTGAAAAGAGGATTATCCCTCAATCACTACGAACGAATGTTCAGAAGAGTAAGGAATATACTTAAAGTACACTTTTTGAACTTTTACTATGAAAGACCCAACTCTATTATTTGCCATTTTTTCTAGAGAGAGAGTGCAAAAAATACATTTTCTTAGAAGGCCCTCCAAATGACCTCCGAAATTCCCTAATGCAGGCAAGCCAAAGACTCCTGAAGAAAGAGTAGACTAAGCTGAGAAAGTCTTGAGGCCACTATGTCAACACAAGAGTCGTGAACGTCTAAGCTCTCTGTTTAAAGAGGCACCACTCGCTCTCTGAGCGTAGAGTCCAGCAAGACCCTCTCAGGGATGCATAGCATCATGCGCCCTCTCCTCTATCTGTCTGTCACTATGAGGATCACTGGTGCATGGTCTGAAAAGTAAGTCCCAACCAAAATGCATATTGTCCCACCCAAGTTGGAGAAGTAGTCACTATTGTAGAAGCGATCTATCTGAGATATATTCACTCCTCCCACTCTGCGGTCTAAATGAGAGAAAGCCAAGCTGTCTTGGGGCCTCCCAAAGCTAGAATACTGCCACACATCTAAAACCTGCAAAATCATACAAAACCTCTCCCAAGCTTCCAACTCAAGTCCATGCACAATAGTATGGCTACCTCTAATCCTGTCAGAGGGGTCCTCTAACATGTTGAAGTTACCCCCAATGCACCATTACTCTGCCTACGGTAGAGATTGAATAGTTTGAGATAAAAACTCTCCACGTGCACTCGCCCCATTGGGTGCATAGATGTTCAGGAATCCCACGAGGCAACCCTGAATCTGCATAGTAATCCACTGAGCCCTGCCTGGCACAATAATCCCTCTGTCCACAATGGATTGCTACAAAGAATCCACAATAGTCATACATACCCCTCCCTGGATGCCTCCAGGTCCAAATGCAACCGACCAAGAAGTCTCATATTGTCCACGCAAAACCTGACCACAATGTCTAATGCTCTCACATACCAGCTCATAAAAGTGCATCTAGTGATAGATAAAAAAGGATGGTTCATCTTAGAGGATAGAATCTGTTATAGCTTATCCTGTCTAGAGATGAATGAAATTACCCTAGTGAGCCCAAAAATTTGTTCAGAGCCAAACTCTCCCCCATCGGAGATCAAGCTTTGATGTTGTGAACATACTAGCATCTACTTTGACCAAAACAACATAGATATAGACAAGATTCTAAGATCTATGATGCCATGGGTCCTAAAATACATACAATACCAGGGTGAAGATGATGCTATCTACAACTTGACTTGGCAAATCATAGGTCAGGTTTCTGGAGATACATAAGAAACTATGCAGAAGGACACATACCAAGTATCAACAAAGCTACCCACAATGTATCTTCATAGTTCCAAAAAGTGAGATCAAACCAGAGCCAAAGAGTTTTGAGCTCTTGTCATGGAGAAAGCTTTGATGATCACCCTAGGAAGGGGGGAGCTACAAATCTAGTAAGCTTAGCTCATGTACCAAGAACCATGACAACAGTTAGAATCCCTAAAGCCTCTAGCATGGCAGATCCCTTCAAAGTAGAAGCCATTAAAGGACCATGTGGTTTTTGAAAGCTCCCAGTTGAACTAGATTCCATTAAAATCAGAAAAACAATGGCTGTATGATGATCATCAGGGACATAAATTTTAGATGATCTCCACAAGTCAAAGTCAAAAGCCGACCAACCCAATAGTGTTGATGATATTGCATGTGACCAAGATCACATATGCATATTGAGATGCAGATGGAAATAAATACTAGCAAGTTCATGACCTTGTACAAACCCCTGCTAATGGCCAGATTGAAGTCCTTACCTCAAGATGATGCAAAGCCTCATGCTGCCAAATCAAATGACAGCCATGTCAAAAACAATGAAAGCTAGAGTTCAAAAGGCTACACAAAGGTCACCACCAAAATCTATTTCAAAGAGACACATTTTTCCAAAAAGTACAGTGGATCTCTTAAGATCAAAGGTTAGTCAAATGCAGGTAGACAATGCTCACCATTTATGAAAGAAAAAAGTGTAGTATTGCAGACAATGGAGTCAACATCGTCTAAGGTAGGTGATCAAAGAAAGAAAGCTCAAGGTCATAACCACAACAAAGTCAGTCAATTCAGACACAAATCCTAAGAAGATCAAGTGCAACATTATTGATGAAAATGAAGAAAGGTTGTCCAATGAAGTAAAGCTAGATTTTCAGCTAGACAAAAACCTCATGTCTTTTTGCACTTGGAAAAAATATTGCCAACCAGAGTTGGAACATGCTCCTGAGTTCATTAGCCTATCTAGAGACAAATGAGTAGAATGTTGAGGATTCATTTCCACCGCCATTCAAGTAGGTTTACAAATCCTCATAGCTCAATTTCATGTGGTAAAATAGCAAAAGATGTACTTGACAACATCATAGTGGGAATGCCGATGGCCTAGAAAGTTTAGATATACAAAGCTCAACAAAGATTCAGTCATCAAAGACAAAAAAGAATAAAGAACAAGACTGATCACCTGCGGACGACAACAAAAAGTCCTCAAGAATAATTAAAATGGAGACTGATATCCAAGAAAATATGATTAAAGATGATTCATCTCTACAAACCAGAACCTCTAAAGAGCGTAAAGAAGATCAAGAAAAACAAGTATAGTTCAAACAGAGCACAAAGCAATCACAAAAGCTATTGAGCAGAAAGAGGGCACCAAGACAAGAACTAAAGAAGATTAGGATTGCAAACAACTAGGAATAATAAGAGGTCCAAAGATCAATAAATCATTGCTAGGAAAGTCAAGAGATATAATTCCAAGTGTAGCCCAAAGTCTCAAATCACCTTCCATTGAGACCAAGTGTTAGCAGCGGCTAACATAGGCTACACCGATTATGTATCAAGCGAGAGATATGCTATGGGATGTGCACAATGTTTCCAGCTCACTTTGCATAAGGTTTTGGGCTCATTGGGAGTTCCAAAGTTGTATATGCTACCTAGAGGGCTCAAACTTAAACCCATAATAGAAGGGATTGTGGTGAAAGCCTTTATAAGGAAGCCTTTTTGCAAGGAGGCTTCATTCTTGAGTATCCACTCTTGAGGATATACTTTTGAGATCTCTCTCTCTCTCTCTCTCTCTCTCTCTCTCTCTCTCTCTCTCTCTCTCTCTCTCTCTCGTGTTCACTCTATGGATGGCCTAGTCTTGAGCTTACTACCCATGCTTAAGAGGCTAGTACTAATCCACTATGATTAGAGAACCATTTCTTAATCTAATCTCTACTTTCTCATCAATCTTAATTCTTCTATTCCATTATGTCATGAAGTAGTTTCACCTTTCTCATTATTCTAGATCTGAGTGTGTGTGATGACTTCTTACTTATTAACCACTCGCGTAATGCACCAAAGAGAGAAAAAACTACCAAAAAATTCAAGTGTGTGTGCACCTAATCTTGAGTGTGTGCATGCATAGAAATTGAGAAAATTGACAATATATGAGTATGAAATTTTGTAACAGATGTGTGCTAGGCTATCCCATCATTGGCTATGCCTAATTGCCAAGAATTTGGGTATAAATTGAGTGTGTGCGCCCATCCAAGACCACTTGATTTTCAATGATTGATTGTCAATTGGGGCACCCAAATGTTTTTTGATTGTGAAATGTGCATGAAAAGTGTGTGCAGTCATTAGGTATAAGCCTAAATGCATCGCAAATTGAGCCAAATTTGATCTTTTGTGCTTAATTTTTGAGTGTGTGCATTGCTTGATTGGGTCAAAATAGGGTTAATTTTTTGAAAATTGAGCATGCATGCATTCATTTATGCTTGATCAAGTTTGAAATTTTAGCATTGCAATGAGAAATTGATGGATTGTTTGCATAAAATTTTGGCCTAAATTTGGATGTGTGTGCCAACTCAATGGCATATGCAATCCAATGGGTGAATGAATACTTGGTATTTTTTTCAGTTATGATGATTAATTTGGCCAAATAATTTATGTGTGTGTCACAATTGGCTTTGGTAATTGAGATAGATCACTCAATTGCTACTCAATTAATCAATTTGATGAACATGGAAAAAATGCACTAATGTGTGTGCCTATGCAATGGCATCATCTATCCAAATTGAAATGAATCATTGGTGTTGATCACTAATCATAATGATTGAATAGACCTAAACATTTGTGTGTGTATCATCAAATCAATTGAGAGGAATGACTCAATTGCGCATAATTGAGAATGATTTTATGTATTGCCATTGAGTTGTATGCCAATTTGATTGGATATGGAATTACATTGTGCATTTGCAAGTGCCATAATCAAGTGTGCATAGCCATACAAACCAAAAAATGATAAATCTGACAGGGTTTGGATGATTAGGATGTATGGATTTTTGATTGATAGTATGTATTGGAGTATAAATTTTTTTCCAATTCAATGAGCATTGTCTGCAATTGGAAGCAAGGGGAATGAAAGCAGGGACTTGTATTGAGCACAAAAGGAGGGAGATTTTTTGCTAAGGAGTTGTCTTGTAGTAACGAAAGAAAAGAATGTGATGCCATTAATGATAGTGTGGTTTAATGCTTATTTACATATGGGCATTGAGGATTAATTGTGATTCCTTAAACTTGATAAAGGAACTTTCTTGTAATAAGACCAAAATTTTATTGGTAATTCACAAATTGATGCTAAACCACAAGACTTGGAGCTCAAATATATTTCATTTGCTTGTGAATTTGCGAGAACCTCCTCCTAAGAGGATATTAATAAGAAAAAATAAAATAAAATGTTTTGGGCCCACCATGTTTGCGTTTTCTGTCTCAAACACATACCTACGACGCGGTGCTGGCTTGGCTCAGCACTAGCATTCGACCCCACACACACACGCACGCCAGGCACAAGCACACACCCACTAACTGTGTTATTCGCCAAATCAATCACCATGCCCAGTTGACTGTTGCTGGTCCGCCTCACCCACTCACTGCCATGCACTTGCCCACACACCTGGCTAGTAGTGGCTATGCCTCAATGCTCATCTTTGGTCGTTGCCCCCACAAGCTCAAGCCTCAAACATATAGTCTACACTGTCAACCCTGCCTCATGCTCACACTACACACAAACACACACGTGACGTTCAAACTGTATCGATGCTGAATCATTGCAGATTGCTTGCAATATGGGCCCCACCGCCACTTTTCAGATCTGCACTAAAAACGTTGCAGTCTGCTACCGAATGCAGTAAAGAACAAAACACACACACACACACACACACACACACACAATGCCCAACTCCCTACTGGCCCGTCATTTGCTGATCTCGCCTTGGCCTGAGTCGGCTTGTTGACTTCATACACACACACACACACATACACTTGCTCAGTGTCCCCCACACACCCTATCCCTCCCTCTCTCTCCCGCATCCCGCAGGCTGCAGCGTGTCGTCGTAAAAAATAAAAATAAAAATGAATTTTGTCTTTTTAAAAAAGAAAAAGAAAAATTTAAACTAAAGGATATTCACACCCTCCTTACCTTCAAGCTCGTAAAGAGGAACGAGATTCTACTTGAACCAGTTTGAATTCTATGAGAAAGAAGAAATCACAAGTATAAAACCATGTCAAAAACGAGTTTTGCAAAAAGTGTGGGGTTTAGGGCCGATTGCTTACACGATGCCCTTTTTGTGCCAGAAAAAATTGATTTGTATTATGCCTGAATTGATTGACAACACTTTCTCTTAACTTATACGTTGCTACATGAGACTAGCCCAAAGAATCAATTTTATGCATATCCGTTGTGATGACTCTAGATTACATTAGATTTGCAATGCTTGTGACTAATCATGACTCTTTTAGTGCATGTTTTGAACGCCATATGATTTTATGCACTAATTATGCAGCTCTTGGGCAATAGTTTACTCCATGATACAAGATTTGGCCGGATTGCCTTTGCAGAGATACAATTTATGTCATCATATGCTTTTTGTCTCTCTTTCCTATGAATGCCATGTATGATATGTACGAAAAAGCATAAAAACATCAATTGTATGCCATCCATTATGATGTTTCATTGATATTATGTGCATAGAAGGCATTCAAAAGGTTCATATTATGTTTGAACATGAATTTTTTAGTGCTTAGCTTGATTGAAATTTTTGCACTAAAAGGAAAAATCTTTTTGGCATGTATGTGGGCTTCATCCTACGCTACATTAACATTAAATCGATGCTTGGTCAAGAATGTGCACTAAATTTGGACTTGGCATTGATTGTACATTTTTAGTGCTTGCTTCAAATGCAAAACCCCTACATAGCACTAAAATTTGAGCTTCTTGAATGATCAAGAGCGAGCAGTAAAATTTTGGGCTTGTGGTTGAGCATGCTTTTAGTGCTTGTATTGGATGTTCAAATGCTTAACACTAGAATGGTAACAGGACACTTTTATGTCCTTGGACACTTTTGTGTCCTGTTAAGTGACCATTTTGCTTGAATTATTTGAAGAGTATGAAAATGAATTTCTATGTGCTATATATCCACAAAGTTGCCTTATGAACTGAAATGACTTGACATTTTTTTTGGAGGATCGATCTCACCATTAACCTTACACTTGCACAACATTTTTGAACCTTAACTGTGTGAAAAAACGGGTCCTGTTTTTGGTTTTTTTTATAAATTTTTTGGTAACTATACCACTTTAAACTTCATGTTTGTGAGGTTTAGATGGCTAGAGGTTAGGCCTTCATAGTTCTCAACATGTTTTGATGCTTGTAGGGAGATGTAACAAGACTTGATTTTGAAGTGTTTTAGCAATAAATTTTGTTTTTCTAGGAAGTTTCTGGTTGTTTTAAAGTTAGTCCACTGTGTAGAAGGATGTGTGGATTGTTTTCCTCCAATAAAATATTTTGATCCGGAAGGTACTTTCTGGGGCATTTTTGAAGGTGTTAAAGTGGGATTTTGGAAAAGTAATGTATGAAGCGATTGAAGCATGTGTTATGAGGAACAACTTTGGTTCTCTGAGTCTTTAGAGATTTTGATGTTTTGATGCTCGTTGAGGACCAAAGATTAAGAAAAAAGTGAGATTTGTTGTTTTTGCTTCGTTTTTGTAGAAAATGCTGTTTTGCAGGTTGATTTTCAACCAATCAGAGTAGGCTATGGAAATTTTCCATCACATGGCCATCGAAGAGCGCAACAAGGGCAACAAGATTGTGTGAGACGAACTTGGGTTGTTTTGGCTCCGTTTGGGAGTTATGTTCAGTTGAAGACAACTGAAAATTTTAGGACTTCAAAAAAAAAAAAAACTAATCTTTACGGATCGCTTTGCGATCACGTTCTTATCTTATTCTCGCAGGTATACTTGGCGCGCAAGTCGAATCGACCGAACGCCAAAAATAGAAAAGCGGCTATTCTGAGAGGTCGCATGCTTTTTAAGACAAAATCAGAAAAGAAAGACGGGTGGTGCGTTTTGGGGATCATTCACCGATCTCTTCTTCTGTGAGTGTGATTGCGAGTGCGAGTGTGAGTGGGACGCTGCATGCAAGCGAACTGAAGCTCGGGGGTGGTCAGGAGGTTCGAGCTCCGTACAACGGAGTGCGCCCATATATTTTATTGCTCCTCTGCTATATCAAAATTCTACAAAAATCCATTAATACAAAGATATCTTTCTCTATCTTTTGCTGTCTATCTCTATTATTCTGTTCCTGTGCTGACAGGAGAGCTAAGTGCTAAAATTGAAAGTTATGATCAACTTACAAGAATTGCATAATCCTGTTTTCTGGCCAAAATTAGCACTTCTATGATTTTTTTGGTGGCTTTCTTGATATCCAAATTCAATTTTGATTGTGCAAGTGTAATGTATAACATAAATCTAATCTTCCTTGAGTTTTGGGGGACCTAATATGCTATATAGCATAGTATATGATGATGGTTGAGTTTTTTGATTGCTGAAGAATACGATACATTTTAGAGTAGCAAGTATAACTTTCTCAATATTTCTAGTTTCTTAGGCCAATTGTGTGTATTTTGTAGGTAGTAACCATACCTGTCATAATAATCAATATCTAATTCTCCTAAATGATTTTCTCGATCATATTAAACTGATCATTTAATGTGGGGAAGTGCCAAGGGAGAAAAAGCTAGAATATTGGTTAAGCTAGCAGACCGGCCACAGTAGGGATCCAAAGGAGGGAAAATAGGGATCCAAAGGGGGGGCCATCTGCAAAAGAGCCATGTGAAACAATGGGCCAAAAAGACCCTAAGGTTCAGCCCATTAAGACTTCCAAAATGCTAAGGTTCCAAAATTCAAAGGTTGTGTCCAAAGGTCAACCCTAGGGAAAATTGGATGCTTAGTGTGTGCCCTAAAAAGTCTTTGCACATCCCTACATGGGAGGGGGCGAGCCCCAAAGCTAGGGGATGAGAGAGAAAGCCACACACACACACACAGGCTCCCTTTACACAAAGGGAATGAGGGACACATGTCAGCTCCCTAGGCCAGATGCCCACAAGGTGTGCCCAATTCCTATTGGAAGACCCTTGAAGTGGACCAATGAGAATTAAGCTAGAGTAAATCTAGTTTAATTAATTTAAAAACATTTAATAAAAGAAACCAATGAGAATTAAGTCTCCTAGAAGACTATTGGGCAGTCTCCCAAGGGGTCCAATGAGCATTCAGGAGCCCCATGGCTTGCCTGATTCCTATTGGCCAGGAGGCAAAGGGGTCCAATGAGAGTTTAGTTTAATTATTTAATTACCTAAAGCTCTCACAAAAGGGGAAAGGGGGACACATGTCAGAAGGCTATCACTTATGCTGCTTAATTCCTATTGGCTTGACCTGGGGAGGTCCAATGAGGCAAAAGCCAGACCTAATTAGCAGCTAGGGCTCGCCCAAGAGAGAGGGGGGGCTGATTTTTTCTTGGCATTGACACACACACACTCACACTTGACCATGTGTGAAGGAAGAATACTCTATCTCCTCCCAAGCTTTAATGGAGAGCTCATCACCTACTCCAAGCTTGTGAGATAGAAGCCTACATCAACACTCTCTTGGCATATGGATGCAAATCCAACCAAGAGCCAAGCTTCAATGCATGCTCATCTTCTCTACCAAGCTAAGCTATGCTAATATGAGTGATTATGTGAGGAGATGTACATCTTTCTCGTAAGATACTTCTTTTTCTTCTCAATCTACTCTCATACCCTGCTAGCTCTCACCATCTTCGAAGGTGTGTGAGGTCTTGGGTCTGAGAACGGGGATAATTCAAGTTGTGTTTGATTAAGTGTTTTGCTTGGTGTATGAAGCTTCCATCTTCATTGCACTAGCTAGTCTTGAAGGAACACAAAGAATTGTATTGTACAATGTCTCTCTTGATGGGAGAAACCATAATACAAAGCCTTTTGGAGGGGGGACCGGCTCCATGCAAATCCGGTCCTCAACTGTTGTCAATAGCTTAATTGCTCTCTCTTTTGAAAGTATTGTCGATGCTATCTAACTTGGTGTTATGCTTTTTGTTGCTCTCTCCACCCAAGCACTCTTGTAATTCTCATTAGGAATCTATTCTAATGAAATGCCCACTATATTCATGCTAATTTCCGCTACACATAAGATTTTAGGCCATTAAATGTTACAATACCAATCATAGACTACAAACTTGGCTAGATATTGAGTAGTTTCTATGAGTTTCTAGAGGTCATAATGCTAAACCCAATTTTTTCATGTTTGCTGTATTTAGCACTTTATCATTGTCCCCAAGGTTCCACTTAGTAAGAGATCCATTATCCTTTTGACATGCTCCATGGCTCCTTTTGAATCCAAAGGCCCAAATGGAACTAAGAAAACATGTATATAGTATCTGTATTGAGCGTGACTATAGAAACTTTGATGATAGGTCCGCAGAATGGCAAAAATGCAACTTTTTTGTACCTATTTTTTATTCCCAAAAACAAATTAGTGAGGTAAAAGCAACTATATGTTTTGATCACCAACCCATTGAAGTTAACGGGGCACTTTATCTCATGTCCTACAAAAATCCCCACTCTTACTTATATGCAATCAACCATAAGAAATTGCTGTTTTGGGCAAAATGCAGTGGTCCATCAACTTTGGAGGCTTGTAGTGACCAAGGGATAGGAAACTTACAAGTTTCTCATTTTTTCCATATGTAGTAGTTCTTGAACTATAAGCTCATGAAAGGATTTTTCAAATGAGTGGATGTACTATGGTTTTGGAAATTTTTTCCAAAACCCTGAAAGGACACTTTTATGTCTTGTTAGGTTACCATTCTAGTGTTAAGAGCACTAATGATTTGAATTGTTTTGAAGGGTTGTGGACAACAAAAAATTTCATTGATCCAAGAAGGGGTCATCATTGAAATATATTGCAAAATGTGGCTAGTTAGAGCCATTCCACTTCTTTTGACTAAAAGTTGTATACATGCTAGACCATAGCTTGGTCTAAAGTGAAAATGTTTTCATTTGAGCTAGTGTTTGCCCAAATTTTTGGGAGAGCTTTAAGTTGTAAAATTTGGCTTTCAAGAGCCGCTTACTTTCATCAAAGTTGCATTATTTCTAGCTCTTGGCTTGTTTTAAATTCCATATTTCAAGTAAGCTAACACTTAATCAACTTTTGAATCATGCATGAGAGACTTCCAAATTGCAAAATTTGCTTATGTAGAAGCTCATTCTCTCTCATTGCTGCATGCATAAATTTTCTATCAAAGAGCATCATGTGCTTAACAAAAGGCACTTTTTTCCCTTGGTTTTTTTCCCTTTGGAAAATTCGGGTATGCAAGACTCTAGCTTTAGGATTTCATTAATGTTTTCTTTTTGTGCTTTTGGATTTCAATAAAAGGCCTTTGGAGCTTGTGTTTACACTTAGCTTCAATCACCTTGGGTTGTAATAAAAAGATCAAGAGACTTCTCTACCAAGTGGATGCTTGCTCAAGGATGCTCAAACGAGCATGAATAGGTGAAATCCTTTCATGATTTTGCTCTTTTGTTCATCTCTGCATTCCCCATGCTTGGTTACGTGAAATTTGCTTCTAAGCTATGGTTCTTTCATGTTCAAATCCTAGGCATACTAAAGTTTCAACATTTTGCTTTGTGAATATTAACTCGTCAAAAAATTAGGTTTTATGTGTGCTAATCATAGGTAATTGGTCTTGACCTTAGGTTAATGTAGGTTCATTTCTCACTATTCCTAGACTCTTAGTGATAGTCTTAATACTCCATTCATTTTTAACATGACCTAGGCCTATGATTAAGCTTTCGTCCCTTAGTCCATTTACCATTAGCATCTCATGTTTGAAGCAATAAAAAGTGCTAAAAATTGAAACAATGAAACAAAAAATTTTCAAGAAAAAGTAGCAAAAATGTTACTAGACACATGAAAAGAAAATTTATATGTTATGTTGTGTCTTTGTGAGGCTTGGTGCCTTATTGGTACTTTGCAGGCGAGGGGAATCACCTTGGCTCGCTTGGTCAAGGCCGTAAACCGATGCCCTGGGCTGATAGGGGTTAGCTATCACCTTGATAGGCTAGTAGGCTTTTGGAACACCTTCTTGAGGGTTCAAGGAGCTAAGAGTTGTACCTATACTTGCCTTGGGGTGGTAGCCTTGTATTGTGCTTTACGTTTTTCTATGAATGACAAAAACAAAATTTCCATGAGCTTCAAAAAGCTGTCACAATGTACGAATAGATTAGGAGCTTTTTTATATCCCGTAGACATGATAGACTATTGGTCACATAGTTTTTAGGCTAATAGGTTTATGAACTTGCATTAGACTAGGGTCTTAACTGATTGCTTGTGTTTCATGCATAAAACTAAAATTTCAAGTGGTTTAATCTTCATGATAGTTAGGTGTTTTTTTGATTTATATTGTTTAGTTTTTGACTTTGACTCACCCATTTTTTAGAAGCAAAAACTTCACTCTACATGATTGTTCATTGTACTTTATGTTTTTATCCTTGTTGGCATTTGATGCTCATTACTTGTTCTTATGATTTGCAACTCAACATTTCTTCCATGGACTTGCTTTCTACCATGTCACCGTGTTTTGCTTCAGTGGCACACAAAGACATGTGCCAAATTAGGAAGGGGGGAATGTTAGCAGTGTCTAGCACACGCTACACCGATTATGCATCAAGCGGGAGATGTGCTATGGATGTGCACAATATTTCCAACTCACTTTGTATAAGCTCTTGGGCTCATTGGGAGTTCCAAAGTTGTATACACTACCTAGAGGGCTCAAACTCAAATCCATAGTAGAAGGGATTGTGATGAAAGCCTTTATAAGGAAACCTTTATGCAAGGAGGCTTCATTCTTGAGTATCCACTCTTGAGGATCCACTTTTGAGAGCTCTTTCTCTCTTGAGTGTTCACTCTATTGATGGCCTAGCCTTGAGCTTAATTCCCATGCTTAAGAGGCTAGTGCGAATCCATTATAGTTAGAGAACTATTTCTTAATCTAATATGTACTTTCTCATTAGTCTTAATTCTTCTATTCCATTATGTCATAAAGTAGTTTCACCTTTCTCATTATTCTAGATTTAAGTGTGTGTGATGACTTCTTACTTATTAACCACTTCTATCCTTCTATGAGCATTCAATTTGCAATATTTAACATCTCCATTAGGTTGATTAAGTTGGTTCTTAATCTTGTAATTAGTGTATGTGCCCTATTGTTTTCTTGTGTGTGGATGGGTTTTATGAAACTTTAGCACCATTCACCTTGTCTGTGTAGCTTTTGATGAAGTGCCTTGATTGGCATGTGGTGAATAGAGAGGCCAACACCAATGCATTTTGTGTGTGATTATCAAGACTGTGTTTAGAGATTCTAGTCTATGGAAAGTCATTATTTGGTGGGCTTAGTGTGTGTAGGTGATGCTTGATTGATGATGTGATTAGAGTTAGTGATTAATGACTAATCTCCATTGCATTGGATGAGCATAATCTTGAATCCTCTCATTTGATACATCTGATGCTCGTGCTTCCATGCCCTAGCGGGGTTACCGATCCTAGGATTGATAATTTTGTTGGCCTTGGATTGATTAGGATATGCTACAATTGACCCCAACACCAAGATAGATTAGGACAAGACTATGCCAAAATCAACATAGAAATATTAAAGAGAAACACCAAGGAGGATAGGTATAGTCCTTAGTAGTATAAAGGGAGCACGTGTCTGACGCACTGCTCTATTGGATAGAGAAGCAAAGTGAAGTATGATTTTAGAGAACATCCAAAGGATGCTTGGAATTACTCCATGCAAACAAGATAGCAAAGAAATGCTAGGTAAGCTTGCAAGTGAAAAAGAAATGGTTACTATTCTTAGCATCCAGAAAAATGAAGAGCAGATAAAGTTTTAGGTAAAGCCTTCAAAGGAAATTCTTGCAGATGTCAGCCTTGGACATCAGTGGCTAGACCAACACAAGGCCCATAGAAAGGATACAATGTTGATACTCTCTTTCCCAAGAAGTAAAAAGAAAAATATACATGTACCATTAATGCTAGATTCAGACTTGCACAAGTCACAAGAATCAAAAGACAAATCTTACAGACAAAGGTAAAACTAAAGTGACCTTCTACCAACTACCATGAAATGTGTGACATCATATGAATCAACATCAAAGAACCCTCATGGATCAGCTTCTTCAAGAAATGAGGCTTTCAAAACTTCAATTCAATTGCTAATCCAACTGAAACCTCTAAGAAGACATCCAAAAAATCAAAGGTATATCAGCCCAGGTACTTAAGAAAGCAAAAGATAGTCAAGCAAGTGTTTGTTCTGAGTTGTTTAGTAAAAGTCAATGATCCGGTGTGAATTGAAGACACCAGATCAGAACAAAAATACAAAGACAAGGGATGGATAGCATCACAATGGAGCTTGAAAGAACATGAGTACTATAAAGGTAAGAAACAACTATGAGTACCAAAACCGTAGGTTAGAGCATATGAAGTAAAATGAGACCCTCCCAAGAAAGAAGTCCCACTAGGTATAAACCTCAACAATATCCCAGAATACCTAAGAAGCAGGTGTACATCAGAACAACATCAACATCAAGAGGATAAAGAACAAAGAAGGACGCGAAGGATTCTTCGTCTTGAAACAAAGGTTCTACACACGCTAGACAAAGATTTGTCTACCAATCAATGAATGACCAACTACAACTACAACACAATTGCATGAAGATCTCAAGAGCTCAACAAGACATAGTGGCGAGTAAAGTCAACAAAGAAGCTATGAAGGTAATGGAGAGATTTGGATTCCTAAGTCATCCAATGTTCCGAGTCAAAACTCAGATGAATGCAGTCAACCAAGGCCTACAATAACCTCAAAGGCTCCTTACAATAGTCCTAGTGGATAATCAAACAGACAATGGAGTCTTCATAGTCAAAGAGGGACAGCCCAACCAACACGAATGCAGATTCAAAGATGATTAAACAAGTATGGCAAAAGAAGCCTTCAATACCAACTTGGTCCATGAATAATCCTCTTTTTGAGGATTTAAGATTACTTTTACCTGAATAAATATTTGTAGTTAGCTCAAGAATGTAAAAAGTCAAGTCGTCGGGGTGCAAAAACACTCTTTGGCATAAGTAGAGTTAGGCTGCTGAGCCAAAAAATGAGCAAATCATTATATAGTCCCAAAGCTTCAAGTCATTTATACTATGTGCTAAGAGTCGTAGTTATTAGGCTTATGCTCAAGCTAGAAGAGTTGAGCATATCTAAGTCGTGTCGCTCTCGCTGAATGAGATGAGCATAAGAGTCAAAGATTATTAACTTAATCATGGTGGAGTGACGTAGAGTCCAACACTCATGTACAGTGAATGTTGTGGGTTAGGTCAACACATGAACATCATACACAGCAAGAATAACCATCTACTCCACCATACTTCATTAACAACAATTCAGACACAGTAAACATGACTACTCAAAAATATCAGAGTAAGCAGAGACAATACACTGAATAGTTGTTGCACTGCACCATCATCATCACATTCATATCAGAGAACAGATACCCCTTGCGCAGATACATTCCCCACTTATATAGATAAATCCGACTTACCTACCCAGTCACAAGACATTCAGCAGACTGCAACTGAAAGACAGTTACATCCGACTTAGCAAAATACAGCTCAGTAAATATCCGATAAGTCAAAATCCGACTTAGCTATTCAGAGTCAGTTTCTAACATGTGCCTCTCAACACATGGCACGCCCCGGTGGTAGATTTCGCAGAAATCTGACCCGGATTCACATATCCCTTGATCAGGAATCCACCCTCTGCTGCACAGCTTCTTCCTTACTCTGGTCCTCAGCATTCACTTTATGATCCACCAGCTCTGCTTCCTTTACTGCATCTGATTCTGCTGCATCAGCTTTTCCCATTTCCACCTCTTGTGCTCTATCTGCAATCACAGTATCAATCTGCTCTTCTGCCACTTTCTCCTCAGCTACATCCTGCATCAAAAAACTATTAGTAAAATTCTCCTCTTTCTTTTCTGCCTCTGCAAGCTGCTGTCTCTGATTCTCTTCCATCTGCTGAACCTGCTGCTTCAAACAGTCTCTCTCCTTTTGCAATTCCTCCACTTCCTTCAACAATTGTGCTTCTACCTCATGCACTAACCCTGCCTTTAGCACCTCATATGGATACTTAATGACAAATCTCATTCTTTCCTTGGTCTTTTGCCACATCTCCTGTGCAACCAAAGCTAACTGCTGCTTGAGAATAGACACTTCTCCTTCTTTCATTAATACTGCACTCAAGCTAATTTCCTCTTGTGCCAACATCTGTTTCTCTAATATCTGCAAAGGTTCCAATATCAACCTCTGCATCTCCACAGTGACCTGTAACTCTGCATTCCTCTTTGCCATGTCTTCCAATTCCAAAGCAACCGCTGCCTCCACTTTCTCAGTCCATTGCTTAAACTCCCCCAATGATCTCTTCACTTTTGCTAACTCCATCTTCTGTTTCCCCACTGTTTCCTCCATATCCTGCTCATACTTTACTTTCATCATAGCTATCTGCTCTTCAAACTCTTTCACCTGTGACACCTGTCCTTTAAACTCCATCAACTTTTCTGCATTCCTTTCAGCTTGCATACTCTGAACCTTCAGCATATTATTCTGCTACCTCACAAATTCCTACACCTGCTGCAGCATCTGAACTACTTTATCACTGTCCAATTTCCCAGTATCTACTGATACTCCAGAGACTTCCTCAGTACTAAAGTCTAATCTGGAAAACACTCTGCTGACTGGTTCAGACTTCTTCCTCTTGTTGGATAGTGTGAAAGCCTTACCAAGCTTTATTGGTGTTTCCTCTGCTTTTACCTGCATTGGTGAATCAACATCCATGGTACCAAATTCTGCAAACTGCATTTTTGCTGTGATTTCTTCAAAGGCCTCTCCTGGAGTATATTTGGCTTTCACCAAATCCTCATAAGCCTCCATATGCTTAGCATTAAACTTCACAAATCCTGTCTTTTCAGAATGCACCATGATGGGATGCTCAATCTGAACTGGCTGCTGCTTCTCCTGCACCAGTTTTTCTGCTTTCACAGGCCACCTTGCTTCACCATTCTGTACTCTCTGTGCAAAAAAAAACAATGCTGACAAGTAACCACATAACCTACTATTTGCCTGTGTCTTCCTCTTGTTTGAAGAATGAATCTCTGCTGCCAACTTTTCATACACCCAGTGAGCCCAGCTCACTTCTCCTCCCTGCTCTGCATAGCTTAATGGTGCAAAGTTTTCTTTTGACATATAATCAAACTTCACAATGAAGCATAGCCTCTCCAAGTACCACTTAAGCTGCTCTCTCCTAGCATATGCCACATTCTTTAACATGTAATACTACCTGCCTCCTTCTCTTGGACCAAACTCCTTTTTCAGTGCTTCCTCTGAACACTTTGGAATAGGTGTATTAGGATGCAAAGGCAGCTTGAACACCTCAGACACCAACTCCACATTGAGTACCACATGCGGTGACACTCTCCCCTTAGTCTTCCTAAGTATTTCCAACTGAGACTTTGCATATACATTGTTTCTACATTCTTCCCAAGGCAGAATGGCAAACTCATACAATCCTACCTGCTGCAACCATATGGCGTTGCGCTCTGCCTGACAATCTATGTCAACTTTGAAGTCCATAAAAGGGTCCATTAATGCTTGCATCACCTTACCTTCTGACACAGGAGTCGGCGTTGGCGTTTCCTCTTCTGCAGAGTCACTGTTTTCGTCTGCACTGCTAACGTCAAGCCACATAGGCAAAGCTTTGCTTCTCAAACGTCGCCCCGAACCTTCGGTCTGCTCCTCATCAGGGTGTGGTTGCATGGCCATCAATTGCTTTGCTTTCGGCATGGCAGGACTGAATAAAGCTTCTTCAAGCGAAAACCCGAATGCTCCGCGCTGCTGCATGTGTACTGAACTTTTGTTGCATGTATGATTATACTCGCTGCACCATGCACACATATCTCCACCCGGTATCCTTGAAGTGCTACGAAACTTCTTTTCAGCACACTCCCCGAAGTTATTAATCGGGCCTAATAATTTCTTATTAAAAATTCCGACTTGGTCAGTTCCGACACAGGTACTCTTCCAACATCTGCAATGTTGAATCGGATGTGCACTTTGGAACTGCCTACTTCCTCCAACCCGTGAATTATATGGGTTACTATGAAAAGACC
Organism: Adiantum capillus-veneris; assembly: GCF_014529385.1. Taxonomy (NCBI): domain Eukaryota; kingdom Viridiplantae; phylum Streptophyta; class Polypodiopsida; order Polypodiales; family Pteridaceae; genus Adiantum; species Adiantum capillus-veneris. Next base: position 69,562,774 of record NC_140933.1, read on the forward strand.
TCCTCAAATCCATGCAAGCCAGCATTTTTCCTTTTCCTTTTGCTGATTCTGAATCTCCTGACTGTAGGGGTATTACAGTCATACAGGCTACACTTGGCCAGTCCAAATGAGGTGGCTTTCCCTGAAATTTCTTCAGCCTGAAACCATTAACTGCCTTTTCCACTCTTGTACCAAACACATCAGCTATGATGAATGTCCCTTGTCCTTTATCCTGCACAATCTGATATGGTCCCTGATATCTCAATGACAATTTACCAGGATGTGGTCCCAGCTTAGAGTTGTACAACATTACCCAATCTCCAACCTGAAAGATCTTGAACTTCACATTCTTGGTCACCCATGCTTGTCTTCTTCTTTGTATGACTTCAGTAATGTAAGAGCTTACCAACCTATCCTCCTCCAGCTGCATCAGATACTTGTTCCTGTGTAGTACTGACAACTTTGGAGACTGCTTCTCTGCTGAGACTCTTAAACTTGGTACCACAAACTCCATAGGCACCACAGCTTCCAGCCCATACACCAACTTGAATGGTGTCATACCAGTAGTGACTTTGAAAGCTGTTCTAAAGGACCATAAGGCAGAATCCAACTTATCATCCCAATCCTTCTGATTCTCTGTCACAATCTTTTTCAAAATCCTTACCAGTGTTTTGTTGGAGCTCTCAGCCTGACCATTAGCCTGTGGATGATATGCTGTAGACTTCTTGTGCATAATCATATGTGTCCTTGTTAGCTCTGAAATTACTTCATTCAGAAAATGAGTTCCTCTGTCACTTACACTACAAGAGGTTATGTGCTCTTGTGACGCTCTTAGCGACGGAAATACACTGGGTTTTTATAACCCCCGGCGTCGCTATAAGCGTCGCTAAAAGCGTCGCTACGAGAGCGTCGCTATATGCGTCGCTATAGGCGTCGCTATAGGCGTCGCTATAGACGTCGCTATATAGCGACGCTCATAGCGACGCCTATAGCGACGCTCTCACAGAAGAGTATAGCGACGCATATAGCGACGCTACAGAGCCATAAATAGCGACGCATATAGCGACGCCTGAGAGAATATTTTTTTGGTGGCAGGGCATTGAATGCCTGCCACCCATCAACCATATTGTACTTGATTCACTTTTTAAAAAAAGTGCAAAGGTAAATAATAGACCCAAAATAGTCACCCACAAGACGCATTGTTTGCAAAATTGACAATTGTACACATCATAGACAAACTGAATTGATTGGCAAATGTAATAATGACAATTGTACAACATCATAGGCATAAAGAATTGATTGGCAAAAGGAATTGCGGTGACAAATGTAATAATATACATGGTTCAAAAAGACGTATAAAATCCGTCTCATGATACATAAGCTATGAGAAACCCTAAACTAATGCTATCTAGATACGGCTAAACTGACGTCGTCTAATCAGACGTCTCATCGCGTCCAAGCGGCGTATCTGTCGGATTCTGCAAAAAAGACAATAAGACAGTTTTCAGTAAGTATAAACATATAACGACATTTATAAAACAATACAAAAAATAAAAAAGAGTAAACCCTAATACTAACCATGCCGCTGCGAGAACTGAGAATGTCCATCAGGGCGTTTAAGCCCTTCCTGCCTGCGTACTCGCGCTCGTACGGTGTGGGATCACGTCCTGTCATCGACCACTGTCAAAACATACAAAGATTTCATTATGTTAGAAATAAAAAACTCATAAACCCTAAACTATCGAACATGCATAAAGAGCAATGTGAAAAGACTTACAAAATCGGCCTCAAATGATGCCCATCCACCGCTCCCCAAGTGGTGCGAGCTCCCTGCCTCTACTCGCGCTCTGGCTGCATCCTTTTGTTGCTTCCACTTGTCGGGATTCTCGCGCGCTGCTTTCTTCGCATTCTTCCAATCTTCTTTGGCCAGCCAATCTGGCCTATTCCACCCATTCTTGATTGCTTTTTGCACTTCGGAACGCTTGTGTTTGCAGTATTCGCGCATTCGAATCTTCATCAGGTCTTCATTGAAGCGCTGATCCCGTGTTGGAACGGGAAACTCATCATGAAGTATGCTGATGACTCTGTTTTTTAAATCACTTGGTACTTCACTCCATTTGTTTAGTATATAGTGTCTAAACAGCTGAGAGCAAAGACCACGCATGCGCGAGATCACCTTCTTGCCGTCATCATCCATGATGATGCCGCCGCTGATGTCGACGGAGTAAGGCAAGCCCTCTGGCCGGTGACGCGTGAACCTGGGTGTCCCGGCAGGGGTCTCTAGCGGCGTGTCGATGGGGGTACGGACGTCAGGTGTCTCCACCGGCGTCTGGGCCCCGAAGCGAGGAGTGTCGAGTGGGGTGGCTCCTGGCGGAGTAGGTAGAGGTGTGTAGCTTCTAGGAACAGTCAGCCGTGCAAAACCTGGCGTAGACGGCGATGCTGTGGCTGGTGTGGGGGCGGGCAAAGAAGGGGAGGGTAAAGAGCCTCGTCGAACACGAGGCGGTGTGGAGGCATCGGTGGCGGAATCCCCACAACAACCGCCACCGCCACCACTAGAGCGCCGGTGTCTAGAAGAGTGTGACGCTCGTCTCGTCGACGCCGAAGCTTCGGAGCGCGCCGAATGCTCCGAAAGAGAGGGAGATGCGGATGGTGTAGGAACGCGCGATGATGCGCCAGAGCGATGACGCTCCACGTACCACTGTCTCTGCTGCGGTGACAAAGAAGAAAGAAACTCCTCATCATCCATACCTGCATTAAACACACGAATATTTAAACTTAATATTGAATGAATAGAGTAGACAATGACGCAAAGACCATTAAATACAATGACGTAATGACGCATATAAATACAATGACGCAATGAATCGAGTGGTAGAAGAGGCAAGTCGAAAACTCAGAATTTTCAATCAAAAGATGTGAGCGCGAGTAGAAAAGAGCGTTACACACCATGGAAGCTACTTAGAGAGCTAGAGCTTTTACAGCACGGAGCAAAATTGTTCAAATACAATATTTGTGGCTTTAAGAGATCTCTCTCTCATCCTCGCATAACTCAGCATAACTTCCTATATCTATATAGAGCTCTCCGTTTAAACACATATCCTCTGTTTCATTTTGTAGCTCCTCTGCATGCACCCCATATAGAGCAGTAGCATCTTGATGCTCGTCTGGCACCACCGCAGCGGCTTCTGATTGAGCATCTTCTCTGATCTCCTCCATTGATGTCGTTGTGATTGGCACATGGTAGCCTTCATACGTCCTTGCACTACGAGGGGCTAACTCTATGACGTACCACCAGTTTGATGTAGACTTTGTAGGATGAAATACTACCTGCCAAAGCCACATAACTTACATGAGAGCTTTCAAGCACATAACTTGTAAAAGGGGGATGTTAACTATTTATATACTTACTTGTTCACAATGCTCGGGTAGTACGAAAGTGTCTCTTAGGTCAGTCCATTTCTTAGTAGAATCCACCTCAAGAAAACCAGACTCTCCTCTACGCACAGTAGCGTTTCGACCCTCCATGATTATCTTGAACCATTGCACGTCGAACAAGTCGACAAAAAATCCTCTGTAATCGATCCTCAAAATCTCTTGCAGCGTGCCGAAGTAAGTGAGTTCCGCCACCACGGGATCTGCATCAGAGGAACGTCGTCGACTAGACTGTTCAAATTTTGCCATGATTCCACAATCTTGAGTAAAACGCTTTTTGTCGATTCGTTCCACCCTAAAATGTCGACCTTTACACCATGCTGCTGTGTATGACTTATACTACAACGAACAAAGATTATGAGTGGCCGTTCAAACGTTTATAAATAAAGTCACTTGCTAGTCGTACATTGCAAACTTACCCTGGTCGCGCAACCCCGAGAGTACTCCCACTCTTCTTCAGTCACTTCGTCACCGCATTGTTGTGCGCTTTTCAATTGGTTGTGCAACCATCTTAAGCTCATGAAGGTTGGTAGGCTCTCCAGAACCGCTGGATAGTGCATCGGTGGTCGTCTTCCCCGTCTCCACTCGATTCGTGCCCTTTGTCGCTCTTGCTTTGCATCCTCATATTGTGAAATCCACTTTTGCATCACTGGATTGTGAAGCATGCAAAATCGGTTGATTTTAGCCTCTAGATCTTCCGTCATCTTCTTCTCAACACCGAGATTGCACATGACAATCCCAGATATGCGCTCATCATCTATGGTTCGCCATAGCGTGTCCCGGGATTTATCAAATCCGTCTAGCCACTCTCCAATGTACACTAGGGACTCTGATACCAACCAACCTTCTGCCATGCTACCCTCCGGACGTGCCTTTTGACGCACATATCCCTTAAGCGTTTTCATGAAACGCTCTAAGAAGAACATCCATCTGGAATGAACTGTGCCAGCTATTTCCACCTCATCAACTATGTGAATAAGAAGATGCACCTGAATGGTTAGCATTGTAGTAGGAAAATGTTTCTCAAACATGCACACAAGCTCCGCAGCATTTAGTTTGGCGAATGGTATGGAGTCTACGTCGATCTCCTTTTGTGAGATCCATTGCACCAGCTTTGCAAGTTTGTAGATTGTGTTACGGATGTCGAGAGACAAACATCCCTCAATGGCAACCGGTAAAATAAACTGTAAAGTATGTGCAGCAATGATATTAAAGTCCACATTTTATGCAATGATATTAAAGTCCACTATGAACGTACCTGACACATTTTATGCCAATCGTGTGACTTCAAACCGGTAAGCTTTCCTTCTTTAGTAAAACACGTTCGGAGCGAGTGCATTACGCCAGTGGGGGTCCGCAAAGATCGAATGGCCTCTTTTACTTTGCGTTCTTGGGCTCCTGTGAAAATCCATGGTGCTTTAGGAAGTTTTATCGATCCATCAGACGCTGTTTGCGGCCAATATTGCTCCATACGATCCACATTTCTAAGGTCAACTCTGGCTCCCAAAGTATCTTTCTTGCCGGTCAAATGGTCCCATAGTAGATTACCCACATTCTTGAATATGTGCATTGGATCGAGCAAGTGATTGATCACGAGTCGAGGCCAGTATGGTAACTCGTACCATAGAGATAGTCTCTTCATCCCTGGAGGCAATCCGTCATCGCACATCTCCTTCTGCTCTAACCATGCTTGTGCAGACATCCTTGGTGGCTCTCTTCCCAAAAAGCCGTCGCGTAACACATGATTCTCCGGAAGATACGCTTGATGACCTTCGTAGATTTGCTTCTTCAGTGAGGGTGCCCTACGTGCATTCAGTCTAGGTCCACATGTGACACATGCTCTGTATCCGCTTGTTTGAAGCCCTGCATGTATACACATGATAATAGATCAACTATGGGGAAAAACCAGATTTACAGTGTCTGAGAGAGGAGTGTCAATAGATCACCTGAGCATTCTGTTAGCCCGGGATAGTCATGCATGGTCCACATTAGAATACCTCTGATCAAAGCATTCCGTCGTCCTGTGTGTCGGCTCATATCCACCACCTCTATGCCAATCCACAATTGTTGTAGCTCTTCCAATAGTGGACGAAGATACACATCCATATTCCCCACTTTATATCGCCCTGGCACAATCAAGCTTAGCCATAGGTGCCCCTTCTTCGTAGTCAACCACGGGGGAATGTTGTAGTTGACGATGACAACGGGCCATACACTGTAAGATGTTGATCTTTGACCAAATGGATTTACGCCATCCATAGCCAGGCCTAAGCGCAAATTTCGAGCTTCCCTGGCAAAATCCGACCATGTTCCATCTATATGTTTCCAGGCTGCGCAATCTGCAGGAATTCGTAGCACACCATCCAAAGATTTATTCTCCTCATGCCATGATGCTAGGGCGGCCATGGACTTACATTCGAAGAAATGCTTGATGCGAGGAAGCAAAGGAAAATGTCGCAAAACCTTTTGTGGAATTTTTGTCCCGTGGAGATCTACTCGATATCTTTCGGAATCACATTTCGGACACTTCTCCATGTCTGTGTATTCCCCTCTGAAAAGAATGCAGTCATTAGGACAAGCGTGGATAGAATTGTAATCCATCCCCAAGTTTCGCAAAATCTTTCTTGCTTCATCTCGGGAATCTGGCATCACATTGTCAGCTGGTAGAATGTGCTCTTTCAGCAATCTACACAACATAAAAATATGATACAGTCGTGTAAAAATCTATCAGATCATTATACACCATGAGTTCTATTAAAGTAAACTAATTGTAATAGATCACCTGAAAAGCGCTGTGACGCTAGTGTCACTCCATCCAAACTTTGCCTGCATGTTGAGAAGAACCAGGAGTGCTTTCAATCTAGACATACGTGCTCCATTATACAATGATGTATCGGCTTCACTTTTCATATCATCATAGATAAGCCTTTCTGAATCCATGATCGTCTCGATCATTTCATCAATCTCGGGCTCAAACATTGCCTCGTTGGGAATGTGCTCTGCATGATCATCCCCCGAGCTGTCAGAGGCTACATCTTGTGGCCTCACATATGCTGCTTGACCAAAGCGCCTGCGAATACGTCTATTGGGTTGCAAGATTGCTGCTTGTTGGCCAGCGTCAGAGTCCGACGAGTTATAATTGGCAACAACTCGATCTATAATAGATGGATCGAACTCGCCAAATTCACGAACGTGCTGCAAAGAAACACGTCTTGTCCGTCGCACAGCATGCTTGCATTGATTACAAGGACATAAGACCCTCGTTGAGAGATAGGTGTTTCGGTTGGACGGTCCCACATCCTCGTCGCTACTCATAATGAGGATAAAAAACTTATAACCTAGACAACAAATTTAATATTCTATTGGCATTCTTCGTCTTATCTCTCTCTCTCTCTCTCTCTCTCTCTCTCTCTCTCTCTCTCTCTCTCTCTCTCTCTCTCTCTCTCTCTCTCTTTACCTCACATTCTCTAGTCATGTCCAATCCCCGCACACCTCGGTCTAGAGGTGCACGGAGATCAGAACCACCGGGTTATAATCTCGTCTTTATTGGTCAATACCTATATTTGTGGGTACAAGAAATCTAGACACCCACGTCTACATGATACTGCATGTAGTGGACAAAATCCCTTTGCCTCTTCTCTAGCTGTAGCACTTCACTTCATCTTAACATCTTTTCACAGTAGATCTTTTCACTGTTCGTCTAACTCTAAACCCTAAACCGTAAGTAATTCTTGCGTGGACTCGATCTAACGTAAATAAGCGTAAATCTAAATAAACGTAAATCTAACTAAAAATAAAGCTAAATCTAATTTAACGTAAGTCTAATGACTAGAGGTTGTCTAGATGGTCATTGTGTCGGGGATGTAGTGACTCTTGCCGCCCTGAAGATCCACCTTCTTCGCTATCTTCTGAAGACATTTCACCAGTACTTTTGGATCGACGGAGCCCACTATGAGAGAAGGCAGCAATACCCTATATTCCATTGAGGGCTTTCTTCACCCGCTTCATGCAGGCATCGCAGTCTATGGAGACCCGCATCTAATCTAATATAACATAAATCTAAATCTAGCTTAAATAAATGTAAATCTAGTTAAAAATAAACCTAAATCTAATTTAATGTAAGTCTACATATAACTTAATCTTTAACGTTTTTTAAAATAGTTTCCTACGACGTTATAACTCTCTTCTTCCTGTGTGTGTGCGCGTGTGTGGATGTGTGTGCCAATAAAAAGAGATAAATGGTATAACCTTTCTATCACCCATGCCAAGTATGATAGATTGATTGTGCCATTTCTCTCTTGAATAATAGGTCTTCAGTTCAACTCCTTGTCGGTTAGATCTTTAGGTCTTTTAATTTTAATTAGTTTCCTACGACGCTCCCTTAGTTTCTCTTTCTTTCTCTTTCAATGTGTGTGCGTTTTTTTGGATCGTATGCATGTTTTCTTTCTCTTTTCCTCTCTCAATGTGTGCGTTTTTTGTTTATGCATGTTCTCTCTCTCTTTTCCTCTCTCAATGCGTGCGTTTTTTGTTTATGCATGCTCTCTCTCTCTTTTTCTCTCTCAATGTGTGTGTGCATTCTTTGTTTATGTATGTGTGTGCGTTTTTGCACTCTCTCTCTCTCTCTCTCTCTCTCTCTCTCTCAAAAACACTATATGTGTGTGTGTATGTGTGTGTGTGTGAGAGAGAGAGCGAGGGAGAGAGAAAGAAAGGAAGGGAACATGAGAATGAGGAGAGGGAAGGAGCATACCTGTCTCTCCTTCTTCTCCTCGTGCGTGTGTGTGTGTGTGTGTGTGTGTGTGTGTAAAAGAAAAAGAGAGAGAGAGAGAGAGAAAGAGAGTGAGGGAGAGCGTTACCTGCTCTTTGCTTGAGGGCGCCGAAAAACTCAGATCTGAGATCTGAGTTTTTGGGCGCGCTCGGTTATTTTTTTTACCCCAGCTGGCGTCGCTATGAGCGTCGCTATAAGCGTCGCTATGAGCGTCGCAAATTTACAAAGAAATTTGCGACGCTCATAGCGACGCTTATAGCGACGCTCATAGCGACGCCGGGAATTTTTTTTTTGAGCGTCGCTGTGTGAGCGTCGCTAATGTGAAGAGCCTCTTGTAGTGTTACCAGATCCACTGGACACCCAAACCTGGTCATAATGTTATGATAAAGAAATCTGGCCACACTTGAAGCTTTATTATCCTTCAATGCTACTGCTTCTACCCACTTAGTGCAATAATCTGTAGCCACTAAAATGTATCTGCATCCCCTCTTGGAAGTTGGTTTGACAGGTCCTACAAAGTCCAAACCCCACTTTTGAAAAGGTTCCAAAGGCAAAATAGGATGATCCCCCATCCTATCCCTGTTTGAATCAGGTTGACCTGTTTTCTGACAAATTACACATCTTTTGGCATAATCATGTGCATCCTTTAAAACTGTGGGCCACCATAATCCAGCCTGCAAAATCTTCTTCCCTGTAATATCTCCAGAGAAATGCCCTCCTGCTGTGCCTGAATGTGCTTCCTGCAAGACTGCACTTTGCTCAAATTCTGGCACACATCTTCTTATCACTTGATCAATGCCTTTCTTATATAGTGCCCCTGCAATAACTAAATAGGGTCTGGTTTTCAGTGCAAATTTTCTTCTCTGATCAGCATTGAACTCCCTTGGTATAGTTCCATCAGTCAAAAACATCAGCAATTGATCATACCAAGACTCAGTCACAGTAGTCTGCACATCAAACAGCTGAGCATAAGGAAGTGCATCATCTACCCCAGTAGGTGCTTCACCTGTTTCAATCCTGCTTAGATAATCTGCAATTACATGCTCCTTCCCAGGAGTATGCTCAATCTGAAAGTCAAACTCCTGCAACAACAACATCCATCTTGCAAGCCTTCCAGTAAGAAGTGGCTTCTTGATCAAATACAACAAGGCCTGATGATCAACATGAAAAACTATCTTGTTCCCCAACAAGTAATGCCTGAACTTATTCAATGCATATACCATCCCTAAAGCTTCTCTTTTTGTCACAGGATAGTTTCTTTCTGCACCTGTGAGAACCCTGCTTGCATAGTACACAGGTCTGAACCATCCCTTCTCCTTCTCCTGCATCAGTACAGCTCCTATTGCTATATCCGACGCATCAACAAACACATGAAAAGGCAATGACCAATCAGGTGGCTGCAAAATTGGTGCTACTGATATCATTTTCTTCAACATATGAAATGATTTCTGCTGAGGTTCATCCCATACAAATGCCACATCCTTCTTTGTTAATTGAGTTAATGGCAAGCATACATTAGACAAATACCTCAAATATCTGGAGTGCCACTTTGTCTGTCCAACAAACCTCATTAACTCTTTAACATTGGTAGGAACTGGTGCTGCTTGAATGGCTTCTATTTTCTTGACATCTATAGCCATTCCTGCTTCTGACACCACATGTCTTAAAAGTATTCCACTCCTCACAGCAATTACACTTTTATAAGGATTCAGAGCCATCCTGAATTGTCTGCATCTTTCAAAACAGAGCTTCAGATGTAGCAGATGTTTATCCTTCTTTCCAAACACTGAGAAATCATCCACAAAGACTCTCATAAAGTCCTGTAAGTAAGGTTCAAACACCTTATGAGCAACAAAATTAAATGAAGGTGGTCCATTGGTTAACCCAAAACTCATCACTGTGTATGCAAAGGCTCCCCATTCAGTTATAAAAGCTGTTTTATGCTGATCCGACTCAACAACACTAATCTGATTATAACCAGAAAAACCATCCAAAAAGCTGTACATTTCATGACCAGCTACTGCATCCAACACAGCATCACAAAATGGCATAGGAAAGGGATCAGTAATGGTTGCTGCATTCAATTTTCTATAATCCACACATACTCTTAAAGCTCCATTTTTCTTTGGCACAACCAGTATAGGAGACAGCCATGATACTTCATGTACAGGTTTAATGAACCCTACTGCCAGGAGCTTATCAAGCTCCTCCTTCACCTGTTTGGCAAAGTTAGGATTCATTCTATATCTTTGCTGCACAATTGGTTTTGCACCCTCTTTCAAATTAATCCTATGCTGATGTAGTGCTGGGTCAATGCCTCTCACCTGAGAATAATCCCAAGCAAACACATCCTTATAATCAACCAATAATTGCAACAGCTGTGCCAGAAATTCCCCTTGAATGTGTGCACTCACTCTGACCATTCTTGGTTCTCCCTCTGTTCCGAAATTCAGCTCCTGAAGCTCCTCCTTTTCTACCCTGCTTGATGCCCCAAACTTCTTTTCATAAATTTTCTCAGCCATATCCCTGGCCTCCTTTTCTTCCTGCTGAATCTGTTCCTTATCAGACATAGCATATTTCTGGTCCACCAACTGTAACAGTTCCTTACCCTGCACTGTCTGTCCTGGTGCTAAACCTGTATCTGGCTCATCCTGTTCCTTACCTTGCTGTAACATGCTTTCCACATCTACTTCAAACACAGGTACAACAGTTGGATTGGCCTTCAAGAACTCTTCCTCTTGGTCATCTGTGACCTCATCAGCAAAATTAATAGTCTGAGCAAACAGTGGTTTCTCACTTAATGGAACCATCTTCCTTCCCCTCATAGGTATGGTTACTTTCTTTTTCCCTTTTTTCAATATGACAACATTTTCTCCCCAGTTCTGTCTTACTTTAGCCAATCTGAACCAAGGCCTTCCTAATAGCATTTCATATGCAGCTGCTGAGTCTGACATTCTGAGTACCACAAAATTAACAAAAAAGGATAATCCTGACACCTGAATTTCCTGTGCTTTGAGAATTCCCAAAGGTTGTACCCTAGATTGGTCTGCCATTTTCACCTGAAAAGGTGCTGGAGCCATAGCTCCCAACTCCATTCTTTTGTACACTGCCTCTGGTAAAATATTCACCCCAGAGCCTCCATCCAATAACACATCATCAAAATTTTCTCCAAGAAAGTGTACTTTAATAACTGGTACCACAAAGTCCACATCTGCTGGATCAATTCTATTTGCTGCTGCTGGAGAAAACTGCCTGTCCATTGTGCCAAGTCCATTCAGGTTCTGCAGCTTTCTGAACAATCTGTCTTTGAAAGCTGGAACCAATTGCAACAACTGATCCAAAGATAATTGAAGAGGTGAGCTAATAAGTATTTCAAACCAATCCTTATCCTGTTTATTTTCCACCTCCTTGCTCCCATTATTCTGCTCTTCCTTTTCTTTTGGGTCATCCTCAATATCCACCTGCTTTGCCTGGTGTTTGGCAATCCTTTTTGTAACCTGGTCTCTTACCCCTTTTTGCTCCTTCCAATCCAAAGGTGCTTTATCCTTAGACCTAGTCACTGCTAGAACTTAAACATGATCCTCCTGCACACATTGGTTACAGTCACAAGCCCATTGATGTTCCTCTTCATTCCCTTGCTGCTCCTGTTCTTGGTCAGTATCTTTCATCTGCTTATCCTGAGAAAACACATCAAACAAGATTACATTTGCCTGAGCTGCTGGCTGATTTTGCTGCTGCTGCTGTTGCTGCTGTTGCTGATTTTCAGGTTGATTGGGCTGATTATATCTCACAATGGGCATTCCCCTTTCTTCCCTATGCTTCACCCATAAAGCACAATTGGGACCTACCCAGTGATCTGGTGCACCACAGTACACACAGGGTCTCCTATTATTATTGTTCTCCTGCTCTCTCCAAGGAGGTCTAGGAGGTCTTGTCCTCTGAAATGGTGGTCTTCCCCTAAATGGTACTGCTTGATTTGCTCCAATTTCTGGTCTTCCTCTTCCTATGTTAGGTGTTGTCTGCCCTCTATTCTTTGGATTATACCAACAGCTAGCAGTACTATGTCCATCCCTTTCACAAATGTGACAATACACTTTTTCTTTAGGTGCTACAACAAAATAACCAAACTTTTTAAGTTTGCCTACCAAATCTTGCTCAATACTCTGCTTTTGCTTGACTTTCTTCTTCTTACTGCTCTGTTTCTTCTTTCTTTTTTCTGTTTCCTCATCACTGTCTGATGGTGAGTCTGAATCTGAGTTCCCACTGGAATCTGTGTCTTCAGATGCTTCTTCTGAATCTGAGTCACTGTCTTCTTTTCGTTTTGCTTTGGTCATGCCAAGTCTCTTCTCCACCCTTGCAGCAGCAGTAACAAGGTCATCCAGACCTCCAGCAATATCAATGCTAGCTACTGCTCCCTTTAAGCTGCTTCTCAATCCTTTCAAAAAATAACCTGCTAACATTTCATTAGTGGGTCTTTCATTCCCCTGCAATCTTTCTACTAAAATTCTAAACTTCTGTGCATAGTCTTCAACCAGCATCTTATTTTGCTTAATGTCTCTGAGTTTTCTCAGGACATCAGTCGGAGTCTTCTCCTTTCTAAATCTCTGCAGAAATGCCTGCTTCAAAGCATTATAAGTAGCAAAATGTGCAATGCCATATTGGCTGAACCAACTCATGGCCTTTCCTTCCAATGTGGCAGCAAACTGTTCCATCTTAACTCCATCAGCATACATCACCTGATAGCCACTTGCCTGCCACTTAGTTTCAAACTGTGCCACATGACAGTCAGCATCTTCCTTACTCCCTGCTCTAAACTTGGCTGCCTTGACCTTTGGGTTGGGTGGTGGTTGAGCCATTGGAATGGGTTGTGGTGGTCTCCTAGGTCTTTGCCTGGTAGCCCCCTGAAGTGGGTCAAACTGGATCCTTCTCCTGGTGGTTCTTCTTGCCAGGAATAAAGCTCCAATAAATTGCCTCACTCTCTCTTCTCCTGCTGCTCCTGATCCTACCCCTCCTTGGTCTACAGGTTGCTGCCCCTGAGCATCGGGTGATTGCTGATTGTCATGATCATAGTTAAATGGATCAATGTTTCCAGCATGTGCTTGAGCCCTTGTGTAATACACTCTTCCTACTCTCCTGTCTCCCTCTGACATGCATCATTACTTGAAAATAAACGTTAACCCAGCGGGATCGCCAAATGTGTTGTGGGTTAGGTCAACACATGAACATCATACGCAGCAAGAATAACCATCTACTCCACCATACTTCATTAACAACAATTCAGACACAGTAAACATGACTACTCAAAAATATCACAGTAAGCAGAGACAATACACTGAATAGTTGCTGCACTGCACCATCATCATCACATTCATATCAGAGAACAGATACCCCTTGCGCAGATACATTCCCCACTTATATAGATAAATCCGACTTACCTACCCAGTCACAAGACATTCAGCAGACTGCAACTGAAAGACAGCTACATCCGACTTAGCAAAATACAGCTCAGTAAATATCCGATAAGTCAAAATCCGACTTAGCTATTCAGAGTCAGTTTCTAACATGTGCCTCTCAATAGTGAAAAATAAGATGAGAGCACATATCCTCAAAAACAAAAACCCTTTTTAAAGAGGTTCTAGCTGGTAAATACCTGGCATATGCTTCTATAGCTACACCTTCTTTCTAAAGAATCCCTAAAAAATATTTCTTGCACAGCATATTGTTTCCCATGTGTTTCTGTGTATGCATATATAGGATGTCGCATCATTGGACATACATATTAGACACTTTTTTTTGCTTCCACCTATGCACCTTGAGTGGACTACAACAGGCAAACCAATGTTCCATCATGCTACTCTCATATTTAATGCCCTATTATTTCCATATCCATCCACAAATAATCCCTTCGGTACTTTATTAATACTTTCCATGATCAATAGTGTTTCAAGAATGCGCTTATACCAAAGGGGATTTTTTCCCATTGGGTTTTTTCCCTATGATCATCCAGTTATTAGACCCTAATTTAAATCCTTCTCATTCTACTTCTCGTGTACATACTCTGAATAAATAAATTAAAGCCTTGCCATTATGCTGCTACAAAACGGACAAATGCAACATCATCTCTCACATAAAAAAATAAATTAAAGCCTTGCCATTATGCTGCTACAAAATGGACAAATGCAACATCATCTCTCACATAAAGAAAATTTGGACCAATGAAGATGCTACAACAAAATGAATCTAATCAATAAATTCAACAACAAATGAAGATAGCCCATCGACAACTAGTCAAAAACCTTCCACAGCCTCCATGGACACTTTTCAAGAGTGCCCAAGGATGGTCACTAAAATTAGAAGGGGGGAATGTTAACTGAGCCCTTGTCAGCTAAAAAGAGCTTAATACCCAAGCCTTACAGATGCACATAGAAGATCAGTATGAAGAATCAATAACGATTGAAGTTACACACTTTTTATAGTTTCCCAAAATGGCCATGTAATGTAAATTATCGATTTTTTTCAAGCCATTCTAATATTTATAATGTGTTATGGGATCATTGGGAGTTCCAAGGTGTAAAGAATAGGTCAGTTAGTGTGCCTAGGTTGCAGATTCAGTAAGTTGTGGAGCCCTCAAGGCCTTGGGCACCCTTATAATGCATATTTCTACCCTAGGCAATGTGTAAATGAAATTAGAATTCTTAGTCTCATTGGTGGAGACCACTCTTTGGCGAGAGCTGATGAGGTGTGTGGGCCTATGAAGTCCTTGAGCTTATCCTTGCTCATGTGACTTGATTAACACTAATTAAGGATTAATCCTCTTTCAATATGCCTCTCTCATACTTCTTTTGATTGTTAATGATGCTTTGATTAGTGGTTAATCCCGCTCTAATCTTGTGTGATTGCCCTCTAGTTTTTGTGTGTGCATGTAGATTTGATTGGATTGCGGATGCTCAATAGATCTATGTATGTGTGCTTGTGATCAATGTGTTGCAAGATAGGATTAGTGATGTGTGCATCTTGCAATCATTAGTGTGTATGATCTGGTTGATTTGAGGCAAAGATAAGTGGATGTAGAGATTTTTAAACATCGTGGCTCAACTCCTCCATAGGCTGAGAATCCCACTTCATAGAGTTTCCATTTGTGTTTTCATGATTAGATCACTAATTGATGAGTATTTACATGCCCTATCCATGTAGCTCATCCCTCATAATTGACAATTATTGTTGGTCATTGGAGCTAGGCTACAATGGTACCCCTAGTAGATTATTTCTGAAGTAGAACTATAGGAAGTATGCATGCAGGCATTGGGTTTTTGGCATTACTTGCTTCCACTTTCTCTAAAATCGACCATGCTCAACGGTAGAATTCTTTGGGCGGTCTGATCAATCTACTTGTCTCCCAAGAATATCATAAACGTAGCACTGTTGTATGAAGTAAAGTGCCAATTGGTTATTGTTTGGTATAACTCTCTCCCGTCGTATGGATATTTGTAGTAGTACTCGTGCTAGCCCTTTGTGCTAAAAATATAAGGGGATTTTATATTTTTGAGCTTTCATTTTTGAGCTTTTCGAGTTGAAACATTATTTTTGAGCTTTTTGCATGCTATTCAAAAGCATTATAACCTCTACTAAAGCTTCTATAAGAACCTTATGAATGATATACATGGTGTAAGTGTGGCATTCCAAACTTTGGTCATCTTACATGGAGGTTATTATAGTATTTTCTTTGGCTAGCCGATTGAATCCACAACTCAAGTCCATGATAGAGAGAATGCTGATGATATGAAGAGAAGAAGGAATGCAAGCGATTGGAGATTGATGGGAACAAGTCCTTGCGAGTATTTCAAGTGAATATTATGCTTAGTATATATTCATGGAGCTTGGCTCCTTGCCCTTGAAACTAAAAAAGTTGATTGAGAAACACATACATGTGCCCCAATTATACACAAAGTTATTATCCTCACTCTCGTGCTCTTATTCACCCTTGATTACTTCTTGCAATGGGTTCATGGAGATATTGTGCCAAGTAACAAAGAGAAAAATGACTGATACACTTGGTAGGTGATATAAGAGTAAGGACAACCATCTTTCCAACACCCCAAACCTCATAGACCTAATTGCCCAATGTTTGTTTTGCCTACCAAAAGGGTAAAGCCTTAAAGGAAACTACACTTTTTGCTAATGAGGAATAAGAATTTTATTTTGTCCTCTATTAAGTAACTAATCATTTTTTTCTATTGAACGATATATGAAGTGCTTACTTTCTACGATGATTGCTATGGTTTGTTATAGATTATAAGTTTATTTCATCGCCCCAAAGAAATTATTATTATTGGTTATTCCTGCTTGTGAGAGAAAGTAAAGTTCACACCATCCTCTAGTGCACCCCCCCCCCCTCTCTCTCCTCTCTCTCTCTCTCTCTCTCTCTCTCTCACCCCCTTCAACTTTCTATTACATCTCATGCCCTTGTCTTTCTCATTGTACTTCATGCACTATGTGTATATGTATATATATTTCTTCTTTTATAGGTGGCATTCAAATCCAAGTGATGTTCTTTACATGCAAGAAGCAACGTTGCACCTATATCATGTATTTTGTGAGACCCTATTTTTTTCGCTAATGTTCTTCACAAGAAGAGATGCTACACCTATATCATGTATTTTAATAGGCCCTAAAATTTGATTGTGCTCCGGTAATTAGCTAATGGCTATAAAAGAGTCATGTAAACATTGTTTTACTCTTGTATAGAATTTGACTTAAAACCATCCTTGAGCTTCCCATGTTCTAAGGAACCAAAAGAAATTAATGTCGAATAACTTGTACTAAATTAGGTAATGTTTTCTATTGAATGTATCTTTATGTTGAACCCACATGATAAATACATATATTGTAGGTGATCTCCAATATCCAAAAAAAAAAACAAGAGAAAAGATAGATATATTGAGTGTTGAATAAACGAATCCTCTGTAAACAACATAGAGCTTCTTTCCTTTCCTAGTGGCAAGCATCCTTGATAAAAGCATCCTCTATAAATAGCCTACAAACTCTTGCCTTTCCTATTGGCACAATCAACATCCACTTTGACTGGCCTATCCCACTGACATCAATAGGTCACTACCAGCCAGTAAAGAAGATTTTCATAGATGGTGAGTACATGAGATAACCAAACTAAACAACATAACCTGGTGTGTGGTAAATTCTTGGTAATATCTTATAGATGTTAGATGAAGGGTTAAAGGCCAAGCATGTCATTTTCTTATTCAAAGAGATGTAACAAACCATCTCATTTTTCTCTGGACCACTTCTCACATAATGCCACACATTGTTGAGAATGCAAGCATAGGTGATTGAATTTGGAGAGAGGCTATGGATTCTTTTTCTCTAAAAGGCTTCTTCGCTTTTCCTATAATCATAACTTTCCAAGCAATATCATCACAAAGAGAAAGATCATCATTGAACGTGTCTCAAACAAGAAGATCAATAAGGTGCAAAGTGAGTGGCAATATAGATGGATCACCATCAAGAAAATTGATTGCATGTGGGGTGATATCCTATGGTTATATGCAATCAGAATGGTCTAGTCCTCTCTTTGCTTTTTGGCCCATATCCTTGAATAAATGCATTCCAAAAGTCTACATTTGAAGAGATCCTGAACCTACACTCTATGCAAAAAGGAGAGTGCCTAGCCCCGTGTCCCCTCCCTTATTAGGGACATCCTACAACTTTTGGAAACTCTTGGTTATTATGCCGTAGCTATCATAGAGACCATATTTCAAATACCATTAGATAATAGCACATTAAAGAGAAATCAAGAATATCACATGTAAAATATGGTGTAGTGTAGAGCAGCCTTGAATATTTATACTCCTTATGCAATATCATGTGTACACCTTCAAGCAATTTCCTTGCCCACGGAATTAAATCCCTACCTTAGCTCAAAACTTCCATATTCTAGCACGCTTGGAGCTACAACAAAAGATCAACTTCGTCTTGATTCTCTCACATCCTAAAGTCATAAGTTCCCTATTTCCTTGCAAGGGCAATTTGGCATACCATCAAGCAATAATGCTCTCTCACCGCCGTATCTTTATTCATCTCAAGCATGATATGAATGCTAGTAGCTCTTTCCTTGTGTTATTTTTTCCACACTTGTGTTGAGTTTGTTGCTCATCTTAAGAGTCACATCTCACGTACCAAGTGTACAGAGAGGGTTATGTGCCACAAGAAGTCTTGTGGAGGTTCAAATTTGGAAGAAAAAAGAGGGGCAAGAGCTCCCTAATCATCCGCTTGCACGCACATGATGAGAGAGCTCTTTCCCCCCTTTTAATTATGAACCAAGAGCTTTATTGAAAGGCATGGTGAGAGGGCAGCGCGCGCGCTGCTTTCTCACCATGCCTTTCAAGGCATGGAGGAGCTCCAATGGAGCTTCCATTGGAGCTCCTCCGGTGGATCGGGCGAGCGTGTCCAGGTAAGCACACACACTCACACACACACAGTGATACACACACATCAAAACACTTGCACACATAGCACAAACACACACACAGTCATGTATACGCACACACATTACACTTGCATACACACACATACATACATACATACACCCACATATATAAACACTTGCATTCACAACATCAACACACTTGCATACATACACACATACACATATAAACACTTGCATTCACAACATCAACACACTTGCATACATAGCACAAACACACACACAATCATGCATACAGACACACACATATTACACTTACATTCACACACACGCACACAGTCATGCATACATCCACACACACACACATATAAACACTTGCATTCACACACATCAACACACTTGAATACACACATATTAAACACACTTAGAGTAACAATTACAATGATGTAAGAACAGGTCGTTGTAGAGAAGAGGTATACAAATGTCAAAGTGGATTTATATTTTCCCTTGCCATGAGCAAGTTGAGAATGGTTTTTTTTAGTTTGCATTTTACGCCGTTATGCTGCCGAAATTTAGAATTTTATATTTGTATTGTCAAGCATATACACACATACACATATATAAACACTTTTATTCACAACATCAACACACTTGCATACACACACATACATACATACATACACCCACATATATAAACACTTGCATTCACAACATCAACACACTTCCATACATAGCACACATACACATATATAAACACTTGCATTCACAACATCAACACACTTCCATACATAGCACAAACACATACACAATCATGCATAAAGACACACACATATTACACTTACATTCACACACACAATCATGCATACATCCCCACACACACACACACACACACATATAAACACTTGCATTCACACACTTTAACACACTTGCATACACACTTTAACACACACTTGCATACACACTTACAGTAACAATTACAATGATGTAAGAACAGGTCGTTGTAGAGAAGAGGTATACAAATGTCAAAGTGGATTTGTATTTTTCCTTGCCATGAGCAAGTTGAGAATGGTTTTTTTTTTTTAGTTTGCATTTTACGCCGTTATGCTGCCGAAATTTAGAATTTTATATTTGTATTGTCATTGCTAAGAAGATTTTTGTTGTTTGTGGTTAATAGATTATGGCTCGTACACCATCTAAACGTGGCAGGACAGGTATCTCTCAAAGTAAGTTCAAATACATTAAGCTACTTGTTTTCTTTTCTTTTGTCTCATCATACTCACTAAACTATTTGTGTTCTTATTGTTTTTTGCTTGTAGGAGTAGGATACACATTAAGGTCTGGCACTACAGGGCATAGGGCCAATGCACGATCTTCCATTTCTTCTTCCAATGTCCATCGAAAGGAGGATATTTTGGGTGATGTGCATGAAGAAGAGGATATATTGAGTGATGTGCATGAAGAAGAGGTGTTCATAGATATTCATGCTACACAAGGTGAATTGGTGGCTCACAGCATGTCTGAAGCAACAACAATTGTTGCTAAACCTCCCGATCATCCAACAGTATTTGGAAAGGATGTTCATGGTCGAATATTAGAGGAGATTGTAGAGGGTTTTATTGTAAATAGAGGTGGGGAACCTCCTCGAATTCCTCTTTGTAGATTGATGGAAAATGAAGCCATTAGAGCGGTGGGTCCAGGCACTGAGGGCTTGGTGAAAAGGTTTGAGATGTCTGGATACAGTGTGCTTGGAGCTCCATTTCTTGTGTCATTTAAGAAGCCAGGCCATGATCAACATTATGTTTCCGACTTAGACAAAGATGAATGGGGGCCTATTTGGCGAGAAATAAGCGATGATTTTGATAATTCCCTTCCCCTTGAGTGGGAAGACTTAAGGGGAAAAAAATTTATCGTTTGGGATGGTAATCACCGTTTGAAAACTTGGATGCGCTTAATAAAAACACGTAAGTGATTTCTTTTTTGTTTAATGTAAAGTTGACTTGTATTACTCTATGCTTTCTAATTTTCTTTTTTGTTGTTGTAGAATTTTCAATGATAAAGTGGAGACATTGTTCTGTGAAATGTCAATTTGTCTTTGTTGATAGAAGTGCAGAGGGGGAGCTTATGCTAGCTTTGCGCTCTCAAAATGAGTAAGCACATTTGTTGTTTTGAACGTTATTGCTATTACTTTATCGATGTCATTCTACTGCCATTTAATTTAAGATATTGTGGTTTAGGATTGGTAGAACCACTGTGAGCACAAATTTTGGGCAGGAGATCTTCTTGTTCCAAAAACTGGTTGTGGCAAGCAAAGATTCTTTAATGAAAGACTTTCCCCAAGATTGGATTCAATGGATAGAGGTAGAGCTTGCTTGTGAGAAGAAGGCATCTAAAGGGAGTTGGTACAACGCTCTTGCTCTTTTATTAGCAATGCTCATATGGAAGGTATATTTTTTTGCCTTAAAGTACTCTTTTTATGTAATTTCTAAAGCTTGACATTATTTTGTAAAATCTTACTTTTTTTTTCATTTGCTCTACAAAAGGAAAACTTTGACTTGTCTCTTATCAAAGAGATGCAAGAGATCAATGATCCCTCGATTTCACTGCCAGAAAAGGAAATGGTTGCTCGAGGAAGAGTAGAAAAAATATTCAACGAAAGAGCTTATAAGGTAAACACTTTCTCTTCTCCCCGTTTATGTTTGAATTTCTACAAAATTTTAAGTTGACGTGTCATTTGAATTTGATATATTTGATTGAAAAATTGATTTGATTTGATCTCGTGCTAATGTAACATAGATGTTGGCCATTGCCAACCCCGCCAATGGCCAAGGGTTCTTCTCTTTATTATTTAACTTCAATTGGATAAGAGAAAAGGATCAAGTGGGCCTTACAAGAGACAAAGTCCACTCTTTGGCAACTTCTAAAATATCACCAGAGAGGTAATAATTTTTGGATAAAAAATACACATGAAATCATCAAATGAATCAATGCATTTATGGTTTGTTTATTGTTTGCTCTATAGGAAAAAGAAAATATTGCACTCTTTGATGCATTTCCGTGTAGATGATGTTACTTCTGAGCGTTATATTAGTTCAATGAAATTTAGAATGTACTTGCGTAAAGAGTGGTATTGGGGAAGTATCTTGAAGCAATGCTTGAGGATCAAAGGAAAAATGATTGAAGAAATGACGGAGGGCTTTGAAGCATGGTTTCATCACCAATTGAGGGACCACATTGATAAAGCTTTTGTGGAGCTTTGGAGTAAGCTCAACACAAAAGAGTCGGATGAAAAAATTCCAGAGCTTATGGAATCTTCAAGGAGAGTATTATTCAGGTAATACAATTGATATCTTTATGGTTGTTATTCTATTTTTTACTTAGAGTTT
The DNA here is from genome assembly GCF_014529385.1 of Adiantum capillus-veneris. Classification (NCBI taxonomy): domain Eukaryota; kingdom Viridiplantae; phylum Streptophyta; class Polypodiopsida; order Polypodiales; family Pteridaceae; genus Adiantum; species Adiantum capillus-veneris. The sequence continues at coordinate 69,584,771 of NC_140933.1, forward strand.
GTATAATAAATAAGTCACTTAGGAAAGGAGCTCAAATAAAGTTAACTGCATTTTATGTAGATGGCTAATTCAGCTTTACGATCAAACTTTGTTGGAGAAGTTGCCAATTGCTGTTGAAAGTTGGAGGGACCTCTCTTGTGAGGAGTGTATGTATCCACTATGGATGAGAGATTATGGTTTGATTGCTTGGGAAATTGAGTATTGCCCTTGGTGGCTAGATTACACTCGAGGCACCTACCCACGTGATGAAGGGAACTTATATAAAGGTTATTTTTGGCATTTATAAAAACTACAAAATTGTTAAAGTGCTCATACTATTTAGATTATGTTTGTGAGAAATATATTTTTGTTTGCTTTAGAGCACGTTCTTGAAATAAATGAAAATGGTATTGAGGAGATTGGCTCAGCTTCCAAGAAAGCCACCTCTTCGAAAAGAGTAAACAATAGTACAATCTCCTCTATAAAGAAACGATTGGATTTTGTTAGATCCAAGAAGCCCAAGAAGTCTCCCAGAAATAACCAAAAAGGTGCTCAAGGCTCCATAGGTAAACTTGCTTGTATAGATATCTAGCTGTCACTTTCTTTCTACTCAACAATTCTTGATGAAATATTTTATTTTCTGATTATGCAGTGCCTTCCATAGATTGTGATGTGAACGTTATTGGGAACATGCTAGATGTTTACAAAATTTCTCTCGATGATGAGAAATGGTAAACACGTGTGAAAAGAAAGACTAACTATGTGTGGTGTGTGTTGTGAATGTTTGAAATACATTTATTTGATCGTATGCAGGATCTTGGATTTTCTTCATTCAGCCCATGTTGATGGGGAAAAGAGCAATGAAGTGGCCTCTCTTTTGTTTGCGGATTTTCCAACAAAATTTAAAGTTGAAAATTTTTCAGAGAACGAGGTATGCATCCTTCAAAACCACAATGGACAGTCTATGATAGTTTTGGAACTTTAATTAAATTAACAATGCGTATTATGCAGGTCCCTCCATGGAATCAATTCTCTTGAAAATTAAGTAAGAAAGTGGCCGTAATAGCTTCAAAGTATGTGGCAGACAATGGGTGGTACATCACCCTAAGCTCCACTGATCACTTTGGCATTGTGTCTAGCCATGCCATCGAGATGGGATTCAAAATGATGCACACCATCCTTATTTTGATCCCCGATGGTTATGTGCGAAAGACCATTGAGATTAAGAGAGTAAGTAAATTTATTTGTTGATTGAAAAGCATGCTTGTAGTTTTCTTCAATTAGATCACATTCTACTTGTAATTTGTAGGTGGAAACACTATTGCTAGGATTGTTTTATCGTAAGGGTCAACGTCCTATCTACGATCGACAAGATGGAGAGAGCGTGGACAACAACTCTTTCGATGCCAAGTTCGGAATACTGGTGGAGCGCGTCGACGGAGAGTACATTGGAGGACACGCTCTTAGAGGTGCCGCCGAGCGTAGCCTTGACTTCTTTCGGTAAGAATATATGCTTCCTACTATGCGTTATTGGACTATGTTACATAAAGTAAAAATACGCATACTTTTTGCTTTTTTTAGCTGGCTTGTGCGGACATTTACTGCGGAGCACACCTACATTGTTGATATGTTTTTTGGATGTGGTGGCTTGGGCAATGTTTGCGTTGAGTTGTCTAGACACTGTCTCTGCATAGATAGTGATCCAGAGGTCTTCCATCAACATCTTTCACGCTTCAAGGCTCCATGTGTACGTGCTATTTCAGCAGTTGATGCAGATAGCGATGAGAAGACTGATTGGCAACAATATGAGCTCGGATCACATTGCCCTTGATTGACATCAACATTGGTATTATCTATTATTTTTTCTAGTTTGTGATTTTTATGGAACGACGTGTGACCATGGTGTTTGGGTGCCACTTTTTTGGTATTACTGAAGACATGTTGTTGGTGTTGATCGTCCTTATCAATTCAGCCATGATTTCATATTTATTATACTAGATAGAAGTTTGTTGAGAGCTTTGGATTTACCAAAGTAATATACCAACATATTCTTTTTTGCTTATGTAATTTCTTCTTCCCGTGAGCATTCACTGCTGCACGGAAGCAAGTATGGAATGGGAATTTTTATAGTTTGAATTTTCATACCGTTATGCTACCGAAATTTTGATTGCTTATCAATATCATCATGCTTTTGTTCATGTTTGAAAACATAATCATGATTTCACGTATACAGAAAAGTTAGTCAAGCTTCACGGAAGCAAGTATGGAATGGAAAAAAATTTTGTTTGTATTTTCGCGCCGTTATGGTGTCGAAATTTTGTGTGAATATAATCATGCTTTTTGTTCATGTTTAGAAACATAATCATGGTTTCATGTATACACAAAAGTAAGGCAAGCTTCACGGAAGCAAGTATAGAATAGGAAAGCTTAACAAAAGTTAGGCAAGCTTTCACAGAAGCAAGTATGGAATGGTTTTATTTTTATTTTTCACGTTGTTATGCTGTCAAAATTTCATTTGCTTGTCAGTATTTCTTTACACTGTCGGTCTAAGAATATCTATAGTCTTATAATATTTATATTATATATATAATATCTTTTTATTTATTTATTTATATGTGTGTGTTTATGTACGTAAGGAGATCTTCAACTCGGTAAAGTGTTTTTAAGTACTTGTTTATACAATATATATAGTTATTTATACGTGTGTGTTTATGTACGTATGCAGTTCTTCAACTCAGTAAAGTGTTCTTAATTACTATTTTATATGCAAGAGTCTATGCGTGTTTTTTACTTTGAGGTCTTCGCCCAAACAAGTACAACCATCAATATTTTTTAGATTCCTAGTTTCAAATTGTCTTATTAGGCATTCATCCTTGTTTGCAACAACACCTACATGGACAGGAAAGTATATTCTACTAAAAGTAGGGTAAATACTAAAGACATGCTCATATATAAAAAACTCACATAGATTTTCTTTACATTTTTGGCTTTCAAACAGCTTGTAGTTACATTTGACGGTTTAGTTTAGCTACAAGATATCAACAATACCCTAAATTATGACAGATCTTGAAGATGTGTTAGTAGACCAGGCCGATTAAAAGTATCACAGCTACTTCAATAATAATAAGTCAGACAGAGACATATGAATTATTCTCACCAAGGCACTGAAGAGTGGAACACCATCATATAGTTAAAATAAGCATCATATAATTAAAATAAGTTGTTTACATGATTACGTAGGGAATCAAACCTACACACACACACACACACACACAGTACAACTTGCATCACACTAGTACAATTTATCATGTGCTAGTGCATATTTATTTAACTATATTATTTAGTGCATAATTATTTAAATCTTGCCTCAATCTTCTACCACATTAGAGCCAGAGATGTCGACCAGGTTGATTGTGCGTTTGCAGACAAGCAAATGGTCAATCTCCGCCTGTAAAGCGGCCCTTCGAGAGCTATCTATGTACCCCCATGTCTCCCACTTGCCCAGATCTTCTTGCATTGTCTCAAAGCCATCATTGAGTTCCTGGTCTCCGGTGTTGCGAGCGCGATTAAGGTGGTTGAACATCCGGATCGCCTTGTTTGTGTCACGCTCTCTTTGTGTAAACGTCTTCTTTTCTTCAAGGGGTGCGTTGGGGGGGAGTTTGTGAAGATCTTCATGGATTTTTACAACTACCTCATTACCAGTACTAGCATATCCTATAGGCATTGTATAAGTACAGGGAAAATGAAAAAATCTCTCTTGATTAGCACCTCTGATTCACTTGTGCAGCATATGGTGCTTGCCTTGTAACATTTATGTAGGCTAAAGCACCATGCTCTCAAAAAGCATTGATAGTGATGGAAGAGTGGCATGTGTTAGTGACATGAGGGGTCCCACGCAACATATGCTAACTGCTAAATTGGAGCGTGCAATAATATATGCATGATTTGTCAATATGAATATTATAATCGTCTACTACTCCACCACTAACTTTTAAAGTGGGGTGTGCAATAAAATATGCATGATTTGTCACTACGATTATTATTCCCCTATAAGATTTATAAGCATCTAAAAGTGCAATGAGTAGACAACACTAACTGCCTCTCTAAGGGCTCAGGAAACACTATGATTATTATTCTTCTATGAATACTATAGGCATATAATAGTGCAATGAGTAACCACCACAAACTGCCTCTCTAAGGGCTCGGAAAACATTATTTGTGGACCCGGCTTTGGAACCTTTTCACACGCATATGAACAGGAAAAATCTCTCTCTCTCTCTCTCTCTCTCTCTCTCTCTCTCTCTCTCTCTCTCTCTCTCTCTCTCTCTCTCACACACACACACACACACACACTCACACACACACACACACGTGAGTAGAAAACGTGCACACAACCTCCTTCTTCACAACAAAACTCCACTTTCATCTCAATTAAAATGTGGGATATTTATAAAATATATAAATTAAACCAACACATAAACAATTCTATACCAAGATACTAAATGAAATAATTTGAACCGGCTTGAGAACCTTCTTGCCCAAACTTGAGCCGGACTTTTTTCATTTTGAACCTATCTTTCCTCTCTCCCCCTCATCTCCCACTCTCTCTCTCTCTCTCTCTCTCACACACACACACACACACACACACATGTGAGTAGAAAACGTGCACACAACCTCCTTCTTCACAACAAAACTCCACTTTTACTTAACTCCACTTTCATCTCAATTAAAATGTAGGATATTTATAAAATATATACATTAAACCAACACATAAACAATTCTATACCAAGTTACTAAATGAAATAATTTGAACCGGCTTGAGAACCTTCTTGCCCAAACTTTAGCCGGACTTTTTTCATTTTGAACCTATCTTTCCTCTCTCCCCCTCATCTCCCACTCTCAGGCTCTCTCTCTCTCTCTCTCTCTCTCTCTCTCTCTCTCTCTCTCTCTCTCTCTCTCTCTCTCTCTCTCTCTCTCTCTCTCGTTGTCGGTACTCTCACACCCCGATCCTATCTCTATTTCACAAGTATGTTTTTCTCTCTCCGTCTAATCCTTCTTCTCTCTCCTTCCCTCGGTACTTATTTAACATACCACAACGCCACCTTAGAGAGCATACATATGAGTGGAATCCATGCTTCTATAAACTCGAAAAAGCATCACCTGTAGCAAAAAAACACGAATTGATTAACTCGCAAATAAAATTAACCCGTTTCCCTACATGTGTAAGCGGATGGTGTTATGTAGAGACCTCCAACATGTACATGTACCTTGCTACTAGCTAACTAGTCCGCTGCTTGATTTTGTTCTCTTGTGACATGCTTAAATTGGACCTCTTCAAAAAACTTCAATAGATTACTAATGGAAAGAAATTAATGCTTAATGAAATCTCTCTTTACTTTCCATTGACCTAAAAGCTACTTCATAACAAGAAAAGCATCAACTTTGACCACCAGCTTGGATATGCCAAACTATGCACACTACTTTAGATGCAAATGAAGAGTAAGGTACTTTGCCTCATTGTTGGTGTGGACATCTTCAACGTCGTAAGATTTTGAAAAGATGACTTTGCCATGTTGGTCCTTTATCACTACACCACCTCCTATCCTTTGTACCACTCTTTGATAGGCTCCATCAAATCACATAGTAAAAGCACCTTCTAGATCTGGTTCCTCTTTAGCTTCTTCTTGAAGCATCCTTTGATAAACCGTGAAATCAACCCCCCTATTGATTATAATATCTGCTAAGTGAGATCGTCTCGTATGATCAATATTGAATTCAAACCCAAACTCCTGAAGCTCTAGAACCCACCTCATAATGCGCTCTTCTAGCTTCAGATGCAACACCACCTCAAGAAGCAAATTATTAGATGTCAGAACGTAGAATTTATGCACACTATGATGCACTTTGAAATTCTCACAAGAAAAGACCAACGCCATCACCCACTCCTCCAATTCGGTATAGGTCATATCCCTGAGACTTATTATCCGTCTTTTGAAGTAGATGGGTTTGTAGCTCCTTCCTACCTTCTACAATAGCACCATACCAATAGCTACCATACTAACCATCATATCAATAAAGAAACCATCTTTAAAATTTGGACGACACACAACTAGCAACTGACATAGGATCCCTTCACCCTATCAAAAACTACCTGTGATTATGGATCCCACTCAAAACCATGCACATGTTGAGCTTCTTTTTTGAAAGGATAAATGTACTATGATAGCAATAAAAAAATTGTGACAAATAATTTAGCTTATGAACAAACTAAGCCAAACCTTGAGCATTTGATGAAAAATCCAATAACTCGAATGCTTTCATCTTCTCTAGAGCTATATCAACCGATATCGTCCATAAACATCCTGATAAACCTACCCAAATATGGACCAAATACTGTGTTCATACAATCTTGAAAGGTAGCATAGACATTCACTAAATCAAGCGGCATTCTATGGTAATAAAAACATCCCCAAGGAGAAATGAAATTCATATTCAACTGGTCCTCAAGTGCAATACCTAGCTAGAAGTATCCTGAAAACCTATCCATAATCGAGTACCTTTCATGACCTCCCACCTGTTTCAAAATTTTGTCATGAATTGTAAAAGGGTAGTGCCTCCTCCTGGTAGCCAAAACACACTCTCCATTTCCAATTCTTGCTAGGAGTCATAGCTATTGGAGACACCCTTTTGGACTCCTTTACGAGATAAATGATACTTGCATCTAGCATTTTTTTAATTTCCTGCCATAACGACTCCTTTTGAATTTATCGCAGCCTTCTTAGCTTTTTTTCTTTTGACTTGTAATCCTCTTTAAGTATGATATTTTTCTTTACTCCCTTATCTCCCTGCAAATCCTTATACTCCATCACAAACAAACTGGGATAAGAAGCACCAAGCTAGAAATAGATTTCTTTCTCCTTCTTGGACATGTCCTCACTCAACAAAGAACATATCCACCACTTGTTTTTCATCTATACCATGCACATAGGGTTGCATAGCCTTCTATGCAGGGGGGTCCTCTATAGTGAAACTGAACAAATCAACATCGATCTTCATCATATCATCATCACTATCCTCTTCCCCTATAGTGTTGATGTAACCCTCATCATACGTTGTCCCAGTCTCATACTCATAGATTGTTCTCAAATCCCTTTCATCTCTCGCTCCCATAGCATGACACCGGCTCTCTTTAATTTTCAAGTCTAGTACTACTTGCCTTCCTTTCTCTTTATCATGCAAGGTAAAAAACTTGATCTCCCAATCTTTATTAGCCCCTATTTCCAATAGACATGGACTCCTCAAGATGATAGGGTAGGCATTTTCACATTCCTTCATCACAAAAATGTCAATCAAACACTCTATTCCCATTACCTTCACCCTTACATCCTGAGCCACACCTAAACACATGGCCTTGGCATGGCTGGCCATTCTTATATGCACCTTTGACTTTGCTGCCACTTTAAAACCTACATCTATCAAAAAAAATTCCCTCATGACATAAACCTAGGCTCCTCTATCTATGTATGCCTGCACTTGCATTTTATTTTCAATGACTGCCTCCACAAGAGGAAGAACATTTGTAGGAATCCCTCAAGGCCATATTTTGCACCGCATGTGCATTTTGTTTGGCCCTTGGTATCATTTTGCTAATGCTAGTAAACCACTATTGCCTTAGATTTGGATTCAGCACCAACAGTTGTTCGAATGTGATATTGGATCTTTGACTTTGAACATCGTTTCCTAAGTCATATTCTAGATGACCAAGTCCAAGTTGCAAGTGTGCTTGCTTGATTTTGCGATGCCTCCTCCTTTTTCTAGTTTCATGCTACTCTTTTCCCTCATATACCTTCTCTTTACCCTTAGGAACCCTAGTTTCCCACTTGGTTTTTGTTTTCCTTAGCCCTTGCTCTCTTGTTGGCCAAAACATCCACTTCCTACTTATCCATCCAGATAATATTCACCCTTGGGACTTCACCACTATTTGGCAGGGCAAGCTACACTGGACTCTTGACTACCTGCTCCCTATAGCCATTGATTTGTCATTGATCTCTCCCTCTACCAAACAATGGGTAAATACCACCTCTTTTCCTCAATGGTTGGGCGCAATCCCGAGTGCAGTGACTCTCTTTACCACAATTGTATCACCTACCCGACAATGGTCTTGCCCTACCTCTTCCTCTCTTGGTTGTCCCTTGTCCATCACACTTAACCGCATCTCTTACATTTGCACCGATAGATCCTAGATCGTGTACCCACTAGTGCAAAATAGTAGACATATCCCTATTCCCCTAAAATTATACTTAGATTGTTTCTTGAGGACTTTGCGATTGAACAAGTGAAATCATTTCATAGCTCGTCTACACCCTGTTCTATCTTCTTCTTAATCTTCCTAATTTTTTATCATGCAAACGCCATTGCCTCATTGTAGTTTTTTGGGCCTTCATAGTACACTTTCTTTTGTACTTTAGGATGCAAGCACACCATAAATGTATTCAATTTGAAATACTTGCCATTGGCTAATTGCATAGCCGCTGTAAGCTCTACCCAACATGCTTCGAAGCGATCCAAAAATAGATCAAACTCTTCACTTGCATAATATTTTAAAAACTTTAGCTTCATATACATCTCAACTTGGGACACTTGCCTACAGAATTCACACAAAGAACTTGTCCGTAGAGTTGGCCATGCCTTTCTCGGTTCCTCTTCCAGAGCTTTATTGCACATCACCAACAAAAAAATTAACATTTTTCTATCCTCATTTGGCATTCACAAAGACAACATGTATGGCTCAAAATCTACAAGTCATTCATCTCAATTCTCTTAGCTTGTGAAAGTAGATCGTGGCTTCATTTCATTGTGCTTCCCAATGCAAAAAACCAATTATTCACATCAACCAAGGAGAAATCACTTCACCACCTCCATGGGGGCACCAAATGATGGAGAGGGGGAATGGGGAATAGGCCCAACACACACAGAATTGTCTCTTTATGGCACAGGGTATTCACAACACCCTTGTCCTCTCGAAAAACATCTTCAAAAAACACTTCTCCACTAGTAGCAGACCATTGCTTTCACACCGCTCAACTCACATACACTTTGCAAAACCACAACTCGGTTTGTACACTCTGCATGAATTGTTTTTTTTCTTTCTCCACATTCAACAAATCTCCTTCTCTCTCTTTGCAACAAGACACCACCACTTGAGGGGGGCACACTTGCCTACACACAATTGACATTGAAGACAAGCACACAAGAGAAGAAGAATAGTATAAGACCGAGGGGGGACTGAAATTCCAGATCCTCCTCCAAGCCAACCTATTATAGGAGAGCCCATGGCCCTTTGCCTAAAACGGATCCCCTGTCCACACCTTCAGTCCAGCCCTTGGCCTAAGTCCTTGACTCCCCTAGGTCGGGCCCTGTCCTCTAGCCCTTGGCTTGACATTACTCCCCACTTGGAGAAGCGTTTTTGTCCCTCAAAAACACAAGTGGTATTATCTACGTAAGAACGTGGATGTTTTCCTTGTTGGCATCCATACACAGGCCACCAACTGACACTTGGTGCAGTGAGGAGGTTCAATGAAACCAAGAGCAAGATCTTGGTTTTCAACATTGTTGTCCTATTGCAACCACTTGTATCTAAATGGTAATTCAATTTAAAAATCACTTGAGTACTTTTCAAGGAGTAACCACAACTAAGAGGTGTCAAAAGGCATAATTAGTTTTCAAACATTCTGAAGGTACTAGAATAATGCAAGAAAACCTAGGTGCAACTTTCCATGAAGTTGTGAGTGAGATTTCCAACTCGCGTGAGTATCGTGAAAAGCTCATAGCTACTAAGGGATACAAAAGGGAGTATCCTCATGTCAGACTTCTGAACATTTTGGAACACACAGAACGACATGTTCACTCCTAATGTAGGTTACATGCCAACATACTTTGTTAGCAGACCCACTCAGTCCATGAATTATGAAACTATTGACATGGTACACAACCCCACCACAACAAGTGTTCAAAGTTGAAAACCTAACCTAAGCAAATTCTAGAATAAGGAGAGAATCTCCCATTCAAAATGAGTTGTGCTAATGTATACGCTTAGCATATCCTTTAGCAAAGAATACACGTAAGTTTCCCATCCAATGCAAGATGAATAACAGTAGTAAGAGTGAGGTACTTTCCCCCAACCAATTACAGATAAACTTCCTAGCTGACTGGTAAACGGGGTTCACCATATTGTACAACCTTGCTAGGGAATCAACAATGTCCTGAATAACCATCTTGGTTATCTTGGAAGATCCACGAGCACTCAAACCGAGCCATGACCTCTATTGGTGATTGGTAGACCCAAAAGCAATCTCCTAGATATACTTCACAGAGAGTCCAAAATGCTGCATAAGCAACTGATGTGATGAATATGCATGCCGCTCCAAATTAGCCTTTGCTAAACACTAGGGCCCATAACACCTAATGTGCATGCATTTAGCAAAAAACAGATCCAAACGTGTGTACTGATGGTCATCTTTGCCAATACTTATGGAAAATGTGATGCTGGTAGCACACATTAAAGAGGAATGTAAATAGTTCGGAAAAGAAACTAAATACTGTCTGTTGCAATCATTTGCAAGCCTTGCTGAAATGTTTGAACCATAATAGAAGGTGAAACATTAATCACTTCTAGGGACAAACAATGAAACTTTTTCATTAGCAACTCAGAGCCTTGCTATATGTATAAACAACCATCAGTAATGTTGTTTAGCAGTACTTGTACCTACACAAGTCATTCTAAGTATCCGAAAATTTTTGGCCACCGAAATTGCTCATGATATGTCGTGCTGAAAATTGTCTAGAACACAAATTTGACCAGCACCTAGGGACTTTTTCGTGACACATACTTGAAATAGGGGCGCCAGTGCCAGTCCCAGAGACTCATATTCTCCACATGTGGAATATGTCTCATGGAAGAATGTCTGGAAAAAGAACATCCTTCAAGTACAATATGTACTTGTGTGTGGGAGGTAATTGCAAACACTCTACAAAAAGAGGGAGAGGGACCCTCATTAGCCTTGCTCCACACTGGCTAAACCAAACTCCTTGAGTTCCTAGACCATGTTGCATCCGATGTGACAACATGTGCCAAATAAACCCTACAAATGGGTCATAACTACGTAAGGTAGAAACTTATTTTGGACACCATGGCCCAAAAATCTTGGCTCTTACATGACCTTGTCATCTCTCTAAAGAGAAAAAATGGATGACAACATAGTTTATACATCATATGTAGAAAAAGCAAACCAAAAAACATAAAACCAAATCAGATGCGTACCTGGAGGGGAGCATAGTGCTCACTTATTTGCAGGCATCTATCAGAGTTCCCACCTGCAAAAGCCTAGGAACACTAATTGAAAATTAGTTAAGTGCAAGTAGTATTGCACATGTAACCGTGGGTGTTGCCTTTGCAAACCAGACCCCTTGGGTAAAATCAGCATTGTCAAACCCCTGGGTTAAACGTTGTAGGAAAACGGCTCTTCAACTAGCATGCAATAGTATCTTAATTCAACTTTGTAAGTTGAAATTATCCACGAGGCCTTAGCAGTTGATGGATTGCTTTCCTTGAAATTGCAAGAGTGAATATTCCAAGAATGGACCATCACATTTTAATAAGTGATTTCAAAACACAAGCTACGTCTTACCCCAAAACTGGACTCATATAGACACTCGTAGTGCTAGAGATAACATAGGAGATCCACGAAAATTGGAATCGTATTCACAACTATATCTTTTTCGGACCCAAAACTCCATAATCTTGGGTCTTTGTGAACAGCCATGATGTCTGAAATGCTAGCATCATCTATACACCTAGTAGAGATAAGCCCTTACGAGTTTAAGACGTTTAAGAACTCAACTGGATTTTTGCACTCAAAGTGTGTAGTGCCAAAATATTGCCCAAAAAAACAGTAATGGCAAGACGCTTGCTTATTCATAATAATCGATGGGTACTTAACTGGATTGAAGTGTTCGATCTCGAAATCAATCACTGATAGGATACAAAAAAATGGCTCTCAGCCATGGCAACTCTCTTAGACATTCCAACACTCTTAGCCATGCCAAAAAAAGTGTCAATAGATGGCGCCTAGCCCTTCCTGTTATACTGTATTAACATAAAAAGATTGCAATAAAATCATGCCTAGTTTCACCTTTCCCACATAAAAGGTGGAAAGAGAGAGAGAGAGAGAGAGAGAGAGAGAGAGAGAGAGAGAGAGAGAGAATATTGGGCTGAGGAAATCCCCTTATTTGAATGTATTGTGACCATGTCTGTATCATAGCTTATCATATAAGCGTACATCAGTGTAATTGTACCATGCCCGCATAGAGAGAGGTACCATAATTCACATCTTGACCCACTTACCTTGTATGCTATCATGACTGTATTAGGGTGTAGATGTATGGCACGTGGCCTATGAATAAACATAAAAAATGTCTGAAAACAACAACAACTAAGCTCGTCCTTGACAGAGTAGCTAGTGCTATAGCAGAAACGTATGCAATGATGGGTGTTGTACAACCATTGTACTAGTATGCCGTGCATACAAAGCCAAAAAATAGAAGAATAAGCCCATGGATTCAATGATTGTCTCAACCATGAGACTTATGATGCATGCCTTGCATGATTACACTGGCATGGATACATCACAGTGCACTGTTGCGTAAACTGTGAGCTTATATCCACGTAGTGAAGATGGATGACAATAGCATTGTGCTAAAAGTCATAAGAGAAGCCTTACTGGGCAGGAAAAGTGGAAAGCATTGTGGTGTGAATAGCAGCTTTGTATGGAGTCTGCACAAGCACTTGGCTTTGCACAGTAGAGAAATCTCTTGTGGCGAGGTTTCTGGTAGTTTGCTTGAATCCGGCTCATAGCCATCGGGACTATGCATGTGAGGTAGTATATGTAGCATATACACCCTCGTGTGATGTAAAAATTGTGCCTCCTTCATCAAGGCTAGCAACATGCCATGCCGATCTCCAGGAGATGCTCAAGAACTACCATGCCCTGACCATTGCCAGGCATGGGAATAAGCATTGTTGTTAAGTGAGAACATTGCTCACGCAAGCCTTGCTCGAATCTGAGTGGTTGTTACCCACCGTGTGTTCAAAAAAAAAATTCAATAAAATCATGTGTTTGGTAACGCTCACAAGCCTTGCTTGTGCTTGAAGTGTTAAAACTGCACAAGCATGGAATAAGAAAATTTCACGGTAACATACATACCTGCTAAAGTACTCGCATCAACTTGTCGTGCCGTACTGGTTGGGTTCAATGTGAGCATGTTGTGCATGCTTTTATTGAAATTTCTTTACTTGTCGCAGTTTTGCTAAACAAAAAACAGCAAGTCTCGTCATGCTGAATAATGTTTGATGTACATGCCACAGGCCTTGCATGTATCGATATGCAACAGGCCGTGCCTGAACACTGTGACATTTTTCCTCAACAAATATCTCTTGGAACAAATTCTCCTTCCACCAAAAGTCATGGTGTTGAAGGTTACTTTTACTAATGAAAAAGTGTCTGCAAAATAAACTCATAAGCAAGTTAGCTTTAAATAATTGTGTGTATCGGCGAGCTTGTTGACCCACAGAGGTTGTTAACAACTTGCTTGTAACATGTTTATGGAGACTCGTAGCTACACTAGACCTGAGGATATCTTTCTTTTTACCTTGCTTCCCTTCAATGCTTGAATATTACGGCTATGGATAGCTCACTTGTTGCTTGCATGCCTTAACAAGCTAGTCGCTCTATCAAAATTGCGGCAAACCATGGCAGCCCAAGATAACAGGATTGTCCTTCACTGCCCTTACGACCTTGCATGTAGCCCAGGGTGAGACGATTGTTCTTCCGAGGAATTGCTGTGGGATAAGGCCCCTAGGGTGACCTTAGGGCACCCTTAGGGTACCCACCATGTGTAAGCCACCGTGAGAAAACGCATGGCGATGGCGGGTCTGCAATGCAGGGAAGGAGAGGACGATGGCGTCGCCTGCAGACTGCGAGAGCGTAAGCCCATGTGTCAAAAAATCTCCCCCATCACAGCACGAGATTATGGAGCCAAACTGCTCTTTCTGTGGAGGTCGACCTCGAGCCTGTGTTCCTTGCAAGCGGGTATTCTTGCAGCCATCCCACAACCATCTCCTTCCGCCCTGCAGGGGAAGTTTCCCATATTCATGGCCCGTCCTTGCTCTTGAGCATGCAAAGGCATGCAAAGAAGTGTATCGAGAGAGAAGAACCCCCCCTTCTTGACAGCACCATAGCCTCCTTGGGCATGGAAGAGAGAGAGACCCTGAGAGGCCATGCCTCATGCTGAAATCGATCGAGGGAGAGGTGGAGAGAGAAAGAGAGAGAGTCTTTGCCCCTCCTCCATATCTCTCCCCTCTCCCTGTCTCTGATACCAATATAAGATCGAGGGGAGATTGAAATGCCAGATCTTCCTCCCAGCCAACCTATTATAGGAGAGTCCTTTGCCCTAAACGGATCCCTGTCCACATCTTCAGTTCGGCCCTTGGCCTCCTAAGTCCTTGACTCCCCTAGGTCGGGCCCTACCCTCTACCCCTTGGCCTGACAAATAGAGAAGGGGGGGAAGGGAGGAATGACACCAAAAATCAGGTATTGGTTTCTTATCCTTGTTGAACACATGTTTACAAGGATTTCCATGTTGATACAACGATGAGATTTATAGCTCACGTCTCTATAGCTCATGGCTCCATAGTGAGCTTTCTCTCCCACCACAAAGTGCACAAAAGAGTTCTTTGTATTGGAAGCGAGATTTACTAAGAAAGCTACACCCACACTCATTAAGTGATCCCAATTAGAGCTGTAGAGCACAATACTCAAAGCAAGAAAAAACTCATGATGACTATCTTATTGAAAAGGAATGAGCCTTTAAATACGCTAAATTGCAAACTAGAAATTTTTCCCCAATTAAGGGAATTCTAGCGACCTACAAAAACAATTTGATTGAAAATCTTCCAAACTTAACCTACCTAATAAACCATTGATATGCCCTAGGAAGACAATAATCTAACACTTTGAAAAGTCCACAAAAAATATATATTTTTTAGTCTCTTATAGAGAGCCCTCTTTCATTCAGAAGCTCATAGCCTATTGGCCTATCAAGGCCTTCATATTTGGAAATTTTGAGGAGGTGGTATCCCTCTCTCACCCTCTAAGTACATGAGCTCCACTTCAAGGGGAGGCAACAACAGAACCATCGTTGCTCCCAACTTTTCCCTAAAAAACGAATTCATCTCATGGGCATGGGAACAGGCCCCCTCACATGATGCTACATCATCATCCCCTTCACGCTCAGCCCCATGACTACTGCTTGATGTGTGTGCACACAGGACCACCAGCTCATCCAACCATAGCTAAGGAGCTCCCAAGGAGCTTTCCCTCCATGCCTTGATGCTCCAAGTGATGCATCACTCTACACCTAATACCCCACATCTGTAGCTCGTGCTACATGTGGGTTCTCTTTGATGCCACATAGATACTCCTCATACTTTCAAACTTCAAAGTCCCCCAACCTCATAAAAATTTCAAAAAAAAAATCTTTTAATTCCTCCCACTTTGAGTATCTTCCCTGTGTTGCTGAGAGACCTAGTGACCACCAGGACGTAAAACCCATCCAAAGGTCTGTTTTGTTGACTTTGATCCATGCAAGCCTCATCCCATTTTAAAAATCCAAGGCCCACAACTCAAGGCCACCAAAATTGACAAAAAAACATATTGTAGAGAACCTCAAATACCACATTGCAGAGTATAACTTCAGCACTTCAAACACCTAGACTTTCCATTCCCAGTTGTCCCTTTCTATAGCCTTTGTGGCACAGAAAACCACATCAAGCATACAGTTCCACCACCACTTGCCTGCCCTAGGCTTTCACACCTGCTTTAGTACTCAGGCTTGCACTCATAGGCACCCATAACAGTGCATAGGCCACTTCACAACATTGACCAACTTTGGTTGCACCGTCCTGTGTAGGATCCTCTTCCCAATTTTGTCGAGCTTTTATTTTAGCTTTTATTTGCATGTAGGCCATTCCTTTTTTTTCTTTTTTCATCTGGCTTGAGTCCCAAGGTTCATTTGGAGCCCGGATAAAGTTGTCGGTGCCTTCAAAAAGTATGGCCCCTAAGGGTGCATGAGAACCCTCTCCACTACCATTGCCACATCATCATCAATGTGTTGCCCATTGACACCCAAAACCTCCACCAACATCACCCAGTAGGACACCGGTAACCTTGTGTGCAACCGCATGGAACATTGCTACCAAACACCATAGGCACAAGCTCAAAAGAGATCCTCTCACCCCGGAGGGGTCCACTTAAAGATATGTAAGTGTAGCGCGTGATTTCATCCGGAGACGTTTTTTATTTACAATACATTTATAGAATTACATGTACAAGAGGAGTTTAAAAAGTGAACATGTATACAAAGTTACATGTTTATAAAGGAAGAGGGGTCTTTTAATTCATGATGAAGTGTGTGTGTAGAGGGGTTTTAAAAACAACCTCTTGAACGCACATGCTATAGGTATTTTTGAAAGGTGTAACCCCTGATCTCTTGCCCTTTGATGCATCCAAATGTGGGTGCTAATGTAGGCTTTATACCCCACAACCATACCTTTCCTCTATACATGTGGCATTGGAGGATTCCACGTGGCAAATTACCCTCACTTGGAACTCAAACTCTAGAAAAAATAATCAAAAACAAATTTGGCCACTTTAATGCTCGACAAAATGGGATTTTGAAAAGGATGAATAGGAAAATGATGAAACGAGTACAGAGCATGTGACTACATGCATGCCTACCACCGAAAGCTTTTGACAAAAGAAATAAGTATGTTTGTGTACTTCATTAACCAATCACGCTCAATGAAATTGGGTGGGGGGGTTCCAAAAGAGGCATGGGCAGGTAAACAAATGAATTATGCATTTCTCAAAGTGTTTGGGTGCGAGGCTTTTATGAACATAGATAGAAGCCTAAGGTCAAAGATAGATGCAAATTCCAAAAAGTGTTTCTTCATTGGCTATGGATAAGCTAGCTTTGGGTATCCCCTATGGAATCCTAAAGATGGTAAAATCTTTAGAATTAGGGATGTAGTTTTCAACGAGCAACACATGTACAAAGATCTTTTGGTAAGGAAAACAAACAAAAGATATAGGTGAGGAGTACATGTAGCTTGAGCACAATGAAGACTCAAGGAGTGCAAACCGTGACAACGTGCAACAACGTCAACCAAATGAGGAGCCTCAACCTATGCCCCAAAGATCTAGGAGAGAAAGTAGAACTCCAGAAATGTTTGTTCCTTCCTCCAACCATCTCTTAGTCTCAGATTCTAGAGATCCAAAATCATACAAAGAAGAAGTTATGTAACAAAAATCCAAAGAAGAATGGATGAAGATCATGCAAGTGGAGATTGACTCATCACATCTCGCAACCAAACATGGAAGTTGGTTGAGTTGACTCAAGGTAAGTGGGCACTATAGAACAAATGGGTGTATAAGCTAAAGGAAGAAGAAGGTGGGAAGACAACATACAGGTCCATGCTTGTGTGGTAAAAGGGTTTCTCAAAAGAAAGGTATTGATTTCAATGAAATATTTCCTCATGTTATGAACTCAACCGGGCTTAAATAAAGCCTTGTGATTTCTCATGACTTAAATCTTGAGCAAATGGATGTAGATACAGCATTCCCTCATGGTGATTCATAGGAATAAACTTACATGCTTCAACCAACAGGATATGAAATAAAGAGTACGGAAAAATTGGTTTGCAAATTAAAGAAGAGTCTGTATGGTCTAAAGAAAGCATCAAGACATTGGTACTTTAAGCTCGATTGATTATGCTAGATCAATGATTTAGAAGATTCAACTCATATCAATGCGTCTAAAAAAAGAATTTGGGAGATGAGAAGTTCATTATCATAATGTTGTATATTGATGACATGCTGATTGCAAGTGCTAACATGAAAGATGTCAAAAACCTAAAAGAAGATCTCTATAAATCTTTTTCAATGGAATATTTAGGTACTATAAAGCGGATACTGAGTATGAATATATCAAGCGACATGACAAAGAAGACACGAAAGCTATCTCAAGAGGATTACATCAAGAAGGTACTAAAGAGGGACAACTATAGCGAGGAAAGGTGAACACAAGTGAGAATCTTGTAGACATGTTTACAAAGGTGGTCAACAAGGAGAAGTTGATCGTCTTCAATTGACATTCAACGATTAGAAGCAAGGATGAAAAGCAGTCACATGTTTGGTGTGGAGATCAGTCTCCAAAAGGGAGACTGTTAAGTATGGGGCCTAATTTACCCCTTGTAGGTTTTATTCTTAAAAACACACATTTGTAAGGCCCTCATTATGAGGATAATCCATGGTACGTAAGAAAAATCACTTGCCAAGAGACAAAAAATTCACGGTTGGCTAGAATATTTCCTTTTTACTGGAATATTATGGTCGAACGACGTCCAAAACATGATTGAAAAATGCTTCAGTGGCCAAAAGTCTTTGGCCGATGGCCAAATTCAATGGTCACACTGGCCAGTTTGTGGGCGGACTTTTCTTCTTAAGGGAATCCACACATGGGCGCATGGAAGAATTCAACTCGGACTTGTCTACACAAGGGCAGCTACACGCAGCTGCCTCTCATAAGAGAGAATAGCCCTTTTGTCCTATAAAAGGAGGCCTATTCTACACACAAAATTATTGTGGTGCATTTGTGAAGTTGATGAAGCAAGGTGCATGTGAGCTTGTGAGAGTGATGTAAGGCAAGAGTTTCATTAAGGGTATTATCCCTTTGTAGCCTGCTTCTAGTTTGAAGTACAAAGCCCTTGGGGGGTGCATTATGTAATCATATTAATGTATAGCGTGATTTCGAAAGGAGGGGTTTTAAAATGACACTTTTTTAGCCAATTTAATAGAGATACATTAAAAGGAGTTTAGGGTTTAGTACAAAGCCCTCGGGGGTGCACTATGTAATCATGTTAATGTATAGCGTGAGTTTTAAAGGAGGGGTTTTAAAATGATACTTTTTTAGTCAATTTAACAGAGATACATTAAAATAAGGGGGTTTTATATTCAATTCTAGAAAAAATTCCTAAAATAAAGGGTCATTTTATTCATTTAGACATGTTAAAAGAGGGATTTTTTTAACACCCCATGAACGCGTGTTATATAGGGGGTACTGAATGGTGAGCCCCGTGAGACAAATTCATTGAGTGGATGCTTTCGTGTGGACGTACGATGGTCAATTTGCCTTAGGTAATACATAAAAGAGCATTATGAACTAATGGCTCGGTACTAGAACCCTATGGCCCTAGGGCCATAGGGTGCTATCTATGTTAGTGAGGAACTCTATGGCCCTAGGGTCATAGGATGCTCTATTATTGAGGCATTATAAGATTTGGCCATAAGGTGCTTTTTTTTGTGGACATAAGAAACACATACTCAACTTTTGCACCTTTATGTTCGCAAGGAACATAGGGTGGTCAAGTTTCCTTGTGCACTACATACAAAATATTTTTGTACTGCATACAAACATTACCTAATGGCTCTCTATTGACATTTTTTGGCCCCATAGTCATAATCTCAACTTTTTGCATCCTTACATAAAAAAGGAATCATATAACCTGAAGGCCATAGGGTGGTCAATTTGACTTTGGTAATACATACAAAAGAATTATGTATTGATGGCTATGTACTAGAACCCTATGGCCCTAGTCCATAGGGTGATATCTATGTTAGTGAGAAACTCTATGGCTCTAGGGTCATATGATAACCTCTATTACAAACACCTTATACTCCCAAGCCATAAGGTGCTTGTTGGAGGAGCGACTCACACACCCATGAAGTGCATGCAAACACTACCTAGATCAACATAATGTCAATCGAGGACACAGATGACATGATAGGCACACGGAGGAAATCTCTTTAGCTTGTCAGACTGAGACCATCCTACACATACAACACTCTGGAAGGCCAACTAAACCACAATCAAGAACCTCATTGCTCTCAACTACACCACCTAGACACATACACACATACGGAAGGTAACTCACCAAATCATGCCAGATTTGTACGCAACTTAAGGAACACCATCCCCTCACTAGGATACACTTGTCCCTAAGCTTCTACACTCAAAACCCTCACTCTAAACCCATCTGTGGAAAACGCGTAGGATGACAGAGCTGAATTTTGAAAGTGCTCAAAACTGAAATTTATGAGTACCTATGCGTAGCTTATGTTGCCACAATTCTATAGACTACTAGCACGCAGAAAACAGACATCGTTTGATACACTTACGGCCACAAATAGCTCGTAGATGCGTCGGTGTGTGTGCTTCGTCTCGCGTGGAATGCTTGGCGTTGTTGCGCAGCTCTCCTCGAGCCTACAACAACGGTGCAGTCAGATCTCCAATGTGTTGATCGAGCCGGGCGTAGCTAGAGGATAAAGCTCACGCTCACTCTCTTTCTCTCTCACACATAGTAGACGGCAGCGCTAAAGTTTTGATTATGATTAAAGTCTTTTTTTTACAAAATGACCTAGGCACCTTATATACTAAGGCTACCTTAGGTTTAACCAAAAATGGGGTTGAAAGGGTCAAATGGCTTTGTATTTGCACCCCAGCTTCTGAAACTAGAATGATTACTCATTACAAATGACGTTTATAGCCATAATCTGCAGCATCTCATAACTCGCAAAAGATAAGACTTTGGTACGAAACTTGAGTTATGTTGTGTTGTTGACCCAGCGGTCAACACTCCCCCCTTCCGCGTTCATGTCGTCCCAGACATGACCTGATTGTCGATGGCGATGTGCTCTTTGCTGTCGTTTTGGCTTCATCTGTTGCACTGCTTGTAACTTTGTCAAACCACAACAAGAACTATGATCCATTAGAGCGGACATCTATCATCATAACCATTCATCTTTTGAGATCCTCTGATTGCTTTTATGTCTGCTCTTCTTCATTGTGGACTTCTTTGTTCCTGTGCAATCATGTTGTTAGTGTTGTCTGCAGCTTTGTCATTGTAGGCCATTCTTCGACTCGCCATTGAGAAGAAGTATGCTATGATCTGAAATTGGTGCTCCAAATCATTTGTCAATTGATTTGAGTAGCATTTCCTGATTGTTGATGTAGAAGGAATATGTACAAGAGGATGGTGATAGGTGTCTTTAGATTAGGGTCTAAAACCTAGTTGACCAAAGGGAAAAAACACGATGGGAAAAAAATGCCTTTGGTATACGCTCTTATTGGAGTTGAGCAGTTGAACGTGAAGTACATGTTCATGAAAGGTGAGTGCTTGGGTGAAACAGGGAAAGAGTGCCTTATGCAAGTGCCAATTATGGGACACTCTATATGCATATGAGAAATTTGTCACCAAAAGCATGCAATGTGAAAGAAGGAGATGATGGGTGTTTCGAGGAATAAATGTAGCACATGTGACATCAAAATATGTCTCAATAGCTTCCACCTTTCCAAGAAGGGTTGTCGATGTAGAAGTTTCTCCACTCGTATCTCACTGTGCTCAGTACGTGAGTGTCTTTTGGACCTTCTCCTTCACTTCACCAGACTTAAGTACTTAGACTTCGACTCTTTTGCTCACCTATACCAACATGAGCGACACAACGTAAATATGCTCAACTCTTCCAGCTTGAGCAGTACCTAGAATATCTAAGACGCTTAGACCACAGAGAATATTACTTGAACCTTTGGGACTAACACCTCACTCATTTTGTGGCTTAGCTACTCGACTTTGACTTGTATGACTTGTCGGTTGCATGTTGACACTGCTTTGTGACAAGTTCTTCGGCTGTTGTAGTGGCTGCTGAGACATACTTCGTGAAGTTTCATCGTTTTCCTGTACCTTCTTCTCTTTGTAGTGCTCAGGCCTCTGGTCAGTCATTTCTTCATGTGGATTATGGATTTTTTTATTTTTTCTTAATAATAAACAAAGAAAATCTTTAAAAAACTTAACAAAAGAAAATCATTCAAATAGAAATCTAAATGCTATGTACACTATACACATGTCCCTAGGGGCTCATATATGGATTTTGTCCCCATACTCCTCTGTAACACTACTATGAGGGCATATACTCTAAATTTTGTCAAACAATTATCACAATAAAATGCAAAAATTCAATGCATCTCACAAAACATTGCCCTCTAATAGTCATAATGTTAGGTCCGCATTCAGAATGCCTCCCCCTTCCTATTTGGAGTCATCCTTTACGACAGGGTATCGCAAAAGGTATGTGTTGTGCTTGGGCAATTAAAAGTTGTGCGTATGCAGGCCTTGTAATGTAGCCCTATTATTCATACACAGTCAATGCATGGAAAAGATTTATGTTGTGCAAGATGTGGGTATAAGCAATTTTCTTATTGGCATTTGTTGGTGAGGCTTCCTATTCTAAGCAATGTAATGGTCTTTGAAGCTCCTGTATCGTTTCTTGATTGAAGTGACTTGCTCTCTTCTAACTGTACTGTAATAGTAGGAAGAATTGTAAGAATTCAAGTGGCGATGCACTGACAGCAGTTTTGTTGTTCTTCTTTGGGACCCATTTCTTTGCAATTATTGGGTGTTTTGTTGTTGGCTCTCGTTTGGGAACCCATACTTTCCCGTGCTTCGTTTGTGTTTGAAGAGACTTCTTTGGGATCCACCTTTTTGTTGTGTGAGTTGACAGTGGTCTTTGCTTCAGCCCTTGTACGCTTGGTTGGGGATGGGATTCAGGCTTTGAAAGTTGATACTGTGGTTGTTTTGGAATCCAAATGAATTCCTGACTTTTTTGTGCTTGAATCAACTTCTTTGGAGCCCAAACCTGAGTTGTGAAAGCTTGCGACTTTGTGATATTCTTACCCGTTCGTGCACGCTTTCCTTTTTTTTGTTTTGGTGTTGGATCTTGTGATTTGTCATTAAATATCTTTGTCTTCTTGATCCATATCTGTTTTTGGCCGATCTGGCTTTTTGGTATCCAGATTTGTCGAGCTTTTTGGCTTTGACTTGTTGTCCTGTTCTTTTGACCTGTCATGGTTGTTGCTGAAGGGGTTGGTGATAGTGATGGCTTGAATTGATGATACGGGATGTCGTAAGATTCATCACTATCGCTACTATCCTCAACAAGGTTGACTTATTGTACTTTCCCTTGATTTTTTGGCTGGTAGTGGAAAGTTACTGTCTGTTTGCTCGTGGGTGGTAGTTTCTTGGAGGACTTTTCTAGCCCATTGATTAGATCATTGTTAGCTCGTTGCTCCGGTCGTATTCCTCCTAGCTAATTCTTTGCATCCTTATTAGGATCCACGTATGAGGATGCTTGTGGTGGCTGTGTCTTCACCGAGGACTTTGGAATCCACTTTTGATGCACTTTATTCGTGTAGCGATGACATTGATTCCCGAGTCGTTGATCTTCTTGAAGCTTGAAGTGTTCTACAGAGTCATAGAACTCATCGTCTTCTTCATCTTTTGATTCTCCACATTTCTTTGTTTGCTCCTTATTTCGAGAGCTTGTTGATGTTTGGATCTCTTTGTTTTCCTAGATTACACTCACTGCAAAATAAGGAACAACATCATAGCCATTTTCATCACAAAACTTTGTTGTGGGAGCATCCTCTACGACGCACACGTCCAGAGTAGCCAAGATGTGTTCCCATCCAAAAGGCTCTAACTCTTCTTCAAGAAATGGTTCTGGGATATAGTCCCTATCCTCTATAACCCGCTCTAGGATAAATTCCTCACGTTTCAAGCTACCACATTGTGAAGCTCCACAAATCCACATTTCTTTAGGCTTACCTAACCAAGTTGGAAGTTCTGATCCTGCTACTGTGGCGGAATCAAACTCTTCAACCGGTGTTCTCGTCACATCCCTATAGCTATGGTCCCTCAAGTTTATCTTTGTTATGGTTTCCATATGTCTCAGGTATATATATGGTCATAACCCCAATCTTGGACCACTTTCAATTGTCGCATGAATGGTCTTCCCAGAATGATGTCATAGTTGTTCTTCTTGCCAAAGTCAACAACAGCAAAAGTGTGTTCATATTCAATGCCACAAGATGTAACAAGTACTTTTTCTAGGAGTCCTAGGGGCTTTTCCTTGTGTCCCTCTGCAAGCTGCAGGGTCATTCGTGTGGATATCAAGGTAGGTTTTCCCCATTTTTTTCCAAACCTCTTTGGTTGCAATGGCCACACTAGTACCTATGCGTAGCTTATGTCTCCACGATTCTATAGACTACTAGCACGCAGAAAACAGACATCGTTTGATACACTTACAGCCACAAATAGCTCATAGATGCGTCGGCGTATGCGTTTCGTCTCGCATGGAATGGTTGGCGTTGTCACGTAGCTCTCCTCGAGCCTACGACAATGGTGCAGTCGGATCTCCAATGTGTTGAGCGAGCCGGGCATAGCTAGAGGATAAAGCTCACGCTCACTTTCTTTCTCTCTCACACAGTAGACGGCAGCGCTAAAGTTTTGATTATGATTAAAGTCCTTTTTTTACAAAATGACCTAGGTACCTTATATACTAAGGCTACCTTAGGTTTAACCAAAAATAGGGTTGAAAGGGTCAAATGGCTTTGTATTTACAATCTGGAAGTGCCATTGCACCCCGGCTTCTGAAACTAGAATAACTACTCATTACAAATGACGTTTATAGCCATAATCCGCAACATTTCATAACTCGCAAAAGATAAGACTTGGGTACGAAATTTGAGTTATGTTGTGTTGTTGACCCAATGGTCAACAGTGCTCCTAGACCACCCTTTGTCCCTAAGGCCACAAGGTTATCTTTTTGTTAGCTAGAAACCCTATGTCCCTAAGAGAAAAGGGTGCTCTTTTTGTTACCTACAAACCCCAATATGGCCCTAACACCTCAGGATTCTCTTTTTGTTATCTAGAGAACCTATGTCCCTAAGGCGTGCTCATTTTTTTGGCTACAAACACTACAAACACTATAGCCCTAAGGCCACAAGATGCTCTTTTTGCTAGCTAGAAACCCTAAGGCCACAACGTGCTCTTTGTGTTAGCTAGAAACCTTGTGGCCCTAAGGCCACATGGTGATCTTTTTGTTAGCTAGAACCCCTATGACCCTAACGACACATGGTTCTCTTTTTGTTGTCTAGAAAATCTATGGTTGTAAGGACACAAGGTGCCCTTTTTCTTGGCTACAAACCCTATATCCCAAAGGCCCAAGGGTGATATTTTTTTTGGCTAGAAACCCTATGGCCCTAAGGCCATAAGGTGCTCTTTTTGTTAGCTAGAAACCCTATGGAACTAAGGCCACATGGTGCTCTTTGTGTTATTTAGAAAACATATTTTCCTAAGGCCATAGGGTTCTCTTTGTGTTAGCTAGAAACCTTAAGAACCTAAGGCAACATGGATTAGCTAGAAACCCTATGGCCTTAAGGCAATGGGTTGCTTTTTTTACTGGCTAGAAACCCTATGGCCAAAAGGCCACATGGTTCTCTTATTGTTGTCTAGAAACCCTATGATCCTAAGGCCACACGGTGGTCATTTTTTTGGCTAGAAACCCTATGGCCCTAACACCATAGGGTGGTATTTTTTTTGGCTAGAAAATGTATGGCCCTAAGGCCACATGGTGATCTTTGTGTTAGCTAGAAAAACTATGTCCCTAAGTCCATAGGGTTCTCTTTGTGTTAGAAAGAAAGGCTATGAACCTAAGGAAACATGGGATAGCTAGAAACCCTATGGTCTTAAGGCCACAAGGTGCTCTGTTTTTTGTCTAGGAACCCTATGGCCCTAAGGCGAGTGGGTGCTCCTTTTGTTGGCTAGAAACCCTATGGACGTAGGGCCACATGATGATGCTCGTTTTTTTGGTTAGAAGCCCTATGGCCCTAGGTCCACATGGTGCTCTTTTTGTTATCTAGAAAACCTATGGCCTTAGGGTGCTCTTTGTGGTTACTAGAAACCCTATGGCCCTAAGAACATAGAGATAAGCTAGAAACCCAATATCCCTAAGGCCATAGAGTGCTCGTTTTGTTGGCTAAAAAACCTATGGCCAAAAGTCCATAAGGTGCTCTTTTTGTTGGCTAGAGACCCTATGTACCTAAGGCCACAAGGTGCTATTTTTTTTGTCTAGAGACGATATGGCCTTAAGGCCATAGGGTGATCTTTGTGTTAGCTAGAAACCGTATGGACCTAAGGACATAGGGGCTAGCTAGCAACCTTATGGTCCTAAGGCCATAGGGTGCTCTTGTTTCAGCCTAGGAACACTATGATCAAAAGGCCACAGGGTGTTCTTTGTGTTGGCTAGAAACCCTATGGCCTAAGGCCACATGATTCTCTTTTGTTTTTGCTAGAAACCCTATGGCCATAAGTCCGCATGTTGCTCTTTGTGTTGGCTAGAAGATCTATGGCCCTAAGGCCACAAGGTGTTCTTTTTGCTAGGTAGAAACCCTCTGGCCCTAAATCCATAGGGTACTCTTTTTGTTGGATAGAAATCCTATGGCCCAAAGGCCCAAGGGTTCTCTTTTTGTTATCTAAAAACACTATGGACCTAACGTCACAAGTGCTCTTTGTGTTAGCTAGAAACCCTATGGATCTAAGGCCACAAGGTGCTCTTTGTGTAAGCTAGAAACCCTATGGTCTTAATGCCATAGCTAGAAACCCTATGGCCCTAAGGTCACAAAGTTTTCTTTTTGTAGTTTAGAAACCCTATGGTCCTAAGTCCACATGGTTCTCTTTGTGCTGGCTAGAAACCCTATGGCTTGAGGCAACAAGGTTCTCTTTTTGTTGGCTAGAACCCTTATGGTCCTAAGGACACATAATGCTCTGTGTGTTAGCTAGAAACCCTATGTACCTAAGGCCACAAGGTGCTCTTTGTCTTGCCAGAAATCCTATGGCCCTAAGGCCACAATGTGATCTTGTGTGAGCTAGAAACCCTATGGCCCTAAGACCACAAGGTGCTCTTTTTGTTGTCTAGAAACCCTATGGTCCTAAGGCCACATGGTGATCTTTGTGTTATTTAGAAACCCTATTGCCTTAAGGCCACATAGGTTATCTAGAAACCCTATGGAACTATGAAAATAGGTAACTCTTTTTATTGTCTAGAAACCCTATGGACAAAAGGCCACATGGTGCTCTTCTTTTTGGTTAGAAAACCTAGGGCCCTAAGGCCACACAGTGCTCTTTTTTTTGGCTATGAACACTATGGTCCTAAGATCACATGGTGCTCTTTGTGTTAACTAGAAACACTATGTCCCTAAGGCCATATGGCGATCCTAAGGTCAAAGGGTCTAGGTAGAAAACCTATGGTCCTAAGGCCACAGGGTTGTCTTTTTTTTGTCTAGAAACCTATGGCCCTAAGGCTACTGGGTGCTCTTTTTGTTGGCTAGAAACCTTATGGCCCTAAGGTGATATGGTTCTCTTTTTTTTATCTAGAAATAATATGGCCTTAGGGCCAGGGATTTAATATTCACGTGATCAAGTGAAATTTATTGTGATCACAATGTTTATTATCACATTCACATAATGAGTATGTTTTTTTTTGCGAGCTTTTAAGTTTAAGCTTTTGTAATCAAAACCATTTTTGCAAGCTTTTGACTCTAGTTTTAGATCCTTTCTAAAAACAAAATTTAAAAGGTTAACCCAAAAAAGAGACACTACTATACGTTACACACCAAAAAACGTGTGTAAGTTTGCAAAAACATGACTTCAAATTTAGAATCTTTACTAATGACACGAAAAATGCTCATTAATAAAGAGACATTACTATA
This sequence comes from Adiantum capillus-veneris, assembly GCF_014529385.1. NCBI lineage: Eukaryota > Viridiplantae > Streptophyta > Polypodiopsida > Polypodiales > Pteridaceae > Adiantum > Adiantum capillus-veneris. The sequence goes on from NC_140933.1 coordinate 69,612,527, forward strand.
GTATGCACACCAAAGACCATGTATAAGCTTGAAGCATATTGACTTCAAAATTTGAGCCTTCTCTAACGACGGAGAAATTCTTAACCATAAAAGAGACATTACTCATAGATACACACCAAAATATATGTTTAACGTTCCAAAAGTCCTAATTTGAGCTTGTACATTTGGCAAGATATGAATTGCAAACCATACATCTATAATTATAAGAGATTCAAAAAGGTAATATTCTCCCCAACTTATACATAAGGGAGAGGACTCCCTTGATGTAAGTAGTAGCCGACTGTCTTTAAGGTTTAGGTTCCCTACATCATAGGGTTTATCTTACGGGTCTCTCCTAGTACAAATTCAAGGTTTATGGGAGTTAGTGCAGGTTGATGAATGACCATGTGATCTTTTGGTTGAAGCCCAAGTATATGCACATACACATAGTACATGTGCTTACATGCTAAACAGGCTTACATGCCTAATACAAATTCAAGGTCTATGGGAGTTAGTGCAGGTTGATGAATGACCATGTGATCTTTTGGTTGAAGCCCAAGTATATGCACATACACATAGTACATGTGCTTACATGCTAAACACGCTTTATGTGTGGATTCTCTTTTCTAAAAATTGAGGCAGGTGCAACCCTTTATGTGGACATCATTAAACTCTCTGACAAGACCCAAAAAACTATGTGCCATTTAATTTTTAGTCTCTCTTCCAAGGAATGTTGCAGCCATACCTGCATCTGACTCCAATTTCTTTTGTGCATCTTTGGAAATACCATGTCTCCACTTGATCTTCCTGCTACCATATCCCCCCTCTATAAGACCAACAAGAATATTGTTGATCTTTTGTAGTGGGGCTACAAAATCTTCAAATTGAAAACCACTTTGCATTAGGTTTTCACTTTCTTCCTTTGACAATTTGATACCAATATCCACTTGCCAGAATGTCAGGACGACAGGTGATAATTTAACTTTCCTTTGTACTCTTTGTGTGTGGCTTACATCATGATTGCAAAACCATATACATTGTGTAATTGTCTTGTCTCTAAAGCTCTCTCATACCAAAAATATGGTACAACCAATCCCACCTAACAACTCTGTAATTTGTTACCACAATTTTTTCTTCCTTCCATACCAAAACATTTTCTCACGCAATTGGTTGACAACTTGCGTATAGCCCACTCTTCCTGCGAAATTTTGACCTCTTCAATATTCCTTGTTGAATCCTCTCCTTGCTTCATTTGAATGATCTCTCTTGCTCCATTGTCACTGACATATATCTCTTCATTATCCACTACACCAAATTTTCTGCTCCGTGGTCTCCCTCTAGCTTTGTGGTGCCTTGCTTCCATGACATATCCAGGTTTATGTGAACTTGTATCGGCTGCACTTTCTTTCTTCTTTCGTTGCACTATCTCTTTATCACCTTCCATCATAGGCTCCTCATATACATAGTATATAGTGTCTATAATATATAGTATAACTATCATATTTTTAGTATGTATGTTATATATAGTATATAGTAAATATAGTATAAATTATATAGTAGTAATAGAATATATAGTTAATATAGTATCACTATTACATATAGTGTAACTACAACATAGTAGATATAATATATTTTAGAGTATATATAGTACATAATATATAGTATAACTACAATATAGTGTGTGTGAGTGTGTTTGTGTGTGTGTGTATATATATATATATATATATATATCTATATATATATATATATATCTATATATATATATATATATATATATATATATACATACATACATACATACATACATACATACATACATACATACATGTATGTATGTATGTATGTATATATGTATGTATGTATATATATATATATATATATATATATATATATATATATATATATGTATATGTATATATATATTTATATATTAGTATATATACTACATAGTACATAAATATTTACTATGTAGAATACATGGTATATAGTAACTATACTATAGAGTAATTCTTTAGTATAGTGTTGTAGATAGTATATAGACATAGTACAACTTATTATGGTATATATAGTAGTTAGTATATATTGTACACATTATGTAGTATATAATTTATATGGCTTATAGTTGGTAGTACATACAAGATAAACTAAATTATAAAATGATTATAGTACTAAGCTTTATAGTATACTGAACTATGTAAGGTAATATATATATATAGCATAAAATGTTACTTATATTATATATAATATGTTTATTGAAATTATAGACGTAATATATCTTACATATACCAATTAAACTAAGTATAATAGTATATTAACACATAATATTCTAAAGATACATAAAACATGAACTATGCACCCAAAATTATACAAGATGGAAATTGATGTCGATATGTGTTTTGTAGATAATGTGACCTAAGAGAGATAGCAAGAACATAAAACCTCTAGTCTCTCCTTTAAGCAACTATTGAGCTAGCATGAAGTGGATGTCCGGCTATATTCCACATAGAACTATCAATCAGGAGGCATCATCATGAGTCCGACATTTGGACACTCCACCCAAAAAAAGGAACCATATTCTCGAAAGGTGTGTTTTTATTGATGATGACACTCAATTCAATGAAGACATCAAAGATGACGTGGAGATCATAAGTAGATTATAAGTTCTACAATGGTAAATTGCATTTTTTATGTGTATGTTATAAATTTATGTTTATGTGTAGATTGTTTTATAAATTGTGCAATGGTAAATTCTTAAATCGTTGAATCTCGAGTGGTAAACCAGCGTGGGGTGGAAGGTTTTTTTTGGCAAGAGAGTTATGTGATGAATAACCATACTGAAATTCCTTGAATCCCATGTGGGAGCCTAAGATAGGGTGGATTTTATTTTTTTAATTCACTACCATTGTTAAGTTTCACTAAATGTATTGAGTATGGTTTACTTTTTGGTTGGTAAGAAAGTTCTTAAATCTCATGTGAGAGCCCAATATAGGGTGTATGGTTTTCTTTGAAACAGTGGTCTCTGTACAAAGGAGACTCTTGAAATTTTTTATGGTGATAGCCGTTTTTTCGGCTCTTTGTAATTGCCACAGTGAGTTACCTCACCCTACCAAAATCACCCAAACACTGTGGCTATCCCTACCATTTCACTGTACATAGGCGTGCGTGAGTCACGGGACTTTTCCCATATCTTCTTAAAAAACCCTCAATTAGCTAGTCATTGGGCTAGTTGAGCCAAAAAAATAAAAAATAATAAAAAATAAAAAAAAATATAAGTATATTATGGCCCATGCATATGTAAATATTTCTTTGTATATAGGGCCTAAATAAAAGATTTTTTCATAATTATTTTGGTATTTATTTAAATATTTCTACCTAGGTGTGTGTTATTTATGCTCTGTACATTGCCTCACCATTACCACAATTTTTCTTACCATTTTTCATACTCTTTATTCCATATAGAAATATTTTCATGTAAGCTTCTCTTATATTTGGTGTAACTCCACCCCAACAAAAATCCAAAAAAACTAGTTTTATTTATGTGTATATTTTTTCACTATTGTGATTTTTCCCTTCCTACATCTATTTTGTTTTTTTTTTTTTTCCTAAAAAAATAGAACACCAAAAATATTTATCTTTTTATGGTAGCCTCATAATGAGAGAGATTTCTTTTGACCCCTTTATATTTTTTCCACTTATATTATTTATATTTGACATGTATATATTTTTTAGACCCCTCAATATTTGATTTTCTTAGTTGTACTATTCACTTATATCATAATCTCAACAATATCTTCAATTATAGACCTACCAAATAAGGTCAAGGGTAGGTGGCATGCATACATGCACTATGGAGGGCTCACTCTTGGAGGTATTCAAAAGAATCATCCAAAGAAGGACCCCACAAGGACCTTGTGCAGTGGAAAAAAACGGTCGGTTTTGCTGAATTTCTAAAGTTCACTTGCTCTCCGAATTTGAAAAGGTGATACAAACAAAAGTTTTAGCTCGTGGGCTGAACTTTTGCCTCAAATTTTTTCATATTTTTTTGAGCTACGAGCTGTGAGCTATGATTTTATTAGTGGACCCCAGTTTTCCCATGCTATGCAGCCACACTCTCTCTTCCACTTTATCATTTTCCTCTTTCACACACACTTCTCCACTCATCATCCCCACCTCTCTCACCACTCCTCTTTGCACCCTACTCACCTTCTCCTCAACCTTGAAGAATAAGAGAAACCATGGTGAACTCATACCTCCCACACACAATTCCATTCCAAAATTGACCACCTAGTCTCATTTTTCCTCCTCCAATTTACCCATATCTAAAACCACAAAATTCAGCCTCTTCTCTTAAAAGACAGCATCATGATGGTTGATTACTCAGCTTCAATTACCTTGTCTCTCAAGGAAGGTCAAGAGCGGAGAAAAAATGTACCGTCAAAGCTAGTGGACCGTCAACAAGCGTCAAAATTGGCCCTACTCAAGACACTTGGAGCATCAACCTTATAAGAAATCCACCTTTTCTTACCTCTTAAGAGTTTTTCTTCCTTATTTGTATCCTACATGGATACTCCCATTGTAAATATCCAATTCCATTTGTAAATTAATACTAACTCTACTAACACTAACCCACTATGAAAAGTCCTATCACCTCCATTTCTCTCCTCTCTCTTTCCCCACCAACTTCTTGATAATTCCAAGCAAAAGAAATTAGATAAATGGCTGAAAATCTAACCCAACCATGGTTAGAGGAGTAACCCTAGCCTTCAAAATTGCTATAAAAGGAGGGTGTGGCTAGCACAAAAGGAGAGCCATAAGCAAGAGCACTATGCTATAGCTTGAGAAGCCAAGTTCAACCTCTCTAGAAGGAGCTCTTGAGTGGAAGCTCATTGTCTTATGCATGTGCATGTGTTGTAATAGGGGATTAGCAAGGGAACTCTATGCCATTGTAAGAGAGAGAGTGACCATTCAATTGAGAGTAGAAAATCTATCATTTCTCCTACTAGTGTAAGCCCAACAATTGCTGAATCAAGGAGGGTGGATTTGGACTAAGCTTGGATACTTTGTCTCCCTTCCAACGTGAAGTAATGGACAACAATGATGCGTAAGTGTCTTGGTGTTTTTTGTTAAGTTCTTGATAGCTTGTCTCTGGTGTTGTCATCAATCTAGCCATAAATCCCACATACTGTAAGAGGGCGACAGGGTGGAGAGGACTCCCCTAGCCTTAAGACAGTGATTGGGGTGGCTTTTCTTGTGATGTGTTGTGGTGAAATTTACGCAAGCTATGTTGAACAAATACTAATCTCACTTTGATTTGTCATGACAGATTTGTAAGAAGGTATTAATGCAACAAGCACCCCCTCCCCCTTTCTCTCTCTTTCTTAAATATATAGTTGTGTTTGCTTGATCATTGCCGATACGTTTCAAAGCAGCCCGAGCACTCTCTCTCTCTCTCTCTCTCTCTCTCTCTCTCTCTCTCTCTCTCTCTCTCTCTCTCTCTCTCTCTCTCTCTCTCTCTCTCGTGTTTTAGTGTGTGAGAGTGTTCTATTGGTGTTAGGGTTAGTGTAAATTCCTTGCTTGTTTGTGGGTTGCTCTAACGATTCTCCTCTTTTGCGTCCTAGTTCGCTCTTAAACTAGGTGGTGCCCCTTGTGTAGTTGGGATTTGGCTGTGGGTTTGTTGTTTTGGTTTGTGTTGTGTTGTGCCCCATCCCCATTGAGCAACACGGGAGCCTTGAAGGGTGTCTAGAGGTTGCTCTTCTTGTTGCCCGCCCCGGACCGCCTCAAATTGGTGCCCCCACTGAGGAAGGCTTGTGTATGTTTTGTGTAGGCTCAACCTTTAGCATAATCAAGTAGCTTGCATGAATCACGAGAATTTGTATGATCCCTTCATTCCCATTGCAAGGCAAAAGGTACACATAATTGTTAGTACTAAGTTGCAATTTCAGCGAGTAATTCGTAGAATTTTAGGTCCTCTTAGGTTGGTAGAGATAAACGCATCAGTAAATCCTTTTATTTTGCCTCTCATTAGGTACGACCTTAGTTTGGACGTCTATATTTTTGTTTTGTTTTAAGAATTAGGTCATGCATAGACCATGGATAATGGCCCAGGAATACAGGTTTTTCCCTTTCATTTCACTCCACACATTAGAGTAAACATTGCAATTAGTAGGAAAATCCATTTTCAACAACGTATGGTGTTCATGTTTGGTGCCCAAAGAGTAGGAGAAATTCTCGCATCACCAAACCCTGTCATCCTATACCTCTTATTGATTATCATAGGTCGTTTGATGTGAATATCTTTATTTTGTTGTAGAATAGATTGCAAGCTAGAAAACATTATTGTGTAAATCTTTTTAAGAAAGAAAAACAAAAACGGGTGTCACTTTGAAATCAATTCAATGGAAAGCCAACGCCAAATGTCTGGGTATCCTCTTTTCTTTGGAGAGCCTGGAGAGGATGCAGAATTATTTTTAGCGAATTTCAAGATGTCTTGCCGTATCAAGAGGATAATAACTGATCAAGAACGTGTAGAAATGTTTGAGGTGGTCCTTAGGAAAGATGCTAGCACTTGGTTTGACTCTTTGCGTGAGGAAGTTCAGGGGAATTACACAGAAGTTTTGAATCGTTTCAAGAAATAATTCTTTGATCCCCAAAACACTCAAAAATTATGGCAAGACATTGTTTCTCATAAGCAAAAATACTTAGATGACTACTACTTGTACAAGCAAGAGTTTCTATGTCTTTGGGCTCTATGGATACGAAATGTTGCTAACCCTGGTGATGGTACAGAATTTTTAAAGAAGGAGAGGTTCATAGCCGGACTCTTTCCTGACCTTAAGGTAAAAGTTGAGGCGGGTGCACCTGCTACCTTTGATGCAGCTGAAACTAGGGCTGCTGAGAAATATAGGAAACTCAAGTGCTTAAGGGGAGAGGTTCCAATAGAAGGTCTTAGACCCAAAGGTAAGTCACAAGCATCAACATCGATAGATCTTCCTGAGGTAACGACGGAAGTAATTGAGAAGTTAAACGAATCTTTAAGCAGCCTGTCAATTGACCTTGCACAAGTTGTAGGTCCAAAGGGACAAGCAAAGAAGTCTGAAGAGCAAGATCCACGACCTAGGAGAGTCTTGCAATGTTGGAATTGCGGAGAGTCTGGACATGGGATGTATAATTGTCCTTGGCCCCGTGGAGAGCCAGGGAGACCTAACATGAATTACCCAGTGATGAATGCAGGAGAAGGAGCTGGTCAACAACCAAGGCTTCTACAAAGGCCAAATGGACCAAGACCATCTCCACAAGGGGTAGAAGGAGTTCCACCTTTGCCAGATCCAAATGTGCATGTGGTAGAGGTAACAAATTCAAATGAGGTTGACATGGAAGCTAATGGCATTAAGCGTGGCCGAGGAAAAGGTAAAGAGAAAGAAGGAGTCACATCACAGAGTGACCATGGACAAGGCAAGAAGGCAAAGGAAACCAAGGAAACCAAGAGGACTCGACGTCGTATCAACCTCCAAGACTTCCCTCTTGGACATGGTATGGCTCCATACAACCTGTTGGAAGACATGCGAGGTAAGGGTCCTGATATCTCATGGCCTCAGTTTCTTGCATTATGCGCACAAGTTAGGAGGGATTTAACAAAGGCAGTTAGCACTAGGAGAAAGGTAAAAGAGAGTTTTCCTGTTGTAAAAATTGCACATGCTGAAATGAACGAGGATATTACACCTGTGCTAGATTGTTACATAAAAGGAAGATTGGTTAGGAAAGGTCTAGTGGATGGGGGTGCACAAATTTGCATCATGACAGAAGGGCTCATGCAAAGACTAGGCATGCACATCCATGAGACACCTGAAATCAAAGTGAAAATGGCAAACAATAGCAAGGCTAGGTGCGTAGGCATTTGTAAAAATGTTTTTGTGGAGACCTTTGGCATTAAGAAGGCAGTGTATTTTTATGTTATGTCGACCAAGGGAAGTGGTTATCCATTTATCCTAGGAAAACCATGGCTAATGAAAATGCGAGCTTTGCAGGATTGGGAGAGTGGGAAATTAATTTGCAGGAATGACAATCATAAGAAGGTTGTCTTTGACATGAAGGAGCAACGCCAAGAGGAGCTCCATGAAGAATCATCTCAAAGTGAGACGGAAGAAGGTTGGACCGATAGCACTTTAGAAGAAGAAAGTAGCAGCAGCATTACGGAAGAGGAGTCTTCCATCGAAGTCATGGGGGTAAGGTTTAAGCCAAGCAACCAAGAGACCTCTTGTCGAGGTTTGGAAGAGGTAGGTTCCCAAGAGAACCAAGAGGTGGAAGATGAAGGAATGTTAGAAGGTATGTTGTCTACAACACTTACAAAGGATGAAAGAGAGGAGTTCAAATGTGTGCTAAGGAAGTTTCCGAGGCTTTTTGCTAAAGACTACACCGATGTGCGTGGAGTAGATGTTGTTCAACACAAGATTGAGTTGAAGCCAGAGGCCACACCTAAGGCTCAAAAGCTACGAAGGCTAGGAGTCATTAAGGAGCAGGCTCTACTCAAGGAGGTAAGAAAGATTCTAGCAGTAGGTTTCATTTATCCAGTGGAGAATTCAGAGTGGGTCTCTCCTGTTGTTGTCACTCCTAAGAAAAATGGCAAGTGGAGGGTGTGTGTGGATTACCGTCCCCTCAATGAGGCAACAAAAAGAGATCACTTTCCCCTCCCATCCCCTCCCATTCCGTCTTGTCCATTACATCGGGATAGCGACCTGATGTTTGCATGAGCGAGATGTATGAGTTCCATGCCTTGATGATGTCGGCATGATGACGATTCTAGCCCCCAAGCTCAGTCCCTCAGCTCCGAAGCCTTTGTATGATTACTTTCCCGAGATGAGGCGCTGGAGTTGATCCCTCTTTTGTCAAGTCCATTCTTAGCCCAAATTGTAAAAAAGATGTCCATCTTTTTTCTCCCTAAGGGGGGAGGTGTGTTGTGTGGTCATGCAGGTAGAGTCCGGCCACCTAGTGTGGTCGGACACGTTATGGTTGTAACCGCTTAATGGTAATATAAGGAAGTGCCGGAAGAGAGAGAGGCACACTTAGTTTGGTCTTATTCTTGTGTACACCACAATATATATTAGATTTATTATATCTTAAAGATTGAATTTCCTTAACTTCATATCAATGGTTTATACTTTCAATAATTTTCCTAAAAACTTTTAACAAAAATTTCTATTTATCCTAGTGATTTTTAGCTTAAAATAGAGTTTTTGATCTATTATAATTACTTAAACTAATTAACAAATATATAAGTATCACAATTAGATGATGATGCTTCATAGCTTTGCTAATTATCTTGTAATTATCCAAGGTAGTTATCTAAGTTTTCTTTTAATTTTTAGCTAAAATTAGGTTTTGTGTACCTATCTATGCATGCAAAGCATGTTTAGTACGTATGAGAATCTCAAACAGTATTGGCTTGAAATTTGAGAAACTTTCTAGGATTAAAATAGAAGGATCTTTCATGGACTTTTGTGCAAGGCCTGAAGAGTTTAGAGAGGTGTTCCCTTATAACTGCAAACTCCCCCTTCTTTTTGTTACAAAAAGTTTAGAGAGGTGTTCCCTTAGAACTGCAACCTCCCCCTTCTTTTTGTTACAAATAGTTTAGAGAGGTTAAAAAAAAAAAACCTCTTTTTGTTGCATGTGGTTTATTAGGAGTTTTTGAGTGAACATTTAAAAAAAAATTACCTCTTTTTGTTGCATGTTGATGACATATACAAAGGTCGACCACTTGTCCAAGCTAGGCTCCATTGAAACATGGAGAGAACGATGCTCCACCATTTGTCGAAGCTAAGTCTATTGAAACATAGATTATTTGATTTATCTCCATAGTTACTCTTGTGTGTATCACATATATTTTGATACATGTGTATCAAGTTAGATTAGTGACTTTATCTTCATTCAAAAAATACATGACAACGTATCAAAACAACTAGCCCAATCTGAGTCCAAAAAAGCATTTAAGTCTGGCAGTGAGCCCCCCTTGGGATAAACCAATCCAAGATGTAAAGATGGGCGGGTTGTTGATCCGATTTGAACCCAGGGCCTCGCTGTCCAAATTGAGGCTCTTTTTTGGCCTAATAAAATATTTAGATTCATTTTTTATCATAAACTAATTATCAAGTCTTACTTATGATGTATACTAGCTATGGTTATTATATTGTAATTATCTAATTTGATTAGCTAGTTCCCCCCTTTTATTTTTAACTAAAATCAGTCTATTTTGGCTTCATTAAATAGCTAGATTAACTTTCTAATCATAATCTAGTTATCACAACTTACTTTTGATGTTTACTAACTCTGATGTTTATCTTATAATTGTTTAACTCGATTAGCTAATTTCTTCTTTTAACTTTTAGACTATTTTAGCTTAATTAAATAGCTAGATTATGTTTGTGTTAAAATGAGATAATTATCCCATATTCTTAACAATGTTCTCTAGTTTGGTATTTATCTTATGATGTTTTAAGCTGTTTTACTACGTTTTCTATTTGTTTTATAGAAAAAACAGCTAAATTCTATCTAAACAATTGCAAAAATTAATAGAAAAATTATGATATATTTTTTATATCTTATTAATAGTATGATTAATCTTTTATAATTATTTTAGAACTAAAATTGTTTAATAAAATTCCCATTAATTAAGGTCAAAACTAGTCAATTTTAGTCCTAATTAGGGTTAGTAATTAAGTAGATTATTAATCTTCATTAGGATTAAGTAGTCAAAAAATAAATAATTTATATTAGAGGGTTTAATAGTAGAGAATGATGTAATATTATTTAATTAATAGATTGATTTTAAAAATACATATAAATTACTAATTAACTGAGACTAGCATAATTACTTTGCTTACTCACGTAGATTTTTCTCTTTTAGTGATTTATGTGAAGTATCTCTCTTGCACGAGAGATTTTTGGCCATTACTTTGAGTCTAAGAGAAAATGAGAAGCCTAAGGTCCTATCTATAGATTTTCTCGCACTCACATGCTCTCAAGGACTCTTACAGGCAGCAAATGGCAATTTCTTGCAACTCAAGCAGCCCCCATGCTCAAGATGTTGCTACCTACCACTAAATATGTTGGTGGAAGGTTAGTGATGGCCTCTGGTAGCACATGCCCAGCTTGGTTGGTCAATTTTATCATTTTTGGATGAATTTTATGCTTTTTTATAAATATGTGGTAAATATCTAGTAAATATCTAGGAGTTTAAGGTAAATTCTTTAGCTTTAATGATTACTAAAAACCATCAAATTATTTTTACAATTTGAAATGACAGTGAATCTTTCAGAGAGGATAGTGGTGTCAATTTTTACCCGAATTCAATTCTGAGAGTTCCTAGCTACAGGTTTGTTGTGCTTAAGATTTTAGAAATACCAATTTTAACTGCTTTTGAGATAGTGTTTTATCTATTTGTACGCCTAATGCTTTCTCTTAAAGCTTTGAGTTCAATTCCTTGAGGTTAGAAAAGTGGAGACCTTACATCTAGAAACCCTATGGACCTAAGGCCACAAGGGGCTAAATAGAAACCCTATGGCCCTAAGGCCTTCGGGTGCTCTTTTTGCTAGCTAGAAACCCTATGGCCCTAATGTCAGTGGGTGCTCTTTCTGTTGGCTAGAGATCCTACATTCGTAAGGCCACAAGCTGCAATTTCTGTTGGAAATAAATCCTATGTCACTAAGGCCTCTAGGTGATTTTTTTGTTGGCTAGAAACTCTATGGCCCTAAGGCCACACGATGCTCTCTTTTTTCGTCTAGAAACCCTATTTCCTTACGGCCACATGGTGCTCTTTGTGTTTGCTAGAAACTCTATGGACTTAGGTACAAAGGGTGCTCTTTGTTCTAGCTAGAAACTCTATGGACTTAGGTACAAAGGGTTCTCTTTGTTCTAGCTAGAAAACCCTATGGGCTTAAGTTCAAAGGGGCTAGCTAGAAACCCAATATCCCTAAGGCCCCAAGGTGCTCTTTTTGTTGTCTAGGAACCCTATGGCCCTAAGGACACATGGTGCTCTTTTTGCTGGCTAGAAACCCTATGGCCCTAAAGCCACATGGTGCTCTTTGTGTTCGCTAAAAATCTATGGCCATAAGTCCACGGGGTGCTCTTTTTGCTAGCTAGAAACCCTATAGCCCTAAGGCCACAGGGTGCTCTTTCTTTTGGCTAGAAATTCTACGGCCCTAAGGTCATAGGGTGTTCTTTGTGCTATCTGGAAACCTAGGGTTCTCTTTTTGTTGGTTAGAAACCCTATGGACAAAAGGCCACAATGTGATCATTATGCTGGGTAAAATCCCTATGGCCCTAAGGCCACCTGGTGCTCTTTTTGTTGGCTACAAACCCTATGGCCCTAAGGCATATAACCTTTTAGACAATCATGATATGTGAAACTTTGTAGCATTGACATTTCCATCTCCATGTTTGTGCCTGATAGAAGTTAATTTCTCCTCAGTACATGAATGCATGGCAACATGTCCTCAGTACATGAATGCATGGTAGCATGTTTCATCTCCGACAAGTTTCAACACATGTGGCTATCAAAGATACCTAGGGAAAAGAAAACTTTGAATGAAAGGATACCTTCACCTTCTCTTGAGATCCAAAAAAGCCTCCAACCCTTTTTCACCCATATTCTTTGACCTCTTGGTAGAATTGAAGTTCCTCTCTATTTGTCACTGCATATCAAACCTTTTTGAATCTCCCCTTTGGTGGATTGCATATGGGACCTACTTCTCTACCTTGCTGGGATATTTTCTATGTGCGTGTTCGCTTCCATTTGGAATTCACAATGATTATGCATTTTGCTCATTATGACATTGACGGGAGCAAAGCAAACCACGAACGCCGACGGCCTCTAAAACACCGGGGCGGCGCGCCTCGAGCCTGTCATGGTAAAGCAAACAGGGGGCACCACCTAGCTTCAATGGCTAGGACGCAAACAACACACCACCATAACAAAGTTTTCATCCAAGAGAGATGGATGCTTGGGAGTAATGATGAAAAGGAAAGGGAATGAGATCAAGTGAGAGAGAGAGAGAGAGTGAGGGAGGGGGTATAGCGGCTTAGTACTTAGGCATCACAAAAGGATGGCCAATCCGCACACCCTTCACACATACACAAGCTCACTCCAAAACACAAGACTAGGTGGCGATTCCGCACACCTCACATGGGCAAAACATTGCAAGAAAACATACTCACAAAACCTCAAGCTTTATTTAGAGAATTAGGCGATGAAATAGGGAGCATAGGGTAGGGGAAGGAGAAGGGAGAGAGTGGTAGAGCACATGGCGGATAGGTGGGAGTTGATGGCGAAGACTCGCACGAGGATTATGGCCATCATCCTTCATTTAGTTGCCCTTCATCTTCCATAGCCAAGGGTGTAGAGGTCATGCTCAAGGCAAGCATGGTGATTGCGGTGATGGTGATGGTGTGGGTGTGTGTGTGTGCACTAGGCACACACAGTGCATAGTGTGTTCTTTGGTGATGTTGTTTCCTTAGTGTGATGGTGACCCCTCTTTATATAGGGGAGGAGGGGGGGAGAAATTCTAGAATTTAGAAATGAAGAAATCATTATCTACATAGGCCATGTGACCGTGGGCCCCACTTGTCTGGCTGTGTGTATATGTGCCAGAACAGCAGTCTCATGAGAGACTCTAAGAGAGAGAGATGGGTTGATGAAAAAAAAAAGTGAGGGGTGACATGGAGAATAAAGTAATTACAAGAGGGGAGAGAGGGGAGTGTGCTCAGAGGTGAATCTGTGTGCAGATGTGTGTGAACACAAGAAAAATCAAGTAACCACCGGGTGGGGATGGGTCTGTGGGCACCTTTTTCAGTGAAACTGAGTGTGTGTGAGTGTGGGGGAGGTTATTTAGCTACAAGACAAGAGACATGGAGCCCTGTAGAGAGAGAGGGGGGTATTTGGGTCATGAGATATGATAGGAGAGAGAAAGAGGGGGTGGGGTATACTATTTTGGAAGATAGGGTAAGTTGCATGTGAGTTAGGGTGCATTATTGGTGAGTTATAATTCATTATTGGTGAGAGGTGGGGTAGCTTGAGGGCAAAGAGAAAGGAGAAAGGACAAGGGGAAGAGAGAGGGGGCTGACCTTTTGAGTGGAGGAGAGGAAAAGGGACACCCGGCGGGGCAACAGTGAAGAAAAAGGAGGCAAGGTGGGGATGGGCTACCCCGCAGGCATGAGGTGGCCTATTTTACCTTTCTTATATATTTACATAATCATACTTTATTTTTTTCTTACTTTTTCCAATGCCTTTTATCACCTCCTCCATAAGAGGGGGTTTTCATGGGGTGGGGACGAGAGAAGAGGGGTATGGGAGCTTGGCCTGTGAAAAGCCCCCATCGTTAGCCCTCCCCTTTTGGCTAGAGGCATTCATGTCTCTAGCTCATCTGTTTGATCATTATCATCGGAGGTGGCGGCTGATGGTGTGTCCTCATCTGGAATGTCAATAGGTGGAGCCTGGTCAAATCGAAGAAAATAAGGTTTAAGTCGCCAACCATTTACCCTGGTTTTATGAAGTTTTCCATCAGCCTCCATAAGCTGGTAGCTTCCATTGGCATACTTTTTCCTAACGATGAAAGGACCTTCCCATCGGAGTAGGAGTTTCTTATCCTTGCGCGTGTCGAAGCGATTGTCGTAGCGGAGCACCAACATTCCTTTCTTCAATTCTTTTTTCCGGAGATGCTCGTTAAAGCTAAGCCGTCTATGCTCTACTTGTGCTGCATAATAATTTATTGCTTCTTCTCTGTCCAGCTGCAGTCTTTCCAAGTTGATGATGTGATCTCTCAAATGCATGTTGGGCTGTTGAAGTTGGCTTGCCATTACTCTGAGACTTTGTAGTTGCACTTCAATGGGCAAGATTGCTTCCTTACCAAATACTAGATGATACGGTGTGAATCCCAAGGATGTACGAAATGAAGTTCTGTAGGCTCATAAAGCTGGTAGTAGATACTTATCCCAGTCTCCAGGATGATTGTTTACCTGCTTGGTAATAATTTTAGAAACCATTCCATTTACCTTTTCAACTAGGCCATTACATTGAGGGTAATATGGTGAAGAGTGCCTCCTTGTAATGCCCAGTTTCTGCATTATTTCTCCTACCAAGTCTGCTCTGAAACCTGGCCCTCTATCAGAGATGATCTCTAAAGGTGTGCCAAACCTACAGCATATGTGCTCGTAGATAAATTTAGCTACCTCTACCGCTGTGATTCTAGTGGTGGCTGCAGCCTCTGCCCATCTAGTCATGTAGTCGACCCCCATGATAATGTAGAATTTTCCTGAGTTGGCCCTAGGTAATGGCCCAATGGCATCGATACCCCATTTTTCAAATGGGCCATATGAGAGAATAGGTGTCTGTGGTTCAGGCATAAGTGACCTAGTGCCGGCCGTTTGACACAACTTACACGTTTTTCACCAATGGTGTACATCACGGTTGAGGCTAGGCCATATGAAGCCTGCCTGCAAGATTTTCCTACTTGTTATGTCTAGGGCAAAGTGACCACCACAAACCCCGTCGTAACAGCTAGCAATTACTCTCGTGATTTCGTGAGAGAGAGGGACCTTCCTGAGTATTTGGTCCTTACCCTTACAGTACAAACCATCATTGATGAGTCGATACCTTGTGGCCTTCCGCGTCAGCCATTGCTTCTGTCCCTTTGTTAAATCTGATGGGCATTCCCCTGTTTCAAAAAAATGCATGATGTCAGGCAAGGCATCACTGCCTTGAAATAGAGGGAGCTTTAGTTTTATTGCTCCAACCACCACTTCCTGTAGTCTTTCACTTGCTAGGGCATCTGCTTCTTGGTTTTGAGCCCTTGGGATATGGTGTATTTGAACTTCTTCAAACTTACCCAACAAGGTTTTTACTCCACTTAAGTGAGTCCTTAAACTAGGATTCTTGCATGTCCATGCTCCATTTACTTGCCTTACCAGAAGTAGAGCATCCCCAAATACATTAAGGCGTTGTACACCTTGCGAGACGCACCATTGTAGACCCTTGGTTAGTGCTGCATACTCAGCTTCATTGTTAGAATGTGAATCTAACAATTGGCCCAACGAAAATACCTTTGTCCCTTTGTCATCAAAGACCACTATGCATGCAGCTACTTTCTCGGACGCTCGCTTGTAGGCTCCATCAAAGTAGAGAGAGTATGCTCCTTCTACCATCGGTGGTACTGGAGGTAATCGGACTTCTCCTTCCTTAGATCGCTTCTCCTTCCTTTCAAAGACTTGGTAGGTCATGAGTCCCCCCAAACTTGCCCTTGTCGTGCTTTCTACCTGTACCGTGTAGTCAAACTCTTGCAGACGAACTAGCCATTTAGTAATTCTAACAGACACATCCATGTGTTGTACAACATAGGGAAATATTTCATCCGTGGTTAGAATCACAAATTGCTTAGGCAGGAAATATGACCTAAACTTTGTAGTTGCAAATCTAAGAGCTAGGACTAAGTGTTCCACATGGGTGAAACCTTTCTCTCCTGCTATCATCATTCGACTAGAGAAGTAGATTGGCCTCATGAAAGATGTCGTCGTATCCTTTTGGAGTAGCACAGCCCCCAATGAGTTATCACCAACACTTGAGGTGACATAGAATTTTTCATCCCACTTAGGTGGTGAGATAGTTGGCAGAGTGGCTAAGACCTCCTTTACCTTGTTGTAGTGATGTTCGCTTTCCTCGTCCCAAGTGAAAGTTGATCTTTGAGTGAGTTGTTGCAGTGGTAGAACAAGTTGTGATAGTAGATGTATGAATCTACTTAAGTACCTCACCTTCTGTAGAAAAGAGACCAGTTGACGTGCGTTCGTTGGTGAAGGTAGGGCTATGAGTGCGGACACCTCACTTGGGTCGGCGTTGATACCTTTTGCTGAAATTTCATGGCCTAGTAGAATGACTTTACTCTCCCCAATGTGGCATTTATCCACATTTAATTGCCCACCTAGGCTCTGCAACCTGGCTAAACCTTCAGTTACCTTTTCTAAATGTGAAATACGGGAGCTATATATACAAAAATCATCAATGAACACTCTTATGGATGTTCCAAAGAACGGTTGAAAAACATATGTGACATATCTCTGGAATGTGGCAGGTGCATTTGTGAGACCAAATGGCATAACCCTGTATGCAAAACAACCCCATGGCGTGATAAAAGTGGTTTTTAGCTGATCTTCCAAGGCTATGCGTATTTGAAAGTATCCAGAATAACCATCACAGACGGTATAGCATTCAAAACCCGCTACTTCATTCAGAATTTCATCCAAGAAAGGGAGAGGAAAGTGGTCTCTCTTTGTAGCTGCATTTAGTGGTTTGTAGTCAACACAGACCCTCCACTTACCATTCTTTTTAGGCGTCACCACTATGGGTGACACCCATTCTGAGTTTTCTACAGGATAGATGAATCCCGCCTCCAGCAGTTTCCTTACCTCGGCCAAGAGTGCCTTTTCTTGTATGACCCCCAATCGTCGTAGCTTTTGCACAACTGGTTTTACCCCTTCCTTCAGCTTAATATGATGTTCCACCACTGTAATGCCTGTGATTCTTTCATAGTTGTCAATGAACAGGTTAGGAAATCCCATCAACATTTGCAAAAAACTATCTTTCTGCTCAAGTGTTAATTCCGTAGACAACATACCCTTCAACCTACTTCCTCCTAGGCCAGGTGATTTGCTCTCCTCTTCATTGGGTTGCCCTTTTGGTGATGGATCACGAGTTGTGGTTACCCTTTGTGGATCCTTCATAATGATACCCATCACATCAATGTAACTGTCACTTTCGTCGGTGGATGTGGTCTCCTCCTCAGAACTGGAAGATTCGCTAGTGGTTTCATCTGCTGATGTTTCCAGATTCATTTGCTTCTGCTTGCCAATTCTCATGTTGTAGTAGATTGTCTCCCCTTTCTTACCGGTCATGCGTAGAAGACCAGTACCCCAGTCCTCTTTTGACTTCATGGCCATCAACCATGGCCTTCCCAAAATTAGTGGATAGCCCTCCCCCTTAGTAGGCATCACAAAAACATCTACCTCTACCTCAGTGTTGAAAGCTTTGATTTTCACGGCACTTACCACACCCACACACTTAACTTTTGCGTTGTTTTCCATCTTTGTCTTGCATGGAGAAGGCCTGTCAACCTCGAGCCCTAATCGAAGCATCATAGCTTCGCTCATTACACAGATTTGTGCACCTCCATCAATGTAGGTGTTTCCAACCCTCTTTCCTTTTATGTTTACGTCGACAATTGGAAGGATGTCATCCATGTTGCATCCCGAAATTGCTCCGGCCACCTTTGTTTTGGAGCGTCTTGTACTTACCATTTTAGACCATTGTCGCCTTACTTTAGGTACAAGATGTAGCAGATGTGGCCATGTAATCTTCGGTCCTTGCTCTGCCACATCCAATGTTAGATCATAGGGCTTAGAACTTTCCCCTAGCTGGAAGTCGGTGATGCCCAATTTCCGTCGTGGCCTGGATGGCCTCTTACTAGTTTCTCCTCTCATGCTTCTCTCATCATCTGATTGTGTAGCTTTCTCCCTCCTAGCTCTTTTCACAGTCATTGCTTCAAGTGGTTCTAAAAATGTTACCTTCTCCTTACCCTTGTCCCTCTCCTTTGCTCTTGGTGGATCCACTACTACGGCTTTTCCTTTCTCTTCTAGCCTTATGATGTTTACAGGGCGATCAGGTGGTGGGGCTGGTGGAAGAGGTGGGATGGATGCTTGTAGTGGTGTCTGGGGTGGACGTAGAATTTGTGTTGGTGGGGGTGGTGCTCGGGGTGGGGGTGTTCTTTCTCTAGGGGGTGACAATTGGTTCCTCCTACCTCCTCTATTATAGTTTTGTCGTGGTTTGGGACAGTAGTACATACCATGACCGTCTTCTCCGCAGTTGTAGCAATGATACTCCCTGTTTTGTCGTCGTGCTCTTCCAAGGTCTTGATCTCTTTCTTGACTCCTCCCTTGCTGTATTAAGTGGACAGACAAATTCTGCAGTTGGTCAGTAATATGGGCCAACATATCTTGTTGGTCATCTCTTACCCCAAGAGCCGGTGGTGGTGGTATGGTGGTTGTCGTAGTTGCTGGTCGACGCGATGTTCCTGCTTCTGTTGACTCGGTTTCTTTGGCTTTCATTCGCAGCTTCTTGTCCTTAAGGCGAGCAATCTCAACGGCTAACTCGTACGTAGCCGGGAATCTACCTTTCACCTTCTCCTTGAGAAGCGGCCATAAGCCATGCGTGAACCGATCTTTTTTTAGGAAATCGGGTGCAGCTTCCCCCCTAGCCAGTGACTCAACCCACCGTTCCCACAAATCCATAAATTTGGACTCATAGGTGGCATATTCTAAAAGACCCTCCTGCTTCAAGTCTCTCAACTTGTCCCACAACTTTTCTGAAGTGGTACCTCCCCCAAAGCGCCTCTTAAAAGCGGTTTTTAAGGGTTCCCAGTCATCCTTGGTTGCTTGTGGAAGTGCATTGTACCATGATCTAGCTTCTAGCTTCATGAGATGTTTAAAGATTCTAACCCGGGATTCATCCGTATCTTTGTTGCTCACTACACATGCTACTTCAAAGTCATCTAGGAAGTCTGTTACCAAATCCTCCCCCTTCTTTCCTTTAAATGTTGGAAATGCTACACTTGCCATGATTACTGAGAGAGAGCTAGAAAGACACATTGCTTAACTTGCAAAAGTTTTTTTCTTCTTTACAAGGAGGCGTGTATACCCTCTTATACTAGGACATAGATTAAAACTTCAAACGGTACATTGCCTTGTACCAAAGGTAAGACAAATGGCTGATCTGATGCCAGAACCTCAAAAAACCGCTCCCCACCTAGCATGGTGTCAATGACGTGCTGGTAGTGAGCCTTCAAGTCCAGTATTACCTTGATTGAGCGTACATGTGTTGGTATGTGTGATCTGTCTTGAGGTAGGTTGCACTGATTCATGTGAAGCTTAGAGGTGCTTAGTCACTGTCCAAGCTTGTGGGAGAGGGTGGATTTCTTTCCTGAAACAAACTCAGTAGATCCCTAGTTTCTCTAGTGAGAGTGTGAGCCAATGATTCCGTTATCTGTGCTGCAGCATCAGGCGCGACTTGAAAAATGACTGTGATAATTACCTCGGTGACTTGAGTTACCCGATTCTCAAAGTAGAATAGTGTTGATTCTCTATTGTGCAGAGCTCCTTTCATTTTGTTGTTGTTGGTTGGTTGTAGGTTGCGGACATGGTTTCGACCTTCTCCTTTTTCTTCTTGGCACTTGGCCTATGTATATCCACTGGGTTTGGCGCGTTGGTTGACTCTCCCACTGCAAATCGATTACCGTTACGCCTGGCACTCGAGCTTAGATGGAGATGCGGAGTTCGTCTAGTTGTGCTTGGAGCTCTTCTTCTTCTGTCGTCCAATTAGCAAATCTTGCTAGGCATTCATCCATTGAGACGCCAAAAAAGATACAAGAGTAAACAACACCATATCAGTCTACCAACCAGGCTGAGACCAATGCCGGAGTTTAGGGGTAAGACACATTTCCTTATGAACATTCATGTTGTTGATTGTGCTAAGGATAAAGTGTCAGGAAGATTTCTTAAGGTTGTTGAAGACTCAGGATTTAAGTCCAGACTGTTGAAACCTAAGAAAAGTAGCAAAGCAAAAAAAAGAGTTGCATCAGAAAAACTAAATGTCTCTGGTGGTCCAATTATGACGAAAATTGAACGGAAAACGAGATACAATGAGTTGAAACAAAAAATAAAAATGTATAGACAACTGAAATGGAAAGTAGCGATGGAACGAACGCTATTGATGGGAGTTAAAAGATAGATATGCCTCCTCACTATTGTAAGTACACCATTCAGGAAAGAAGATTGGTGGTTCAACAACCAATGAGGGAGCCTAAATCAAACAAGTCCTACGATGGGCCAGAGAACGCCAAGAAAATAGACTTAGCAGAGCCAAGAGAAAGTCCTCGACCTGCTTACATTGCCACAGATCTAGGTTGGGAAGAAGAGGACTTACTGATCAAAACACTTAAGGAGTTTCGAGATGTATTTGCATGGTCGTACAAAGATTTGAAGGGGGTGGATCCTAACATTTGTGAACATTCAATCCCTCTAAAGTCTGATGCAAAGCCAAGAAAACAACGTCCATACACGTATAATGAGACATTCGCCAAAAGGATAAAAGAAGAGATAGACAAACTTATGGAGGCTGAATTTATTTATGAGATAGAGCACACAGACTGGGTGTCCCCGATAGTGGTGGTACCCAAGAAAAACAGGAAATTACGAGTGTGTGTAAATATCAAGAAGGTAAACGCAGCAACAATAAGGGAAAACTACCCTCTTCCTATCACTGAACACGTCCTGGAACAAGTAGCAG
Organism: Adiantum capillus-veneris; assembly: GCF_014529385.1. NCBI lineage: Eukaryota > Viridiplantae > Streptophyta > Polypodiopsida > Polypodiales > Pteridaceae > Adiantum > Adiantum capillus-veneris. The sequence goes on from NC_140933.1 coordinate 69,633,879, forward strand.
GCAAGCAAGCCTATAGCTTTATGGACGGATTCTCTGGTTATAACCAATTGGGGGTCAAACTAGAAGATCAATACAAAACAGATTTTGCAACAGAATGGGGCATATATGCGTTTAGAGTAATGCCATTTGGCTTGACCAATGCTCCAGCCACATTTCAGAGATTAATGACACATGCTTTTAAAGAATACTTGTGAATATTCTTGGATATTTACATGGACGACTTGTGTGTCTATTCTCTATTGAGAGAAGACCATATAGATCATCTTAGAAAGGTATTCGAAAAGTGCAGAACGTATAGGATTTGCCTCAACCCAGAAAAATGTGTATTCATGGTACGACAAGGTAAAATCTTAGGCCCCATAGTGTCGGCTAATGGAATTACCACTAATGAAGACAAGGTAAAGGTGATCATAGAATTGCCAAGACCAAACATTGTACGAGAGATACAATCATTTATGGGACATTGTGGATACTACCGACGTTTTATCTACATGTACGTTGTAATAGCAAAACCCTTGTATAGTCTAATCACACTCTTCAATTGGACCAATGAATGTGAGGAGTCATTCCAGAAACTAAAAGATGCACTGGTATCTGCACCAATTCTAAAAGCACCAGATTGGTCAAAGATCTTCCATGTACATGTAGATGCTTTGGCATTTGCAATAGGTTGTATATTAGCACAACCAGGGGAGGGCAAGACGGATTTTCCAATCAGTTATGCTAGTAGACAACTCAACAGTGCAGAAAAGAATTATACTACCACTGAAAGAGAAGGATTGGGTATGATATATGTGGTAAAGAAATTTCGGCATTACTTGCTCACGAACAAATTCACATTGTTTGTGGATCATTAGGCACTCGTGTACTTAGTAAACAAACCTTGTAACACGGGACGAATTGTAAGATGGTTCATTATGTTGCTGGAGTTTGATTTTACGGTAGTAGTTAAGAAAGGAAAAACTCATCAAAGAGCAGACCACCTTTCTCGATTACTACATGGCGAAAAAGCTACTGGGGTAGATGATGATCTCCTAGACGCATACCTGTTTAATATAGAGATGGTACCGAAATGGTCAGAGCAAATTATTCCGTTGCTGACATATGGAATGAATCTTGACGACAAACACACGGTGCAAGACGTTAGACAAGCACGAAATTACACAATGCTTGCGGGAAGAATGTACCATCATGGAAACGATGGGATTCTAAGGTTGTGTATAAGCCCAGAGGAGTACGAAGCGTATCTAGAGGAGGCCCATACACAAATAGGGGAATTCCATAGAGGAAATCAAATGATGTATGAACAACTAAGAAGACTTGGAGTGTATTGGCCAGGAATGGCAGGCAATGTAGCTAAGTACATCAAGAAATGCGACTTTTGCACATCCAATACTACTATGGATTATACCACATTATACCAAGTGACAATAGCACCCGCATGGAGTCATGCTATTGTGGAATATTTGACTAATAAGGAGCTGCCAGGAGATTGAGACAAAAGGTTTTACAAATCGAAGCAAATGGGTGTGCCCTCATTAGTGACCAATTGTATAAAAGAGGAGCTGATGACCAACTGAGGTTAGTTCCTCATGAAAATGACTACTTTCCATTATTGGAACAAGCTCATGCAGGCATAGCAGGAGGTCATTTTCAGCAGAGAGAACCGTAAAAATCATTATGGTTGCAGGTATATGGTGGCCGACCATGATTCAAGATGCAACAGAATTCGTGAAAAGGTGTGATGAATGTCAACACACTAAGGTACCAGTTAAAAGAGACGAAATTCCTTTAAGGCCAATGATGAGTGCTCGAGCATTCGCTAAATGGGGATTGGACTTTGTTGGTCCTATCACTCCACCAGCGTATCGTTCACAAGCACAATATATCATAGTGACCACGGATTACATGACCAAATGGGTGAAAAGAAAAGCCACAACGAAAGCAGACGCTAGAACCACGGCACAATTCTTATATGAATATGTGTTTACACGTTATGGCCTTCCAATCGAGCTGGTGAGTGATAGAGGGATGCACTTTGTAAATGAAGTTATCCAACATCTCTTAAATGAGTTTATGGTAATTCATCGCAAATCTGAACCCTATCATCCACAAGCCAATGGCCAAGCGAAAGAGACCAACAAAATATTGTGCACAGTTCTTACGAAACTGGTTAGTGAAACAAGAACAGATTGGGATCAGATGCTCTATTCGGCACTGTGGGCTTATCGAGTTGCATATAAAACAACACTCAATGTTACACCATTTAATATGGTATATGGGTTAAATGTAATATTGCCTATTGACTTTTTGATCCCCACACTCAGGGTAGCCACACAATTGGACTGGACGGGGCATAAACTTTCAGAACGGTTAGAGGACCTTGAAAAATTAGATGAGTTACGACTCAATGTTGTAGCAGCCATATATGCAAAAAAAAAAGACAACAGAAAGAGTTTTTTGACAAACATGTCAAGAACAAGGACTTTAAAACGGGCGACTATGTTTTAGTATACACCCTTAAACAGCATGCCAAAAAGCTAAAGAAAAGGGGAATGGGGCCTTATTTGATCCAAGAAATATCGTCCAGCAGAGTAGTAAAATTGTCGACACTAGATGGAAAAGAAATGCCGAACTGGATTAGTGGGTGTCGTTTAAAAAAATATCATCTACCTTTAACACCGGAAATGTTGTTTCAATTGCATTATGGAAAAGCCTATAGACAGGAACAACAAAGAATTCAGGACCAGGCACAACAAGAAGCCAAGGAACGGATTGCTAAACGAAAGCAGTTTCTCAGGATAATAATCATGGTCACCCCAATGATGACTGACGAATATCCTCTTTCGACATCCCAAACAAACGAAAGCAGTTTCTCAGGACAATAAACATGGTCACCCCAATGATGACTGACGAATATCCTCTTTCGACATCCCAAACAAACGAAGTGAATATTAAAGCGAAGAATTAGCAAAGACCATGACAGACTTTAGGGCTCAGGACGATAGCATCATTGACGACTTGGAAGTTATGTGGTGTAGTCCTTACATAAAAGCTTATGCAGGCACAAAACAAGTTGAAATCTATGCATTGCTTGACACTGGAGCAAAAATGAGCGGCATCAGCTTTGAGCTCTTTCAGAAACTTGGACCAATGAGGACAATCCCAGAGACACACCGGTTGAAAGTAGCATCGGGTGATGAGGTGACCACGTTGTGGTCTATTATAATACCAATCACAGTGTAGGCACACCAGTACACTACAAAATTCCATGTACTGCCACCAAGTAAATCAGCAACGCCGTGTATCTTAGCAGTGTCATGGATGAAAGCTAACAGGGTATTCATTGATTTGGATACTAATGAAGCACTGTTCCGAAATGAAAACTTTTTAGAACCCTTCTTATCATATAACCAATACATGTCAAGGAGGAAACAAGAGTCAATACAACCGCAAGGATATGCCCAACAACAAACAGAGTTTACAAGTCCAGCAACGTCTTATCAAAAATCAACAACCATGCAGGGAACCAGGCAAGTTTGGGTATGGCGTACAGATCTGGCCGAGACACAATTACATCAAAAGAGGAAATACAAAGTTTGGATAAGGCAAGACAGCCTAATTCCTATAAAAAAGGGGGCAGAAGAACATAGAAAACACCAAAATCCAGCAAAACTTCAAAGAACCACAGTCAATCGGTCGATTACGCAATGGCCATATATTGGTATGGCGGCCAAAATTGCCAATTCAAAACAGGCCAACAACACAAGAAGGGAGGCCAAAGATGACCATCGAGCAGTTATCTACAACTGTCAATGTCAAGCCACATCATGCAAACAGCACGAGGAAACAAACAGAATCAACAACAAAAACTACAAGGATCTATAAGACCCCAGTCATCAAAGGAGAAAGAAAAAATGTTCCACTAGAAAATGCAACAAAATATACGACAATATCGACTTCAAAGGATCCACATACGCCAATTCAAAACCAGTGGAAATCAATCAAACAAAGAGCGGCAGATTTACAACTACTCCTTGCAAAGAAAATCTGCCAGCCAACTCAAGCTACCATAGGAAACCTCAACGATAAATGCCAATAAGCGAATCGCTTATACCTTCCTCTTACACCGCATAAATTCTTTCTACATGCATTGATTGCACATGCATATAGGGCTATATTACAAGGCCTGCATTAGCACGAGTTCACACCCATGCACAGCACATACCCTAGACGATACCCTGTCGTCCGGGAGGACTACAACTAGGAGGGGGGGAAGCATTCCAAATGCGGACTCATGACTCATGTCATATATTAGAGGGCAATGTTTGTGAGCAATTTTTCAACCATTTTTGCGTTTTATTGTGTGATTTTGGGAAAAAGAATATGCCCTCGTAATTAATCAGAATAGGGGACCAAATCATCATACATGAGCCCCTAGGGATGTGTATAGACTATAAAGAGAGTCAAATCTGGCCAAAAAACGTCTAAAAACAGCAAAAAATAGGCCAAGGTTGACGATTATGAGTGAGAATGTACATAGACGAGAAAAAAGTGAGCTACAAAGTGTTTTGCTTTTCATAGGTATTTTTATAGGTTAGAATTGCTATTTTCGGGTTACTTTGGGATTTATTTGCTTTATTTTAGCCATTTTCTAGCAAAAATTATAGAAAAAAATCCGTAATCCAGATGGAAACACAAAAGAAGAGACGCCTGATCGGAGCAAGGTAAAGAAGACATAGAAAAAATAGGGACTGCAAAGGTGACAGGGCAAAATGACCACCGTCATGAAGGGACCTCCAAAATTGTAGAACTGGAGCAACCGAGGTCCAAATCAGGAAATTTGCGAGCCTAAACCGCATCTCGCAAAAAGTTATGGCCATAGGTAAAAGATGGGAAAATTTTGTGTCGGAGTCTCGATAACATATAAATGGCTAGGCTAGCCATTTTCCATTGTGTGAGAGAGAGAGCTCCCTACAGCAGTTGAGACTTCCAGAAGCTCATCCATCGCGCACGGTCACCAGATCGACATCAGATATGAGAGGTACACTCGTCAACACTGACTCTAAGTGTTGTTTACTTCAGTTAGTCGCAAAACCTCGCCAGCATCACAATCACAACCTGTGCACACATACGGTAGACCGGTTGTTAGGGAGACCTAGAGGCCACCAAATGGAACCAAAATTGAAAGGCACAATTCCTATAGCTTAGGGATCAAGCCTATGACCTCGAAAAGCGTGAAGGAATCCGCTCAGAAAACCCTAATTTCACAGGACCTGCAAAAGGGCAACTGAACCAAGGTGATCGAAAATGAGCCAAAACTCATAGACAGCAAGCCAATAACTTCGACAAACCAACTGAAGGGTTAGATCATGAAAAAGTTCGTCAAAACAGAGCCTAAAGTCCCTATCTGACGAAAACTGTACAAAGCGTCACGATACTCTAACGGGCCGACCAAATGACAAAATGACACCAAATTTAACAAGGTACATCCAAAAGAGGTCAACTACGAGATGGAATATGTCCACTCTGGAAAAAATCTCTTCCACTAGGGCAAATGCCAGCAACAGGCCAGAAAGATGTCCAAATGGTCGTTTTTGGTGTTGTAAACACCAAAACAACAACCGACTGCTTTGATGGAAGGTCAAAAGGAAATAAAAGAAAGCCGGAGTCATACAATGACCAAAAGGAACGGCGAGCATCACCTAGGTGGTCTACTTCGACTCCAAGACCAGCTAAGTGCTGCAAACAGGGAGTACACTCTTCTAAATTGATTAAAACTTGATGTGTGTGTCTAGGAGAGCCTATTAACACCATTGTGGTCAACTAACATCAAAAAAACTGGTAATAAGAACTAAGTACTAGTCTATCACGATAGACTTGAATTTACAATTAGACAAGTAAAATTTTGATTTTGGCTTCATGAGGAGTTCTAACAAGGAATATTAACCACCATTATCAAATCAAAGTGCAAAAGGGATCTCTTTTGGCCAAATAACCTAGTCTATCGCGATAGACTTGCTACTACAATATTTGGGGGAAAGACTTTTCAAAATTTTCACAAAACAGACTTGGGAAAGCACATGAAGGCAGTACACCAAATTTGGTGACAGGATGGACTCATATGGCAAGCCGAGAAAGACATGACGACAACTCAGAGTCAGAACAGGACATCTCAAGGGCAAACAGTTAAAATTCACATGTGAGAGGTCAAGAAACCTTACATCAACTTGGAGAAGGCAGATAGATGATCACAGAGCCAAAAAATGACAAATTGACACTGAGTACCAGTCTATCCCGATAGACTAAGCAGAGGGATACTAGGCCATCTAACCAAAAATTTGAATTAACAGTTGGATTCAGCATGATGCAAGAAGACTACCCACTAAGTTTGAGCCCAAAACAACACAAAATGAAGGAGATAGACCAATATCTCCTTGGAAGGAATCTGGAAAAAATGGGAGTTGATCCAAAAAGGGGTCACTTGACATTCATTTGAGGTGAAAATGGGATCAGATCATGTGCAAGGTATGAGAAACCAATTGGTGGAGGCACAAATGCAAAATAGGACCCTTGTCAAAAGATGGCTAGTCTATCGCGATAGACTGAGCAAAAGTTGCAAATGAACTGATTTTCAGTTTGGGATTATAGAGTGACCTTACATGCCCTGTGAACATACACCACACAAAATTTCAAGGCATTTGGAATTGTTCTCCTTCACCAACAACATTAATTTGAAGCTGTCTGAGTCGCACAATGGAAGAGCTTGTCTATCTGCTAACATTTTACCTTAACTCATCTTGGGACTAAGAAGGCTCATCTAGATGCATGATTAAGTGGTAATAAATTTAGAAGAGAAGTACTATGTTTGTACATTAACTGTTAATTGTGAATACAGGATCCATGGATGCTTCTCCGGGGAAAAGAAAAGGCAAGAACCTGGCAACGGAAGGTGCAATACCCTATGCACTTCTACCCAATTCATTAAAGCCACAACCACCTGGATACCTGCAGACGTGCAACAGGCAGGAGCCTTTCAGATCTATCAAGGTTCATATGTGGATGACAAAAGAAATTTAGTGGATACAGTGATGATCCCCAAGGAGGCAGAAAATTACTTGAAAAGATCACCGCAAAGGTCATGGCTCAAAAAAGTTGGCTTATGGAACTTTGTATCACTACCACCAGTAGGGATAGATTTCAAGAGGGTACAACACCTAATTGAGACTATCCAAGAAGATGGAACTTGCAGAGTGGCACGCATGGATAATGAAGTGATGGAGATCCGGATCACCAAAGAAATCATCAAGGAGGCATTGAAATTGTCTGATCAAGGAGCCAACATGAGAGAAAGAAGGAAAAACCTCACAGTCTACTTGCAAAAGTCCAAACTACCATCTTTCAAACTCATAGCAAACCCGGAAGTAAGAGAACTGACACAGATCTACAGTCAGTGTTTGTTGAGCTATAGCAAAAGACCGCCAAGATACAGTACACCACACGGGAGCATCTCAACCACACTGACATGGGCTATGGGAATGACCCATGAGCTCTATATAGATCACGCATCATATCTGTTTGAAGAAGTGACAAAGCTAAGGCAGGACAAGCCAAATTACATTGCAGGAGGAGAAGTCCTCACCAGAATCATATACCAGGCCATAGGCGTGGCAGATCAGCTGCTACCTGCTCCCCATTAAAACGATTGGCTGGTGTTAAGAGAGAATATCGAAGAGAGATCACAAAGGAAAGTACCGGCCTCTATTAACACCATTGGAGGACGCAGGCTGGAAAGAGTAACAAGAAGTGCACAAGAAAAGATGGAAGAAGAAAGAAGAACTGAAGAGGAAGATGTCCGACTAAAGAAGCGGAAAGCGGAAATGGAAAACAACACCAGGTTGCAAAAGATAGCAAAAATGGAAAGGATGCTAGAAGAATTGCTACTAGAAGAGGAGGATCTATAAACTTTGAGAGATCAGTTGAGGCTAACTTCATGAGATCAGGAAACACCACCACCATCTCCAAGGCCAGAGACAGGTGAGAGGCAATCTACCCCACCTGCTGACTCTCCTTCGCATTCAGAAAGCTCACATAGTGATGAGAGAGTTCATACACCACCCAGTGAAGAAGAAGAAGAAGAAAGAACACATGGTCACCCAAACACTGGAACCATATCACAAATCGATAAAGGCAAGCAAAAGGAGGTGGATCAGACAAAAGATAAAGCTTCCTCCTCTCAATAAATTGACCTGGAAGCTACTATAGATGAAGATTTACAGTCAATGGAGACAATACTAAACCGAACAAGACTGCACAGTCAATGGTTAGCTGATCAGAACAGGTCCAACAAAACGAAGTTAGAAAAAACCCATCAAGAAGTTATGAGACTGCAGGAGCAAAGAGATGACACTCTAAACTTGATCAGCATCAGAGATGCTGAGATCTTGGGGCTCAAAAGCACGGTAAATCTCCTCAAAGACAATTTACAGGAGTTTGAAGATTTCAATGCCATTTGTGAAGATACAATCAACGTATTCCTTGAAGATGTCAGTGACATAGATGAACACATCCATAAGTTGGGAAAAGAAAAGCAAGATGCGCTGGAGACAGTCAAAAGTTTGCAAGTCGTCATCGATGACTTACAAATTGAAGTCAAAGATTTGAGGGCAGTAACAGATATACAAGCAAGGGAAATCAAATGAGCTAAGAAACAAAAAACGTCGCTACCAACAACACTGGTAGTCCACCCACAAGAAGAAGTGGTTGCACTGAAGAGGGGGAGCTGAAGTTGGAAAGAAAAGAGCGCTTAATGATAGCCGAAAGTGTGCTTAGAGCAAAGGATCAACTACAAAGGCAAATTTCATACTTACAAAGTGAACAACAACAAGGACCAGCTCCTGACAGTGAAATGGAAAGCATTGTTTCCAAATCACTCAGGGAAGAAAATGAGAACTTGCACATCAGGGTAAAGCAGTTGGAGGAGTCTGCAGCTCTAAAAGAGATGGAATTTCAAGCTCTCCAAATCAATAGTAGAACAATGGCTACGCAAATCGCAAGTCTTCAAACTGCAAGGCAACACCAAGGACAGGTACGAGTGCACCTGGAGCAAGCAGCCACGGATTTGGTTGGACTCTCCGAAGTATATGGGGGTCAAGATGACTACGAGGGAGAATCAGATGATCAGGAAGCCCCAGATACACAGATTGATCAAACTGGCTCCAAAGACCAAGAAATAGACGAAGATTCAGTCACAAGATTGGAAGAGCAGAGGCTGGCCGAGCAAATGGAAAAACAATCAGAGATGATATGGTACAAGGCAATGCAACTAGAAAAGGAGATGCTACAAGGGCTCTCCAGATCAGGCAAAACAACAGCAGAGCTACGGGAGGAATGGAATGCCCCTATGTTACCCTATGCTCTGCTGAAATACGAAACTCTAACACATCAACGGCAGCTCGCAAAAGAAGAACAAGTGCCAGTGTTTGAAGGAGAATTACAGGATCGGGAACAGCAAAACAGAATAGTAGACAGCCAGCCAAAGTGGAGGCGTCAATGGCTCTTGGATCATCCTAATAACCTGATCCACTTAGTCAACGCACCGCCTAAGCTGAGGAATGACAGTTTTTTGCCCAACTCCCCAAACATACACCTATAGCCAACATAAAGCACTACAAAGCAGAAATCCGACATGGCTAAATTATCCAGTATTGACAGGGCCTGCAGAGGGAGAGAGAATATCCGGTTCTTACATGGTGAAAACCCTTCAGGGCACCATTGCAGAATTCGGAGGCTCTCCCGACCTATCCTGCAAGATGCTATGTAAAATAGCTCGAACCTTTTTGGCCTGTCTCACAGTCTTCTCAGAAAGTTGGACTTCAGAGTATATGAATACCGAAAGAAGCATCTCAGAGCTGTCATACGATCTAAGTGGGCCACCTACAGAGCCAGTATTGTATGCCTATTTCAGACGGCTAATGTTTCTGCCAAGCTACCATCTCCAAACCTTCGAAGAAGCATTTTACACAGGCTTCTTCATGTACAAGTCCAAAAATTTTGGCCCATTAATGGCAAGCGAGTCTATGCGATATGATGCGTTTCTACATCAAATCAACCAAGAAGGATGACAAAGACACTGAAGACAAAGACGATCATGTCGTGGTAGACATGAATTAGGAGGGCGGGAGTGTTGGAACCCCATTTGTCCAACTGTTGTAATGAGGCCATCTTGTAATGCATATCAAATTCCCATTTTATGTCAAAGACGTCTTATCATTTTGATCCATTCGTCTGGGTCATGTAAAGATTAATCAGTTAGTCAGTACTCATATTTGTTCCCACTTTGTAATAATGAGTAAGAGAACCCCATGTACATTTTTGAGCTAAGGTGACTAAAGTATAAAAGTCACCTTAGAACCATTTTGGAATAACATTGTTTTTAAATATTAATCCTGTGTCGTACGAGTCTGGCTATTCGTTACGCGCTTCTCCCTCACCGGATTCACGATGTGACTACACCATTGCGGTAGTCTCTCCGAGAGCTACGTGCCCATGCCACGCATTCACATTTTTCGAGCTGTTCGCGATCGATCCTTCCTCGAGCTTGTTTTGTTTGTAAGTAGCACAAACAGTGTCTGTTTTCAACAATCAAGTGCTTTATGGAATGAGAAAGAGATTAGCTACACATAGATACTCATGAACTTAAGTTTTGCCCACTTTTGGATTATGACCTGTTAGTTTATCGCGACTGTATTCGAGATAACTAGGGTTCAAATCTGGTGAGATTAGACTTATAGGTAAGTATATCCCAGTGAGAGGATGGTGCCTACAAGGTTTGATGCGATTCCGAGTTCATTGGAAGTGTAAACGGTGTTGTGAGCGGTTAGGGATAGAGTGGGTTGCATTCTACTAGGGTTAGTGATTGATGCATCATAAAAGTGTGTATGTGTAGATTGGTCTCAGCCTGACAAGCTAACGAGATTGCCTACGTGCACCTACGGGTTAGTCGTGTCATCGGATGATACGTATGTTGTCTGTGTCATGCTTGTGAGTATGAACAGGGGAGTAGTTAAGCCCTAAAACAGGGGGCCACTAAAAGATTTTTTAAGGCATAAAAAACAGGGTTTTTGGTGAGATTTTTGGCGCCTATCTCCACTTGAAATTTGAGAAAGTAACCAGTAGAAAAAATGTATCCCACAAGCTGAATAACCACCTCAAAGTTTTGCATAATTTTTGAAGCTACCATTGGTGAGATATGAATTTTATGATGGACCCCAAAGTCTGTCTACTTTTTCTCACAAGTCACCCCTAGTCTTCTCTCACTTCTCTTCACACTTCTACACACACACACAAACACACACACACACACACACACACATACTCATTCCTCTCCATCCCTCACTCAAACCCGCAACTTTCATGGCTCCTAGCCCTTTGCCCTAGTTGGACTCCCTTTCCACAGTGCCTAGCCCGGCCTTGCCCTTTTCTACTCCGGCCTTGCCGTTGTTCTGACACAGTACAAGAGCTACCCCCCAACTACCCTAGCTGCTTTGTTGACTTACAAGGAGAATCCCTTCTTGTTAAGGAAGAGGTGGTGAAACGGGTAGTTGAAGTAGTGCCACAGATCAGCAGCGCACATGTGTTGTTCTTTGATGGCTCATACAGAAAGAGCCATGATGCAGCTTTAGGGGATCCAGAGGGGAAGCTAGTATGCAAGAGAGGGTTCAAATTGGATGCTCATAGTAATAATGAGGCTGAATATGCTACTTTGGAAGACGGATTTCACATTTGTTTGAAGCATGGGATTAGAAGGTTGAGCATAAAAGGTGATACCTTGTTAGTTGTGAAGCAAGTGTTGGGTGTGTGGAAGAGCAAGAACACCTCATTGAAGGAAATGTGTTTCAGAATTAAAGGCCTGATAAAAACATTCAAAGCATGGAGCATCAGACACATTGAATGTGCTCTAAATGGAGAGGCACATGAAGCATTCAAAGCATGATTGGGGAGCGATTTGTGTTAAGGACTAATTTACCTCTATATCATGGTCGGGAAAGTTTGGCTCAAGAAGAGGAATTTTTGCTAACGGGAATCATTCCAAAGGACATTAAGAAATCTAAGAAGTATGGTTTTGTGCATAGAGCATCCAAGTACAATTTGATTGGTGATGTCTTGTACTTGGAAGGGGCTGATCTTGTGTTGAGACGTGTACCTTGGCGGGAGGAGCTTTATAGATTGTTGGAAGAGAATCATGAAGGAGCATGTGGCGGACATTCTGCTCTAAAGATCACCTTGCATAAGATCTTGCAAAAGGGGTATGTATGGCCTAGTTTGCACAAGGATGTTCACCATTGGTGTAGGTCTTGCAATAGGTGTCAAGCATTTGGGAAGAGAGTGTTGAAGCCAGAGCTACAAAAAACCATTATGGCGTTTGATGTGTTTGAAAAATGGGGGATTGATGCAATAGGCCCGTTACCTATCACAAGCAGGGGGAAAAAGCTATTTTTTTATCGTAGAGGACTATCTCTCTAGATGGGTAGAGGTTATAACAGTAAAACAAATCACTGCAAAGGATGTGGCAGAATTTGTGTACGATGAAATATGTTGCAAGTTTGGGGTGCCACTAGAGCTACTTTCGCACAAGGGGCCAGGATTTAGAGCTAAACTATTATACTTTTTATGCGCAAAGATGAAGATTAGGCACCAACATACCACTCCTTATTATCCACAATGTAATGGATTAAATGAAAGATTCAATGGTGAGTTGGTACAAATTCTTTCGAAAGTGACAGAGCACCAAGAAAAGTTTTGGGATTTTAAATTGCCTAGTGCATTATGGGCTTACCGTACTTCGGTAAAGACAGGTACATGGTTTAGTTTATTTCATTTGGTATATGAAAAGGAAGCACTATTTCCTGTGGAAGTAGAGCTGCCTACAGTCAAGATGTTAGAAAAGTTTCTTGGGTAGTCCAGTGATGTATTCAAAGAGAGGCTCTTACAATTACAAGAGGTTCAGCTGGATAGGATGAGCGCATTGGAACATTATGGGCAGATGCAAGATAAGGCTTTAGAAAAGATAAATGAAAAGGTCAAAAGTAAGGGTATCAAGAAACATGACTTGGTTTTGCGCTACAACAGTAAGCTGGACAAGACATTCCAAAAGAAGTTTCAAATTAAGTGGGAAGGCCCTTTCAAGGTAGTTGAGTGTTTTTCGAATGGTACATATCAGCTGGCTATCCTGGATGGGATTCTACATAAGTCAAGGGTAAATGGATTGCATCTTAAATTATATCATGCTAGATTAATGATGGTGGAGCAAGATGAGTTTTCTGCAGAACAAGTAATCTATGTGAGGGATGAGGAGACCTGTGACATGGCGAGTCTCATATCTCTTTTTGTTGTTGTTGATCATGAATGATCCAGTAGGCTAGGGAATGGGCAAATTATGTGAGGCGTTTTTTGGAAGAAGTGATTGTGCATATGTGCATACACATGCATGGTGCATCAAATAAATAATTACCCATTTTCTAGAGCCAGGTGGTTACGTGGGGCCCACACGTGTACACGTAGGACAACGTGTACGTAGTATATCGATTTTCATTTTCACCAGTATCAGTATGTTTTTTCTATAATAATGAGGAGTTGGTAGAGTGTAAAACTTCTCGAGGAAGCTATCAGCGGGCCGATGCCATGAGGTAAGCAGGTGCGACAGATGGCATCCAGTGGCGTCGAGAGGTCGAATGGGATCAAGACTTGCAGACACATGTGTAAGTTTCTCCTATGGGCAAAGCCTCTACTCAAATTTGTAATTGTATATGGCATATTTCATCCATATTGTGTGAGCTATTTTCCCCATTGGTGTTGGCCCAAGCTCAATTGTACATAAACATAATAAATCTTCCTCTTTTGACCATAGTTTTTTGGGTGGGTGGGTGGGTGGGTGTGTGTGTGTGTGTGTGTCTGTGTTGAGTGGGCAAATGGATAGTCTCTCTCCTCTCACTCCATCGGTGTGTTCCCTGTCTCGGCCAGGTGGGCTGTGTAAGCCGAGTGATGCCCCATAGTGTGTGTGTGTATGTGTGTGTATCATCCCAAGAGTGTTTGTTGGGTGATTATAGAGGTGTTGTGTGTGTTTGCATCCCACTCACAACGTGTTTAGACAAGTGAATTTTTTGTAAGGATTGTTTGTGAACTTTGCATAGTGGTCCAACAGGTGATAGGTTTGCTATGGTGTATACACGTGGGTGAATTTGTACAAGCTTGGTGAATTGGTTTCCCGATATCTATGGAAGGGTTAAGATTTCTAGTTTTGGGAGTAAAGGGGATTGTTTGTAATTTTTTCTTGGTGGTCTAGCCAGTGATAGGTTTGTTATGGTGTGCAAGTGTGGGTGAATTTGTACAAGCTTGGTGAATTGGTTTTCGAATATCTATGGATAGGTTAATATTTCTAGTTTTGGGAGTGAAGGGGCCCCACAGAAGACATCCAATTTGTTTTCCTATTGGGCGGAACTCAAAGAAAGCAGTCAATTGCATTATATGTCTTTTTTGTATGAGCAGACTGGCCAGCTCTCAGTAGGAGAAGGTCGTCCATCCAATAGCTCTATACATTCACCCACATCTGATGGCGATCGGCGCCAGGCTCTAACCCGTTTAATGAGCATCAATTGACAGCAAAATTCAAACAGAGCCAAAAGCCCATATTCAATCCTTTTTGGGTCCTGCAGGGCCCCCCTTCCCACGCGGTGTCATTCTAGTGTACCCAATCACCCCAAGCATTCAATCCCTCAAGGGGCGCCTTCCCAAGGGGTCATTCCACAAGGCCTCAAGTGGTGCCTGTTAAGCGGGAAGTCCCACAGCCAGCAAGCAAGGCCTCAAAAGTTATCAAGGCTCCATCAATTACAACATTAAACTTCAAGCTTGAAGAGCATAAACGATTTTTCCATCAGAGCACATTCAAAGCCCTCAAAGAGATCCAAGTGGAAGGATAAGGCTAAACAAAGGCATTTCACCAAGAGTAGGTTCCTGTAAAAGCTAAGCAAGTCTCACATCAACATAAACCCCCTATTCCCATGACCTCAATTTTAAAGAGCTCCAAATCATTGGCCCCAAGGGGTGCACGAAAGTCTCAAGGCAAAGCAAGCATCCAAACAAGTTCAAAACTTTTTTGTGAAGAGGGGATTCACCCAAAAGGTGAAGAGGTACTTCACATTCTAGAGAAATTTTAAAGTACGTAATAAAATTAAAAAGTCTTGCAGCCAAGCACAATATCTTACAATGTATGATTTTATATTTATCATCAAGGATATGAGTATGTGCTCATGCACGAAGTTCCAGACACTTGCCTTGGAGAGTCTCCAAGTGCAAAGACCGCTCCAAGGCCCCATGGGAAATTTTCAAAATTCATTTCGAGGGGAGGGAAAATCGGCAATAGCATCATTATTATCTGCATTAGCAGTTCTTTTACATTACTATTTTTGCATTGCACTCGTTTTTTCAATAAAGCCTGATTGCACAACAAAAGGAGAAGAGAAGCACTCAAGGGGAGGATACGAAGACAAAGACCATGAAGCAATCGAAGACAAAGCATTGAAGAAGACAAAGGTGCTCTTGGATTAGAGCGTTGTCTTTTGCTCTTGGATTGGAGTGTGGCTCCAGCATTGGAGTGTTATGTTGACTGTGCTCTTGGATTGGAGTGTTGTCTTTATTCATCAATTAAGTTGTAGCCCAGAGTTCAAGGGGAGGATTCATCTTGTATTGACATCCTTAGTGGATACGTATGTGTCATCCTTAGTAGTGATAGCCGTTTTTTGGCTATCCAATTTCCATAGTGAGATACCTCACCTTACCAAAATCACCCAAACACTTTGGCTATCCCTACCTTTTCATTGTACATAGGCGTGTGTGAGTTAGGGAACTTTTTCCATATCTCCTTCAAAACCCTCAATTAGCTAGTCGTGGGGCTAGTTGAGCCAAATAAATAAATAAATAAAAGTATATTATGGCCTTTTGTGTGTTAATATTTTTATTGTATATAGAACCTAAATATAGAGATTTTTATTATAATTATCATGGTATTTTATTTAAATATTTATACTTAGGTGTGTGTTTTATTAGACATAGATATGCCTTCTTTTATCCTCTTGCACCATAAGTATATTTTTGTTGCCAATGTGTACATTCTCTAATCTCATAAATATTTTTTTCTTTTATACAAATCACCCCCACATTTTTATCCTCAGCCTTCTGAAAACAAAAAACCGTCTTTACTCCCTTAGTCACTTTTATTATATGATTTTCATCTACTTGCATACTTTTTCCTCTTTCACCCAAAATAGTGCAAAAGAGGGACCATATCATATGATTCCAATACCTTTTTCATATCCATAAGCCTTTCATATTTTTATTTTTTATTTTTATTATATACTTATTATTCTAACAGCAAGTGCTCATTGAGCTAAAATCCATGAATAGTCCATACACTAGTTCCACCATGTATATATTTCTTTATTCACCAATGATCCTCCACTATGCATGTGTAAAGATAACTTGGATGCTTTGTAGGGGCTCACTCTGGGATGCGTTGTGAAAATTCAACAAAGGAGGGGGCCACTAAAAGACTTTTTAAGGCATAAAAAACAGGGTTTTTGGTGAGATTTTTGGCGCCTATCTCCGCTTGAAATTTGAAAAAGTAACCAGCAGACAAAATGTATCCCACAAGCTGAATAATCACCTCAAATTTTTGCATAATTTTTGAAGTTACCATCGGTGAGATATGAATTTTATGGTAGACCCCAAAGTCTGTCTACTTTTTCTCACAAGTCACCCCTAGTCTTCTCTCACTTCTCTTCACACTTCTACACACACACACACACACACTCATTCCTCTCCATCTCTCACTCAAACCTGCAACTTTCATGGCTTTTTTCATCTTCTTCACCATTCCCATCTCTCCCTTACTCCATAGCTCAAAAATTATAAGCTCTACACACATATAGCTCAATTTCTCATCTAGAATCAAACTCATATTACCATAACGTCTTCATTCCTTCACAAAAAGAGAAAAAATTAGCAAATAACCAAGCTCAAGCTCTACAAAAGGAGGATTTTAATCATGAAAAATTCAACTTTTCCATGGTCACAAGAACTACACCCACAGAGTTCTACGGCCGCTTCATTCACTGGAGGAGATAGGTGGAAAATTCCCTTTCCATCTTGTGGTTTCCATCAAATTGTGTATATTATAATCCTTCTATTACTTTTTATCATTGTATAAATCATACAATGCACCTTGAATACATATGCCATGTAGTTTTACCCCATTCTACTAACTACAAACTACTAACCCTTCTTGTAAATTATCTACTAGAGGAGGCAACCTCACACAAAAATCACTCACCTCTTTAGAATCTTCTCTATTTCACCTCAATAATTCTCTCCTTTTAAGCTCACGTCCATGTGACTCAAGAGACAAGAGCGCCTCACTCCCATAAGAATATATAAAAAATTTCATAAATATGGTTTTCTATGTAAATGTTGATTAGGAGATAATTCTAATAAGGGCTCTCCTCACCTATAAATAGAGACCTTTTTTCTTTGTAAATTGGCATGATCTCTACACTATTGCTCACTACTTTAAGCGTACCATTCTCCAAGAGAGAGAGAGAGAGAGAGAGAGAGAGAGAGAGCTCTCTATATACCATTACTTGTGGTGTATATGAAAGCTTCTTGAGCTAGTTGTAGCATTGCAAGGGAGTGAGTGATTCATAACTTCCAATCAAAGTTTTACCTACTCTTGCACATCAATTGAATCAATAGGTTGGGTGTAACCACGGTTCAAAACTCTCTTGAGTCTCTCCAATTCATGCTTATAAAC
Organism: Adiantum capillus-veneris; assembly: GCF_014529385.1. Classification (NCBI taxonomy): domain Eukaryota; kingdom Viridiplantae; phylum Streptophyta; class Polypodiopsida; order Polypodiales; family Pteridaceae; genus Adiantum; species Adiantum capillus-veneris. The sequence goes on from NC_140933.1 coordinate 69,651,742, forward strand.
CTCATCACGTTTGGTTTAAGGTGATGCGTTTTCATTTTGAGATTCTTTTGTAGTATTTTCTTGTTTGTGACTCAAGAGCTTTTGTGTTTGTTTTTGTTTCTTGGGAAAACATTATAAGAGGGTTTTATGGTGAGAGGGTTCCCATAACCTTAAGATAATGTGTAGATTGCAACATCATCAAACTTAATTGCGTCTCTTGACTCTCCTCCAAGCTGTTTATACACTCGCGTCAATCATTTAAATGAAATCTTGATCCTTGTACAAATCTGTGTGTGTGTGTGTGTGTGTGTGTGTTTGGTGTGTGTATTTTTAGCATTGATATTAGTGATAGTATACCCTTCCTTCTCACTTGTATTGCTCACGGATTCTCCTCTGCTGCATCCTAGTTCACTCTATAAATAGGTGGTGCCCCTTCACTTGTTATTGGCTGTGGGTTTGTTGTTGTTTTGTTTGTTTGTGGTAGCCCCATCCCTAATTGAGCAGCACCGGAGCCTTGAGGGGTGTTTAGAGGTCTCCTCTCTTGTTGCCCACCTCAGACCGCCTCACTAGATAAAGAACCTTCATTGTATCTTCCTAGTCCAAACCTTGAGGGGAGGATTGTAAGGTGTGAGCTTTGTCCTAGAGTCACTAGAGTGTGAGTCAAGGAGAGGAACTCTTTCTTATAATAAGCTTGTGATGGCTTAGCAAATACTCAAGATCGTGTTTATGAGTCCAAGTTAATTGATCTCGAAACCGAATTTGCTTGATAATCTAGCCAACACACACTCACTTCTATGCATGATGTTTAACTTTCATCCACCCTAGCTAGCACGATCCCGTTCCCATCAATAAAATCATCATCATCATATAATAAAACTAAGAAATTCAAATATAAAAACTTTAAATTATAGTAAATCTATCTCTAAAATTTTATCAGATGTAGGTTTCTTCAATTTCAATGTTTTGTGGGATTCTCCAAGATCCCTTGATGGCAACCTCCAAATTTCGTAACAACCTTCAAATTTTTAAGGAAAATCTCCAAATTTATAGGCAAATTTTAGGAAAATCATGTAAAGACCTTCAAATATAATTTTAATTCCCATATGTAGGTTTTCCAAATTATTGAAAAAGAGCACTATGTATCCGAGTGCTCGAAAAATGGCTAGGTTTAGTGTAATCCCACCTACAAATTTTAAATTCTAGATTTGAAGGTGAGAAAACCCATGAAGTTTATAGAAATTTAGTGTAAAAACACTCAAATATACTAAATCTTGAGATTAAAGTTCTCATATGTAGGTTTTCTAAGTTTTTGGGAAAGAGCACTATATATCCAAGTGCTCTAAAAAACCTAGGTTTGGTGTAATCCCACCTACAAATTTTGAGATTTACCTCTAAATTCTAATTTGAAGGTGAGAATGCCTACAAAGTTCAAAGGGATAAAACTTGGTTTAGGGTAATCCCACGTACAAATTTTTATAATTTGTATTTGAAAACACCTACAAAGTGTAGAGAAATTTAGCACAAAAACCTTTAAACATAGTCAACAGTTTCCTCCGACTTTTGTCGTTATTATCAATTTGCAATTGCTCGATATCCATCCTAGATTTTCTCCGTGTCTTGGATTTGTCAGCTTGGGCTTACTTGCCTTTGTTCATCATTGCCTATATGACCAATCTCTTCTCTCTCTCTCTCTCTCTCTCTCTCTCTCTCTCTCTCTCTCTCACACACACACACACACACACACACACACACACACACACACAGAGAGAGACTATAGGCAGTTGTGATCTTGCATTCTCTCTCTCTCTCTCTCTCTCTCTCTCTCTCTCTCTCTCTCTCTCTCACACACACACACACACACACACACACACACATATATGTCACATTCATATGTGGCTTACTATTCTGAGAATGGATACTTGCTGATATTGAACACTACATGGATGGTAGGTATAATTTAAAAAGGTTTAAAGTAGGACATAGATAACAAGTAATAGATTTGTTGACACCTGTAATACGTATCCAAGGCTAATGAATATGTTGTCTTGTTTATATGGATGTAGGTGAGGACTCTATCTTTACTTAGGATCTTTTTTTACTAAGTTGTTGTCCTTCACTATTGAACTCGGCCTCTTTCACTTCAGAATAAGTTTTTCTTGAATATCTTATGTACAAAACGCTAAAATGATACCTTATTCTCACTATGATGTACAAAAATGAATCAAAGACTGAACGATTTTTGTGCTAACCTTTGTCCTTTGTGTAAATAAGGTTGTCTTTTGAGCTATTATGTTCTTTTGTGTATAAGTATAAGTTTAAAAACAGCAACACACACGTCGAAAACACAAAGTTCTTCCAGAAAACTGGGAAACCAGGACGTTGGCTTTGGATATTTTTGTCTATAGGCTTTGATGGACCCACTGTTTATAATCCTTCTTCGGTTGATAGGTGGTAGGTGGTCTTTCCTTGTCTATAGATCCAATTCCTGCTCATAGCTATTGTAGTCTTTGGCTCTACTGGTTTTAGGTTGCATGTTAATCCAAAACTACTTACTCTTATGTAATTATTTTGATTCTTATGATTTCAAGAAACTACTCTTGGATGGACGGTTTGTTTAAGGAATATCCATAGAAACTGCTTAAAGCATGGAAAAAAACTTCTACGACTGACTTTGAATGGCATCCATATTATTCTCTTATGGTAACAAAGCCTTAAAAAGTCTAACGAGTATAATCCTCTCTATTAACATTGTCACATATCGCTCCGATGAGACTCATGGATTTTATGATATGATACATCTCTCTCGCTTCAGACTTGACTATTCTATTCTCATCAACTTGATGAGGCAGTAGGCCCATACTCAATGGGCATACCACCAACTCATTGCGTATGGTGCCTGGGTTAGGGCGGGTACACACACACACACACACATTTAAACATGAGACAATGGAACTTCTCTATTTTGAACTATGGGGATCCAAACAGTACAATACCTTTGCTGGTCCCCTTGACCAACTATAGCAATACCATGAGTGCTAAGAAAATAACAGTGATTGTCACACCACTTGACAAACCATAAATCTCTAATTGTAGTATGTCTTAAAATGAGTCTCAAATATTGTTGTTAGGATTTTTGGTTTAGCCTTGAGCTGGCTATGAATTGCTACTTCACCTAGACAACATACCTGCAGAAGAATCTAGTCAATTGTATATATGCTCAAGTTCGATCCTTGGACGTCTAAGGTGAACCTGCACATTTAGAAAAGCCATACCATTTCTCAGTCTGAGTTATCATTAGTTAGACCTTATGAAACATGGGTAACAAGACATTCACTCAAACTTGACACCCTTATAATGTTACGGATGATGATATTCATCCTTATTCCCTCATCAATTTTTGCACCAATCAATGAGTACACACATATGTTACAAGAGCTTAGTACAACCTAAGGATCTTGCATAGCATGCTTTCTTTCCCCCATAACCCATACAAACACCCATGTACTCACTCACATAGCAGCATTAATCACCGTAGGTGCATCATTCATTCTCTTTCTCTCTCTCTCTCTCTCTCTCTCTCTCTCTCTCTCTCTCTCTCTCTCTCTCTCTCTCTCTCTCTCTCTCTCTCTCTCCCCCCCAATCTCTCTTTGAGCTAGTGAACACCTTCTATTTTTGAGCTGCATTAACTGGACTACCATACACTGAACGATTCTAGTGAACATTCTTTTCTCTCTCTTAAGCATAGTCTCTTTCTCTCTCACTCAGGTATCATCTGATGCGCCCTTCTTTGTAATGCATTCATGAGGTTTACCTGAGTGTACCTCAAAAGACCTTGCTTGTGGTATGTCTAAGAGCTCTTGGCTTGCCTTTACAGCCTGGTAGTGCCGCCCCTCATATTGGCGTGGAATACACTTGTAGCTTCTATGCAGATGTAGATCAGACCGCTTTCTTTCCCCCATACACATATACACGCTATGCTTCACACGCAGGATTATCAACCACCCATCGACACACTGTCAAGAAGTTTGTGGTCTTGCCAGGAAAGCATCGGGCTTTTGGTTGTGAGAGTTTGTGAGAGACCAAAAACTATATTAAGGAGCTATACCACAGATGCCATGAAGTCTAGGGTTTGGAAGAAAGTGCAATCAAAGAAGCCCCACTCTTTCTCTCTTCCACTCGCACTTACAAAGAAAGAACACAAAAGTGAATACCAAAACAACACAAAGATGAAAACATCAAGGCTATGGTTGTATTGTATCAAGTGTAATATGAAAGGGTTAATAGATGAGTTAATGGCATTCAATATTTGCCTACCAAACAGGATACATATTATTCTTTGAAATTGTAATTTTGTGCTTAACATAATATATATGTTTTGTCTAGTGATTGGGATATGTTACTTTCATGGAAAGTGCAAAGCGGTACTCTTTCGGGTACATCTTTGTTGTGATAACTCGTTTAGCATGCTCATTTGCTTCCTACATGGAGTCTACATACTATGATTGAATAGAAACCGGTAACACAAGATGGTTGCAAATGGACAACAATGTGGAAAATCAAGATGTTACTCTTGGTTTCATTGAACCTCCTACTTAACCATGTTCCGGTTAAGTAAACAGCTGGATCTATGAAGGATGCCACTATGGAAAACATTAGTGTATCATCACTCTTGTTTTTTAGGACGAAAACGCTGCTCCAAGAGGGAAGTAATGTCGGGCCAAGGGCCACCCTGGAGATCAAGGACCGGGCCAAGGGCCCGACTGCTAATGGAGACAGGTACTCTGCAATCGTCACACTAATGCAAGTCTCAACTGCCAAAAGTACATGGAACCTATAACCAGTGATTACTTGTAAACCGTATGTAGTAGACTCACGCTCAGAATATTTGTCAAAAAAACAATGCATACCATAAGTCTACCTATAGCCACTGCAAGCATACACAAATATTACGCTTTGCGAGAGTGGATACAAGAACACCAATCTGTGTCCAAAAACAATCATATGCCCATCAATGTGGGAGTAAAGTTGACGATAACAAGAGGAATCACTATCTCAATCCAATGACCACAAATGCAACAAAAAAATGTAGGGCAAACAAGCCAAAACTATAACGAGAAATCTAGGGGAAATCGAATAGAGTCTCCCCTGCAAAATGAGCAAAATCTCAGCCATAGAGCGCATCAAAGATTCCAAACTAGCTCCACTATGTCACATACAATGGAAATCCTCATCAACGGAGTGACAATGCATAAACAAGCACCAAAATAGGTGCAAACCAAAAAACTGATCCATACGGAAACAATGCTCTCAAGAGAGCTCTCTGGCACTCAAAAGTGCTCACCAAAATGCACGGACAATGGGCATCAACCATGTGCCATAACCATATGCAAATCCATCCGCAAAGATCATAAACCGAAGCACAAAATCACTGCCAAAGTGTCCTAACCAAAGTAGGTCCACCTATGTGCTCGAAAAACCACGTCTCTCAAGGGACCGCTTCGATGGTGCATAAATGCCTCCGTGATTCTTTATCCAAATCTATCAATAAACCTCAAACCTCAAGCTCTACAGAAGATGAAATGGCATTTTCAACCTTAGAATTTATGCACCTAACTTTGAGCACCTTTCGTACTTCCAAAAGTGCATCAAACTCACACATTGCGCGAGAACAGAAAGCTTAAAATTTTTGTTTATAGTCAGTCTGAGCTAAAAATCAGCAAACAATGAGAATTTGCAAAAAGTTTCTTCTGCAAAGTTGTAGAGCGCATCAAAATAGAGGGGCTTGAGGGGCTGAATTTTCACATATGCAATATACATCCATAGCCAGGCCTAAGCGCAAATTTCGAGCTTCCCTGGCAAAATCTGACCATGTTCCATCTATATGTTTCCAGGCTGCGCAATCTGCAGGAATTTGTAGCACACCATCCGAAGATTTATTCTCCTCATGCCATGATGCTAGGGCGGCCATGGACTTACATTCGAAGAAATGCTTGATGCGAGGAAGCAGAGGAAAATGTCGCAAAACCTTTTGTGGAATTTTTGTCCCGTGGAGATCTACTCGATATCTTTCGGAATCACATTTCGGACACTTCTCCATGTCTATGTATTCCCCTCTGAAAAGAATGCAGTCATTAGGACAAGCGTGGATAGAATTGTAATCCATCCCCAAGTTTCGCAAAATCTTTCTTGCTTCATCTCGGGAATCTGGCATCACATTGTCAGCTGGTAGTATGTGCTCTTTAAGCAATCTACACAACATAAAAATACGATACAGTCGTGTAAAAATCTATCAGATCATTATACATTTAGAGTGTGACCTGAAAAGCGCTGTGACGCTAGTGTCACTCCATCCAAACTTTGCCTGCATGTTGAGAAGAACCAGGAGTTCTTTTTAATCTAGGAGAAAAAACTGTTGTTGCGTGCACAATTTTTAGGGTAGCACCTTTACCTACACACTATCTTCCCCATTGTCTTTTGAGCTTCCACAAGAGTATACATCACTCTTAGCTGAGCTCACAAGCTTCCGTTGCGTTCTCACAAAGCTTCCAAGCTTCCTTGATCTCTCCACGATCAAGAACGAGCAAGCTATTTCTTCAAAGCTCCGAATGTCTCTGTGCTTCCCGCGACCGCCATGCGCTCTAATACCAATTGTGAGTGCGCAAATGCGGTGCGTGTGTAGAGAGAGAGAGAGAGAGAGAGAGAGAGAGAGAGAGAGAGAGAGAGAGAGAGAGAGAGAGAGAGAGAGAGAGAGAGAGAGAGAGAGAGAGAGCACAGGAGGTGAGTGGAGCAACTCACCACAATGTGTGAGAGAGAGCCCCTTATTCTTCTATCTAGTAAAGAATAAGGTGTGTACAAGTGATGGGTGGTTGAACGCCTCTAGCGCATCCAATCGGGGTAAGAGACACACTGCCTTTACCCCAACACTTGGTAGTGTATAATTCCTAGAGCCTTTGTTGCATAGATGCATTAGAACAATTGTGAAATGTGGTTAGAAAATGTGATCATGGTCATCAATTGAAAATGGCTGATGTTAGTCATCTACAGATCATGCCAAATAGGTTGAGGTTTTGAGCAATGGTAGTGAAGCACACTTGTGGGATGAGGCGATCTCTAGTGTGCATGGAATTGAACATCCCAATCCCTTTGGGAATGTTTTTCCAACATGATCTAAAGCTGTTGCGGTTCAAGCCAGTTTGCCGACGAACACACACTAAACCCATCTAACCTTATTCATTAATACAATATAGGAAAAGGGAGCAGTGAGTGATTCTAATCCTCACTCTATGCTCCTTCCATAGCGTGTGTTCCTGCTTCTCCCCCTTCCTTGTATGCATGCATACACGCATCTGCACCTCTCACAAGTGGTATTAGAGCTACAACTTCTTCATCCGCTCCCGACGCGTGCATAGACTTCGAGGCAAGCTACGATTGAGACCTTGGTGTGTAGCAAGTTTTCTGTGAGCTCGACTATGCAAAGGTCTATAGAGTGGAGAAAAATAGTGTAGTGCAAATTAAATTAAGACAAGACATCATTGGTGACTTGTTGAATGTAGCGTTGGTGTGTTTTCTGAAAGCAGTGTTGGAGTATGAAAAAAGAGCATAGCAATGTTAATTCAAGAACTCTGTAGCAATGGTGAGCTCATAGAATAGCGTTGGAAAGTGGCCAATGTTTTGAAAAATTGAGCAAGGAATTGAGGTAGCGTTATAGAGAGAAGATATAAAAAGAGAAGAAGGGAGTTGGATGTGTTCCTTCTCCAGCATCAAAGAAAGAGGAAGAGAAGGTAGAGTGTGTATGTGTGTGTATACACAAGCGCACACACACACAGTTTGGAAATATAGGAAGTGAGAGAGAGAGAGAGAGAGAGAGAGAGAGAGAGAGAGAGAGAGAGAGAGAGAGAGAGAGAGAGAGAGAGGGATTGTGTGCATAGTACGACGCGCGCACACACGCACATGCTCTTCTTGGGCGAGAAAGAAAACAAAGCAGTTGCTTTCGGCATCAGCTCTCGGCTTCACTTTGAAACCTAGTTTTTTGACAACACACATACTCAATGTTTAGCATCGGCAATTGCTCCATCGGCCACTATGGCATAGCAAACGAGAGAGAGAGAGCACTTTGGCTTTTTCAATGTTCAACACCAGTGAGGTGTTTTTGTCCAACGACAAAAATCGGCATCAACATTTAACGATTATTCTCAACATCAGCACAACAACATTAACATTGACACCGAATTTTGCATCGACGCAATGTATCAACATCGACATTAACACAACGTTTTTTCATAGCATCTTCAGAGAGAGAAATCTTGAAAGTTACTTCTTGGCTTCTTAGTGCTCTGTTTTGCACAGATTTTGATGCATGCCTATTGTAGTTTCATTTTGTGATGCTTAGCCATTGACGGCTCATAGGTTGAAAATTTTTTATCGGTTTTCCAAACTCACAGGTCTACATATATAGCTACAGGTCTTCTTGGTAGGCATTCCTACTATGGATCTATTGTTTTTACACATGACAGCTACCAAATTATTGTATGTATGGCATCTGTGGTTTGATTTTCCTAGTCTAGTTGGCTACATTTGACACGTTTTGTCAGTGTTAGATTCCAAGTTCAGTTGGATATTTCTTATGTGTGATTACTTCTCTTTCGCAGTTTTTTACGCGTATGGATATGTGTGATTAGCAAGTTGTGTGCTTGAGATCTACATAGAGAAATTTTACAGGGAGCTTACTTCAATCAAGATTTTTCTTACATGTCAATGGCGCTTGTTTGAGCACGTGTTGTCTTGCGGTCTTGCAATGACACTTTTACAGTTTGTATGTACATTGTGCTGTAAATACTACCATTGTACACCGCGTGTGGAGCCGATTTTGGCTTGTTTTGGTAGTCTTGGCCGTTTTTGAGACTCAGTCTGAAAGAGCCCTTTTTGAGACTATGGCTAGTCGTGCAGTTCGCTAGTCATTACGAGAGGAGCTAGGATTAGCTTAGTCTACCTTATGTGTGTACCTGAGGTGCAAGACAACATATGCTTGGATACATTACAACCATGTCTCTAGAGTGATGTGCATGACTTGTCTGTAGATATAGAGTTAGAGTGGCCATGCTCTAGCGAGACACAATAGATTAATCCTCATAGAACAGAGATGCCTCCTACCATGGAGATGACCAATATGGAGTTCTTTGACATGCGCACTCTAGAGATTGATATGGTGACTCCATGATGTGTGGATATAGTCCCTATGGATATTGAGGGAGTGACGACTACCTTGGAGTCAGGATTGACTAGTTATGGTGGTGATACAATAGGGTTGAGATACCTATTGCGAATAGAGTGGCAGTGGTCACTACACATGGCGTTGATACGATTGACAGGGATATGCTCTCAAAGATTATGCGTTTATTATTAGCCTTCAGGACTCTCATGTACGACCTCTTAGTGTCCATACCCGATATAATAGCTACAATGGTAGCGTTTGCAGTTGGGGTTGTCAGTCAAGCGATGACTGACACTATCATGATGCACCATGGAGCAGTGCAGGTCATTACACGATACCTACAGGGTATGCATGCTGATTCTAGCAGGGATATATGCTTTTGCACACCGCTGGAGCCTATACAACGGCATGCATCAACTTCAAGAGAGATAGTGGGCTTAGATTGAGATGAGATCCCTCCCCATACCTACTGTACATACTACTAGGTCCTATAATAATACCACTTATTGGCACATTGGCCTTTAAATGGGATATTGTTGGGGTAAAGGCGGTGTGCCTCTTACATCGATTGGATGTGCTAGAGGCATCCGACCACCATCACATGTACATGCCTTATTCTTTACTAGATAGAAGAATAAGGGGCTCTCTGACACACATTGTGGTGAGCTGCTCCACCCACATCTTGTGTTCTCTCTCTCTCTCTCCCCCCACACACATGCACCGCATTTGCGCACTCACATCAAGTTGGTAATTCCATACCTAGAAAGTTGAGAAATGTAATTTGCTAAATTTTTTTCTTGTTGCATCATCTGTGCATCACATCCTAAGTCATAAAGCATGCTTTTACTGAGGATAGCATCAAGGGCAATGGCATTCTCACAAAAATCTAAAAATATTGGCCCATTACCCTCCTTCACTAAGCTTTCAAGCACCTAATTTTGGGTAGCTAGCCATTCCATCATCATCATAGCCATTGGATATGTTGACCATGGTTTCTCTTAAACCACCTTTTCCATCATAGCGCAAAACTTCAATGTAGATCTCAAACTACTTTTCAACACGTGTTCCACAGTAAAAGCTGGCTGCCCAATGATGTGATTCATGCTGAAAATGAGACGAACAATCAATTGCAAGGCAAGAGTTAAACTACCTTCATGCTTGCTACTCTTAACATCTTACATTGCTTCATACAAAACTGCTTCTATCAACTACAATTGCTCTATCCAGGTCACCCGTACTGGCCTAACGATACATGTCAACAACGCGTTATTTAGTCATACACATAAATTCATCTAAAGACATGATATTCTCTCTAATGTACTAATAAGAATGCAAATTCAAGGTTAGAAAAGCAAAAAATATGCCCACCTTGATTGGATAAGAATGGTGCAAACAAGCTCTGTGAATAATTTTATAAACGACTCTTGAGACAATGTAACATTGTGGATTGACCAAAGATCTTGTTCAACTACAGTACAATGCAAGTTTTTTGCCAAGGTTATGTCTACTCTTAATATTTTATCAGCATCACTTCCTGTGGTTGATAAAATACCTGACCAATAATCTACTTATTCTGCAAAAACTACCTGCCTTCAGATGCAATCCACTCAAAATATAACCTTAGCATAACAACAATTATAATAAACAACCAAAGTGCTATGGTACTCTTTGCCAATCATGTCAAAATCAACTGATGACAATACCACCATCATTAAAAAGAGCAATTATCATGTTAACATAGACTAGCCAGTTTGCTGAAAACTCGCGAATGGAGAGTCATACCACACTAAGAGCAAGTAAAAGTAAGAATTTGCACCACTCGCCTTGCTAGAAACTTTATTAAACACAAACCACATTTGATTAAGACCATACACACATGTTTTGTTGGAAATTGATGGCCTTACAAAGTGGAACAATTGAAAACATCCACTCACCTTTTCAAGTAGAAGAACCACCTTATTTCATGTTGTTTCAAAAGGAACATTGGCAGCAAGAATTCGACAATATGAATATAGGACAGACAGATTATTGCCGTAACAAGAACCAAGAACAATAAGATGCAACAACAAGCAATGAGAAAATATGATATAATTGAGCTATATAAATCAAGAATTTGGTAACTTCACTGACGCCTTGCCTAAACACACATAGAACTAATCCCCACAATACTACAAATAAGGATAAAGTGTTGAACCAAGATGAAATATCCTAGGTATTACTAGTAGACTTGTAGACTCGAACACATGCCAATGACCTGGTTACTACACACGCGTGCTTGGTTAAGGCTTCGGGCTGCCACCTTGGGGACTAAGTGACACGGGCATTAAGGGGGTGGGATCTACGGTGGCATGAAGGAGATTACTTTTGGCGGCGCTGACAAGATCTACGGTGCTCGATGATCTCACCGTAGATCCACGCCCATGCCCGTGTCGGGGCTGCCACATCGCCCGTCCGAACAATTCCTTGGGACCGTGTAATCCAGTGCTCGAAGAAAACCTAGGTTTACTGTAATCCCACCTACAATTTTTTTTGAAAAAATTAGTGTAATTTGGTGTAAAAACCTTCTCTGTTGTTTCAAATATGCCCCGGTGAACTGGCTCACAGACGAAGAACGTGGAGAAGATGCAAGAGCTTATAGCGTGGCAAAAGGAAGCTCCGCCATGAAAAAGGACACCGTCGAGCTCTGCAGTGAAAAAGGGCAAACAACCCACGCTTCGCGCCTGGAGTTGCGACAAAAATACACATGAGGCGTGTAGCGTCACAGCTAGATTCGTTTTCTCTCTCAGGACCATTGTTTTTTTGTTAACAGAGCTCCACCATGAAAGCAGCAATGAAGGCTACACACACACACACACACACACACACACACACACACACACACACACACACACACACACACACACACACACAGATTTGTTTTCTCTCTCAGGACCATTGTTTTTTTGTTTAACAGAGATCCACCATGAAAGCAGCAATAAAAGCTACACAAGCAAACATGGAGAGGAAGAGAATGAGTCTTTCTTTTGTAAGCTTACTTAAAGACTGTGTTAAGAAGAAGGATTTGTACCAAGGCAGTAGGATACATGCTGATATTTGCGACAGTGGGTTACTTGAAAAGAACGCATACTTAGGGAACATGGTGGTCAGTATGTATGTCAAGTGCGGTGCACCTCTGAGGGCGCAACGAGTCTTTGACGAGCTTCTTGTTCGGGATGTCATCTCTTATAATGCATTGATTGCAGGATATGCCCAACAGGGGCAGGGCCAGGAAGCTCTGTGCTGCTTTCAACAGATGCAAAGTGAGGGCCTCTCTCCAGATGCAATCACCTATGTGTGCATCTTGAAGGCGTGTGGCTCTACGCAAGATGCTGATATGGGCACAAAAATTCACGATGATATTCTTAGTCAGGGGCTGTTGCAGAAAAATGTTGTGCTTGGCAATGCCTTGGTCGATATGTATGCCAAATGTGGTGCACTTCAGAAAGCACAAAAAGTGCTTGAGGAGCTTTCTGTCCGGAATGTCATCTCTTGGAGTGCATTGATTGCGGGATACACGCAACAGGACGAGGGCCAGAAAGCTCTAGGTTGTTTTCAGCGGATGCAAAGTGAGGGCCTCTCTCCAGATGCAATCACGTACGCGTGCATCTTGAAGGCATGTGGCTCTACGCAAGATGCTGATATGGGCATAAAAATTCACGCTGATATTGTTAGTCAGGGGATGTTGAAAAAAGATGTTGTGCTTGGCACTGCCTTGGTCGACATGTATGCGAAATGTGGTTTACTTCAGAAAGCGCAAAGAGTGCTTGAGGAGCTTCATGTCCGGGACACCGGCTCGTGGAATGCATTGATTGCAGGATATGCCCAACATGGGCAGGGCAAGGAGGCTCTGGACTGTTTTCAGCAGATGCGAAGCGAGGGTGTCTCTCCAAATGCAATCACCTATGCGTGCAACTTGAAGGCATGTGGCTGTACGCAAGACGCTGATATGTGCATAAAAATTCACGATGATATTGTTAGTCAGGGGCTGTTGCAAGAAAATGTCGAGCTTGGCAATGCCTTGGTTGACATGTATGCCAAATGTGGTGCACTTCAAAAAGCACAAAAAGTGCTCGAGGAGCTTCCTGTCCGGGACGTCGTCTCTTGGAATTCATTGATAGCAGGATATGCACAACAGGGCCAGGGCCAAGAAGCTCTGAGCTGTTTTCAGCGGATGCAAAGGGAGGGCCTCTCTCCACATGCAATCACCTATGCGTGCATCTTGAAGGCATGTGGCTCTATGCAAGATGCTGGTATGGGCACAAAAATTCATGATGATATTCTTAGTCGGGGGCTGTTGCAAAAACTTGTCGTGCTTGGCAATGCCTTGGTCGACATGTATGTGAAATGTGGTTTACTTCAGAAAGCACAAAGAGTGCTTGAGGAGCTTGATGTCCGGGACGTTGTCTCGTGGAATACATTGATTGTGGGATATGCCCAACAGAGTCAGGACAAGGAAGCTCTGGACTGTTTTCAGCGAATGCGAAGTGAGGGTGTCTCTCCAAATGCAATCACCTACGCGTGCATCTTGAAGGCATGTGGCTCTACGCAAAATGCTGATATGGGCATAAAAATTCACGATGATATTGTTAATCAGGGGCTATTGCAAAAAAATGTTATGCTTGGCAATGCCTTGGTCGACATGTATGCCAAATGTGGTGCACTTCAGATTGCACAAAAAGTGCTTGAGGAGCTTCAAGTCCGGGACGTCGTCTCGTGGAATGCACTAATTGCGGAGTATGCCCAACAGGGGATGGGCCAGGAAGCTCTGGACTGTTTTCAGCGGATGCGAAGTGAGGGCATCTCTCCAGATGCAATCACCTATGCGTGCATCCTGAAGGCCTGTGGCTCTATGGAAGATGCTGATATGGGCACAAAAATTCACAATGAAATTGCTAGTGAGGAGCTGTTGCAAAACAATGTCGTGCTTGGCAATGCCTTGGTCAATATGTATAGCAAATGTGGTGCGCTTCAGAAAGCAGGAAAAGTTTTTGAGGAGCTTCTTGTCCGGAATGTGGACTCTTGGAATGCATTAATTGCAGGTTACGCGCAACAGGGGCAGGGCCAGGAAACTCTAGGCTGTTTTCAGCAGATGCAAAGCGAGGGCCTCTCTCCAGATGCCGTCACCTACGCGTCCATCTTGAAGGCATGCGGCTCTATGCAAGAGGCTGATATGGGCATTAAAATTCACGCTGATATTGTTAGTCGGGCACTGTTGAAAAAAGATGTTGTGCTTGGCAATGCCTTGGTCGACATGTATGCCAAATGTGGTGCGCTTCAGAAAGCACAAAAAGTGCTTGAGGAGCTTTGTGTCCGGGATGTCGTCTCGTGGAATGCACTGATTGCGGGGTATGTGCAAGAGGGGCAAGGCAAGGAAGCTCTGGACTGTTTTCAGCAGATGCGAAGCGAGGGGGTCTCTCCAGATGCAATCACCTATGCATGCATTTTGAAGGTATGTGGCTCTGTGCAAGATGCTGATATGGGCATAAAAATTCACGATGATATTGTTAGTCAGGGGCTGTTGCAAAAAAATGTCATGCTTGGCAATGCGTTGGTCGATATGTATGCGAAATGTGGTGCTCTTCAGAAAGCACAAAAAGTGCTTGAAGAGCTTTCTGTCTGGGACGTCGTCTCTTGGAATGCATTGATTGCGGGATACGCGCAACAGGGGCAGGGCAAGCAAGCTCTGGGCTGTTTTCAGCAGATGCAAAGCGAGGGCCTCTCTCCAGATACAATCACCTACATCTGCAGCTTGAAGGCATGTGGCTCTACGCAAGATGCTGATACGGGCACAAAAATTCACAATGATATTGTTAGTCAGGGGCTGTTGCAAAAGAATGTCGTGCTTGGCAATGCCTTGGTTGATATGTATGCCAAATGTGGTGCACTTCAGCAAGCGCAAAAAGTGCTTGAGGAGCTTCCTGTTCGGAATGTGGACTCTTGGAATGCATTGATCGCAGGATATGTGCAACAGGGGCAGTCCCAGGACGCTCTAGGCTGTTTTCAGCGGATGCAAATCGAGGGCCTCTCTCCAGATGCAATCACCTTGAAGGCATGTGGCTCTGCCCAGGATGCTGATATGGGCATAAAAATTCACGCTGATATTGTTAGTCAAGGGCTGTTGAAAAAAGATGTCGTGCTTGGCAACGCCTTGGTTGACATGTTTGCTAAATGCGGTGCACTTCAGAAAGCACAAAAAGTGCTTGAGGAGCTTCCTGTCCGGAATGTGGACTCTTGGAATACACTTATTGCAGGATATGCCGAACAAGGGCAAGGCCAGGAAGCTCTGGGCTGTTTTCAGCAGATGCAAAGCGAGTGTATCGCTCCAAATTCAGTCACCTATAGTTTCGTCTTGAAGGCTATGCTTACGGCTTGAAGGCATGTGACATTACGCAAGACGCTTACATTCATGATGAAGTTCTTAAATCGAGCTAGAGGGGATCCACTTCTAAATGGTCGAATGTACAAATCCCATCACTCAAGTACTACCCAAATATGTATGAAACAAACACAAAGGGCAAGCAAGCAGCTCACACGCTAAGCCAGAAAGGTTAGAAACTACAAGATGGTAGTATCTCGATGTTAGTGGAGCTGCCATACAATGCATTGCTTTACTTGATAGAAATGCTAAGAAGAATCTAGTCTCAACAAATCTGGAGGATACTTTGTCAACCACATCTACAGACCCCATTTGAAGTGAAGAGTAGCAATGTCATGCCATGCATTGATAAAGCATCTTTCTTTGTTGCTAACTGGAGCACTTAGTCCCATTTTGAGGAAACTGAATTTCACGTGGAAGTCCAGGGAGTTTAAATGTTGATGTGGTCCTTGGTCCACTTGTGCTACACTGCTATTCTTATCTGTTCCAGATTCACTAGATGAATTTTTGCAGAGAAGGATCATGTGGCAACCATTGACAGTGAAGCGTCAGCTTCTATTTCTGAACACAGCCAATTTTGAGATGAGCAAGCTTAATGTCCAATGGGAAATTTCCAACAAATGTTATGCTTCCTCATCAAAGAATCGTAGAGGATGGACAATTTGGTACTGGAATACTCAGCACCCTGCAGACAGGGAAAGTCTTGGTGTCGAAAGCACTAGTCCAAGATAATAAGTGATGGTGATGAGCCTTGATGGGCTGAAGGCCAGTGAAGATAGGAAAACGACTTAATAGAGTAGCTCACTACAAAGAAGCCTTTGAAGATGTTATGAAAGCCAAACAAAGTTATGGCTTTTAAAATCACACCTTAGTGCCAACAAGTTGCAAAGACAAACAACTCCACAAAGAGACATGATAATGGAGGCAAACACAGCTCGGGACCATCTCAGAAAATGGGACAAGTATCTATAAACAAGAGAGGTTGCATGAGTGCTACTTATATGGCCTCTCCCACAAGGCACAATATTCCGAAACGAAGGCTATTGTGGCTACCAAAGTTCGCAAGGTAGAGGATCTTTAGTTGTCCTAAAAGCAAATTACTTGGTTTCAAATGACTTGAAGTGCAATGTAGTCCCCAATATCTTCTTCAGTGTCAAGGCTACTTGGCAGAAGTGTGTTGCCATCACGAAATGTTGGCTATAGCATTCCAACTTGGACCATGATGACGCAAAACAAAATATGAAAACAAACCAATTTAAACCACACCAGAAAGAGGACATTGAAGACATTGTCAATAGGAAACAAAGTTTACACATCATCTCAACCATACTGCACTTTGTCAATATTCTAAATGCTCATAAAATATTGAAATGATTAACGGTTGCATCTAAACCTAAAAAAAAAGACACACCAACATAGTTTATAGTTTCTCTCACAACTTTGTTGGTAAAGTTCTTATTCTTGATCATATAAATATATGATCCAATCAAACATAGACGCATACTCAACTACTTGCATCACACATTCCATTGTTTGCTTACATATGGATTTCACATTTTTTTATCTCCTTTAGGGTTGGATATATTATGCTCGTCATATTTTAGTTTGTGTTCGATGCTATTTGGAATCTCAAGAAAAAACTCCAAGGTCTATCGATTTGGTAATATATGTTTGATGGTATGTAGTAGCCATGGCTCACAATTTTTGGTGTCAGTATGTGTGGTGTGTGTGTGTGTGTGTGTGTGTGTGTGTGTATTATACATGCATATATGTCTACACACACACACACACACACACACACACACATCCAAAGCTTTTCTCCCATGCCAAGAGAAGTGGTGGCATAGATGCTCATAGCTAGACGAGTGTTGGGGTGGAGCCTCAACAATTAATTACGTCTACCATAGAAAGAGGCACTAATTTTTGTGACCCCAAGTAGAGCAAAGTGCATGTGCAAATAACCACCATGATATATCCCTAGGGCTTGAGCTTCCTAAGACTAAGGAAGCCTTACCTATTTTCTAGTACCCAAATAATGAATCGGAAGGCACCGAGATAGAGAAAGAGAGTACATAGCAAGAGAGTATCGAGATGGTTAAATATGAAGAAGTGATTGTTGCCAGGCAATCGGCCAAAGAGAATTGAGTCAACACCGATAATAGAAGTCAAAGCCGACAATAAAAGGAAGAAGAAGGTAGAGACACCAATCAAGGAAACGAAGGACCATTATGTATCTGTCATAAAATCTAATATCTAACTTTCCTAAATGATTTTCTCATATTAAATTGGCCATTTAAAATGAGAAGATAAAGGGATCAAGAGTCATAACATTAATAGGTGCTACTAGACTTATCTTAATAAGGGATCAAGAGGAGAGATAGTCTTTCAAAGAGCAATGTGAACTCAATGAAGCTGTAAATGGCCTTAGGTTAAGCTTCATTAAGCTTGCAAAGGGTAATGCTAGAGTCCACTGGGCCTAGGATTAATGGGAAAGTCTATTGCTAACTCTAGATATTTTAGACTATTCAATATGATCTCTAAGGTTGCTATGGACCTTCAAGTGGCCCCACTTGCATAGGGCAATCCCCTCTTGTAGAGAGATGAGAGAGAAGACACACAAACACTTTAGAACTCACCCCTTTTACTTAAGGTATAAAGGACACATGTCAAGCACCTAGCTATGTTGCCCCCAAGCAAGCCCGATTCCCATTGGATAGCCATCTTGAAGAATCAACGCCAAAAAGAGGGAGGGAGGGGGGCGGCGGGTCGATAGGTCTCTCTCTCTCTCTCTCCTCTCTCTCTCTCTCTCTCTTGCACCTCAAGAAAGTTCATTTTAACAATGTGAAGACTCCTTCTCATGCCTAAGAGAAGTGGAGAAACCTACACCAACAACACTTGACCATGGAATGAAAATCCAAGCAAGTGCCAAGCTTACAAGCATGCTCATCTCCTTCTCCACCTCCATTACTATGATATGCTATGCTTTATGAGTGAAAAAATGTGAGAAGAACAATTCTTCCTTGTATGAATACTTCTTCTTCTTCTTCTCTTTCCTCACTCCATGTTAGCTCTCTCCGCCTTTGAAGGTGTTTGAGTGAGGCCCTACCAAGTGTAATTTTGGGGCGTGAAACTTTCCATCTTCATGGCATCAATTGGGGTTTGAAGAAGACAAAGATTGTATTGTAAACAAGTTTCTCTCTCAATGGGAGAAGTTATAATACAAAGTCCTTTTGGACGGGGGACTGGCTCCAAGTATATCTGGTCCTCAACTATTGTTGGTTTTAATCCCTCTCTCTTTTTCAACTTATTTTGCATGCCAAGCTAACAAGTTGTGTTGTTTCTTGTTACAAACTCCAACCAAGCACTTTATTTCTGCTCCTAAGGAATCTCCTTAATGAAATACTCTCTCTTGTTGATATGATTATGGTACGGTTAAGGAAACTAGCTTAATTTTTTCACATTGGTATCAGATTATAGGCTACTCTTTTTTTTCTTAAGAAGAGAGGTCCGAGGGTAGACTAAATAGGTTGAAATTATCTCTTGCAAGAGCACACATAATTTTTGTTTAGCATGGCTGAAAATAATGAAGAGAGTAGGATTAATGTTGATGACTTTGATCTTGCACATGATGGTGCTACTAATGATGGTCGTCAGTTTGTGAATTATCTTGTCTCTAGGCTTCAACAATCCATGGACAATCCCGCTCTTCAAGGAGAAGTCCAAAAACAACTTCACACACATGGTATTCTTTCAATTGCCCAAGAAGAGAGAGCTCCTAGGAAGACTCTTGGTGAGATCTCCAAAAGAGGACTCTATGGGTGATGAGAAAAATTGGCATGAAGAACTCCCAAGAAGAAAAAAGAGAGAAAGAGGTCACCCTCTTATCCATCTTCATCGCCCTCCTCTGAGGAGAGGACATTGGAAATCCTTTACCGCATAGAAAAGGTCCAACAAGCTCAAGAAGTTCAAAGAGTGAGGAAAGAACATCACTCTACTCACCTACGATGGTACCTTCGGTGCCACTGACAAAGTCTTAGCTTTCACACAACAATTCAATGCGGCCTTTGGAGATGAGGGCTTTACAGAATCTTCTAAGCTATGACATGTTGCTATGCACTTTCAAAAGACCGTCAGGAAATGGTGGGCTAGTCTACGGGCTAACGGACAAGCTCCAAAGACATGTAAAGACTTAAGAGCTTCCATTATGAAGAAATTTCTTTCAAGGAATGCCGAACATAAAGTTCTCACCGAATGGCGAAGCTTGATGATGTCTCCATATGGGTTTATCCACAAGTATGTAGAAAAGTTTTGGGACCTACATCTCAAAGCCACTGTCTACAAAAACATAGGCTCTAGAGAGAAAAAGGAACTGTTTTGTGTACCCAAAGACATGAATGAATATGTCAATTCTCAAAGGCCCAAAACCATCTTGGTGGTCATTCACCACACCATGGTTGCTTCAAGGATTAATTTTTTTTAAGGGAAGGTATCTATGGGAAAGTAACTTTGAGGGCCTTCACACTCCTTGAGAGTTGGAGCAAAAGAATGACCTTAAAGAAAGTGTTGCCAATCAAAAACAGTTTGGAAGCAGAAGTAACTAGCCTTCCTAATTTCAATATCAATTGTCGATGTGATGCTGGGCCGTTTCTGATCCAAGAGCAAAAAACTAGGATTTTATTGCCTTAGTGCTTCAATCCATACTTGCCTCTAGTTGGTTAGATACCTCTTCATGTTTTCATCAAATTACTTTGGGACCAATTACGACATCCGAAACTGGAAAAAACTATGCCTTGTCAGAGAAATGTTGGTAGTCGCTTTAATGTCAATAAGTATTCTAGAAAAAACTTTGAAATTAAAGCAACAAGAATTTTCAAGCCTTGCCAAAAATTTTGTAGAATTTGTGAGGGTCTGTCCACTCGTGCAATCTGATTTGAAGATGCTCATACGAGCTGATGCATAGCCAATAGATCTCAAAGTGTAAGTAGACGAGGTTTAGGGTGTGCATGCACTCCTAAGAAAATTGGTAATATTGATAGTGGCCACCCCTTGTATGGACGACCTCATGTGAAAATACCACCACATAAACGAGTCATGGTGTTCTGCAGACAACAGTGATGGCATGCTGTGAGAGAAGTGAAGCTGTGTAGCTTGGCTCTAGTTGCTATAGAGTCGAGAACTCTTTTTCAGTCCAGCGTGTACCGAACAAAAGAGACCCCATACAATTTGGTGCAGGTCTATGTTGCCCTCTCCTTGGACTAAGTCGGCTTGCACATGGTGGATTTCACCTTTGACCTCCTCTGCCAAGAGATTCTGCATATGGCCAACCCCGACTTTCTCTCCACGGTTTGCATGATTGAGCAAAAAAAGACCATGCCTTCATGAGAGAGATCGCGAGAGAGACCACCATGCATCCATGCTTCCTGGAGAGGGAGACAGATTGAGAGAGCAACTGGGAGGGAGAGAACAAGAGTCCATGCCCTATGTACTTCCCCTCCCCCATAACTACCCTTTGTCCCTAAACTATGATACCAATATGAGGAGACTGAGAACTGATGCATGCAACTCTCCACCCCATCACACTATGTATAGACCCTTGGCCTGCCAAATATAGCCCCTTGAACCGCATGAGCATCCCAACCCTTGGCCTACCACCCAAACCTACCTTAGGCCTGATGTACGAGCTAGCTTCAAGCGAAGGCAACTATCCTTAAAGAGGGTTAACAAGGTTCGACACTTTCAAGTTCTACTTGTTTTTTTGTCTTTAACCTTTCATTTCAAAAAGATTTCTTTGTTGTGAAAAGCAAAGTGCTTTGATAGACTTAGCACGAAGCAAGGCTTCTATTCCGTGCCAGAGTACTATCCATTGACTTAGTGTTAAGGATAATGGCGCATATGCTTAATAAATTGGCAATAACAGGATATAAGATCACAATTACATTTGGCAATGATGAACTATGATGTATCCATGCCAAGCACATATGGCATCAACTCACACTATTGAGACCATCATTGATGCCAATGGATTATCACTTTATCTTTTTGATATGCATGCATGGCATGTTAGTGCAGTGGGATTCATTCCATTGAATCCTTGTTTATGCTTGTGCTATACCACCAGCTACTTTGTTAAAAAGGAACTGAGGCTGGTAGATTGGCTTGTGACTGTTGTATATGTCTACAAAGACATGCACTTTACATCATTGGATCTATGCACAAGGTGGAGTTTTACCAAGCACCGAGCAAACTTTATCGAGCGAAGAAAAAAACCGAGCAATATCCAGAGAGAGAGAGAGAGAGAGAGAGAGAGAGAGAGAGAGAGAGAGAGAGAGAGAGAGAGAGAGAGAGAGAGAGAGAGAGAGAGAGAGAGAGAGACCACAACGAGTAAAACTTTGGTCAAATTAAATACAAAACATGATACTTTTGCATGAATCACTCATCATGATATCACAAGAGAAGAAATTATTTGTTGCCATTCTCAAGTCATCAACAATAATTTAGTGAACACTGATATCATTTTTGAACAACAAATTAATTATAACATTTGGTTTCATCAAGTACAAAACATGATACTTTAGCATAAATCGCACTCATTATCGATGAAGGCATGTCTTTTATTTGGCTTGTCGGAGGTTTGAACATTGTATCGTGGATCTCGCACCATCCTTTTAGCCTCAACCTCAATGTACACTGGCAAGGCACTTCAATTAAGCAAAAAATGAACACATCAAAGCAAATAAATGGACTTTGAATAGTGCAAAAAAAGATTTTGCAAAATCATTTAAAACCGCATCAATAGCCACCTAACTATTGTCAAATATTGCCATGAGCATACGTAGCTTGAAAAAGCAAAATTTAAGTAAGAAGAGGCACTCAAAAAATAACATGTCCATGAACAAAAGAAATGGAATGCTCACAAATGATCAAATGGGTTCTCAGAGGGACGTCTATTCTCCTCATCCACCACATCTGCAGAAGTTGAGGCCTCATGTTTGTCTTGCCCTCTGGATTGGGGATGAAGTAGAGATGACACATATGTCGAGATCAAAGCATCATCACTATCCAATGCTGCACAAGCACGTCCTGAAGAGAGACATGCTTTGAGAAAAGGAGAAGTCCCACAACCAAACTCCAAACAAAGGCCCTTCGGCCTACATAAGAGCTCAACAAGACTAGCAATGAAGTAAGAGCTACGTTGCATGCATCCTCGCCATGCAAGTCCAGAATCCATGACTGCGTAAGCGGACTCTGTCAAGTAGTGTCACATGATGGTATCTGTAGGAGTCATGCCTATTGCACGAAACAATGACATACTCTCATCAAGGTAAACCAAAGGTGGTGCACCTTGCCTATGAATGAAGAATAGCATTGAACTATCACACTGCAAAGAAACATGACAAACACTTAGAATGTTATAGTTTAATCATTACATACACTAGGCACAAAAGAAAAAATAAATCAACCTCTTGATGATCTCCACCCACATCCACAAATCCATAAGATGAATGATGAATAACAATCAGTTTGACGATGAATAACCATGTTAGATGCTCTACTCATCTTCTCAATCCAATGAAGAGTATCACCTACCATATAGAAATCTGATTTTCAACAAATTCAAATAAAGCAACAATAAGGTTTGCTTAGTATAGAAGATATTGATACCTGCAATAGATCCCAAAACAACAAGCCATCCATAATTTGCCAATGTACTATGCGTCAAATGAATGGCGGCTCTCACATGCTCCTCAATGCAAGTATCCCATGGATGTTGTGAGGGTGTAGAATGTAGGATACCTCCAAAAGGCAAGTCAAGAAACACAAAATCAGTAGCCCATGGAACGAGCCTACCATCTCTCCTGTATCCACTAGCATCTGTAGACCGGACTCTGACCATATGCTCGTGTAGGGGCATCCATATCAATGACTACACACAAGAACGAAACTCACGTGAAACGGTAATATAATCCCTTGATATAGCTAAACATCTATGATCTCTCGGTGCCTGTAGAACAAACTGCTCTATAGGGAAAACAAATCGCACCGAATGATGCAAACTCTCTGTGCCAATAGCATCTGTCAATTATAAACAATGAGATCACCAAACCATGGGTGCATTTTCATAACATAGTGCAATAAAAAAACAATTACAAGATTAGCAATCCTTTGTGAGTTAAGCAAACTATATTATTTATGGACGCACCTCTCATGTCAAGCTCCTCCTCTACCTCGTGTTGCTTCCCCTTATGTTTTGGTAGAGAAGCTATCAAGGAACACAACCAAGCGAAGATATTAGTGATCCATAGCAAAGAGATGAATAAAAGTACATGCTCACACATGTCATAAGATTAGTTAACCTTTTATTTTATGCTCACACCTGTTATTTTTGTTGCAACTATTCTCTCATGTTGCTTCCCTGTATCTTTAGGGAGCGAAGCTGTCAAGAATACATTAATCATGCTCAATAGCCATGCACAAAATTCACCAAAGACTGTGTTATATCTCACAAAACATAGACAAAGTCATTAAAGAGACTCACATGCATGAACGGATCTATTATCATGTATGGTCTCACTCCTTGCATTTGCATCAGATGTGTCAACAGCTGTAGAGGGATTTGAAGTCCTCTGTGCATTGTAGATCTCTCTCTCACGACCCAACACATAATTTTGATCCATGTCTATCCACCAAGGACAGTGATCTAGCTCCCACTATGATTGATGATGCATAGTGGGAGGATACATGCTATCCTCACCATCAACATGGACCTAAGATCGAGCAAGCAAAGGAATGACTAGAATGTGTTGTTTATCCAACAAATGATAGAAGTATCTAACAAAAAATACATAGCAAACTTTTAGATTATCACAATGAAACTCACAAAATACAAAATAAAGTTACATTTTAGTGACCACTACCTATATAGCAGTCTTTGTGAAGCCATTCAATAGTAGTCGATCTTCTTAAGAGCTTGCAGCTCAGCATCACTATTTCTGCCCTCCAAAGACACCTCTAATGGAAACATGAATTTACAAGCCTCTACTATCATCTCTCCATAGTAGAGCTCCAATGTAACTGCTAGAGGAATTGTGATTCCATCTGGCACATCCACATAGTCAAGAAAAAGTATCTAAGCACCATCAAGCACTCTTTGTATAGCACCCTCTCTTTTCAACCAACTATAACAATCAAGTGATATAATTAAAAAAAAGATAAATTATAAAAGAAACAACCAAAGATAGAAACCCAAACTCGTGTTACCTACCTACGGAATCTATGGTCACCTCGAGTCAATCCGTAAGCCGCTCGTGCAATCTTGCTAGACTTCAACAATGATAACCATAAGATCTTATTTTTCATTTTTGCATCGTGAAGAGCAATTAAATTAAGCTTCTCTAATGTCGCCCAACTCTTTTGGCCCCATTTCAAACTCATTACTTTATCAAACCACTCTTTACCATGTCGAGGATCAACAATATTCAAAATCTGTCACATAACCTCCATTAAAAAAATCACTTAAAGACAAACTGCAACCTAGTCAAAAGAACCATACCTTTCCAACACGATCCCCATATTTGATGTACAAATCTCCGATTATTTGTTTCTCTTCTTGTTTTAGATCTTGTGGCGATAGAGTATCTTTCTTGCTCTCTATCTTACTTTGGAGCTCCTTTGACATTTGAACCTTTCAATAAGTGTTCAATAAAAACATTAAAATTACAAAGCAATTATACTTAAATTCAA
Organism: Adiantum capillus-veneris; assembly: GCF_014529385.1. Lineage (NCBI taxonomy): Eukaryota > Viridiplantae > Streptophyta > Polypodiopsida > Polypodiales > Pteridaceae > Adiantum > Adiantum capillus-veneris. The sequence continues at coordinate 69,677,088 of NC_140933.1, forward strand.
GAATGTAGTACACTTACATCAAATAACAAACGAGCAAGATATCTCCGTGTAAGAGGATGCCAAGGATCTTCCCCTTTTGTTCCTCTTTTTCAGAGAGTGTCAATGAGTTTCTGATCTGCCTCTGGTAGTGCACGCGCGGAGATAATCTTCATGATCGGCCGCACAAATATTTGAGCAATTGACAAGTTCATCTCTCAAGTGAGAGGTAATCAAAGCATGTGTGTTCATGCTACAGAAATGAATAATTTGTTTTTAAAGAAGTGCCAAAATAAATATAAATACATCAAACAATGCACTTGATTTAGCATTTTACTTACAAGTTTTCTTTGAAGACTAGTCAACAATGCAATCTCTGACACCTTTGTAGTATCAATTATTGTACATAAAACTCTACAATGCCTCTCTTTGTTAGTAGAGTACATTTCATTAATGGCTTCTTGCCAAGCAACTATCCGATGATTCCCTTCCCACACATAGAACATTTTTTGGGCAAGGGATTCAAATTGTGGTTATGCAGCTACCTCTTCTTCACACTCTATATTGACTTGTTTCCATATTGGATCCCATCCATCAATAATAGCATCTTACAAAAAAAAGACATACGTTTACTTATGATCATCAAAAGAAATGAAGAAAGGTAAAAATAAGAAAGCATACCTGTGACTAGAGTTTCTTCCAATTGACATGTAGACAATGAAACTATAAATGCACCCTTCTCTTTGATGTAGCCTTCTCTGGAAAATGCAGACCTCAAGCCACTTACAGCTGGTCTTTAACCACGAACTTTAGCATGAGGTATAAGCCTGCAAAGAGGTATGGGAGGACATTCAAAGCAACTAAAAACTCTTGTTTTACTTAGAATGTCCTCTCCTCGATCCAAGTGCAATGTGCTATCATCCTCATCTGCAACTCTTGGACGTATTTCAGGTCTCATTCTAAATGGCACTATTTGCATAGCAGCTTCAACATTAGCAATCGCTCTCATCTGGAAAATCCGTCTCAGCCACCAAGCTAACTTGATCACTACAAACAGGTTTTGAAACTGATGCACTCCTGCCGCGTCTTCTTGAACCTCCCCTAGTAGTGGAGGGGCTACATTAAAAAAAAACAATACCTTCAAAAATAACACTAATAAACTTTCTATTAAACATACCTAATAATAAAGACATTTGTACATTTCATTTAAAAATTCATGTTTGATAACTAAAGGTCACACAAACTTATGCAAACTCTATACTTTGAGACACTGCTCTAAACTATCCGCGTCGACGCGGGACTAGTTATGACACTATCCCGTTGAAGAAAAGTATTGCATGCTTGACATAAAAATATTCCATTGTTGTAATACCAACCTAGCCAGACACAGTCCTAGAACATCCCGCGTCGGCGTGAGACTGGTTATGCCATGATCCCGGTAGACAAAAACCCACAAAGTAGAGCCTATGCGGATTAGCAAGCAATGTGAAACCATGCAGTTAGGGCTCCCCTCACTAATGGGCGCTACAAGGATCAGCAAGGCAGTGTGCTAAGGACCCTTGTGGATACACAAAATAATGCAATGATATAAAATAATACACAGAAATTCATATGACAGTGCCCAAGATCACAACACAGCCAGTGGAGGTGAAATGCGTGACCATCAAGCTGGACATCAACCTTTCCCAAAACCTAAAACCGGGACTCTACCCTAAACAGTCCCGCGTCGACGCGGTATCAGTTAGGGCAGTGTTCCAAAACATTTCAAGTAAGCAATAATATACGCAGTATTGACATACAAGAAAAAAACAAACCCACGGCCAACCCTCCAGCTGCTCCTTGCTACGACGGTCCTGCCCAAAACAAGTGAAGACAATGGTGAAATTGCTTATTTGACTTGGCGGCCATTGTTCTCAGCAAGCAATACCACTCTGACACGCTCTGGCAGCCAGCCTTGATGTCTTCGCTATAAATACCAGCTTCATGCTACACAAAAAAAGAGTAAGTCATAACAGCAAGGCTTGAGGCTTTTATGACAACGCGGCAAGAGCACAATACCGACCAGGAGACTTTAGAGTCAAGATGCGCTAGATTGGTCAAATTGATATATCGGCTACAAAATGAAATCCGTAGTATCTCAAAACACTAGAGATCGTAGGTGCAGCAAGAAATTATGCATGACACATCTAATCAGCTTGGGTTTCTCCAAATCCATGCAGTGGCACTTGCAGTGCAACACACACTCTAGCTTCTTATCGACTCCTTCGGGAGATAGCATGGGTGGTGCCAATGTGAAGAAGCTTTGTACTGAGCTTATTCAGGATTTGATTTCAACTGGCCATTACTCTCTGTCTCATTGTGTGTGTCCTTCCAAGCATGTGAGTGTGTAGTCGCTCGATGTCTAGCAAAAGTGCCTGCATTTTCAAGAAAACTGCCTATAATACGGTGACCCCAATCTCTATAGCGCTCTCAAAAGCCCACCACCTCGTGCGGACAACCAGCTCTTTGACAACCTCTCTGCGCACTCTTAGATGCTGGTAAAGGGGATCAAAGACTTCAGAGGGACAACAGACCCTCCCAAAAACATCACCGCCTTGCTACGACGGGCCTGCCCCATAAAAAAGACTTAATTTTACTGAAAGAACTAGTAAATAACAAGTTCCATTCTCGTTATCTGAGGCTCAGTGTAGTAACAAAATTTCATCATACAGAGATACATAGCCGAACTCTTAAGTGTAGAATAAACTTGAAAAATAAAACGGGACTCTACCCTAAACAGTCCCGCGCCAACGCGGTATCAGTTAGGGTAGTGTCCCAGTGCTTCTACCTTGTGGGGGGATGGTGTTTAGGCGCCATCGACTTCCGTGTACGGCTCGCAGGGCGCAAGGCTTCTTGCAGACGGCGACCACGAGCAGAGCAGAGCAGAGCGCACGCTTTTAGAAAATCCAAAACTCTAAGTTTAGAAAAATAAAATGCAAATTTCAAATAATCTCAAGCTTATGAGATGTTGTTGGGCAAAATGTGTCTGGGCCGGTTGTGACTAAGGGGAAAAAAGAAAAATTGCGCTCCAAAATAAAGTAAAATAAAGCAATAAAACAAATTCTGTATGAATATATCGAGGGACATTTACATTGCAATAAAAATACGTTAATGCTTTCAATAGGTTTAAACTTCGAGACAAATCAGTACAAGTTGAGCATACATGTGTAGGCAAATCAATAATCGTTTAGCATAGGGTGTTTTTATCTAGTGTTGAAGCCGACATATCTCCTTGTGCAGAGTGGAATAGAATAACAAAAAAACAACGTTTTTTAACCCTAAGTTTTGGCCTTTTCACACTTAATATCAAGACGTGCGTGGCATAGGTGATTTAATATAGATATTTTGCCTTTTCCAAGAGATTGTTGTCTGCAACAATCACAATCTGTTACTCTCCAGGTTGACTGTTGTTCAATCCATGCAATGGCTCGTCATATCACTATCTTCGTTCCCAAGCATAAGCATAAGCTTGTGCTAATGTTTGAAAGTAGGCATTGCACTATCACTGTTGAAGCTTTAATAGAACATTTTGACTTGGAGAACAAAAATTTCTCTTTGCGTCCACTTACACTACAAGGTGAGCAGGTTAGAATTGAACCTGCACGTAATGATTCAAATGAGTTGTTTTACCATTTGGATCACAAATATTCACAGTTTTATAAGGTACTTTTCAACAAACAGCCATCAACGTCAAATGATGGCTCAAAACATTCTCCAATCAATGTTGAAGATGGCACTACATGCATCAGACATGTACTTGATGTTATTCGTTCTCTTCCTCTGCAAACCAATCTATATATTGCACTCTCCTCTACTACAAGTGTCACTAAGATTTTGGAAATGCCTACTTATTATGATGGGTATGTTGCCTATGAACTTCCTCCTCAAAATGACAACTTTGCTATGTATGGGATGGAACATAGATTTGATGCGCATGTTTGGACAGAATATGTTACCTACAGTAATGATATATTCAATGGGACTGTTCGTTTTAGTCGGTGTGGAGGGCATTTGAGATGCTCCAATATAGAATGTCCATACTATCAAGGAAGGAGACAATTTAATGAGTCTCAATGGCGAGGAAAATTAGCACGTGCTCCTAGTAAAGGCCACTTGGATGTTGGTAATGGAAAGCTTATATGCTTTCATTGTCGTCAAATGCCAGAGTGCATTGACACTTGCCCTGCAGTTATATATTATTGTATTCCATCTGAAAAGACTGGAGTTACTAGATGTGTATTGTTTTCATAAACACCCTGTTGTGCAGAGGGGAAGAGCAGAGTTGCAGACCAGTCAATATCTGATGCCTTAATGCATCGAGCTGCCTTCGATACTCTAACAACTGCCAAACAGCTTGAAAGAAAAACTACAGAAGACCTAATTATGGACAAGCTTGTTTCTCAAGTAGTTGGTGGTGACTCACCAATGACAGATGGAGAGTTCTCTTGTTTTCTAGATTTCGTAACCCCATTGTCAGACAGGCGGCGTGTTCAAATAACCTTAGAGTTAGCTAAACGGGCAAAAGGAATTACACCTCTTGGCTTGGAGTCTATTTTGACTTTAAAGGCAAAATCAAGATATCCCTTCCTCCACAGTGTTCTTTTTCCAGGTCATCTTGGACCTGGACAACAACCTCATATATTTAAAATGTCTACTATGGGACTAGGGAGTGGTGTTGATTTGGTGAACCGTATGTGCCCTGGTGGAAATTTTCAAGATATGTGGGTGCATTTTGATCATGTTCATCGTGTGGAGGGCTGGCCTACTATGTCGGCGCATGTTTACGACCCATATGTAAGAGAGCTATTAACATTGGCAATATGTGAATTTACTGTGGAAAACAAGCATGCACAGATAGAGTTTTGGAAAATTCTTAATAAGGTTGTAGTTGATCATGGTTTTGATAAGCCTGAATTTCGAGGTTTTATGGCACATGAGGCAAATGTAAATTGGATTGCAGTTCGTACTTTCTATTTTGGTGGAGCCAAAAAAAAGATGCCTGAGAAAGAGAGATCATGTGTTTTTCATTGGGAGCGGTTAAGCACACTGTCAAGTGTATACGTTCCTCTTATCAAGAGGAGCATAAAATATTGTGTCGAAAATGGTTACATGCACCTTTAGAACATGCAGCACAAGTATGCAAGGATGAACTCAAAACAGTTTTGGAAAATGGGCCATGCTATTTTGGATGAGATTCCAACATTGGAAACATGGTTGTCATGGTGGGATGTTAGAGTGCCACATTGGGGAGACATATTTGTTGCTCAAGATAATACATGTGCTTTTGTCCCTAGAAAAAATCTTTCTAAGGCAAAACATGCAAGTATGCGTGCTTCAATTGGTTATAAGAATAACATTGGTCTGTATGAAGTCACTTGTGCAGATATGTCACTAGCAGTTCTTCAAAGTGTGCGCTACAATGCCTACTTGAAGGGCATGCATTCATCCACAGGACCAATGATGGCAGACTTGGCAGCCGAATTTATGAGCAATCATTCAGCATCAACATCGAATAGAAAACTTCTTGATGTAGCTCAGTCAGCAATTTTAGAAATGCAAATACCAAGTCCAGAGATGAATAGAGCTCCAGTAAGGGAAAAGAGTGTGCAAAAATCACGCTCAATCTTTCTTGATGCCGATGAAACTCTTGAAGAAGACTCTCATAGGCCAGAGTTTGTTACTGTCACTACTCCAATTTACAATGTACCACATAGCCAGCAAAATACTTCCGCTACTCCTAGTCTTTGGCCAGAGAAAAAGGTGCCTCAGACTGTTTGGGTGATTAGGCGCACCGACTCTCGCAGAAAAATGATGTGTTTTGGTGTTCTCCCTGGAGAGAAATTACGTTGTGGTAGGTTCATAAACGAAAAATTAGATAATGTGCAAAATGGTGTGCCTGCCCCTTGATTTTGGGGAAGGAGAAAATACCCCACTGTGGGTGCCAAACCAGAAGGAATTATTGAGGGGTTTGTATGGTTTTGCAATGACAGTACCACTCATGCATGGAATATTGATGGGATGATTATTGGACCTCCTGGACCAGCTCCGGGGATGTGGGTTGTGGAAGAGGGAACGTGTCTGCTTCCATGGGAGGTTGAGACGCTGCACAAAATGGATTTGTGCTTCAGGGAGATAATACGACAGCACAATAGAACTTCCATATTGGTGGGCAATGTGGAACACAACCGAGCTCTTTCCGTGCTAGATTTAGAGATGAAAAGCATGTAAGGTGGAGGACAAAATTAACCAAAGACTTCAATGACAGGACAACATTGGGCCAAAGCATGGAAGCACATCTAGTGAGAGAGGTTATATTGGTAACAAATGCATTGCATGTTTTTCATGTTAACACTCCAGGCTCAGTTCAAAAGGGGGTTGCTTATGCGGTGACCATTGCAGACTTTCCTCGATGTACTTGTGAGGATTTCCAAAAAAGAGACAGCAGGCGTCTCACATACGTGCTGTGAAAACACATGTACTTTGTGTATTTTCGAGTCCTTGGTTTGGATTCTGCATCTCATGAATTTGTGCATCAGGCAGCACTGAAAAATGTAGAGTTGTTCTAGGGATTGTGTTGGGCCAGAGTGCCAGCATAGCATGGACTTCTTCTGCTAAGGTTTGCAGTTCCTATGGATTGGCCATTTTTTTGGATTCCCTGCAATTTCCATTGTAGGATGAGCGCCTATTATACTTACATTGTTTTGATAGCTTGTGTTACTTAATCAATTTGGCGTTTATATTGTTGCAATGATCACCTTCTATGGATTGACCGTTTTGTTGGACTGGTTGCACTTGACATTATGGTAGAGATTTTTTGTGTTATAATTCTCCCTACTTTCGCTCGAAAAAATGCCACGCTCGGTTTTATTCGCTCGATGTATGGTTTTCTCCCACAAGGTGCAACCAACATAGGTGATGCTTTATGTGGATAGCAAGTGATCCTTGGAAAGACATGAATAGACTAAGAGAGCCTCCCATCAGGTAATCTCTTGTTTGAACACCCAAGAAACGTATGACTCTTCTTTGGGGTGTTGGAAAAATTTCTCTTCTATTCATAGAGAGGTATGATTATGTTAAGATCTAGTTGTGAATAGGATTCCAACTTAGGAGGATCAAGTGTTAATTTATAGCACTCATTGTGCCTATAGGAGTGGTATTTCTAGAGGTATGACCAACTTAAGACAAATCACTCCATGAGTGTTGATAGTCATTGATTGATCTCATCATAGTCGTACTCTCAAGGAAAGAAGTTTGCAATTTGCCAAGGAGTAGTGGACAAGTTCAAATTCCGAAGGTTATTCCAATCACTATTAGACATGGTATTTGATTAGTTTCCATGCAGAGTCTAACCAAGGGGTTTGACATTGCAGATTCTAACCAAGGGGTTTGGATTGCAAAGGCAACACCCAAGGTTACCAGTGACCTGGTTTTCACTTTTTTTTCATTTAGTGTTGAACATGTCAGCACTATATACTAGCTCTTTAAGGCTAGATTTTTTGTAAGGCACCTTTCAGGGTGTATCTTTCAGGTTTGTGAAGTGCACTTGTCTACGGGTAAGTAAACACTATGTTCAACCTCCAGGTGTACATATGATTTTATTTTATCTCATTTTTGAATATGATTTGATTACCTTTTTTAAGTAGGATGTATAAGCTTGAATGCTCGTACATATGATTTGATTTTATCTCATTTTTTAATATGATTTGATTACCTTTTCTAAGTAGGATGTATAAGCTTGAATGCTTGCATCCATGTTGCTCTTCAGGTCATGTAGGAGCAAAGAATTTTGGGGCTTTAGTGTCTCATATATATTTTTGCATTTTGCAGCCATGGACCTACATTATTGTAGGGTTTTGTTTGGCACATGCTGTCATAAGGGGAGAAACATGGTCTAGGAACTCATGGAGTTTGGTTTAGCTAGTGTGGACAAAGGTTTATGAGGGTCCCTCTCACTCATGTTGTCGGGTGTTTCCAATTACCTCCACACACAAGTACATCTCGTACTTGAAGGATGTCATTTTTTTGGACATCTTTATATGAGACATATTCCACATGTGGAGAATATGAGTCTCTAGGACTAACACTAGTGCCTATTTTTTAGGTATGTCTTGTGACAATCCCTAGGTACTGGTCTCATCTATTTATTAGACCATTTTAAGCATGTTGTATTAGAAACAATTTCAACGGAAAAAAATTTATTGGATACCTAGTAAGACTTGTTAAGGTTACAAGAATTGTTAAACAACTTCAACGGATGGTTGTTTACACATGTAGCAAAGATATGTTTGATTAATGAACATGTTTCTTTTGAAAACTAGATGTGATTGATTTTCACATTCTATTATGGTCCAAATATGTTAGCGTGCCTTTCACATGGAAAGTATTTAGTTCTTTTCCTGTGAGCATAAAGTTATCCATAAGAATTGGTAAGTACGGTCATGGATATGCAGGTTCAGATATGTTTTTGCTAAATGCATACACACTAGGTGTTATGGGCCCTAATGTTTGGAGTGGCATGACATTCATACATTAGTAGCTTCTAAAGGATTTTGTGCTATATGTGCAATCACTTTATGAGATCAATTGTGGATATACCAATCACCAATAGAGGTCATGGATTGGTTTGGGTGCCTGTAGATCAGTTGACTAAATTTTTTATAGTTTATTCAATCCACTTTTTCAATGTTTAAAATTAATCAAGATGGTTGTCCATAACATTGTTGATTACTCAACAATGTTACAAGAAATTGAGATCCCTATTTACCAGTCATGACTCTGTAAACGATGGAAAGACACACCTTAGTACTTCCGATCATCCAGAGAGGATATGCATATTACAAGTATTAATCTTGTGCTAAAGGATATGCTAAATGCATACATTAGCACCAAACAATCCAATTCAAAAAAGTATCTCTCTAGTTAGAGTTTGCTTGCCATGAGGCAAAGCATGTTGCGACTAAGTTTAGTTCCTTCATGTTTAAGTCATGTTCTCAACCTTGATCAACAATTATTGGTGCGGTTGCTTATTGATGAAGAATGATAACAAGTCAAGGACTTAATCTTTTCTCATGAGTATGTAAGCATGTTACTTTCATGGAAAGGGAGAAGAGCTGTACTTTTAGACACCTTTTAGTTGTGGTAACTTGTTTAACTTACTCTAGTGTTATGAATTGAGTTTACACATTATGTTGGATATAGGTCGGCTACACAAAACGGTTGCAAAGGGACAAGAATGTGAAAAAGCAAGATGTTCTTTTTGATTTTATTGAACCTCCTATTGAACTGTGCTCCGATTAAATGGATAGTTGGATCCATGAAGGATGCCACTGCGGAAAACATTAGTGTTCTTATGAAGATATCACCACTTTTGTTTCCGAGGAAGAAAACACGTCTCCAAGGGGGGAGTAATGTTAGGTCTAAGGTAATATAGGGAAAGCAAAGGGCCAAAGGGTAGACATGCAATAAAGGGGATCCTATGAATAGCAGATCCAAGGGCCTATATAGGGCATGGTCGGGTGGTTATTTGCACGTGCTAATCCCCTCTATCTCATAAAAACCTCCAGCTAAAGTTGATTGTTTGTGTGGGATGTGTTGTCTTCATTGGTGGATAAATGCTTTGTTGAGGTCCTTGTTGCTGTAGCATCTTGTATGTCAAGGTTGTGTAAATCTTTGAAGTAAAAGGTGGTATTGCAGTATTTTTTGTTGTAGCAGTATAATGGCTAGTTTGATCATTATTTATTATGGATATGTACAATAATAGATAGGTAAGGAATCTAGCTTAGCACTAGTTTGGTACCAAAAAGGACACTTTAGTGTCCTTTTTTCACGAATGGTGCATGAAATCTAGAAAACATCTCAAGAATTTCTTTTACAAACTTATCAAAATGTTAGCCAAAGCACTCATAAAAATTATAATTGCCACCTTTGTACACAAACTCAATAGTAATTACACTCATGAAAATCACACATGCAAAACAACAATTGATTTGTCACTAAAACATACCCTAGTCTAAGAAAAAATAAGAGAGGTTCATGTAATAATCCATGGTAACTACTTATATATGTGCTTAACATTTTTGCAGCTCTCATGTAAATTTTTTTTATTTGTGACTAAAATTAAATATAGAAAGTTGTGTGGGTCAAATATGAAACATTTATGAATTCAATTAACAACAATCACATAAAACATTTGGCTCATCTAAATTTTCATTCTCTTATGTGGTCTATATACTACATCTACCACTCCATTACTTAAGGTGATACTATTTGATGGTTGTGCAAGCCACATTTGATGATTTATTTCATATTCCAAAAACTACCTATGTTAAATTTCTTATTTTTTATTATCAAAGATCAGCCTTAAAATAAAGTCCTCTTCTCGATTTTCTCATTCATCTCATTTATTTGTATACAATTCCCTTGTATGGATAGAATTGGGGAATCTATATGTACACTTTCATTGATTTTCATAGGAATGGTTATTTTTCAAGAATTACGTTCTATATATTTTTCTAAATGAGCTTAAATTACAAGATTCTTGTGAGATTGAAACCTTGAAAAATGCTTAGTTAATGGGTGTTGGCCTATAGATACATTATAAAACGCAAGTATTTTCCCATAACCTTATCATGCTAATGGAAGAGACTTTTAAAGATCAAAATTTCTCTCTTTGTTTGCATTTTCAAGATTTGGGGTATTCAATTACAATAAACAAATGGTCTAAAAACTAAGTTATGAAGCTCAAGTTCTTGTTACAATACATTTTTTTGTATACATAAACCTTGAAATCTATAAAAAATCTCATTTATATTCAATTCATTTTTTTTTGCTAAAATTGCACTAAATTTTTATGATTTTTTCATCTTAAAACTTATCATCATAATCTAATATGGTATTAATTTTGGCAAAATAAAAAAAATTTGGATATGTTATTCACCTCATAAATGACCTAAGACATGAATATGACCTATAAATCTTGTTTCTAGCTTCACCAAATAATTATGACAAATTGATGGAAAGCAAGCCACTTTAGTGTCTGTGGACACTTGAGTGTTCCATTACAGAACTAGTGTTAGGATCCAATATATGGATAACCAAAGGGAAAAACCTAGTGGAAAAAATTGCCTTTGGGATATGCACATTATTGTAGTGCGATATTAGCATGTGAAGTATTGAAAAAATGTTGGGGTGATGTTATTTTGCTAAGGTGATGTATACTAACATAAAGAAATAGATGGAAGAAAATACAAGAGTAGCAAGATGAAAAATTTATTTTCTTGATGTAGTCAACTTGAAGTGCATAGATAGAAGCAAAAAGAGTGTTTAATGCACATGTCCAATGATGGGGCATCCTATATGCATACACAAAAATGCATGAAGAATTAATTTTTGTGCAAGTAAGATATTTGAGGGGTTGTTTAGAAAGAAGGTATAGCTATGAAAGAATATGGCATGGCTTTATAAGCTAGCATCCCTTTAAGAAGGTTTTTGCTATTCAAGCTATGTGCTTTCATCTCACTGTTCACAATGCATAAGTGTAGGTCTTTTTGATACTTCACCAATTTTGAATTGATAGATTTTGACTCTCATGCTCATCTTTACTTGACTAGATATGGTCAAGTCTTCTAGCTTGAGTGCAAGCTTGATAGCTACAACTTTAAGCACAAAATTTATTAAGACTTGAAGACCATATGCAAATGAGTTACCTCCATAAGATTGCTTATCTTGGCTATTGTTGCTAGGCTGATGTTACTTTTTCTCTTTGTATGATAGTTCTTTCTCTTCCTCTTGTTGTAAAGAGGACATGTTTTTTAAGCGAGCATTTTTCACCACACAGATTCCAAAAATAGTCCTCTCTCCATCTCTCTCACACATTTTCTAGTCCCCCCCCCCCCCAAAAAAAAAAGAAAAAAAGATAGAATTGAACCCACCCTTACATGCTTCAGCCTATCCCCTTGAGTGCAAAACACACGATTTCCTCCATATGACTCAGCTATCAATTCTTTATTATGCAAGACAAGTCATTAAGGCACCGATGAGGAGTCCGATTGACTGTGCACTTTATGCTATTACAAAGTGAGAGTTTTCAACACAAATTTTTGCTCAAAGTAATATTCTCTTGGTTAGGATCAAGTGCTTCCAATTTTGTTGTACTTAATAGGGTCCTTCACCCTAGCACATAAAGAACAAAAAAACCTATCTTTGTCAGGAAAAAGCTCAATTTATAAGGTACTTGAAGGTTCAACTACCATGGCACCTATCATGTCATCCATCAACTTGGGAGTAAGTGCAGTGTGCATGAGTCTAAGCATCACTCCCTACTTGTGCTCAACATTTGAACACATTAGATCTTTCTTTGCCCTCGGCTTTCCCCACATTCTTCATCCATGAGCTATCCCCACGCACATTCCTCTCCCAACCATGATGCGTGTTCTCTATTGCAATGCCTATTGAACCACAATCCTTGACCATTGAGATTCACTTATTAGCTCCACACACCCAACATAATATGTTTCTCTCATCCCATAGGTCATAATTGACCTTCAAGATTTTAGAGTTTAGGCATCTCTCTTGGTTCATCCAATCAGTCCCAATTTCTCCCATGGATAGGTGATAGGGAGTGGGTTGTTTTGTGGTTGTTCCTGGATAGTGTGAGGCAGGTTTTACATGCTGGGTGGTGTCTAACCATGTTTAGCCTTGGGTTTTGGCTGAGTTTCATGGTCTACTATGCTCCTTTTTCCCTTAGCAGGTTTCCCTCGTGTAGTTCAGTGCTTTCCCAGAGCACTAGGGCGAGCTTCTCCTCTATTTCCCTATTTTCCCATTTATTGGGTGTTTATGCCAGGTCGTGGAGCAGCATGTGTGGGTCCGAAAGCTTGCCCTCTAGCCTATATGAGGAGCAGGAGGGGGTGACTTTTCTATATGTGTGTAGCCCATGTGGGAGTCCATGAGGACAACCCCTTGCCGTGTGCAGTCGGCTTGTAGGAGGCTCATTTGCTAGCATTGTCAGCATGTTCAACCTAGAATTTTTGGCAGGGAACAAGTCATCATTTTTGGCACGTCATGAGGGTAGCATGCAGATGATGATGGGAAACTGATCCAACCTTGTGATTTCCCTCACAATATCCCCATTCTCATGAGAGCACCCCTTCATTGGTGTAGACCTAGGAGAGGAGAGATGTATTGTCTTCTAGAGGGCAGCCATACGATGGCTATCTAGATCTCCCTCTGTAGATCTTAGTTGATGCTAGGAGGAGGAGAATCTTTAGGCTGGATGCCCATGTCAAGACCATGTGAGTGGTCGCGTGTACAGGAGGAGCAATTGGTAGTGTCAATAGCAATCACAGTTATGTGTACCTCGAGTCTATCCATTGGGCATGTCAGTTCTATTCCGGACCACCCTTGGTCACTTGTATGAGAAGATTGTTATCAACATGGAGATCTTTTACCAGATCTCTCTCTCTCTCTCTCTCTCTCTCTCTCTCTCTCTCTCTCTCTCTCATTCTCAAATGTCCGGTCTCTTTCTACTTTAGTGATTTCTCTTCTCCAAAGGTGTGCCTTGTTCATGTGTTTGGCATTATTGGTGTTCTAGATTGAAGGTGAGATACCCACCGGATCATGAGCCAGTTCTTGTCTTCATTGCATCTTCCGCTGCCACCTTTGACAATGGTGATACAACCACCTAGATGCTCGGATGTGGCTGATCGGGTGTGGTTTTGGACATGATTGAGAGAGAAGAAGCTTGGTATTTTTTTTGTTTTCTCAACGTTTGGAGCAGATTTGGGTATGTAGAGGCCTTGGATCCTTGTCTACAACTTTGTCATATTTACCCTTGCTCACCCCGACCTCTCTTCATTGTGGGGATCCCGATGGAGGTCCCATGATGTGTAGCAATTCTGTATTGCTTTGATTTGGTTATCCTAGATTGGAGTCATGGTACTGTGCCTTCCTGTAAGGGGAGCATGCATACGGTTGTTGGATCCGGAGGGGGAGCTATTCATTTCTAGCTTCTTCTTCAGAGAGAAGTGTTTGGATAGTAGTAGGATCTTCTTTGTCACTTTTGAAGGAGTCTACTATGGCTGTGTTTTCTTCAAGGAGATGGATTGGAAGCTTTGTTGTTCCTTTTGCAAATGCGCATCTTTCTTGTACTTGTCAACGGAGCTACTACAGCCGGAAGCCTAGCTGCCCTGCAAAATACTCCAAATAGCGCATAGCAAGACATAAACAAATAAATCTACGTACCTGTCGACTCGCACAAATCCATAATCGTGCACAATACGAACAGAGAGAGACAGAGAGCGAGAGAGAAAGAACCCGTGCAGGCGCACCTCCTAGAGCGGAGTGCTACGCCGACACGACGAGAGAGAAGAGGGAAGAGGCAAGAAGAACAACGCAAACACTGGGTGCAATCTCCCCTCGTGCAAGAGTGACCATTTTCCTCTTGCACGTATTTCATTTATAGATTTCTTGAATGGTCAAAGTGATTACAAACTGGTCGGCTGGTCATAAATGGCCAAAGCTCATAAAGAGCACTTGAATAATAAAATATACATAAAATATGATATCCTTTTGCAATAGCTTAGCTCGGTCAAGCCTTTTCCACCTGTCATAGATGCAATAAATAATAAGATATCAATTCCATAACATACCTCTCCGTTGGAAAGCAACTGTCCTCAGTTGTTGTGAAGATAAAAATCTGCAAATAATACTTGTCAAAAACAATGATTAGTATGTTGTGTCAAAAACATCACATAATAAAAGAAAAATTTATGAAACTAAACAACATTAGCTTATGACTGCCATCATCCAGATACTACCTATTCTAGTGTCCCATACCACTAGAATAAGCAGTATATGTCATACCCTTATGAATCAGGATATCATTGGTCACACTCATCATTAATCTCATAATGTCAAGTCTCATCACATAAACACTGCCGTGATAAAGTAACCGATTCCCAATCCAATTCCAATTCCACAATATAAGTCCAAATCCAAATCACTTTTATTATGTACCCGGGTAACAAAATCATACTAGTTGCAGTGGTGGCTAGCCACTGCAGCATGATTTTGTGATTGGTGTTGCCTCATCCGGTGAGTCTACACCAATAAAGTGTGCTGCCTAAATCGGCGAATCTGCATTTGGTATTGTTTAGAAATCATGAATCTGTAATTTTCAGTGTGCTGCCTAAATCGGCGGATTTGCACAGATAATTGGTGTTTCCTAAATCGGCGAATCTACACCAAGATGAGCAATTACACACTGCCTAAATCGGCGGATCTGTGTGCATGTGACCAATGGACTAGACAAGACATAAAAAGACAAAACATGTACTACCTGTGTGACACCACATTGGAGTGTAGTTGAGTAGCAGAGTACTTACAAATTTTTATTCACTAACTCAAAACACCGCAATTCATATGAGTAGCTGCATAGCTTAATGCCGAATCCTCTCAATAGAAATTACAGGCAGTGCAAGCACAAGCCAGAACTTTATGGATTCTTAATTTCATATGCCATAAGAAAATGCGAGCAAGTAAAAGATCTTTTTGCTTTCAAATTGCCCAGTGGTATTATCCTTATTACAAACTGCTTGACGTTGTGTCCTTAAATATATGCACCAACAATATAAACTTCCAAGCAAGTAGAGAAAGTGAGTATTATTGTAGGAATATGTTAAGGGATGTCATTGCAGTATAGGCAGATGAGATATGTTGCGTAAGTGATGTGATCTTAAGAAATATGATAGCCGTAGATATATGTAGGAATGGATTCATTAAGAAGAAAAATACCGTGGAAAACAACGAGAAATTACGTACCTGGAGGTGGTTTGCAGAAGTGACTAGTATCCAAATCGGCAAATGCTAAACAATTTCTTGAAAACAAAGGTCAACAGCAAAATTCATCATGTGAGTAATGTTATGTAAATTAGAACAAACCAAAATTCAAGTCGTACAGATAGATGTCAGATATCGGTGAGGTGGACTGTATATGTGAATAAGTGTTTAACCATTGATATTTGTCGCAAGAAAATTAGTAAAAGTTCACCAGTGTTATTGAAAGTAGTTAAAATAGCAAAACATCGGCTAGATTCCATGATTTTCTTCACGTAAATTGGCAAAGTTTTACAATTTTTAGTGTGAATACCTGAAAATCTTTGAATTTTGACCTAAAAAACAAAAGAGCTTTAGGTGTGTGCTTAGTTTCATTAGTTACGAAAATTGTGTTTGGCAAGCCCTAACTCGATTAGCAAACATTGCTATGATTACCTTGATCCAAAGTTTGATTTCCACCACTGCTCTCTCAAAGAGAATTCCTCGTGAAACGTAGGACGACTTCTTTGAATGGATACAACAAACATTGAAATACCAAAAGAAATAGCAACACTTATCTCCACCTTAAATATAGACACACAAATCTTAAATCCAAAAATAGGCACAGAGCGGCAAGGTTGAAAATTGCAAACCCTTGCCTCCTGGGGAAAGTGTGTCTCAGCTTACAATCATGCTACGTGAAAATTCAATAATGCTCCTTGAGAGCACGCAGAAAAAGAATCATTCCGCTTGAAATTTAAGAAAAATGTTGTAAAAAGAAGAAAAATCAAGTCAGTCTTCTAAACGTTCCTTGTTTTGTGTATGGTTAGGAAAGTGATTTGTCAATATTAACTCAAATTTTATAAATGGATAATGGTGATATAGTCTTGTGGACGACTATAATGCGTCTGAAAAAAGAAAGCCCTAAAACTAGTGTAGACCAGAAGTAAAGGCGAGCTACAAGCTGCGAGCTACAAGATGGCAGATTTCACAAGTAGTGATAGAATGCTCCTCCGATGTTACAAGCAAAGGAAAAAAAATGTGATCATGCTACTGCGCAACAATTTGTGAAGCCGTAGAAGGCTTACTTTGCACCAGTCCCCGTCCTTCCTTTGAGAGCCGTAGTGATGGTTCATGCTTTCTCTGTAGGCACGACTTGGGAACAAGGACACAGAGATGTAGAAGTTATAGCAATAGCGGCTTCATTGCCATGCCATGTCAAGTAGCACAGGAATGTCCCTGGATGTTTGATGAGCTGATGGGGCTCATCATGGACTCACAATGGAGGAGGTAGGATTGAAAGATTAGAAGCAGGGAGTCAAGGTTGCGCCAGTGTGCTTCAAGATCGGGCACCGCTCCTTGCTCCTCAAACGCCAGCTTACTGAGAGATGCGCCAACGCTCAACAGCACCTTGGACCACACCCACTGGGGCAGGGCTTGCTTATTTTACGACGTCAATGCTGCAACAAAGGCGCAAATGACCTCCATGGTGTCAATCAAGTGCAGGATGAAGTAGGAGCCTCGAGGAGCACATGCAAAGCATGAGAGGAGAGCATGATCAGGATATGGGGAAACATAAGTGTGAGGAGGAATCCCAAGGAGGGTTGTTCGGCACAGACGAGATAGAGGGTTGATAGCGTAGGCATCCGCCTTCTGCACGGTGTGGGCTCATTTTAAATGGAAGGTGTGTGTGTGTGTAATGAATAAGGAAGAGAAGAGACAGAGAAGGCAACACTAAGGCCTCTATCACACACATCCGCATGGACGTGGGTGTGTGTGACATGGCAAAAGCTGAGTAGCTTACTGTTGTGTCCGGCTTTGGGCGGAGTCGCCCATCCTTGGTAGACTGCAGACATCAAGAAAAGCAGAGGCGGGAATGCATATCGTTGCTGTGGTGCAACCTGTCCAGACGGCGCACACTGTTTTGCTGAAGATTGAGGCTCATCGTGTGACAAAGCTAGCGGGGCCAGGTTTTTGCAATGTCCGTCGCCCGTGTTTGACACCCTGCAGCTAGAGTAGGTGGTTGGGGAGGGTGCGCGGTGTCAGTACGCCGAAACAGGTGGGAGTTTGGTGGTTGGTGATTTCTACATGATGCAAATAATGCATGATGAAAATAGTGGCAGCGAAGAGCCGGGCAGGCTACAGTCAGTTCGAAGGGAGTATGACTGGTAGTACATGACCGCCCACGTTTTCATTGGAAGTCAAAAATGGCGCCAAGATCATAGGGCATGGGGGTTGGGATGGATAGTGGGCGGCTGTGTTGTGTGCCACACAACAACTGGTGGTCTGTGGAGTGGTGACTGAGGGGGAGAGAGAGAAAGAGGGTGCCATGCATGGCAAGCGGGTTGTTGAAAATGAGTGAGAGAGAGAGAGAGAGAGAGAGAGAGAGAGAGAGAGATAAAGAGATCTGCCAGTGTGTGACCGTTGCTATGCAGTGGTTGGGAAACGTGGCAGGGATGGAGTAGGGGTGTGTGCTCGTGTACTGCAGCAATGAGGGGCAGAGAGAGAAAGAGAGAAAGTGGTCGAGGTTGGTGTACGCCAGTGGTTGGTAGAAGGAGAGAGAACCGCTGCATGGTGGCTGACGAGCTGTGCTACTCGAGCTAGTGTATGCAGCCAACGACTTGTGTGTGTGGGTGGTTGGTAGTGTTCGGAGCCGCAACGAAGTAGGAGAAAAGAGAAAGAGAGAGAGAAACACTCGTGTCATGTGTGTTACCGATGTCATGTGGCCACGGTGAGAAACCTGAGTTGCTGCATGTGTTCCCTTCTGTGTGGAATGTGAAGGTAGTGCATTGTAGGGGTTTGCGACTGCAGCATGCCCTAAAGGCTAGAGCAGAGAGCTCATGGCAAATGCGGCCCTGGTCCGTGAGTCCTCCATTTTTGATTGGTGAGACAGAAGTAACCATACCACTATGGAAAAAAAAAAGTCCCTAAGGGGTGTTTCCCACTGCTCGAAGTGCCTCCAATGTCAATTTAGCCTCGTGCTCGAACGCCTTTGTAGACCCAAGATCTCGAGGGTTTATTGATCTTGATCCGTGGGATCACCGAGTTTTTTTTATTATTATTATTTTGATTTTCATCGTTCTTCTCCTCCTTCTTCTCGGATACTAACTACTCATTCATACCAAACACTCTCTTCATTCATCTGGAGGTGACCATTCATGTACACGATACCCGCAATGCAATCAATTGCACACAAGTGGATCTTAATAAATACTCTATCATTCAATATTTATAAGTAGTTTTAATCTCTCTATTATGCTATTTAATTAGCTATATCTAGCTATGAATTGGTAATCAAATATACATAGATCAAGCATAAGCATTTAATATTAGAGATAAGACATAACAGTAGAAGAAAAAAGAAAAATAGGAGAAAGAGTAAGAAAGGAAAAAAACAAAACTGTGCAACACTTAGCTTTGGTAGATGAAGTTCTCCACAGCATGCAAGACCGTCTCCTTGAGCTCTAATACCATTGCTACAGCCGGAAGCCTGGCTGCCCTGCAAAATACTCCAAATAGCGCATAGCAAGACATAAACGAATAAATCTACGTACCAGTCGACTCGCACAAATCCATAATCGTGCACAATACAAACAGAGAGAGACAAAGAGTGAGAGAGAGAAAGAACACATGTAGGCGCACCTCCTAGAGCGGAGTGCTACGCCGACACGACGAGAGAGAAGAGGGAAGAGGCAAGAAGAACAACAACGCAAACACTGGGTGCAATCTCCCCCTCTTGCAAGTATTTCATTTATAGATTTCTTGAATGGTCAAAGTGATTACAAACTGGTCAAAGTGATTACAAACTGGCCGGCCGGTCATAAATGTCCAAAGCTCATAAAGAGCACTTGAATAATAAAATGTACATAAAATATGATATCCTTTTGCAATAGCTTAGCTCGGTCAAGCCTTTTCCACCTGTCACAGCTGCAATAAATAATAAGATATCAATTCCATAACAGGAGCTACCTATCCGATGGGTAGAAGGTTGATGATTTTGTTGCACTTTTGTACCAGATTGTGGATTGAGGATGATAGAGGGGGACTTCTTCCCTTCTTGAAGAAGAGGATGTTCCATGATTTTTCATTTCCATCTAATAACCTTCTATGGGAAATTTTCTTGATGGTCGATAGCAAATTTATTGAGATCCTTTGGATGATAGGTTTTCACTTATTGTCAATAGTTGGTGTGGACATCTAGTTCCTACTCTCGTAGTCAACAACATTTGGATGCTTCTTCCATACATCCCTTTGAAGAGCTCCAACCTTGGGGGCATGCCTTCTTCAGGTGTGCAAAGTTGCCCATGGCTGGCTAGTATAGCAAGTTCTTCCCTTGCAGATGCCCACTGTATTGGATATTGATTGCATAGTTTAGTGGTGGGTATGTTCTCTTTATCACAAGTACAAAGGACAAATTTTTATGAAGATTATAAGGAAGCAAGTTACAAAAGTGGGAGTATATATGATCTTTTGAGTTTGTATGCAGTATGGAATTTTGTATTAGATTTTTCCTACAAGTTTGATCTTGGTAGATGTAGAGATGTGGCGGTTTTTTGGTCTGATCTTAGGGAGTTTGCTTGAGTAGCTAGGTTCTTTTTGGAACTCGACGACTTCTTTGGAAAACATAATCCTTAGGTGATTACCTCAGTCCGAGTTTAACAATGGTGTGATTCTCTTTGAGTCTCAAGTTCCATGAGATTCAAGTCTTGCTATTTAGTTATAGAGGAAGCAATTTTACTCCAAGTTATCTCATATTCTTTGTGGTGGTACTCATTGTCTTTTCCCAGGATTGAGCGAGAGGGGGACTTCCTATCTATGGGGGAGTTATCAACTTTATCTCTAGATATTTCAATGATAGTGTTTGCTCTATTTTGATGTGGCTTGAGACAATTGTTACCTCATAGCATACTTTTAAGGTTGCTTCTCTTTTAGAGTGGGCTTCCATATTATTATCTTTAGTCGACCTTTAATGCTCCATTCACCAAAGTACCATGCACGGTGTCTTCCAGCCCTTGGTTTTCATTGCCTATTTCTTGCAGCTTTGGATGGTGTGCTTGAGACCACAATGCAGTTAGTATTTTGGAGGATGTTCTTCTTTAGCCATTTCGGTGGTTGCCGTGTCTTTCGGATTTGTGGTGTGACGATTGCTCTTCCCAATGCATCCAAGCAATAGTTCCTATGCCTCATCTTCTAGATTGATCCTTGGTGACTGTACCATATAGGACACACCTACTTCCCTTATCCTTAAATTTGCATGTTATCCTTTCTACAGGTGGATAGTGGTCTTTCTCAGACTAGGAACCAGTTATAGTTAGCCACATGGAATTCTTCAAAGAGGAGAGATAATTTTCTTGGTTATCTCAGATTTGGTTCTAGGTTCCACATGTATATTATACTTCCTTTCGAATTCACCTTCTCTTGGGTGATCCAGTTACACAGGCAGAGACTATTGGAGAGTTGTGACATTTATCAATGGTTTAGATGTTTTCTGTTCAGAGGGGGATGTGGTGCCAACTTGGGAGTAAATTTGTGAACACTACTTCCATACAGTTCTTGTGGTTCCTTGTGCAGTGGAAAAGATTGACATTCTAGATGGTGGCTTTCTTTAGCACCTTTTTCTTATCTTGTAGAGCCTGGGAGCAAGATCTTCTCTTGATATTGCCGTACTAGCTCTAGTCTCAATATTGATGTGTGTTTTCCTTTATCATGGATGTTTGTCCCTGATTCACTTTGAGAGTGGGGTGACATTCTCTTGAGTGGTGTTCAGATAGTTGAAGATCAATTATAGTTTCACTCTCAGCTCCATTGAAGTTCCTACAGATGCTGATAGGTTATGGTGGATAGGTTAGTGTGCTATTCATGGCATAAGCATGATTAGAACTCGAGGTGCACTATGTAATCATATTAATGTATTACGTGAGTTCAAAAGAAGGGGTTTTAAAACACAAAAAATTAAGGCAATTCAACAGAGATACATTAAAATAAGGGATTTTTATATTCAATTTGGAAAAAGATCCTAAAATAAAGGGTCACTTTATTTATTCAAACATATTACTAGAAGGGTTTTTTTAATACCCCACATGAACGCACATTATATAGGGGATACTAAATGGTGAACCCCCTGAGGATTAGAATAGAGTTAGTTTAGAGCTTGATATTGGGCACACAATACAATAGAGTATAGTTGCAAAATATTAGACTTGATTTTTATTGAGCATAATGTGACTCTATATATGCATATACAAAAAAGCAACCTTTTGACACATGAGTGTGGCTACTTATGCACAAATACAAGTGGCTATTCTTTACACATGGATTGTAAGAGGTTCTTCACATGGGTATTGATACATCACTCTGCTAGGTGGAAGAGGTTGTTCACACAAGAGATGCAATAAAAACCTGCATCCCAACAATCCTCCCCTATGTGGGTTTTGGTTGCATATCATTCACACAAGATTATCCTCCCCTCAAAACACACTAGGGTGAGGAACACAAAACACAAGCCTCCCCTTGAACAAAATAAGGTGGAGGTACACACAATCCTCCCCTACACACAGAGGGTAAGGTACACAAGAGGGAATGCTCACAGAATATCATCATATACCAAGCCAACATTGTTGTCGTTCTCGTCGCCGCCTGAATCTTTAATGCTCGTGAGGTTGATTTTTGATTTTGATTTATCTTTTAAGTGCTCTTTGTGATTGATAACCTGTGAAGATTTATCTTTGAAAAGATAAATTTTGCGCTACTTTGTAGCATGGTTATTCTTGCCACAAATGCAGAAAGGGTTGACTTCACAACAATCCTTTCAAAGGTAATTTGTTCTACCACAGTGTATGCACTTTAAGTTCTTTTTGTGGTTGCGGTTGTAGCGGTGGAGAGGGGAAACACACCATGCACAAAAAGGACTGCCTCTCTATAGTCTAGGACACACACAACACCCAATCTACTAGAGTTTACCTTTGAAACTCACGACACATGCTAGAAGGCCACCGCCCGCACACACACCGATGCACAAACGCACACACAACAGCTAGCCAAGCATTTCACTGCTCGTTTCGAGCCACTGACTACTGCCGCACACAAAACCACACTCTCACTTCCATTTTGCACATAAGAAGGAGCCCAGGGGCACACACATCCGCACTGACACCGCACACACAAGCAAAAGAAGTAGAGAAGGGGGAAGAGAACAACACGAGAGAAACACCATATACAACTTGCTTACATCAAACGGCTCACCCACATGGTTGCCATGCAAGAAAACATACACCTGTAGGCTTTGCAGGCACACACCTCTACACAAAAGAGCTCATCGAGGAACTCACACACACACACACACACACACACACACACACACACACACACACACACACACACACACACACACACACACACACACACACACACACACACACACACACACACACACACACACACTCTCATGGCTCTCTGTAGGCTCACCGGCTCAAGGCCCTGGCAAGAAGCCTACTATGGAAAAAAGCATAAAAAATGGCTTATATAGGGGTGCCCCTTTCAATTTGAGAATCTCGGCTCTCTAATTAGTCCACCTTATATCCACATTTACCAACTTGGGAGGGGGTAGACACCTTTGCTTCATATGCTTACTTGCTCTCTTCTCTTTGCTTGTGCTTGAGAAAGGTGCACTAGCGACATCACTAGTGCCCCTTGGCATTATTATTTTAAATTTGTCTTTCTACCTTGGGAACCCTCTCTTTTGCCGAATTTCCTTTTCATATGAACTTCTTGGACCCCTTTGCTCGTTTGGATGGACCTTTGCTTGCACTGCTCTCATTTTCCCTTCTCTCACTTTAACTCATGCTCGAACTGCTCCTTTGGTGCGCCTTTGAACGCCCTTTGGACTTGCCCATTTACCCCTTTGCACATGGAGGCCCCCTTGGGTGGCCTTTGAATGCCCTCTCTCTCTTGTACACAGGACCTGCCCCTTGGTCTCTCTCTCTCTCTCTTTCTCTCTCTATGGGACTCATCCCCTACATGCTCAGGACCGCTAACAATATCGCTAGTGGTGCCCTTGTCTTTCCCTCATTCCAAAAGGGGCCTTGTAGCCGCGTGTGAACAAGCCCTGGCGAGCACCATGCCACATCATCAACTGCCGACCACCACCACTAGCTAGCTCCGTTGCCGCTATCCGCCTAGTGCCAAAAGACTAGCACCACGCGCCCTTGCAGGGCCCCAAGCACCACCAAAAGATCCAACACAGGACCGCCATCGCGGACACCATAAACAATGGAGCTCCAAGATCCTTACTCTCCAACTCATGCCCATAATAGGGGTGCCCCCTTGCCTAAATACTCTCCAAGTTCACACTCCACTTCCCATGTGGGTTAATCGGGTAGCCACTTGGTGGAATGTGGTGAACGCCCTCCAAGAACCCCATTTTCCATGAGAATACTTCAAAAAAACCTCCCATTTTGTTAGTTTTTTTGGTCCTCCTTGGCCAAGCTCCCACTGCTTGCTTATGGACTCAATCTCTGAGCCGTAAAGACCCCCTAAAACTCCCTGTTTCCATCTTCAAATCACGTGCTTCTTGCCACATTTCAAGATTCCAAGACTGTCATCCGAGGCTGCAAAAAAGGCAAAAAGACATCTGGCATCATTTCTCTGCATTTACACCTGCCTTGAGCTCGACATATCTCACCGCCCTGGAACCCGATTAGCAAACCGTAGTTCGTGTTGTCTTTATACAACACATACTTCCCTCTAGAACCCTACCAAGGCCCCGAAGATGCCAGATGGTACAAATCCCCATGCGCTCAGCCTGGCCCCCGAAAAATCTTTTGATGGCCATAACTTGCAATGCGGAACTCCGATCCGCAATCTGAAAAGACGTACATGGCCCATAACTTGAGAACTACATCTCTATTTGCTGACATCCACCCTAGCCATCTATCCCCAACTGTCATGTCCGTCGTCAGGGATCTGCAACACTTTCTAATTTCAAATTGTAATATCTTCCACATTAGGGCTCCGTTTGATGAGCCATCTGGACCATCTTGCACAACATCTCTAGCACTACATTCTAGAGCAATGACTAAGCACTTTGAGCACCTTTACCTATCATCCCAACTGGACATCCTTGAGTCTTTTTGGACTAAAAAGCCACATCAAGCATACATTTCCCCTAGCACCTGCTTGCCCAGGTCTTCCACATTGGCTTGTACACTTTGTCCTACACCTGCTAGCATCCACTACTTGGCATAGATCACTTTCTTGTGTTGTCTTCATACAACACATACTTCCCTCTATAACCGTAGTAAGGCCCTGAAGATGCGAGATGGTACGAATCTCCATGCGATCAACCCGGCCCATAACTATCCCTAAAAAAATCTTCATATGGCCATAACTTGCAATTTGGAACTCCGGTCCGCAATCTAAAAAGACGTGAGTGAAATGGAAACACACACAACGCCTTTATAATCACCCAACACACACTCTTGGAATGATACACACACACACACACACACACACACACACACACACACACACACACACACACACACACACACACACACACACACACACACACACACACACACACACACGCTATGGGGCACCACTCAACTTACACAACCCTGAAAGGCATAGGGAACTGGAACATGCTCATCGCCACCCAACCATGCCCTAAATAGACTCTTGGACTGCTAAATATAGGGACCCCCTTGACTGCATGTCCGTCCTGGCCCTTGGCCCTGCATGGTCCTACCCTTGGCATGACATTACTCCCCCCTTGGAGAAGCGTTTTCGTCCTCGGAAACAAGATTGATGATACACTAATGTTTTCTATAGTGGGATCCTTCATGGATCCAGTTGTTTGGTTGACCAAAACACGGTTCAGCAAAGGAGGTTCAATGAAACCAAGAGTAACATCTTGATTTTTCACATTGTTGTCCATTTGCAACCATCTTGTGTTACCGATTCCTATCCAATCATAGTGTGTAGACTCCATTTAGAAGACACATGAGTATGAAAAACGAGTTATCACACAAAGATGTACCCTAAAGAGTACCTCTTTTCACTTTCCATGAAACTAACTTGCTAACATAACTCGTCAGCCAAGTTTAAGTCCTTGACTTGTTTTCCAATTTTAGCAGGAAACAACCCCACCATAACTAGTGTTCAAGGTTGAGAACTTGATTTATACATGAAGAGACTACGCTTACTCGCAAACATTCTTTAACTTATGGTAAGCAAACTCCAAGTAGAGCAATAAATTCTTATGGGTTTACTTTCTCAAGCACAAGGATGAAGCGTTTAGTGTTTTCAAAACGTTTGTGACACTTTTGGAGAATCATAGTGGCAAGAAGCTTAAATGCTTACGCACTGACAATGGTGGAGAGTATGTTTCAAAGGCCTTTCAGGACTTTTGTGAGTCAAAAGGTATAAAATGTGAACTTACTGCTCCTTACAATCCTCCTCAAAATGGTGTTGCTGAGAGGATGAATAGGACCATACAAGAGAAGGTCAGAAGTATGTTGTCTAATGCACAACTGCCAAATGGGTTTTGTGCTGAAGCTGTATCACAACAACTGTTCATCTTATAAATAGATCTCCTAGCAAGGTTTTGCAGAAGGATTCAATGGTGGCAAAGATGGTATGGTCAGGCAAGGTGCCCTCATATAGGCATCTCAGAGTCTTTGGCTATGAGGCATATACTCATGTTCCAAAGGAATTTAGGAACAAACTTGAGCCAAAGAGTAGAAAGTGCATCTTTCTAGGCTATGGTAATTCTGGTGAGATGGGGTACAGACTTTGGGATCCCTAATCCAGAACAGTTATCCACAGCAATGATGTTCACTTTAATGAAGCCAAATATCATTCTAAACCAGAGAAGGTTGAGGAGATTAGAAGAGTTGTCTTCCAAGAAGATGGACCTGCACGTGCAAGACAAAATGTCAGGGCTCAAGAGAAGCAAGGACAGGATAGAGTGGAACCACAGGTTGTGGTTGAGCCTGAACCACCTATTTTGCATAAATCTGGACGTATCACGCGACCTCCTGATCGGTTTGTTCGATCTATGAACTATGTCATGTTGACTGATTGCAATGAGCCTTCATGTTACAAGGAAGCAGTGCAAATGAAGGACTCCGGGAATTGGCAATTGGCCATGCAGTTAAAGATGACAGCTCTGCATGAAAACCAGACATGGAAGCTAGTTAAATTACCATAGGGCAAAAAGGCTCTACCTTGTAAATGGGTTTACAGGTATAAGATCACCACTCATGATAGTCAGCCAAAGTACAAAGCAAGGCTTGTTGCCAAGGGCTTTAAGCAAGAGCAAGGCATTGACTTTGATGAAGTCTTCTCTCCAGTGGTCAATATGACTACATTGAGATGCTTTCTTGCATTGGTTGCCATATTAGATTTGGTGTTGCACCAAATGGATGTCAAGACAGCGTTCTTGCATGGTGATTTAGATGTGGAAATTTACATGCAGCAGCCAGAAGGGTTTGTTGAGAAAGGCAAGGAAGATTTGGTATGCCAGTTGTTAAAGAGTCTTTATGGCTTAAAACAATCACCGAGGGCATGGTACCATAAGTTCCACAAGTTTATGCTTTCTCAAGGCTACACACGTAGTGAGTTCGATCACTGTCTATATACAAAGAAGGCTAAGGATGGCAGTTGGATGATCCTTATTTTGTATGTGGATGACATGTTGATTGCTGGCAAGTACTTGGAAGAAATTGTAGCTTTGAAGTCAAAGATGGAAAAATTGTTTGACATGAAAGAAATGGGTGAGGCAAGTCATATACTTGGTATGTGCATTGAGAGAGATAGATCAAAGAAGTTGATTTGGTTATATCAAACAGAGTATATTGACAAGGTTTTGCAACGTTTCAATATGGAGAAGGGAAAGGCATTGAGTGTTCCATTGACACCATATGTGAAACTTAGCAAACAAGATTGTCCTGTGTCTGAGGAAGAACAGGCTGAAGTGGATAAGATTCCATATGCTTCTGCAGTGGGTAGTTTGATGTATGCAATGATTGCTACTCGCCCAGACATTGCATTTGCAGTGGGAGTAGTAAGTCGATACATATCAAACCCAGGCAAGAAACATTGGGAGGCAGTGAAAGGAATATTGAGATACCTGAAAGCTACAAAGAGTATGCGTATATGCTATGGGAGTCAGGAGCTAAGTGTAAAGGGTTTTACAGACTCAGATTATGCAGGTGACTTTGACAACTGAAGGTCTACGTCAGGGTATGTCTTTATATTGGCTGGTGGAGGAGTATCATGGCGTTCTAGATTACAAGATTGTGTTAGTCAGTCTACTATAGAGGCTGAATATGTTGCAGCATCAGAGGCATGCAAAGAACCAATTTGGCTTAATCGACTAGTAACGGATTTGGGAATCAAAGAAGAGATGCCTGTGTTATATTGTGATAGTCAGAGTGCTATACAATTGGCTCGCAATCCAGTTTATCACCCAAAGACAAAGCATGTGGATGTGAAGTATCATTTCATCAAGGAAATGCTCGAAGATAAGCAAATTCATCTTGTCAAAGTTCACACCACAGAAAATCCTGCTCATCTACTTACGAAAGGACTTTCCTCAGAGAGCTTTGCACATTTTTGCAAGCAGTTAGGTGTAGGGTAGTACATCACTTATCTACATCTCTTGTATATTAGCCTGTATAGTAGCTTCTCTCACACTTAAAGTACCACATTGGAATTTAAGTGGGAGGTTTTTGGGGTATAAAGCCCAATGTGGTCGCCCAGGTAAGTGGGCGGGCCGCCAGGTATGTACACATATTCTTTTGTAAAAACATAATAAGAACTCACTATGCTCTACACATTACAGTAGAGCGAGTTCACCATATCGTTGTGCTCTTCTTCTCGCACTCTCTCTCACATTGCACTTCCGCTCGTACTCCTTCAAGCAGGTTATTGATGAAGCCCAAGAAGAAGCTCAACTTCGTGTACTCAAAAGGAAAGCTGCTCTTAAAAATCAACAAATCCCTATTCCCATCAACACTCTGGAACCAAACGATCGACTATGGGAATAATAGAAAGATGCAGTGTCAACAGATGATGAATGGGTAGATGTAATGGACCTTTGCATCAAAGTACAGGTGAACAATCATAGCACAAAAGCATTGGTCGATACAGGAGCTCGAGTAAATGCAATCAATTATTCCACGTGCAAGAAAGCAACAAGTCAATCGTTGACAGGAGGAATAGCGGCTATTAAAGGATGCAACAAGAACCCAACACCAACATTGGGAGTAGTCAACTAAATGTGATAGTACATTCTTACCAAATGAACACATGAATGAAACAATGATTCTTGGAATCTCATGGACGTGGACTTACAAGGCAGTACCAGATTGGGACAACTCATTATTCCAATTGCACCAAGCAAAGAAGAATGGAAAGGAGGTTATCAGAAGAGTAAACCATGAAGCAATCAATCTTCTCTATCCTACAGAAAAGAAAATGCTACAAGTAGCATGCAAGGAGTTAGGAAAATTTGGGTACCTAAAGCAGAGCTTAAGGACAAACCGATTCAAATTTGGAGATGGTTCCAAGGTTCAAAACACAAACAGGAGCATCTTTAAGCAGGGAACCTAACACAAAATGGATTTGGAAGAAAAAGGAGCACTTATCTTCTTTGCAAACTGTAAAACCGATGAAGCAAAAGAGAGTGTAGTAGAGCCAACCAAGGCTATGCATAGACACAATGGTTCAACCCATGCACACAGTCGTCCCGGAGTACGCCATCTAGGAGGGGTGGAATGGAACTAAGTAATCAAGGGCAATGTTTGAAGAGGGAGGAAAAAGTTTGATATTAACGTATGATTTTTTGCAAAATTACCTAATAATGTCCTTAACAAGTCATCAACAGGGGAAATATAACTGATAACATCTCCCTGACGAGTGTAAATAATGTATAAACTATGAGAAAATAATAAAAAATGGTCTTTTTTGTTATTTTTCATCATTTTTCCTGATACCGGGACTTAAAAATGGAGAAATCAAACAAAAACCAATAAATTTGTGTTTTTTAATGTATTTTTGTGTCTATTGGTTTTTTACTTTGCTTTTTTAGCACATTTTGTTATTTTCTTTGATTTTTTCAATAAACAGGTCAAAAATTAATAATAAGTAGCAAATGAGCTCATATGAAAAAATTGAAGATACACTGATGATCAGAAGGATAAGGCGGACAAGCACAAAAATAT
This sequence comes from Adiantum capillus-veneris, assembly GCF_014529385.1. Taxonomy (NCBI): domain Eukaryota; kingdom Viridiplantae; phylum Streptophyta; class Polypodiopsida; order Polypodiales; family Pteridaceae; genus Adiantum; species Adiantum capillus-veneris. Next base: position 69,707,138 of record NC_140933.1, read on the forward strand.
CATTCAAATCGCCAGATGGGAGCGGGAAGCCTAAATTAGGCAGCCAAGGCCTACTTTCGTAAATTCTTGCAGAATGAGCTATAGGAATCCCATTGAGGAAATTTTTGAGTCTAACATAGATTTCACGGCCTAGTAGGACTAACAGGGGAATTTGGGGAAAAATGGTTCAAGAAGTCTGAATATAGATATCCAAGGTAGTCCAAAATCACCTCATTTCCACTAGTCGCCCTTGGAGAGAGAGCTTTCGACCTTCTTCGCATGAGATTTCCAGAGTCCACAGTCGCTCGTTTACAGTGCCGTCTCACACGAGACATGAGAGATAATTTCTATGCTTATCAATGATCAACTCTGTATGGCAGGTAGCTAGTCTAAACCCATGGAAAAAACCCTAGAAATCGAGCAGTGAACGAAGTCCTACGACCAAAAATTGACCATAGCGGCCTGTCACCTCAACCAAATCGGACGAGACTTGAACTCTAGCATGCCCCTATACAATAGAACACTTCTATATCACCAGATGACCATTTGGCAGGGGTCGAGGGGAGTCCCAAGTAGAAAAGCTAGGTTTTTGGCAGATGCCAGAATTGGATTCTGACTCCACAGACAACTTATAAACTGGGTCTATACATAATGTATTTGGTTGGTATCATGAAAATAATCAAGGCAAGCTGTCAAAAAGAAGAAAACAGCTCGAAGGATACAAAGCTTCAAATTTGACATACAAAGTCAAACTGACTCCAAATGAGCAAAATTGGATGGGTAGCTTCAGGACTATGTAGCGGACAAGTCCATAGCTTCAAAAGTGACTAACCAACTTCAAGGCCATCTAGTCACAAAAATCGGTGGTTTCAGAGTCGACAAAGCATGAAGTGATACCCACAAGACAAAACTTTACCAAATTCAATTTAGAACTTGTTTTAGGTGTATTGAATATGTTTAGGTCAAAATTTGTCAAGTTTAGAAAAAAACGTTTGCTACTATAATAATCCAATTATTTACTTTTTCACATTTTTGGCTTGAAAATGGTACCTTCACTTCACCTATCATTTCTACACACCTATTACATGCCACATTTCAAGTATGGGCCAAAATGATGAAGGAAAACTTGGAAAATTATTAGAAAAGGCAAAGAAGTCTTTCCAAACCAAATTTTGAGTTATCTATCACAGTTTTTGATCCAAACCACCCCATATCTCATACAGAGGGTCTACATCATGCCTAGAACCAAGTTGCACCAAAAAATGTTCATTTTGATGAAAAACTTAATAATTACGATTATTTACTTTCTTGCCAAAATGGGGGGAAATTGCAACTTTGACATTATGGGACCAAAGCACATGATGTCCCAAGCCCACTGACCAAGTTTGAGCTAATTTGGATCTCAAAATCTGAAAATCCCTTTATATCTACTGTTTCAAAGATGGAAATCCTAAATCTGGCATCATTTTCACTAGTTCACTCAAATGAGTCCACACTTCACTCAGAGTATCTAATTGCTATATATTTCAAGCCTATCATGACAAAAATTCAAAAAGTTGGGAAAAATTCCCAGCTATAAATAATCACGGTTATTTACTTCTGTTGTAAATTTTTTCTTGAACTTTGTGATTTTGATCTTTACATGTGTTTATGCACCTATGCATGTTTCAAAATTGATTTGAAGCAAATTGGACTCAATTTGTTAGCAATTTAGAGTCAAGGGCAATTCAGAGCAAAAAATTTCTAACTTTGGCACTTACTTCCCTTAACAGGAGCAATGCAAGCTGCGGAGAAGGCCAATAAGAGGGTGTCCCAAAAAGAGAAGCTGCAAGAGCTTCCACCCTACCAATTGGACCCAAGTTCATTGAAGACGGCCAAAGCAACATATTTGTCCAGAGAACAGCTTGAGGAAAACAATACAACAGTTTTCACAAGCAGTAAAAAAGCAAAGAAGGACACCAGGTAGAGCTGCAGATGCTACCAAAAGAGATCTATGATGTCACGACAAAGATAGACACAAAAGAATCCAATACAAGGCTCGGCCTTTAGGGACTTCTACGACCAGGAACCATGTGGTGTAGATTTCCAGAAAGCCTATGAGTTGTTGTCTACAATTAAAGAAGATGGATCAGTCCAAATTACTGACCAACAAGGACAGAGTTGAAGTAGTTATCACAAAGGAAATTGTGGCCGAGGCATTGAAGTTGCCAACTGAAGGGATGACAATGAGGGCTCAAGACAGAAAGACAATAGGCACATTCACCAAGGAGACTGATGCTGCAACTTTTGCTAACCTCATCCAAAGGCAAGTGGAAGAACCAACACGTTTGTATCATGAGTACTTCCACATTCTAGAAAAGAGACCACCACGGTACACCACCCCTAATCATGCAATTGCAACTACCTTCACTCAAGTGTTGAAGTCGACACTAGGCAACCAATTGATAATGTGCAATATGTGCTGACAATGCTAAAGGGCACCAAGAAAGAAGGAAAGATCACCTATTTGGGCGCGCTTGAAGTACTGACAAGAATAGCATACCATGCTATTGGCATGGCATACAATTTGCCGCAGCCGCAGATCAGAACACATGGATTGTGTATGCACAACCTTCTCCCAGAACCATACGGTCGTCAAAGAGAGTTTACAAGTCAGATGAAGAATCGATAGAAAGCTCTCATGAAGCTCATAGTAGTGAGAGCTTAGACAACGAGGAAAGGCGGGCCAGGATTGAAGAGATGGAGAACAAAGCAGTTGTTGCACACCAAGAGGAACCTCAACAAAGAAAGGCAAGGTTTGAAAGAGAAAAATAAACTTACAAAGTGGGTTCCCAAAGAGCTAAGGGGTTCCAGAACTAAGAACCCTGCAAGGAAAGAAGCAGAGGACCCCATAGACTTCCTTGAGTGCATGTATGCAGAGACAGAATCCCTCAAGTTAAAAGAAGCTCAAGAAGCTAAGAGAAAGGCAAGAGAAGATGCAGCAGAGCAACAAAGACAGGCGGAGGCTACAGAGCAAAGCAGCACACAGCATGACCAAGAAGAAATGTCTCCAAAGCCTGCCTCACCCGCTACAAAATAGGCAGAGACCACCCAATGCCAAGACCTTCCCCTTCACCAACAGTTAAATCCAATGAGGGCATGGAAGCCAAAGAAAAAGAGCCTGAACCATAGGAAGCATCTAGTTTTGAGTAGCCCAAAGCAACAGAGATAGACGCCACACCATCTATGACCACCAACAAGAAACGGCCGAGGCATCCACAAAGCCTCAAGAATCAAAAGTAACTGAGGCAACAACAATGCCTCAAGGTGAAGAACAACCCCCACCGCAACCACAAGCAGCCACCATAGCACGAGGCGGAGTATTGGGGCATCATTGCTAAGCATTTAGATGCATTCTGGGTAAAAAATGAATAGGTCAAAAACTGTTAATAATCACAGTTTTTTCACTTGACCTAAAGTGAGATTTGAGACCAAAAGCATGTGTGCTTAGGTCTTATAAACATGTCCTAGAATTTTCGTAACTTTTGGATGTCGTTTGATGCTATAACAAATGTGATTTGTTTTCCCATGAAGCGATTAGCTTTTGGTGATTTCAGTCATTTGAGTGTAGCTTGAGTTAGATGCGAGTTGTTTTTTGTTTTTCAATAGATTGACAATCTCTTGTAGCCTCTATGAACTAGTTGAGTCAGCTTCGTCCCATGGATTGACAATTTTATTTGTGGTTCTTGCTATGTCTACAATAAAATAGGAGTGAGGTTAGACACCCGTCCCACAAGTTTCCACCACTGAAAAGAGGCAACAAACTATCATAAATGTCCCATGAGCTTACATTACTATCTCTAGTACATGATAGCAACGGTTGAAGAATCTTCCACAAAGAGAACATCACGTGAAACCAAGATACGCTTCGTTTGTGGATGGTATAACCTGTAACCTTTTCTTTCAGTACTATAACCAACAAAAATGCATTTGATAGCCTTATCTCCAAATTTTTGCACTGTGGTTGTGGCACAAAAGCATAAGCTAAACAATAAAAAATTCACATGTGATCAATAGCTATTTCTTGAGCTATACACCTCCAATTGATAGGCCGTTTGAACCAGCTTGGAGAGCACTTTGACAACCACCTTTTGCATTTTCACTTTTGCATTTTAAACACTTCAAGCAATCACCTTGAGAAACCCCATAACAAAGCTTTTTGGTCAACAAACCCCAAACCACATACACAGCTGGCTCCACCTATTTGCCCTCAACCTTTATACCTACTTTTGCACCTCAATGTGTACCTATGGATCCCTTTAGCTTTGATCTCTCATTCTTATAGCAGAGAATCACTTTGACTGTACCTACACCTATGTTTCTGTCTTCTTTCCCAGCATAGCTTCAACTATTGGCACCATGTATACAAGGTGACCAACCTTAAAAGATGACACCATGATTTGATTCTTTTCTCTCCTAGAAGGAAACTGTGGTTTTACACATTTTGTCCATTGCCTCCTCAATTTATCATTTAAAGCCACCAATTGACCAAAAGATATATTAGCCTTTTTATTTTGTATGTCATCAACAATATTAGTCTTCAACACCTTGACCAAGAGGGTAGTCCTTTGGACCTAATTTTTCTTCATCATTGCCTCTTACTGCTCTCTGGACCCTTGCTGACTTCTACCTTAGCTTTCTTCTTCTTCGCTCTTGTTTCCCTCTCTTCTTCCATCTCTTTTGCCTTATCATGCCTTGCTCTCTTATTGGCCAAGACATCCACACCTTGTTTCTCAAGAGTGATGATGTTGATGGCCCTATCTTCTCCATTTGTAAGAGATGGTTGAGGTTTTTGTTGCTATGGTGGTGCTCCTAGTGCTCGCTCTTGATGATTTTTCCTCCCCCCTTCTTGCTCTCTTGGTGGTTCAAGAAAATCAAGGGCATAGTAACCCTCTTCACCACAATTGTAGCATCTTCCTTGTAGCCTTCATCCATTGCCTCTCCTAGCTGGCTGCTCTTCTCATTGATTTCTATCCATTATGTTAATCCTCAGCTCTTGCAATTGACTAGAAAGATCATGTAAACCTTGGCTGTAACGAGATAAGGATCTTGAATCACTTGCTCCACTCTATCATCCACTACTTTGAGAACAATTGGTTGAACTACCACTGGCTCAATAGTATCATACATTGCTGCCACCTTTGTTTAATAATTTTTCTCTTGGCCTTGGCAATTTTCACTACTCTTTCAAACGTAGTAGGCTCCTCTTGGCTGACCTTCTCCCTCACACTTGGATCAAGACAATCCATAAATTGGTGCCCTTTGAAGAAATCCCCTGATGATACTTGGGATGTCATCTATAATTGCACCCAAAGCCCGTTTGAAGTTTTGCAAAAATTCTTGAAAGTTAGCATGGACATCTTGCAAACCTCTCAACTTTGTTGTTGCTTCTGTTGTTGTCAAACTCTTTCTAAACCTATTAAAAATTACTTGCTTCACCTAATCCCATTACTTTTTGTCTTCCTCTAATGCTTCAAACCACTCATGAGATTCCCCTTTGAGTGCAAGAGGAAGCATATAAATCTTTGCTTCATCATTTACAATATTCATGCCAAGGGTATGCCACTCAAAGTCAACAATCTAGTCCTTCACATCTTCATTTTGTGTAAACACTGGTATATTAGATGCCATTTTTTTGGAGTCGATTATCAATATACATGCCAAGGGTATGCCACTAAAAGTCACAAACCCAGTCCTTCACATCTTTCTTTCCTATAAATGCCATTTTTTTGGAGTCGATTCTCAATATACATGCCAAGGGTATGCCACTAAAAGTCACATATCCAGAGCACAGTAGAACCAGCCATGGCTATGCATAGACACAATTGCTCAACCCCTGCACACAATCGTCTTGAATTACTCCATCTAGGAGGGGTGGAAGGAAACTTCAGTAATTAAAGGCAATGTTTGAAGAGGGAGGAAAAAGTTGGATGTTAACGTGTGTTTTTTTGCAAAATTACCTAATAATGCCCTTAATAAATCATCAACTGGGGAATTTTAACTGATAACATCTCCCTATTGAGTGTAAATAGTGTATATACTATCAGAAAATACATCAAAGAGAGCATTTTTTGTGTATTTTCATCAGTTTTTCTTGATATTGGAGCTTAAAAATGGAGAAATCCACCCAAAAGTAATAAAGCAGTGTTTCTCAATGGATGTTTTTAATTCTTGATTTTTCACTTTTCTTTTTTAGTGCTTTTATTATTTTCTTTGATTTTATTTCGATAAACATGTCAAAAATTAATAATAAATGGCAAATGAGCTCAGATGGAGAAACTGAAGATACATTGACGATAACAAGAACAAGGCGAACAAGCACAAAAATTTTCAATCAAAACGACAAATGGAAGCAGGAAGACTAAATTAGGCCGCCAAGGCTTGCTTTTGCAAATTGTTGCAGAATGAGTGAACGGAATTCGATTGAAGAATTTTTTTAGTCTAGTGTAGATTTCATGGCATAGTAGGAATAACATGGGAATTTTGGGAAGTTCGAGTATAGATATCCAAGGTAGCCCAAAATCACCTCATTTCCACTAGTCACTCTTGGAGGAGAGAGCTTTCTACCTTCTTCGCACGCGATTTCCGGAGTCCACAGTCGTCGATTTTCAGCGCCGTCTCACACGAGACATGAGGAGTAAGTTATAAACTCATGAAAGAATGTTTCTAGACAATTGGGTAGTAGGTCTAGGTTCATGAAAAAACCCTAGAACCTCAGCTGCACACGAACTCCTACAACACAAAATTGACCATAGCAGCCTGTCACACAGCTCGTCAACCAAATTGGACGAGACTTGAAATGTACATCATTTATTATAGTAGAATGGACCATAAAAATGGGCAAAAAGCTTTACAAAATCATTTATGTCAACACTTTCAATTCTTTGATTTTCATTTTGAAGCATAACATAATCACTTTCAAGAAGCTCATGTGCTTTTATAGTGCTTATTAACATGCTCAGTAAAAAGTTCCCATGAATTCTTAATAACAAAATGACACTTGTATACATGTCATAAAAATTTGAAGTGAAAGTATCCGCAGCAGACACACTATTGAAAAAACTGTGAAGTCGGAGTAGGAAGAGAGTGACCATGCACAATCACAATGGGAGAATTGCCTATAGTAGAGTGAGTGGTATTATTTACTAAAATATTCAATTAATCATCCCATTTGTTTGGTTGAGAATAAACATAAGGTTTTAGTAAATCAATGATGATGCGATTAGTGACTTCCATTTGACCATTAAACTTAGGATGGAATGCAGGAATAAAATCAAGTGTAGTACCAAAAAAGTTGAATTCAAATAAACTAGCCGTTTTACCTATTTGAATTCAAAGTTGTCTTTTTATCTCTTTCTTAATACTAGAGATTTGACTCCCTTAAACTACCAAATAAAGAGGTCCTCCTAGACCCCATTCTCTTCCTAATATGGTTCCATTTTTCTTCTTAATAAGAAGTATTGGAGCTCCGTATGGTGAACTACTAGGTTTAATAATCCCTCAATCAAGTAACTTTGTGATTTGGTTTTGTGTCTCACTATGTGTAGTTGGGTCTACACAATAGGATGCTCTACAGGGAGATCCACTATTGTGTATAATATCGGTTTTATGGTCTTCAAGGTATGATGGTCAAATTTCAGGAGGCAAATCATGCTTTAAGAAAAGTATAAATTGTGAGATAAAGTCATCGTGTATAGAGTGTTGTGGAGTTTTAGTTTTAGCAAAGAGTTGGTTTACAAGAATTATGTATGTTTTCCTTGCTTTTTAACAACTTGTTTGGCTTAAATGTGAGAAAGCAGTGAAATTTTTTTATGTTCTAGGATTTCTTGGACAAAAAAGGTTTTGTTTTCATGACTTAGAATCAATGTACATGTTTTGTAATTGATTGGCGAGTTAAATTCATGTAGGAAAGGCATTCCTAGAATCATATCAATATTATGCAGTGGTGCGACTAGAAATGTAAGTGTATATGAAAAATTATCAATATCAACATCAACAGTGACGTGTTTTACATTTGAAAGGTTGATTATTAAAAACAGTCTTTACTTTGTTAGGTGAAGAGAATATATATATATATATATATATATAGAGAGAGAGAGAGAGAGAGAGTTGTGCCAATCAAGTAGAGATGAAATCATAACTACTACCATCATCTAAGACAATTGTAATATCTTCACCCTTAAATTGTGTCTTTGACTTTAAGTAAAGTGTTTGGAGATATAGGAATACCTGGATAATTCTTGTCATTACATCATGCTCATGATCATAGCCCTCATTGTAATTGGCTTCAACTTCATGATCATAGCAAATAGCATCTTTGATGAGGTTAACGATTGCACCAACTGGACAATTTTTGTTAAATAGCGTTTGATTGGGATTATATGTGACTTCATTGGGTTAGCATGACTGAATTGATCATTTCTCTTAGTAGCATTGTTTGGGTACTTATCTGTAGATTAGCCAAATTAAAAAACATTTAAAACATTTCACCTTTTACAATTCGGAAAGGGTGAGCATGACATTACTTTTTGGAAGAATTTTGGTTGTCCTTCTAGTGTGTGTTTCTATTGTTGTTGCCATGGGGATAAGAAGGTGTGACATAATTTTCAAATTTACATTTCTTAAAGAAACTATGGATTTGATTCTTATTCCTATCAAATTTAGGAGAGAAAGGAATTGTCTTTTTACGATTAGTGTCAGTAGGTTGGTCAGTGTGGAGTTGATCCACCCTTCTTCTTCACCATACTAAGAGCCAAGTTTATAGCTTTTGACAGTGACCCACCAATATCACATTATCAAAGCTTCCAAATGCATGTATTTACATTTATTTGTACACATGTCCATGCATATACACACTATTGTGTACATGCCAAAAGTTGTATCATCATTGCCCACCCTCTAGGATAAGCATTTATGCTCAACCAAGAGACTATTTTCATCTAGAACCACATCCCTTTCAAAATACTTCTTTAATCTATAACCATTTATTTTGTAGCGGAAAGGTTCACTAGAGAGTTTTTCCAACTCATGTATGCATTCAAAAAGCATGCATCACTTTGTACGACCCAAACCATTTGTCTCTCCATAAAGCATTGACAAGTTTTCCTCTAAACCCTAGTCCACAATAAAAAAATGTAACCAATTGAGCTCCAAACCTGCAATACACTTGTTCATACAAAAAAATAGGTTATGCTTCTTGATGTTATATCTTTTATAGGCTTATCTTCTATCCATTTTGTCAAATAGTCCATAGCCACAAAGATACACTTTTTGCCATTATTGGTCCTTGGCATTAGACTTATATCATCTACTCCCCATATTGCAAATGCATCAAAAGACATTATTGCTTTTTTAGGCTCAGCCAAAAGATTTTGATTACAAACACTTGGCATTCAAGGCATGACTTGCACCAAAAATAACCATCTCTTATCATGGAGGGCCAACAATAACCGGATCTTAGAATATGAAAGACAGCATGGTCGTTGTCTTAATGATCTGTTTCTTCATGGAAATGATTTAAAATCATGCCTATTTCTTCTTTGTAAGACACTTTTATTAGAATGCTATCTTTGACATAAAACATAAGACCCTCAACTACCAATGTGTAGTTTCTTGCTTCTACAACTATTTTCTTTTGCCAAACCTTTGACATGGTGGAAATAGGGCATGGTAAGACACAGTTTTGAGAAGACGAGGGAGGCTAAGGCACACAACAAAGAGTAGTATTACTTAGTGTGCAATGGAAAGATAAGTTATCCCTAGAGTGATGGTCGTATGTACAATGCACGGGGGGAAAAACCTCTTAATGAGGGAAAAAATGCCTCGACGATTCTAAGTGTGTTCACACACATCACTACCACATATGTATGGTAACAAATCCCCCTTGGGAGTGATGCAGTGAACATTAGAAAAGAAATGGACTCATTTTTGGGCCTTTTAGCTCTAGTGAGAGAATGCTTCTTAGCCAATAGGAAGAAGGCTAACATTACGTAGAAAAAGCCTTTTTCCCCCATTTTGAAAATGTCCATGAAAACCATTTTGGTGAAATTGTCCATCACCAAAAAAATTAAGACACTTGATAGTGACATCTTGCACAAGCGTCGAACGCCTTTTTATGACCCATTAATGCTAATCTATAAAGTGAAGTACTTGTACGTGTGCATCTTGTACAAGCATCAATCACCTTTTTATGAAGTACTCGCAATTCAAGTTCAAACATATTGTACTTGATAGTGATTGATAGGTACTATTTACAACTATGAAGGGGTCAGGAGCAAGCAAATAGAGGCCCTTGAGGCGTCTCTTGGGTCTCTATTCACTTGGTTTTCACCTCATGAGGCCTAGGGATTAAGATATAGCATTTTTAAGCCTTGATGCATCCAAAACATCCAAAAACCTTAGGATAGCACTTTAAAACACTAAAATCTGAAGTCTCTGGGCCTCTATTTGCTTGGTTTTGACCTCATGAGTCCCTAGGCTTAAAAATGCCATATCTTGAGCTGGCATTTTTAAACCTAGGGACTCATGAGGTCAAAACCAAGCAAATAGAGGCCTTGAGACGTCAGCTTCCAACATTTTAAAGTGCTATCCTAAGGTTTTTGGACGTTCTGGATGCATCCATGGTATTCATTTTGTATTTTGAAAACATCTCTTATGTGTTTTCTCTCATCACATATCACATCACTCATTAAGATTCATAGACATGGATTTTTGTGTACACTTAAGTTGGGCTCTCGAAAAGCATTTTGTACGAGCATGCATTTAAGTGACCGAGCAAACTTTTACGTATGTACTATGAGCTAATTGAATGGTTGCAACAACGTCACATATTGTTGCACCCATGCACATATCCAACCTGCATATGTTTTATGTGAATGGTTGGATATGTGCATGGGTTCAACAATATGTGACGTTGTTGCAGGTCAATGGGTGTTCTTAGTACCAAGTGTTTCATCTAGGTGGAAGCCATGTTATTTTGCAGCAGGTTGGGCAACCCTTTTGAAGGGAGAATCTGCAAGTGGATGGGATCCCGTACATATGGTCGTGGTTTTCAAGTGCTTTTGGTTGTCAGTTTGGTGTGGCATTTTTTCAATTTTGTAAGTATGTTCTTAATTGAACATAAATTTTCCAGAAGGGGGTTGGGCAATGATGGTACAAACAAAGTTGGTAGAGGCTATAAGTGGTTATAAGAAGTACAAAGGGTTTCTACAGGTGCTGAAGAAGGTGCAAAAGACAGTGTTCAAAGCACTCTAGAAGCCGGTCTAGAAAGCTCCTCAAACGGAGTCTTGTGTGAAAGTTACAGCTGTCCAAAGTTGGAATGCTTTGCAGATCCCCGACGGATAGGGCCTGTGGAAATAGGTGTCTAGAGCTAGAGTCAGTGGATAGATGCAAAGTACTCTTTTGTTGGTGGAGCATGCCGATCCTTTGGGATCATTAATCGAAGCTCTAGAGAGAAAGTTATGGTCAATTAAAAGTTTTTCGGGAGCTAGATATGGGCCAACCTCAGTGCATTGATAAGTGTGCCATTTGGTGTGTTTTTGGACTCGACTAGGTTCTAGAAGCTAGTGACAACATGTGGAGTTGACAAGAAGTGACAGTTTGTCAATCGAATTCTTGAGGTCCGAGATATGTCAGAAGGAAGTTGGCTACAAATGCCAAAAGAAGGTGACAGAAGCTTTTTTCCGTTTTTTACGGCCTCAGTTGACGGGCTTGGTGAGGTCGAGGGGCGGCAAAAGACATGCAAACTGAGGTCGGCATGGTGGGCTTCCTCTCAATTTTCACGACTTGGATACTGAGCCAATGGGTAGAAAATGGCAAGGGCCAGAGGGCAAGAGGAAAAAGAGGTTGTTTCTATAGAATTTTATGAAGGATCTTTAACTGCCATGGGGGGGGCATCCATAATGTGCCACATGGCATGTGGAAAGTCCCACATGCACACGAAAGGGCAAAAAGATCAAGGTACCTATACAAGAAGTGAACGCCTTCTTAGCTGTCAAGATGGAGGGAGAGTGAGCTCTCTTAGGTTGCAACTACGGAGCCTCGCCACAGGCTCTACGTGTGGTGGCAATGGTGACGATCTCTCGCTCTGCGTGATCGTTGCTAGATGATGTTTTCGGCTATCGGTGGTATTTTTGGGCGCCCCATCGGTGTCATGCAATGTCAGGCAATACTCATGATGTGGTAACATAGCCGTGAATGGATGGGTTCCCACGGGTCGCTCGCCCACCTGTTTTTTTGAAAGAAAATATGAAGCCCCCCCACTAGCAACATTGCTAGTGGTAGAGTAGGGAATGTGGAAATGGGAGAGGAGAGGATCTGAGAGAAGTAAGTCATGAGAAAGAAATTGGGGCAAGTTATGAAGCAAATCAAGCCGATCAAAGGGGCAATTTCAAGTGGGCAACCAACGGTGACCAAGGGAGAGCTCCAAGGCGGGTCCGGGTAGTCCCAAAAGTGAAGTCAAAGGGACCCAAGGTTGGGAAAAATGAGGTAAGGGATTTTTTAAAAAGAAAATGAAAAATCCTAGGCGCACAAGCGATGTTGCTAGTGCCCTCCCCCCCCCCCCCCGCCCCTTCCAAAAAAGCACAAGAGAAGAGAGCAAGAGAGAGCAAGAAACCAACCCCCCAAGACCATCCAAATTGAGGTGCCAATTGGCCCAACTAGAGGGTAAGTTTTAAAGCAATATGAGCCCCCCTTGTAAAAGTCAAATTTTAATCATTTTTAGGGCCTTTTTGGTGTCGTTTGGAGCCTACAAAGTGGAGTTTTTTGACAGAGGAGTGTGTCTGTCAACCCCCTTTGTACTCTCATGGAAATTTCCATTGTGATGGCAATAGTGTAATTAAGCCATTGTTGCCCAATTTTGGTGTCATTTCCCCTTTCCCCCTTCTCTTTCTCCTATTCTTGTGTTATTATGTGGTGCCCCCCATACCGATGTTGATTTGTGTTAGAGAGTGATATTGAGTGACTGTGTGCATGTGTAAGGGTTGAGACGGATTGTGGTAGTGGGTGTGACTAGTGTTGTGGTCTTGGAGAGAGTGTGAGTATTGAAACGCGTGCATGCGGTGATTTGCTAGTGGAGTTGTGTTTTTTTAAGGTTTTTTTGAGAGGATAGGGGTGCTATGGATGCCATGAGCTATACAAAGGCCTTTGTGTGTGTGCTGCGTGTGTTCCCCCATTCCCCCTCTCCAATGTATACCTTGGGATCACACGAGTTTGATCCTAACAAGGTTTACAAGACCAGTGATGGGGCATCATTTATGGATAGGGCCAAAAGGGCCATGTGTCATAGGGTTCACCAGCATTGTATAATGCAGTTTAGGCACTCTGTGATTGAACATTGGGAAAATCAGGATGCGGAGGGAAAGAATTACATTGCTGATGCCATTTATAGAGAGTACATGCCAACAGAGGGATACGATCGAATCTCCAGTTATTGGATCACGGTGTCAGGAGTTTTTTCGAGCAAGGAATTGCGCATATGTACATATCCATGCATGGTGCATCGAATAAAGGATTTCCCATTTTCCAGAGCCAGGTGGTTACGTGGGGCCCACATGTGTACAGGTAGGACAGGATGTACATAGTGCATCGATTTTCACTATCACCAGTACTAGTGTTTTTTTTTGCAATAAGGAGGAGTTGGTAGCGCGTAAAACTTCTCGAGAAAGCTATCCGCGGGCCGATGACATGAGGTAAGCAGGTGCGTTAGATGGCATCTAGTGGCGTCAGGACGTCGAATGGGGTCAATACTTGCACGCGGAGAAGTACGGACACAACGTGGGTGTTTTCTTGTGATACTTATGCAGAAAAGTCATCATGAGGACCATACTTTGGGGCCACTTCACGTGGTGCAGGATGCATTATTGGAAAAAGCTAAGTGCCAGGTGTGCGTATGGATGCAGCAGGGTGACAATTATGCACTGTGAGGTCAGTTTTTGGCCTGTTCGGGGTCCGTTAGAGGTCATCTAAAAGGCCAAGGGTGACCAACTAATAAAGCTAAGTGTGGGAACTGAAAAAATAGACAGAAGACCAGAAAAAACATGGAGGAGAGAGGAGGAACAGTCGCAAGTGTGTTTTTTGGGGTTTTCGGAGCATGTTTTGGCCGTTAACTGCTCATCCGAGATTTGAGCACTTTGACATTGTAGACTGGGGTTTTGGGCCGTTCCGGACGCAATGGCGCTGTCCATTTTGCCAAATTCCTCACTCTTCTCTTGCTGTTTTTCTGTGTAATCTTCTCCGATGAGTGAAGCCTCTGCTTAACTTTGTGGTTGTATCTCGTGTATTTCTTCAATATTGTGTGAGCGATTTGCCCCATTGGTGTTGGCCGAAGCTCAATTTTATCTAAACATCAGAAATTCTCCTCTTTTGAGCTGAGTTTTCTGGGTGTGTGTGTGTGTGTGTGTGTGTCTGTGTGGAGTGGGCAAGTGGATAGTCTCTCTCCTCTCACTCCAGAGGTGTGTTCCCTGTCTTGGCCAGGTGTGTTGTGTAAGCTGAGTGGTGCCCCATATAGTGTGTGCGTATCTTCCCAAGAGTGTGTGTCGGGTCGTTATAGAGGCGTTCTGTGTGTTTTGATCCCGCTCACATTCTTTTGGCGCCCCCACGGAGGATCTTCTTCGAGTATATTCTGCTTCGAGCTTCAAGCTTCGAGCTTCGGGATTACAGGTTGCAGGTTGCAGATTACAGGTTACATGTTACAGGTTACACGGACAAGTTACAGGTACAGGTGATTCACACAGGTACAGGTAGCTGGAGTACAGTGATATACTAGCTTTGGTGTCACTTGCAGTTGTTGTGGGTATGAATCACTTGGCGCCTGTTTGAGCGCATTGTCTGTTGGATTGTACGTTACTTGTGGAAACTGCCATGGTATGCCTTTGTGGAGCCATATATGGTTTTATTTGGTAGTCCCAGCCATTTCTAACACTTGGTCTGGAAGATAGTCATTTCTGAGACTTGACTATACGCGATTTGCATTAGCCTTCGTGTGAGGGTCGATAGCATGAGGTTTTATTGAGCTGGGGGATTCTCAAATGTGGATATCCTTTCGGTGATACAGGTAGCCGGATCACCCTTTTCGTGACCTCACCATAGGCTATGTACTAGCGATTCCTATTTGACGCTCGGGTTCTATTGTTGACAGTTTATGCATACATATATAGTCTATATTTTGGGTTCACACTGCTCTACTTCTGGGGAAACTCTGCCAAAATTTTTCCGAGTTGTGATGGCTGTTTTTTTGGTCTTTTAAGCCATTTATGCTGTTATGCTGCTGAAATTTTGGCAAAATCAGAGGATAAGACAGGTGTCCTTTCTTGGGAGCTACATGGTTGGCTTTAATGGATGATGAAAATGGCCCTCAATTCACTCCATTTCATTTAACTCAAAGAATCCATATAAATGTTCATGTGTCTAGGAAGATTTTTTTCCAGCAGCGCATAGTCTTTATGTTCGGGCCAAGAAGATTACGAGAGATCTTGGAATGTCCTTTGCCTGTTGTAATTCCGATGATCAACTATGAAAACTCATTTGATGTGCATGTGTTTGTCCTTATCTAAAGTTGAGCTCCATTGAAGTTTCTGGGAATTGGGTAGTCAAAAGTTTTGGGTTCTTGCACATGTGTTCGAAGGGGTTCTCAAAGCATTGTAACTTGGGTAGCCATGGCTTTCTCTTATCCGGAATTTCATGGAAGAAGTGGTGAAGATGCGGAAGACTTTCTGGAGCAAGTCGAGGTGGCATGCATAAGCAACAATATGTGTGATGAGGACAAGATTTTGAGGCTATATGGATTTCTTTTGAAAGATGAGGCCCGTGTTTGGTTCATGGATTTGGAAGCTAAAGAAGCAGTGGCTTCTTCTTATGGTTTGAGTCTTGACAAGTTTATAGAAGCTTTTTTAGAGCGTTTCCAGGTTTTTGAAGATGCAAATGCAGTATGGAATGAGCTCAATGCTCTTAAGCAAGGTTCTTGTCAAGGTGTTGATGCCTATGTACAAGGTTTTACAGATTTATGGACTCGTTGGTGTGTTGCTCTTAAGGATGAGACCCCCCCTTGTTCATTGAAGAAAAGTTATTTTGTTGATGGTTTGTCACCTTGGTTGCGGTTCGAGGTTGAGTTGAAGACGCCCGAGTCTTTTGAAGATGCGGTATGCATTGCAAAGCACAAGGAATGGAAGTTTAAGCGTCTTGAGGAACATGGTATCAATACACGTATGCATGTGCAAGATGGATTTGACATGGAAGATGAAGTTAAGCCTAAGCAGGTGAAAAGTAGCCTATCCTATGATGTTTCTCGTTTCTTCCCAAGGTCTATTGTGAAGCGTAAAGAGGTCTTTCAGGTTGATAGGTTTATGGAAGAGCCTAAAGAGGTGAGTAATGCTTTGGATACAGAATTGAAAAATCTTGAAGAGGATGCATTGGCTACTTGTGTACCTTGTGATTCTGGGTGTGAGTGTGAGGTTGAGGTTATTGATGATGAGCACGTATCTTTGGATACTAGTTCCTTGGAAATTAGGGAAGAGGGCAAGGTTGAGAGCCATTTTGTGGATTTGTTGGATGTGGAGCCTGTGTTGAAGCCATATTTTGATGTATGTGCAGTGATTGAACCGATTTGTGAGCATGATTGTGGTTTAGAGCAGGGATCTGTATTCTTGGAGACTAATGAACCCATACTAGAAGCTATGGATAGTGGTGCTAGCCATGATTATGATGTGGATAAAGTTATGTGTGATGATGAGTATGCTTATGATGATGAGAAGGGGTTTGGCATATATGAGTCCAATCTCAGCTATGTGGATGCCTATGCTAGGGATATGTGTGTTGCGGGGATACTTTTGTGCTTTGGATATCAACAACTTTACCTTCACACAATGCTTTTAGCTACTTGGGTGCATGATTTGCAGGTTGTTTCTATGGCTGGTGAAGCCAAGATGTCAGGTGATGAGTCACTTGAGTTGTCTCTATCGGTTGGGTTGAATGTGGCATGCAATATTTATGCGTTTGGAACTCCAGACAGGGCGGATGTGTTAGTTGAATATGCCTATGGTGCATTTTGGTTGATTGTTGACAAATGTAGGTGTGGTGTTATGATGATTCTTGTGAATTAGACGATATGCCTTTGGCCTTTTGATCCAGGTGGAATGAGCATCTACTAGTGCTGCTGCTGAGCATGAATGCTCTAGCAGGCTAGGGGGTGGGCAAATTATGTCAGGAGTTTTTTCGAGCAAGGAATTGCGCATATATACATATCCATGCATGGTGCATCGAATAAAGGATTTCCCATTTTCCAGAGCCAGGTGGTTACGTGGGGCCCACATGTGTACAGGTAGGACAGGATGTACATAGTGCATTGATTTTCACTATCACCAGTACTAGTGTGTTTTTTTTACAATAAGGAGGAGTTGGTAGCGCATAAAAATTCTCGAGAAATCTATCCGCGAGCCCCTATCCGCGAGCCGACGACATGAGGTAAGCAGGTGCGTCAGATGGCATCTTGTGGCGTCAGGACGTCGAATCGGGTCAATACTTGCACGCGGAGAAGTACGGACACAACGTGGGTGTTTTCTTGTGATACTTATGCAGAAAATTCATCATGAGGACCATACCTTGGGGCCACTTCACATGGTGCAGGATGCATTATTGGAAAAAGCTGAGTGCCAGGTGTGCGTATGGATGCAGCAGGGTGACAATTATGCACTGTGAGGTCAGTTTTTGGCCTGTTCGGGGTCCGTTAGAGGTCATCTAAAAGGCCAAGGGTGACCAACTAATAAAGCTAAGTGTGGGAACTGAAAAAATAGACAGAAGACCAGAAAAAACATGGAGGAGAGAGGAGGAACAGTCGCAAGTGTGTTTTTTGGGGTTTTCGGAGCCTGTTTTGGCCGTAAACTGCTCATCCGAGGTCGGATTTGAGCACTTTGACATTGTAGAATGGGGTTTTGGGCCGTTTCGGACGTGATGGTGCTGTTTAGTTTGCCAAATTCCTCACTCTTTTCCTGGTGTTTTTCTGTGTAATCTTCTCCGGTGAGTGAAGCCTCTGCTTAACTTTGTGGTTGTATCTCGTGTATTTCTTCAATATTGTGTGAGCGATTTGCCCCATTGGTGTTGGCCGAAGCTCAATTGTATCTAAACATCAGAAATTCTCCTCTTTTGAGCTGAGTTTTTTGGGTGTGTGTGTGTGTGTGTCTGTGTGGAGTGGGCAAGTGGATAGTCTCTCTCCTCTCACTCCAGAGGTGTGTTCCCTGTCTCGGCCACGTGTGTTGTGGAAGCCGAGTGGTGCCCCATAGTGTGTGTGTGTGTGTGTGTGTGTGTGTGTGTGTGTGTGTGTGTGTGTGTGTGTGTATTGTTCCAAGAGTGTGTGTCGGGTCGTTATAGAGGCGTTGTGTGTGTTTTCATCCCGCTCACAACGACAGTGGTTGTAGCGACAATGTCACATCGTTGATCTGAAGCACAACACAAGTACAAAGCTAACAAGACAAAGCCGACATGGTTGGATATAGAGGAGCGGACAGGGATTGAGGAATACCAGCAAGTGTGTTCAGATAGGTTCCAACAGCAGCAAGATATAGTCAGAGCAGCATGCATCGAGTCTGTAAGATTTTCTCATCTTGAAAGTGGAAGCTATGAGACTCTTTAACATGATTTTGTAAGTGTCATATACTATTTAAATAGTGTATGTATATATGTTTTTCAAATTTTTATCTTACGGTTAAATGTTTATATTACATGAGTTTGCCACGAAGCATTCTATGATCGGTAGAGAGGAGAAATATGGATTCAAGCATGGACTATAGATACTTATGTGTTGGTTCATATATACTTCTAGATGATAGCTATTATGTTTATGGTTATGTTTGTTTTGATTATGGTTTTGTTTAAGGTTATGATTATGGTTTCCAAATTTAGTTATGGTTAATTTTTTATTATGTTTATGATTATGGTTATCTTTCAGGTTATGGTTATGGTTTCAGAATTTGATTATGGTTATGGTTTCAAAATTCGCTTATGGTTATGGTTTCAAAATTTGCTTATGATTATGGTTTGAGGTTATGTTTATGGTTTCAACATTTGGTTATGGTTATGGTTTCATAATTTGGTTATGGTTATGGTTTCAAAATTTTGTTAGAAACATGATTCACGTTTATGGTTATGGTTATGCTTAATGTTATGGTTATGGTTTCAAAATTCAATTATGGTTATGTTTTGCAATTTACATGATGGTTATGGTTTGCAAGTAATAGTTTATGAGTATACGGTTATGGTTATGTTTTGTGGATCTCATCATAGTTAATATGTTATCACGTAGCTCTGGACTTTTCAGGCAAAACAAAGGTGGAGTGCGGTTGCCTTTGCACTCTCTCCTTTGAGCAGAGAGAGCTGATTTTGGCATACAACACCACATGCTAGCTCTCTCTAGTCAAATTTTTTTGTAGGTTTTGACGTCCGTATGAGTGTCCATATAGGCATTGGTATGCTTGTCGATATGGGCATCGGTATACACATATTATATTCCAGTGTGTATACCAACGCACTGTATATTGATGGACATATTCCAGGTTTTGACGTCCGTATGAGTGTCCATATAGGCATTGGTATGCTTGTCGATATGGGCATCGGTATACACATATTATATTCCAGTGTGTATACCAACGCACTGTATATTGATGGACATATTGATGTGATGGTGCCAACGCTCATACCAATGAGCATACCAATGGTCGAGTTTTCTATAACTAGATTATTTTCCTCAATACGCGTGCTGATATTCATCCAACATGTGGTAGTGGATGTTGAAGACTAATTCTAATACAAGACCCTTTAAGATAAGTTTATGGGTTTAGTCTCATACCTTACGTATCCTGTAGCAAGAGGTCAACCATCAATTACTTTTGCACTTACGGGTCTTGACTTCTTTATAAGATATATACCTTGTTGTTTTGTAAATTCTTCATCCTTGAAACATGCTGCGGTTCTCGACTCTGACAAAGCTTGCCCATCTATGTGTCTTCCCTCCATGTGAATTTGTATTGTCAACATGAAGCTAGATGTTGCATCTGCAGATAAAGAGATACTGCTTGTTGAAGCTTTGGATAGCCACAAGGTCTCTACAAGGACTAAGCATTGTCATTTTGCAACATAGTTGGTGTAGTAATGCTGTGAATTCTCACCCTTCCTTTGTTAGGAAAATATCTAGCTATGTTTCTTGATTGGTCACAATACATGGATAATCCATTGATACAATTTCTTTTCTGTTCTTAAGTCGTTAATCAATTTGCATATATTGTTGAATGGTTGAATCTCCAGTAGCCTTTAGTACGTGAATTCCTTGTGTTGTGTTAAGGTGCAAGGGTGTTTGAGTCTGCACATGGTGTCTTTCACTCCATCATCTTTTGGCAATCTTGTTGGGAAGCGGAACTTTTTGGATTGTGAAACCAAGTGAAGTGGTTTCGTTGTGAAGTTTTGGTATTATAAAAGATAAAGTGGTGGTATGATTGAAGTACAAGACTTATACTTTTGTGGCATTTCTCAAGCAAAAGAAAAGCAGGTTCAAAGAAATGGTTTCTAATAGGCTAGCATTTATAGGAAAGAAAGATGCGAACCAGTATGTTGTGCAAGAGTTGGGTCTTGAGTAGTTAACTCAAGGGTTTCCGTAGTCGAGGTTTCCTGTTGATGTTTCCCAAAGAGAAAATTCTATAGTTTGTGTGCTATTTGTTTGATCGTACCATGTGGATGCTTTGGCACACTGATTTCTTGAGTTGTAGGTATCAATGATGATGGTTGCTAGGATTTAACTCTCCACTGGTATTTTGGTTTTTCGTTGATGAATTGTTGTGGTTGAGTGTTTTGAGACTTAACTTTCCACTGCTTCATCGGCTTTACAGTTTGTGGAGAAGATAAATGCTCTTTTTTCCTCCAAACCCATCTTGTGCTAGTTTCCCTTCTCGAAGATGTTTTTCTCTAAGTCAATAGCTGTGAAACTTTCTTTGGTATGGTAGATGAGTTTGTAGGCACCCAAATTTGAGACAGCTTGTCCTTGAGTTGTGCTTTTGGTACCCAAATTTACCTGACTCCTTGCATGCTACTTGTAGCATTTGCTTGTCTAGAGGATGAAGAAGATTGCTTAGTCCCTTGTTTCTTTTGTGGGTAACCTCTTTTCCATTCGTCTTTGCTTGGTAAAATTGGAACAATGAGTTGTCCTCCTTTAGGTGATAGCTTGATTTGATTGGTGTCCCAATCTAGTACTGCCTTGTACATCCTCATCCATGAGATTCCAAGAATCATTGTTTCATTCATGTGTTTTTCTGGTATGGATACAAATTGATGAGGTCATGAACATCCATGTACTATCACACTTAAGTTTACTACTCCCAATGGTGGTGTTGGGTTTTTGTTGCATCCTTTGAAAGCCAATATTCCCAATGCTAAAGACTGATTTGTTGCTTTCTTGTACGTAGAATAATTGACTGCATTCATTCAAGCTCCGATATTGACCATTCATTTGTGCTATGATTGTTCATTTGTACTTTGATGCGAAGGTCCATTCCATCCAACAATTCATCATCTGTTGGCACTGCATCCTTCTACAAGTCCCATAGTCTTTCATCTAGTTCCAAGGTGTTGATGGGAATAGGTGTTTGTTGATTTTTGAAAGAAGATTTCCTTTTGAGTACTTGAAGTCGAGCTTCCTCTTGGGATTCATCAATAACCTACTATCGTTTCATCTTTCTCTGCTTTGTTGCATGCATATTTTCAAGAAAATCATTGGTTAGTGGCAAACTGTACTTCTTTAAGCGGCATCCACTAATCCAGTTAGCCATTGGTTCATCATCTAGAGTGGAAAACTTAATTTCTCCACTTGGAGATACATCTTCAATGATAAACGGTCCGTATCCCTTTTTCTTGAACTTGGGAATGTGTTGTTTAAGGGAATAAACTAAAACTAGGTCCCCTTTTTTGAAGATTTTTGTGACTAGATGGGAATAAAAAACTATTTTTGTTTCAGTTTTTGTGCATAGATGTGAGCTACAGCTGCTAGCCTTTGCTCATCAAGCTTTTCTAAATCTTTGAGCCTCTCTAACAGTTCATGTACATTCCACTCAAGATCCTTAGCTACCCTTAGTGTTGACAATAGAAATTCTATCGGTAGTATGACATCAAGACCATAAACAAGGTTAAAGGGTGTAGCATTTAAAGATGTCTTGAATGAAACTCTATAAGACCATAGAGCAGCATGTAGATTCATTTCCCAATCACTTCATCCTGAACTAACCACTTTAGTCAGTAACGAGCTAAGAATTTTATTCGTGTGCTCAGCTTGTCCATTTTCTTGTGGATGATAGGGAGTAGATTTGCTATAGATGGCCATAAATTCATTCAAGAATACTTAATTACCTCATTGAGGCAATGAGTTCCCCTATCACTAACAATTTCTATTGGAAGTCCATATCTTGTAAATACATTCTCATACAAGAATGTGATTGTGGTTCTAGCATCATTCTTCCTGGTTGCCTTAGCCACCACTCAATTGGCCAAATAATCTATAGCTACAATGATATATTGAGCTTGAGCTCTATAAGCAGGTGGTTGTATTGGCCCCACAAAGTTTATGTCCCATTTTGTAAAAGCTCTAGTCCCCATAATTGGTCTTAAAGCCATGCTATCTACCCAAGTTGGAATTTTTGCTTGTTAACATACATCACACCTTCGAACATATTCTTTGGCATCTCCAAAAAGTGTTGGCCACCATATGCCTGCCATTAAAATTTCTCTAGTGGTGGTTTCACTAGAAAAGTGACCTCCATCTAATCCAACATGTGCTTGTTCTAAAATGGAGATATATTCATCTTCATTTGAACAAAGACACAAATCTTGATCCTTTCCTCTTCGATACAAATGACTCGGGTAGTGTTTTTAGAGTCATTGGTTTAAACATACCTGATGCTTCAAAGTCGCATTCCCCATACAAGGATTGTATATTGTTGTCCATATCAAGAGGTAGATTGTTTAACCAAACTTCCTCTACGGGATCCGACTTTAAAGTTGTGCTCCCATCATTAATCTCCCTTACTTTTTCCCATGAATGTCATGGCCAGTCTTCTTCCACAAACGGAATTCCATCTAAAGCATCTTCATTGTCAGGCACTATAAGTTCTGGCTCTTTAGTCTCAAGGTGGGGTTCTACCATCGGTTTTGATTTCTCTTTACTGGTTTCTACCACAACCTCCTCAAGTTTTGCTATACTCTCAAGCTCGGGTTTTATTTCCAGCATTTCTTGAGTAATTCTTACCAATTTCTTATAAGCTTCAGGCTTGGCTACTTCCATGTCTGGAGAAGGATAATTTTTCCATTTGTTTTTCATGTTTTGGCCTGCTTCAAGTCTCGCTTGAAAAGCTTCCAAGGCCACATTGATTGGCTCAAAAATTTTGTCTACCAAAATTGATCCTCCAGATTTCTTTGTGGTTTTCTTGATTTCACTTTTCGTTTCTTTCACTTTTCTTGGAATAGTTTCTTAGTTTTTTTCTCAATTTCATCCATTTTTTTGGTTTTCTCATCTCATACATTTGGCTTCTTCTTTTCTTGTTCTTTTAAGAGGAATATTTAGTATTCTCTGACTCATTTGAGGAGTTATGTTTCTTTTTCTTAGCCTGGGCTCTAGTGATCACCTTGATTGGAACAATAGGTTCACTCTCTGATGAGCTACTAGGTATCACTTGGACCACATTCACTACTACTTTTCCCTTGTTTAACGGATTTTTTGGACAATCTTTAGGGAAGTGTCCCTTTTTGCAACATTCTATACAAAAATCTTCAATTGGCTTAATGTTCTTGCTAGGTTTTGGGCATTCATTTTTCTAGTGATCATCTGCACCACAATTATGGAAGTTTCTAGTCCTTGGCTTAATCATGGGTCTTACCATAGGAGTTCGAACAACTTGATTAGCTACATAGTACATCAATGTAAGCTCTGGTGTAGCATAAGTCACAGGTTCTTCAATTGAAGATGGATGTGAATTATACCACTCTCCCTCTACCATTCTATAGATGGATTAGGCTCAACATAAGGTATAGCAGGCACTAGTGCTTGTTCATCTATGACTTCTTCTGAATGCATGTACTTTACATGCACTACATTATGTCCAAGATATGGAGGTTGTTGACTCAACACTCGTTGTGGTCTTTCCATACCCATCAGTGGTCTTTGTGTTGGGGCCATATTAGGTTGATATCTGTACATGGATCGTCCTTGTGGCCTCATGGGCACATATTGAACATTTCCATCGTACTTTGGTCACGGTAATAATACTCATTGGTCTCATGGTTGGTCCATTTACCCTCCATAGCACACCATTTGTGTGGCCAAATGGGTTATCCCTGTTGAGGTATCCCTTGCCCTAGTCCTCTCATAGGTTATTTTTACATGTTATTCATCATTTCTGTCATTCTTTTGAGCATGTCTTCTATGGCTGTAAGTGGTGCTGCAGCAACTGTTCCCACTTGTGTTAGTTTTGAGGATGCTGTTTTCTCACTCTTAGTATCCTTAGGGACATCTTCTTCATTGAAAATATCACAATTTTCTCCCAAGTCCATACCATCTGATATACACTCTTCTAGGGTCATATGCTTTTTGCTTACAATATAGCATAAAGTTCTTTGTTCAATAATCCTTCTAGAAACAATGATACTAACCTTTCTTCTGTAGGTATTTCTAGTTCTGGGCATCTTGCAATGTATTGCTTCATCCTAGTTGCACAATCCCTAACAGACTCACCTTGTTTCTATTTGAAGCTAATTTAAGCTACCGTATTATGTTTGATCCTTGTTTTGGAACATGCAGCCAAAAATCTATGAGCTAATGTATTTAAATCCATGACTGACCTTGGGGGAATGTTTTGGAACCATGTCAATGCTTTTTTCGCTAATATCATTCTAAATCCCTCAAATTGAGTGTGGAAGTCAAATATGAGTTCTGCTCTTAGCACTTGCTTAAAGCTTGCTAAGTGGTCATATGGAGCCCCAGATCCACTGTATTTTTTAACCCATTTTTAAAAATCAGCTGTTCTGACACGTCTATTTGGCTTAACTCCAGTTCTTCTAGCAGTTGGGTCTCTTCTCGACTCCTTCAAACCAATATGTTGGAAATAGTGACTCATGTATCTCTGGACTGGCTTTAATGTCACTCAGTTTTCTTCGTGATGAGGTAGGTTTTGATTTTTTAACATTGCTCCCAAAAGATCTCTCACAGAGTTCCTCTCTTGGAATAGTTTCTAGTCCTTGACCCAATATCCAATCTCTTAATACCCTTGATATTTGGTCTGTTCTACCTCCTCAGGACTCATCATAACAAAGTTATTGTTATAACAATCCCTAAAAAGGTAAGTTGCTAGATCTGCTAAACCCTTGTCTTTGATTTTGAAGATATAGATGATCTTCATGGGTGTTAACTATCTTGATTTGGCATGAGAAGTCCATAAAAAATCCTTGACGTTTGTATCCTCCCAACAATAGACTCTGATCCTAGGATTATCTGCTAAGCTGTTTCAAAGGTTTCATGTCAACTTGATCGTATCCCTTGTATTCTAAAGTCGATGGATCTTCTTTTGCTACCGTATTTGGAATTATGGTATTCACCTCTATTCCCCATTTGTCTATCACATCAGGGCTATCAACTTTTAAATACTGGGTTCCATTTTTATCCATATACATTTTTCCTTGTTTGTTTGCCTTGATTTCCTCTTCAAACTCTATGGCATGGTCATCAATGAGAATGGCATACTCTTCATTAATGTCCAGGTAAACATGTGCTCCATGGCCATTATTCTTATAAAAGGTGAGTATGTGCTTATATCGCATTGTCGTTTCGGTTCCTGAATGAGTCGAATAGGAAGACATTTCAGATGTTGAGTCGGAATAGGTGTCTGAGACTTCTTCAAAGATAGTGTCCAAGTGATCACCTTGATTCACACTCTCTTCAGTGGATACTCTACTAGAGATCTCTCCAATATGCCTTGATTTTCTAGTATACGACCAGATCTAAGGTTCATATAGATTGGTTAAGCTCTGGATAGAGTACTTACCATTGGATTGACTTGTTATCCGTCTTTTCCACTTTATTTGAATGCAACTCCTATCAAGCTCTCAATTCTTTGTCTGCAACTTAATTCATGTGTCAGTTTTAACCAAGTTAGCAATTTTCACAAAGACTCTATAATTTTTTGCCAACTATTGAGATTGGTTTGTGTATATCACTTCAATTTGAGCTAAGTGAGTCAGCAAATGAGACTTCAAAATTTTACCCTTGTAAAGAGCTAAAGGGCTAATTTGCAATCTGGAAACTAACCTAACATGTACTAGTTTGGACCTGATGGAACCAAAAATTGGCCAATGGCCTTGTATTATGTTGTTCTAACACTGTACAAGCTCAAAATCAAAATTCTTGTCTCTGGGTCTCAGTAGAGTAAATAATTATGATTATTTAATTTTCTTAGATTTTACACTTTTTAGGCTTGTTTTGATAGGTAATGACCTTGTTGTGGTCTCTGGACAAGTTTCACTGAATTTGAACAAGATTTGTCCAAGTTATCAACTGTTTAGTGTCTACAAACTCAGTTTTCGAGAATCTATATTAACTCTCAATTTTGTGATCCAAATTTCACCAAATTTGATTTGTGGAGTCTACTTGATATGCTTGACCCTGTGATATACTCAGTTATGCAAAAATGTTCAAATCTGGGACAGATGTAAATAATCACAATTATTTACTTCTGGCATTTTTTTGCAACCAAAATGTTGATACAAACTAGTTAAGCAACTCTACTTAAGCTCCCTAGCCAAGTTTTACCAAGTTCGGATAATTACAGCTCAATTTGTCAATTTTATCCCGGAGTCCTTTATTTGCACTGCTTCCTTGTAACATGAAGGCTCATTGCAATCAGTCAACATGACACAGTTCATAGATGGAACAAACCTATCAGGAGGTCGCGTGATACGTCTAGATCTATGCACAATAGGTGGCTCAGGCTTAGCCACAACATGTGGTTCCAATCTATCTTGTCCTTGCTCCTCTTGAGCCCTGACATTTTGTCTTGCACGTGCAGGTCCATCTCCTTGGAAGACAACTCTTCTAATCTCCTCGACCCTCTCTCGTTTAGAATGATATTTGGATTCATTAAAGTGAACATCATTGCTACGGACAACCTTTCTGGATTCGGGATCCCAAAGTCTGTACCCCATCTTACCAGAATTACCATAGCCTAGAAAGATGCACTTTCTACTCTTTGGCTCAAGTTTGTTCCTAAATTCCTTTGGAACGTGAGTATATCCCTCACAGCCAAAGACTCTGAGATGCTTGTATGAGGGCATTTTGCCTGACCATACCATCTCTGTCACTGAATCCTTCTGCAAAACCTTGCTAGGATATCTATTTACAAGATGAACAGTTGTTGATACAACTTCAGCCCAAAACCCATTTGGCAGCTGTGCATTAGACAACATACTTCTGGCCTTCTCTTGTATGGTCCTATTCATCCTCTCAGCAACACCATTTTGAGGAAGATTGTAAGGAGCAGTAAGTTCACGTTTTATACCTTTTGACTCACAAAAGTCCTAAAAGGCCTTTGAAACATACTCTCCCCCTAGAGATAGGTTAGGCATAGGTCCACACAAATCACTATGAACAAGTGCCAATTGTGTATCTCTTCTACTGCTTCTATGCTTATGTGGCTGCTGTGTTTGCTTACCATACAGACAATGTTCACAGAATTCAAAATCATTAAATGAAAAGCCAGGAAAATAACCAGAACGAGACAAGATTTCCATTCCCTTCTTGGACATATGTCCTAACCGGCTATGCCACAAAGAAACGTTCGGCTGCTCGCTTACATTGATTACATTTTTAGAGACATTTGATACATAAATCATGTAAAGTCCTCCAGACTTTACTCCATATGCTACTGTCATAGAACCCTTGGATATCTTCCACATGTTCTGTCCAAAAGTGGTGACGTAGCCAGCATCATCAAGTAAACCTATGCTGATCAAGATCTTTGTAATTGCGGGAACATGTCTCACATTCTTCAGCGTGAAAGAAGAGCCATTCTGAAACTTCAATTGAACATTTCCAACACCTAAGATCTCACATGTATGCCCATTGCCTAGCCGAACATGATCTTTAGTGGTCACATAAGAGGTAAACCACTCCTTGTTTGGAGACACATGAAGTGATGCCCCTGAGTCTATAATTCAGTCACTTGTATGGAGCCTGATTTACCCTTGTAATTTTCTGTGGTAAAAGCGCACATTTGTAAGGCCCCCATTATGAGGAGAAGCCATCGTGCGTGAAGAAAAATCACTCACCGGAAACCAAAATTTTCACGGACAAGAATCAGGGGCAACTGGTTATTTTTCGTCGGAATATTCTTTTTCGCCAGAATATTATGGCCGGACGGCGGCCGGAAAGTGGTCGGAAAACAACCGGTCGGTTGGCTGGTGGCCGGTAGTCAATGGCCGGTGGCCGGTGGTCGGAAGTCAATGGCCGGTAGCCGGTGGTCGGAAGTCAATGGCCGGTGGCCGGTGGCCGAATTCTATGGCCGGTGGCCGAATTCAAAAGCGGACTTGTCTTCTCAAGGGCGGCCACACATGGGCGGATTGGACGGTCCGATTTGGACTTATTCGCACAAGGGCGGCTACACATGGCTGTCTCTCATAAGAGAGGGCAGCCCTTTTGGCCTATAAAAGGAGGCCATTTCTACACACATTTCATAGTGTGAAGTTGATGCAACAAGGTGAGTGTGAGGTGGTGAGAGTGAAGCAAGGCGGGAGCTCCATTAAAGGTATAATCCCTTTGTAAACTACTTCTTGTTTTGAAGTACTAAAGCCATTGAGTGGCTGCTTTCCCGTGGACATAGCCCACATTGGGTGAACCACGTATATCGTGTGTACTCTCTCTCTCTATCTCTCTCTCTCTACTCTATAATCTCATGTATATAAATCTGTCTCTCTCCATTAAGTAATCTACTCAATTATCTATTTAGCTACGTCTTATTTCCTAACAACTGGTATCAGAGCAAGGTTTGCTCGTAGCTAAATTATCTCAAGGAAAGGATTCCTTGAATTGAGTGGGAGTTATGGCGGAGAAAGGGAAGCTCAAGATTGAGAAGTTCAACGGAAAAAACTACCAACATTGGAAGATGCAGATTGAAGACTATCTCTACCAGAAGGACCTCTATTTGCCACTAGGCGGTCTTGCGAAGAAGCCCGCAACAATGGCAGATGAAGCATGGATTGTCCTTGATCGAAAGGCACTGGGAACAATCCGGTTAAGCTTGGCGTCAACGGTGGCCTTCAATGTTTCGGAGATGAAGACCACGGAGGACTTGATGAAGTCACTTGATGACTTCTACGAGAAACCATCGGCATCCAATAATTAAGGTATTTCTTATGAAGCGCTTGTTCAATCTAAAGATGGCAGAGAATGGTTCAGTTGCAGAACACCTAAATGACTTTAACACAAACATAAGTCAACTTCGATAAGTGAAAATCAATTTCGATGACGAAGTGCGAGCTCTCCTTATACTATCATCTCTACCGGATAGTTGGGACAGCCTTTTGATGGTTGTAAGTAATTCTATCTCTGGCACAAATACTCTTAAGTTTGATGATATTGTGGGTGTTCTCCTAAGTGAGGAAATGCGAAGGAGAAGCACAGGAGAATCATCAAGTGCTGCACTATCAGTGGAAACAAGAGAAAGGCTTAAGGAGAGGTTCAAAAACCAAAAGGGTCGTGATCGCTCAAGGCGGAGCAAGTCACGCACAAAGTCAGTTCTTGAATGTTGGAACTGCGGCAAGAAGGGCCACGTCAAGAAGGATTGCTGGTCCAAGAAGAAGAAGGAGACAGAGTCTCAAGACAACAAGCCAACATCGGAGGCCAATGTGGTAGGTAAAGTAGAGCAAGATGCTCTAATTCTCTCATTAGACAATGTGTCTAATTCCTGGATAGTAGATTCCGGGGCTTCATTCCATGCGACACCACACAAGCAACATTTCCAAGACTACACCAAAGGTAATTTTGGGTATGTATACTTGGGAGATGATGAAGCTTGTGAGATTGTCTTCAAAGCTACAGTTTCTGTCAAAACTGCTAACAGAAATGAATGGAAGCTTAAAGATGTTAGGCATATTCCTTCTCTTCGCAAAAATTTGATCTCTACAAGACAATTGGACGATGAAGGTCACAACATTGCATTCGGAAACAAACGGTGGAAGATCTCAAAGGGATCTTTGGTGGTTGCCAAGGGTGAAAAAGTCGGTACACTTTACTTGTGTACTGTTAGCACGCAACCTTCACCTTGTGCAGCAACTACAGAAGTTGACAGTGCGGTGTGGCACTACCGACTTGGGCATATGAGTGCCAAAGGAATGCATATCCTTCAAACAAAGAAGCTTCTACCAAGTTTGAAAGAAGTGGACTTAGAGTTCTGTGTATATTGTGTTTATGGTAAACAAAAGAGGGTAAAATTTCAAAAATCAAGAAATGAAAGAAAAAATAAAAAACTTGAGTTGGTTCATTCTGATGTTTGGGGTCCTGCAAGTACACCATCACTTGGTGGCTCATTGTACTATGTAACATTCATAGACGATGCGACTAGAAAAACATGGGTTTATGTCATGAAGAATAAATCCGATGTATTTTCCATATTTCAAAGGTGGAAAGCCTTTGTGGAGAATGAAACAGGTACCAAGGTTAAATGCCTCAGATCCAACAATGGAGGCGAATATTGCAGCCAATCTTTTGAAAGCTTTTGTGCTAGCAATGGCATTCGGAGGCAAAGGACAACCCCAAGGACACCTCAACCAAATGGGATTTCGGAAAGGATGAACAGGACAATCATGGAACAAGCACGAAGCATGCGGCTACATGCTGGCCTACCGCTTGAGCTTTGGGCAGAAGCTGTAAGTACGTCTGTGTACTTAATCAATCGGTCACCCTCAACGGCATTGGATGGGGGAGTTCCAGAAGAGGCATGGACAGGTAAACCGGTGAATTATGCATTTCTCAAAGTGTTTGGGTGTGATGCTTTCATGCACATAGATAGAATCCTAAGATCAAAGTTAGATGCAAAGTCCAAAAAGTGTTTCTTCATTGGCTATGGAGAAGGAGACTTTGGGTATCTCCTATGGAATCCTGAAGATGGTAAAATCTTAAGGAGTAGGGATGTAATTTTTAACGAACAAAATATGTACAAAGATTACTTGGAAAGAAAACAAACAAAAGAAACATGTGATGAGTACATGGAGCTTCAGGACGGTGAAGACTCAAGGACTGCAAACGGTGACAATGTGCAGCAACGTCAACCAAATGAGGAGCCTCAACCTATTCCCCGAAGATCTACAAGAGCAAGTAGACCTC
The DNA here is from genome assembly GCF_014529385.1 of Adiantum capillus-veneris. Lineage (NCBI taxonomy): Eukaryota > Viridiplantae > Streptophyta > Polypodiopsida > Polypodiales > Pteridaceae > Adiantum > Adiantum capillus-veneris. The sequence goes on from NC_140933.1 coordinate 69,738,546, forward strand.
CAGAAAGGTTTGTTCCTTCCTTCAACCATCTCTTGATCTCAGATTCTGGAGAGCCGGAATCATATGAAGAAGCTATGCAACATGAATCCAAAGAAGAATGAACGAAGAGCATGCAAGTGGAGATGGACTCACTACATCGCAACCAAACATGGGAGTTGGTTGAGTTGCCTAAAGGTAAGCGGGCACTTCAAAACAAATGGGTGTACAAGCTAAAGGAAGAAGAAGGTGGGAAGAAAAGGTACAAGTCTAGGCTTGTGGTAAAAGGTTTTTCTCAAAAGAAAGGTATTGACTTCAATGAAATATCTTCTCCTGTTGTAAAAATGAACTCAATTAGGCTTGTCTTAAGCCTTGTGGCTGCTCATGATCTAAATCTCGAGCAAATGGATGTAAATACGGCATTCCCTCACGGTGACTTAGAGGAGGAAATCTACATGCTTCAACCAAAGGGGTATGAAGTAAAAGGTAAGGAGAAAATGGTTTGCAGATTAAAGAAGAGCTTGTATGGTTTAAAGCAAGCATCAAGACAATGGTACTTGAAGTTTGATCGATGGATGTTGGATCATGGATTCACAAGATGCAACTCGGATCACTGCGTCTACACGGAGAATTTGGGAGATGGGAAATTCATCATCCTAATGTTGTATGTTGATGACATGTTGATTGCAAGTGCTAACATGCAGGACATCAAAGACCTAAAAGAGGAGCTGTCCAAATCTTTTTCAATGAAAGATTTAGGTGCTGCAAAGAGGATACTTGGTATGAAAATATCAAGGGACAGGACGAAGAAGACAATAAAGCTATCTCAAGAAGATTACATAAAGAAGGTACTAGAAAGGTTTGCAATGCAAAATGCAAAACCAGTTTCTACACCTTTGGCTAGTCATTTTAAACTAACGAAGGATATGTGTCCAAAGACACAAGAGGAGATAGCCTATATGTCTAAAGTTCCACATGCTGCAGTGGTAGGTTCTCTAATGTATGCTATGGTCTAGACAAGGCCATACATTGCACATGCAGTGGGAGTTGTGAGTAGGTTCATGGACAACCCAGGTAAAGAGCATTGGCAAGCTGTGAAGTGGATACTTAGGTATCTAAAAGGGACAACAACAAATGCTTTGTATTTTGGAGGAACTTATATTTTTCTAGAAGGGTATGCTGATGCAGATATGGCAGGTGACAAAGATACTCAAAGGAGCACTACTAGCTATGTGTTCACGGTTGGAGGCACAACAGTAAGCTGGGCTTCAAAGCTGCACAAAGTGGTTTCACTTTCTACCACGGAAGCAGAGTATGCAGCAATGACGGAGGCAAGCAAAGAAATTCTGTGGCTTCACAGATTCTTAGAAGAGCTTGGATTCAAACAAGACAATTGTGTCTTGTACAGTGATAGCCAAAGCGCTATCCATCTTGCGAAGAACTCAGCCTTTCATTCAAGGACAAAGCACATTGAGGTGAGATATCACTTCATACGCACTCTTTTGGAAGAGGGACAACTAAATCTAGGAAAGGTGCATACAAGTGAAAATCCTGCAGACATGTTTACAAAGGTGGTCAACAAGGAGAAGTTGAGCTTTTGCTCATCTTCAATCGGCATTCAAGGATAAGAAGCTAGAATGGAAAACAGTCATAGGTTTGGTTTGAAGATCAGTCTCCAAGTGGGAGATTGTTAAGTATGCAGCCTGATTTACCCTTGTAACTTTCTGTGGTAAAAGCGCACATTTGTAAGGCCCCCATTATGAGGAGAAGCCATCGTGCGTGAAGGAAAATCACTCACCGGAAACCAAAATTTTCACGGATACTTTTTTTTCGCCGGAATATTATGGCCGGACGGCGGCCGGAAAGTGGTCGAAAAACAACCGGTCGGTTGGCCGGTGGCCGGTAGTCAATGGCCGATGGCCGGTAGTCAATGGCCGATGGCCGGTGGTCGGAAGTCAATGGCCGGTGGCCGGTGGTCGAAAGTCAATGGCCGGTGGCCGGTGGCCGAATTCAAAAGCGGACTTGTCTTCTCAAGGGCGGCCACACATGGGTGGATTGGAGGGCCCGATTTGGACTTATTCGCACAAGGGCAGCTACACATGGCTGTCTCTCATAAGAGAGGGTAGCCCTTTTGGCCTATAAAAGGAGGCCATTTCTACACACATTTCATAGTGTGAAGTTGATGCAACAAGGTGAGTGTGAGGTGGTGAGAGTGAAGCAAGGCGGGAGCTCCATTAAGGGTATAATCCCTTTGTAAACTACTTCTTGTTTTGAAGTACTAAAGCCATTGAGTGGCTGCTTTCCCGTGGACGTAGCCCACATTGGGTGAACCACGTATATCGTGTGTACTCTCTCTCTCTCTCTCTCTCTCTCTACTATATAATCTCGTGTATATAAATTTGTCTCTCTCCATTAAGTAATCTACTCAATTATCTATTTAGCTACGTCTTATTTCCTAACATTTGTAAGAAGAGATGAGTCCATTGTATTCTTCAAAAAGTAGATGTCTCATGACACTAGACTGTCATCCTCTGCAACAGTGTTTGTCACATTTATTTCTTGAATCTTCACTGAGGACTTGTTCTTCTCACCATGGTCTTCAGCTTTCTCTTTGCCTATTTCTGCTTTCCATTCTCTGCAGTCTCTTTTCATGTGACCCTTCTTACCACAATGGTAGCATTCTATGTCACTCTTGCCTTTAGCACTGCGGGACTTGCTACGAGACTGATTCCTCTTTCCACCTTTGTACTTTTCTTTGGTCCTTCCCCTGACAACTAAGGCTGTTCCTTTGCCTTTGTCCATTGTCTTTCTATTGGTTTCTTCAGTAAGCAGACTTCCTTCTACACCTGCTATGTTCAAACCATCTGGAGGTGCAGAATTACTCAAAGCTGTGCGAAAAGTGTCCCAACTTTCCCGCAATGTGATCAGCAGGAACATAGCTCTAACAGGTTCATCAAACTTGACACCTTGAGCTCACAATTGACTATAGATTGTGTTGAATTCATTCAGATGATTGGACATAGGTGTCCCTTCTTTCATATTCAAGTCAACAAGCTTCTTAAGATAGTATACCTGTGAAGCTGCACTCTGCTTCTCATAAAGATCACTCAGCTTTAACCATGCTTGATAAGACGACATCTCATCTGCTACATTGAAGTAAACGTTTTTTGCCAAAGTCAGCATAATGGTAGAAAGTGCCAATTCATCCATTTCGCTCCATTCATCTTCGTCCATATCTTCTGGTTTTATCCCCTTTAGCTTTATAGGTTTTATCTGCTTCTTTTGTACCAACACGTGCCAAATCTACTTCTTCCACAATGGGAAATTGGTTCCATCCAGCTTCTTGATATTGTAAAGAGCAGTGTCCTGTGATCCAGCCATATCTACGCTTCATAGTAGTTTACTTTTCTAAGAAAAATTCGACAGAGTTTCCCCTGTAAACTGACCTCTGAACCAATATCAACCTGTCAAATGAACCAAGAAAGCTTCAGATTCTACATAAATTTTGGCAGAGTCTCCTTTGTAAAATGGCTCTGGTGTACTAAAAAACAGACCAAAAAACAACTTAAAAAACCACTGTCTCTCTAACACTGTAAGCTGTGGGTAAACCTGTCCTGCACCTGTACTGTCTCTCACTGCCCTGTCATTGTCCTGTAAGCATAGACTGCGACAATGCCTCAACGGCAGTAAAGCAAAGATGCAATCCCAATTGTCTAACTCACAGTCAATACATCCTAGCTGCCTATCTAAGGGTGCTCGAGGGATCGCTCCAAGATCTGTATCACCGAAAGGATCTCAACATTCGAGAATCCCCCAGCTCAATAAAACCTCACTCGACCCTCAACAAAGGCTGCAGTAAATCTGACAGTACATAGACTTCCCACAAAGTCATACATCCACAAATTTCCCACTATATGATGTAACCGCTGCGGCGGTTGTTTGCTGCGTGACTCACAGCCAGCAAACCCTCAACAGACATACATCATCTCTGACAATACATCCCATGTGGAAGTACTTGCAATGTCAGGATGAAATCTGGAATATCAAGCAGCAAACACAAGCTACCTGATGAACTAGTGAATGTCGCCTACAGTCTGTGTGTAGATGCGCCCGTGTCGTATGTGACATGCCTCCAAGAACTGTGAGCTGTCCTTTGATGTGTAGACAGCCACAAATCAACACACTGGGAGTGCCGATATCCTCAGCACCTGCAGTCGTAGGCCGAAACCCCAAATTTGCAGAGTCGGATCTCCACCCGCTGAGCCCACGTAGTCGAAAATGGCTTGCGCAGAACTTTGTCGAAGCCGAACGGTGGCCGAGATGACCTCAGAATGAAATTATGAGAACACCGAGCCCTTCGGGCTTGCCCACAAGATTTGGGGCCGTGTCTTCGCTTGTCGAATCTCACTCCAATCTGAGCAGGTGACTCTGGCTACCTGCAAATGCTGCCCCGAGCCTCGATCTGAGCTCTGATACCAGTTGAAGGAGTATGAGCGGAAGTGTGACGCGAGGGAGAGTGCGAGAAGAAGAGCACGAGGATATGGTGAACTCGCTCTACTGTAATGTGTAGAGCATAGTGAGTTCTTATTAGGTTTTTACAAAAGAATATGTGTACATACCTGGCGGCCCGCCCACTTACCTGGGCGACCACATTGGGCTTTATACCCCAACACATAGAAAGAGGTAATTATAAAAAATGCAAAAGTTTTTTTTTGGAATTCTATTTCTCATAGTACATCCGTAAAAGTTTGCTCAATCACTTAAATGCATACTCGTACAAAATGCTTTTCGAGAGCCCAACTTAAGTGTACACAAAAATCCATGTCTGTGAATCTTAATGAGTGATGTGATGTGCGATGAGAGAAAAAACATAAGAGTTGTTTTCAAAATAAAAAAATAACACCACGGATGCATCCGGAATGTCCAAAAACCTTAAGATAGCTCTTTAAAACGCTGAAATCTGACGTCTCTAGCACTACAACAAAAAAACGTGTTATCGATGCAGATATCGACGCGGCCCGTCGCTATACGCGTCTCTGTGAAACCAGTCGCTTTTAGCGACGCACATAGCGACGACCATAGCAGAAAAATTTTTTCTTGGGCAGAGGGCAGGTAGCCTGGCCTGTGCCCAGTTAAAACATGGACATAGCCACAGCCAGACTTCCTGCCCTCTGCCCAAGAAAGCGAGCAGCACCAAAATATCAACCATGCTCCCGCGCGTAGAAATTTCGACAGAGTTCTCTCTGTTTTTACATAAACTTTTCAAAAAAAAAAACCATATCATGTATACGCCTCCTACATGCTATCCATGTAGGATCTCACATGAGATTTAAGGCCAATGAAAGACAACCGTACCAACTGAAAAGCATAGCCATAACTTAAAAGCATAACCATAACTTAAAAGAATAACCATAACGAACCATAACCATAACTTAAAAGCATAACCATAACGAACCATAACCATAACTTAAAAGCATAACCATAACTTAAAACCATAACCGGCTATAACGACTTTGATCAAAACCATAATGCAGATAACCATAACCATAAACAAAATTAACAATAACCATAAGCATAACCAGAAAGAGAAACAATAACTGTCTATACAATGACAATGACAATAATCATAACCATAAGGGAAACAATAACTGTCTGAACACTAACTGTTTGTACAAAAAAGAGACACAAAAGCGTGTCTGTGTCTCACAAAGCATATAGATGAAATCTGGTCCACTAATGACTAGGCGTCGCAACCTGCACATATGACAACTCACAAAATTAGTATTGATATTACTTCACATATACTGAATTAATTAAATCAACTCACACATATTAACGTCTCACCTCAAGCGATCAGCGAGACTGTAAGGCCTCCCAGTCTACAGGCTCTCCTGAAGCTTCAAGATCATTTAGTACTTCATAGATACCTCTGCGATATCCATCTGACTCCTCCTCGCGTGATGGAGCTCGATGCATCGCAAGATTCTGCGTTTATACAAAAATCAAAGTAATAAGAATACATGATTCATCGCGTTTTTAAAAATTCCATAGTTAAGATTGGATTAGAAACTCACAAACTCATAGCGAAAGCTGTCGAAGCCTCCGCTGCCAAGATGAGATGTCCCCCTAGTCATCTGTCGTACCTGCGCGGCCTCACGCTGCTGTCTGAACCGCGTGGCCGTTGTCCGCTCATTCTCCCCGATCTGCAGCCACGTCTCGTGTGGGAAGCCCGAAGGCTTCGGCGAGCCGGTCCTAAAATCCTTCCGAACTGCATCTCGTTGATGTTTGATGGTGTCCCGTGCAACACCCTTCATCCACCGCGCCGAAACAACGGAAGAACTCGGAGCAGGCTGGTACTCTCTCAGGATGGTCTCCACTATGTAAGTGAATTTTTCCTTTTCTTGCTGATCCCAAGACGTCAGAATGCTGGTCAAAAACTATAGCTCCACGAGCTGGGGAATCCGCTGTCGCATCTCAGTCCCGACTCTATCCATGTCAACAGAACTATCTCCCCGTACAGTATAGAGCTTGGAGACACTAGGATCGTGTGCCCCCTAAGGTGTCCGAGGTGTGCCAAGAGGTGTGTCGAGAGGTGTGCGTGGGTAAGACGGGGGTCGTGAGCGAGGAGGGGTCGAAGCATCTGTGGACCCTCCTCCACAGCAACCACCACCTCCACCTGACGATCGCCGAGATCGGAGAGTGCGCCTGTGCTGCAGAGATGAGGACGTACCCGCCTCTGCCCCACCCCTAGGTGTCGAAGCGGACGTGATGGGAGAAGAAGGCGTCGTACCCATAGGCGTCCTGAACCCCGTAGGCGTCCCTCCCCTAGGCGTCAGACCCTCGGGTGTGAAGCCCGGAGGCGTAGTACCCGTGCCTCTGGCTACCCAGTACTGAGAAGCCTCTTCCATCTGATCAGGCGTCATCCGTGTAACGAAGCCCATGAATGCATCTGCACTCATGGAAGCGGGATCTGGAATCTCGTCTGCCATACTAAAGTCCTGCACAAAGAAAGTAAAATAAAGCGTCAGAACACAGTTGTTTAAATTAAATTTAAGCTTAATTTTAAATCAAAGTCTTCACACAAACACTTACAGACCTAGGCCTCGACGACTGAGGCATCATCGATAAGATCTTGCATCGTATCATCGTCTATCTCTAATTGCAAACATAACTCTGCCCCAACTCGTTCTGGCAGATTGTCTTCATCCAATGCATCTTCATCTACAAGTGTCAATTCTGGCTCGTCTGCGTCATCCCTCGTATATCTGTCTTGAGATATCGCATATATCCTGTTGGCGTCCTGAACTCTGAAATCACCCTTTTCACTTATCGCTGTTCGTTTTTTAGCAATACCCATGGCGCTCTTGGAACTTTTGTTTGACCAGCTGCATAGGTGAAAGGCCAAAGCTCTGGCATCTTTCCAACCGATTGCAAATCATCTCGTGAAGCTCGATTGTCTTTCATTCCCATGATTGTCTTCCAGAGGAGCTCTCCTACATTCTTGAATATATGCATTGGATCCAGCAAATGGTTAATTAGTAGATCACCCTAGTACGGCAATGTATAGAGAATGGACAAACGTTTCATTCCTCGAATAGGTTGCCCCTCATGTTGCTCCCATCGGCGACGCCACTCTTGTACATGCATAGGACAACATTCGACGCGACCAAGTTGGCCTTTGCGCAAGTGATGGCCATCTGGAAGATAACGGTGGTGGCCTTGATAAATTGTCTTTCAAAGAGAGGTAGAATAGCGCACATCCAAAGACTGCCCGCAAATTGGACATGCATTGTATCCCGAAGTTGTTAGTCCTGCATATATCAAAGCATGAATCAGGCCAAGGCAAAGGGCTTGTGAATAGCGAGAATTTTGTAAATCAATAACCATTACCAAAAGCTTCTTCGTATCCTGGCCAATCATGCATAGTCCACATAAGAAGTGCATGGATCCTTGCATGCTGTTGTCCTACTGGTTCAACCACATCTGCTATGTCGATCCCATGCCATAAATCCTGGAGCTCGTCAACTAGTGGAGCTAGATAAACATCCATGTTTTTTGCTTTGAACTTACCAGGTACAATCAAGCTTAAAATCAAATGACCCTTCTTGATAGCAAGCCACGGCGGGAGGTTGTAATTGACGACCTTCTCAGGCCAAGTGCTCCATGATGAGCTTCTCAAGCCAAATGGATTGACTCCATCCATTGCCATGCCCAAACGCAAATTGCGTGGTTCACTCTTAAAATGTGGCCAGGTATCTTCAATGTGCCTCCAAGCCTTTGAATCAGCGGGCACCCTAAATGTTGCGTTAGTGGATCTATTCGTAGAATGCCACCGCATCAACTTTGCAATGGAACCACAACGAAACATGCTTTTTATCCTAGGAATAATAGGGAAATGCCGCAACACTTTAGTTGGCACTGTCTCGCCAACTGCATCTTGTTTGTAGCGCATTGCTCCGCACTTAGGACACAACAGACAATCTGCGAATTCATTGCGAAAAAGAATGCAATCATTTGGAGATGCATGAATCTTGTTGTAGTCCAAGCCAAATGAGGTCAGAAGTTGCTTTGCGTCTAGCCTGGAGGGGGGCATGAGTCATTGCCAGCCGGGAGAAGTTGCTCCCGCAATAACCTGTTTAAGCCACATTAAATTAAAATTAAAGCTCTCCGAGCACATCACCGTTGCAATCGGAAAATCTCTTTTGTAAATTACGTACCTAAACAAAGTAGTGACGCTTGCATCTGACCACCCGTACACTGACTGACGATTCAAAAACGCCAGACAAGTACGAAGCACAGATATTTTGGCGCCTTCATAGATTGGTTGACGTGCCAACTTTCTCAACATGTCTTCAGGAGATAGGTGCACGGCTTCTGGTGCTGCTTCGTTCACGTTCTCCTCGCTTGTCTGGAAGAAGGCGTCCAGCATCTCCTCCATGCCATCGTCTTCTATCTGTAAGCCCTTTTCTGCTTCCATCCGTGGCTCTATATTGGTCGGACCTTCACGCATAATCTTTTTTCTCTCTCTCTCAGATGTAGGTGCTATGTCACGGAAATCAATGTCCGTTCCATAGGAGTCGTATCGCAGATTCTGTACGGTTTCTCTAGCAAACACTCCGTACTTGTGCACATGCTCATTACATATCTTACGCTTGCGCAGGATTTGATACTTGCAGAGCGTGAACGAGCTTGCAATCTTTTCCTCCATGTTAGTTGATGACGTTGCCATCTACAATGATTATGAATTTTGTTTTAATATATATATATATATATATATATATATATATACTCCTCACAATGTAAACTACCTCGCATTCTCTAGTCTTGCCCAATCTCCGTACACCTCAGTCCAGAGGTGTACGGAGATCAGGACCACCGGGTCAAAATCTCGTCTTTATTGGTCAAATCCTATATGGGTAGACACATACATGCACTCCCAGGTGTACATGGCAATGCATGTAGCAGGCAAAACCCCTTTGCCTCTTTTAGTTCCATAGTTTCTTCTCTGTCTACGTACCCTATCTCTTGTTCTTTCTCTCTCGATCTCGCTCTCTCTATCTCTCTTTCTCTCTCGATCTTGCTCTCGCTATCTCTCTTTCTCTCTCTCTCTCTCTCTCTCTCTATATATATATATATATATATATATATATATATATATATATATATATATATATATATATATATATATATATATATAACTCTCTTTCTCTATCTCTCTCTCTCTCTCTCTCTCTCTACTTTCCTATCTCTCTAATGATGAAACGAGCGACTGATCTAGGGAGATCTAGACGCCCACGACTGCGGAGGACTACACAACATTAACAGAGGCTTCATCAGAGGATCTAGCTAGGTCACTTTGGCTCGACATGCACAACGTCCAGTCAGAGTACTGACCATGGAGGAGATCTACCTATCCCAACTAGCTCGTTTAGCCGTTTAGTCCACACCCAGCAATTTAGGATTCCATAATATTTTATTTTGTCATCTTCTTACTCTGACTTTGTATCAGATCCATCACATTGTAACTTTCTTGTCTCATGTCTCATAGGTCACTTTGGCCTTTTGAAGACGTTAATATAACATTTCATTTCATTTCTCTCTTTAATTTTTTTTTCTTTAGTGTTAATTTCCTAAGCATATATTAATTCTCTCTCTCTCTCTCTCTCTCTCTCTCTCTCTCTCTCTCTCTCTCTCTCTCTGATTACCTACACACACACACACACATTCTCTCTCTCTCTCTCTCTCTCTCTCTCTCTCTCTCTCTCTCTCTCTCTCTCTCTCTCCCCTACACACACACACACACACACGATGTAGAGGTAGAGAGAGAGAGAGAGAGATCAAGAGAGAGGGGTTGGGGAGGGTGGAGATGGACATAATACCTACGCAGTAGGTTTCGACCAAAACTCGAGCACGCGAAAATGGCCCCTGCGTGCGGGTTTCACTTTTTTTCCCCAATTTTTTTTGGGCGTCGATATACGCGTCACTATACGCGTGGAAAATAAAGCCTTTCCATGCGTATATCGACGCACATTGCGACGCGTATAGCGACGCCCGCTAATGTCGTCGATATACGCGTGGAAAGGCATGGCCGTCGATATAGGCACGTCGATATCTTCATTTAGTGTTGTAGTGTATCTCAAGATATAGCATTTTTAAGCATAGGGCCTCATGAGGTCAGTACCAAGCGAATAGAGGCCCTTAAGGGAGTCAAGGGACTCTATTCGCTTGGTACTGACCTCATGAGGCCCTAGGCTTGAAAATGCTATATCTTGAGCTAGAGACGTCAGATTTTAGAATTTTAAAGAGCTATCCTAAGGTTTTTGGACGTTTCGGATGCATCCGTGGGCTTAAAAAACACTATATCTTAATCCTAGGGCCGGATGAGGTCAGAACCAAGCGAATAGAGGTCCCAGAGACCCCTCAAGGACCTCTATTTGCTTGGTTCTGACTCCTTCATAGTCTTAAATAGTACCTATCAATCACTATCAAGTACGATCTGTTCGAATTTAAATTGCGAGCACTTCATAAAAAGGTGATTGATACTTGTGCGGGATACACAAGTACAAGTACTTCACTTTATAGGATAGCAACAGTGGGTCATAAAAAGGTGTTCGGTGCTTGTGCAAGATGTCATTATCAAGCGCCTTACTTTTCTGATGATAGTGACAATTTCACCAAAATGGTTTTCATGGACATTTTCAAAATGAGAAAAAAGGTTTTTTCAACGTAACATTAGCCGTCTTCCTATTGGCGAAGGAGCATTCTCTCACTAGAGCTAAAAGGCCCGAAAATGTGTCCATTTCTTTCCTAATGATTTCTCCTCCAACTATCACCCACAAACCGATAACTAAAGTGTAATAGCAAATTCAACTATCATTGATCTGCTTAAAGCCTATGTTATGGAAGTAGATCAAAGAGATCAATGGAAAAATTATTTACCCTTAGTAGATTATGTGTACAATAACATTGTCTATACTTCTACATGCAAGGCACCCTTCAAGGTAATTGAAGCAAGACCCAAGCTCCCATTGATAGTCAAGACACTTGGAAACATATTTGTTACTGATGAGTATAGCAAAGATCTTAAAGAATTTTTTCAAAATATCAAAGAAGCTATATCCATCACAGAAGTAAAAGGCTGATGATAAGCATAGATTATCCTTGACCTTCAAAGAAAATGATTGGGTATTAATCAAGTTTCCAAAAACACGCCTAAGTCACACTACATGCAAGGGAACACAAGGATGCCCAACGAATCACCAAAAACATTATGCTAAGTTAGTAAAAAGATAGTATAGCCCATTTCAAATTCTTAAGCCTATCAATGAAGCAACTTTTAAGTTAAGGTTACCAAGTACTTGGCTTGTTCATAATGCCTTTGATGTGAGCCTCTTGAAACCTTATATGGGTGAGCCACCCAAAGAACTAGTAATTGAAGAACCACCTAAGTTTGAGGATCAAGAAGAGATCTTGCAGCAACCAGAGAGCATCCTATGACATGAACACAAGGTTTTAAAAAGTGGTAAGACTATCCAACAATATCTTATCAAATTTAAGAATTATCCTTTTGAAGATGCAAGGTGGATGCAAGACATCCAACTACTTACAATGACTCGTGTCAAAGGTAAGAATCAAGCAAGAACAAGTATATTTTATAAATAAATTTGTCTTTTTTTTACTCTAATATTTCTTTTAAATGTTCATAAGTTTTAAATGTATGCATACCATGAATCAAGCTTGTGATAGCTTTGTCTCTCAAGCACTTAGTAGACCTTGCCGATCTACTATGATAGATGATTAAGGCTAAGTAAAGACATGCTTGCACCAGCTAAGCCTTCCAAGCACCAAGTGGAGTTAGTCACCATTGTGGAAGAATAAAAATCGATAAAAAGGGACCTTCTACTCAAAGCAACATGACTAAGTATGACTTTATTTTTCCACCACATAGTCAAGGATACTATGATTTCAAGGGAGAGGTAATGTCATGAATATTAATTTCCAACCTTCTAAAAGTATTTTCCAACTTAAAGTGTCCACTTAAGTTTAGGAAAAATCAAAAGTGAACGAGTGAAATTGATTAAGTGCTAATAAAACAACCGATCAAGGATTGTGACAAAAAGAAGAAATGTCAATAAAAGAGCAAGGGTAAGTGTTAACTAATTATCTCATTCAAAGATACGAGTCAAGGAAGGATAAATGTATGCCGAGCAGTCTTGATCAAAGGTACAGGACAAAGGAGATGATCGAGAGCAATTATAGAAGTCTAAAAATAAAAATTGGATGTGCTAAGCTCAAGTCATCAGAATAACTCTTTAGACTCTAAGATGAAGTCTGGGAAGCCTTAGGGTGACATTCTAACTTACCACAAAATGTCTAAATTTAGCAGGTTTTGGGAGCATCTTGGCAACACCTATGCTAAGGTTTTGCACATGAGGTGAAAGTTTTAAATCCCAAAGGGTGAGTTTTATTTTTTGCCAAAGCTTATCTTAATTTAGTAGGTCCTTAATTAGCAAAGTAGGTTGTAGCCTCGGGTCAAGTTTATAAGCCTCCAAGGTTTGTGCAAAGGTCTTGCACCGCACCCAACTTACTTAACTAAAAGGTAATCTTATGATTTTTATTGAATGAAAGGGAAAAGCTAAGACTAAGGTTAGATCCTCCCTTCCTCATTTAGTAAGTTGACTCTAGTCTTTGTTTACTAATCTTGTGTAGGACACATGTCAAAGGTGGCACATGCTTGATTTGTCTGAACTTAAACAAGTGTGTGTGAGTGTGTGTGGTGTCTTCACTTGCCAAGATGAGTCCCAAGGGGGGGGGGGGGGGGGGGGGGGGGGGGGGGTTCTAGCATGCAAGGCAAGAGGGACACATGTTGGAGCATGCTTGGGTTGCATTAGGAGGTGTTCTCACCTCATTGGCCAAGTGTGAAGCATTCTAATTCAAGTCTACTTGCACATTTGCATAGCTATAAAAGATAGGGCTCATTGCATTTTTGAGGCTCTTTCTCCTCTCACGCACTCTCTTAAGTGCCCAAGTTGGAAAATCAATCTCTTTCTTTATATCTCTCTCTCTCTCAAAAGGCTATGGATGAAAATCGAAGCCAATGAAAGTTTCTTCTTCTTCATCTCTACTATTCTATTACTAAACTGTGCTAATAGTTCACCCATGAGCAAGTGTACATGGAATATCAATTCTCTTGCTTGAAAATTACATCTCTCCACATTCATCTTCCTCTTTTCCCACAGTTTCTTTCTCCCCGCTGGGGTGTTTAGGGTTTGGGTAGGAGAGTTATACCATGGAATCTTGAAGACACCATCTTCTTGATTCAAGAAAGGCTCTGCAAGAGAACAAACATGTATTGTATAATCTCTTTTGAGAGGATTATATTACAAGTCCTTTTGGAGGGGGGACCCGCTCCAAGCAAATCTGGTCCTCATCGAGCTGTCAATCTTAATTGGTTATTCTCTTTGAATTATGTGCATGGGTAAATTGTTTTTAATGCATATTTGCATAAAGAACTCATCCCGACACAACGCACATTCTCCTTGCTATCTCTCTCTTCAATGAAAACTCTCTCCTTTCATTGTTGATTTTGTTAAATCTAAATGTAAGTGTTAGATTCTCTGACAGCTCTACACTAAATGCCCACTTTGCATCTACATCAAAATCACAATCTTCTTTTCTAGACGATTCTACAATAGTTTGCACTTGTAGTGGACCTAGCCTATTTTGTCTTGGCCTCTTTTGCCTTCAACTTAGGACATTGCTTTATCAAGTGATCATTATCCTTGCAATAATGGCAATGCATCTTATTCTTGCCCTTTTCATCAAATTTGCAAATGAGGTGCTGCCAATAGAAGCAATAGGAACAGGTGATCTGCTACTCATTGAAGAATCATGAGAAGTGTAAATTGACGATGCAGAAGAGTAGAGACCAAGGAGAGTATGCAAGAGAGAGAGAGAGAGAGAGAGAGAGAGAGAGAGAGAGAGAGAGAGAGAGTCTCATGAACCAACCAACCTTGGCAATGAATAAATTGCTCATGAATACAATGGGGGCAATGGGTTGCATATATACCTATCTAAGTAAATTTCACTATCGAGACTTTGACAAATAAGTGAAATAAATACCTAAAAGTCAAAATAAATATTGGGATCACATTGGGCAGTTCACTTGAGAGGCCATGAATTTAACACCCTCTCTGCAGCTCATAGTGGACATATGTAGGAAGAACAAGTTGATGAAGAAGCTACCATGGACACCCCAGAACAAGATCCTTTCCACTGGATACACCTCAATTATGCAACCTCTACCTTTTTACCTTAGAAGATTGCCTCATAGAAGATTGAGTTGTAGACCACACCACGTCCAAGAATCCCCATTTGTGAATTCTAAACATATCATGTCCAAAATACTCCAAGATAATGTACTTTGAAACACATCATTTCCATAATCGGACCAACAACAATGTATTGGCATGCACATCCATAGAGTTTTAGATATGTCTGATTAATTCCTTGCTAGATGCATGTGCCTTGAATTCCGACCCACACATTCAAACACCGGTAACTTGAGAGGGTGTCACAGTCGGCCCAATGGAATTTTAGAACATTTATGCATAAGGGGGCATGGGCAGTGCGATGTCGGAAACGCACCCTACTATGTTAAAGTTATGGCATCTCAAGTGAGCTACCCAATGCGATCCCATTAATGATTTCAGCCTTTAGATATTTATTTCACTTATTTGTCAAAGTCTGGGTAGGGTAATTTACTTAGATGGGTATATATGCAACCCATTGTGCCCATTGTATTCATCATCAATTTATTCATTGCCAAGGTTGGTTGGTTCAGGAGTCTCTCTCTCTCTCTCTCTCTCTCTCTCTCTCTCTCTCTCTCTCTCTCTCTCTCTCTCTCTCTCTCTCTCTCTCTCTCTCTCTCTCTCTCTCTCTCTCTCTCTCTCTCTCTCTCGCATACTCTCCTTGGTCTCTACACTTCCACATCGTCAATTTTGACATGGTATCAGAGACTTCATGGAGGAGTTGCACCATGGAGCACCCTTAAGGAGAACTAACCGCGCCATCCCTTTCTACTACCATTTGTGTTTTAAAAATCTAGCTACTTGGTGGCCCTTGCATTGAGGCAGTCAATGCCCCCTGCGTGTGCTTGTTGAAGTAGGCTCACCAATATTGTTTTCAAAACACCAATCTTGGTAGTGCTTTTGACAGCACAATCGTTGACTAGTACAACATTATTTGACAGCTTGAAGGGTTCCTTGGGTCATAAGTCTCCAAGTACTAGCAAAAGTCTCATAAGAATTCGGCAATCCATTGAAAACAATTTGCACAAGTGAACTGTCAAAAATAAATTTGCGTGCAAAAACGAGTTGCTCATAATACCCTTAATACCAGCAGCAGCAAGAAAAGTATACATGTCATCTTCCTCTTGCATAAGCTTTGACTCCAGCTCTTTATAGAGCAATGCAATTTTACCCTCATTGCGACTTGCATAAAGATCTGCCAGAGTATCTCAAACCTGTTTTGCTAATTTTGTTGAGTAAATGTGAGTAATAGTGTGCTTTATAGATAATGCAATCGATGCATGAGCATGCGCATCTCTAGCATCCCAACGAGTCTACTCTACCGTAGGCAAAACAACTATACCAGAAACTTGCAACATCCTCAACAAAGCATGTATCCAGAAAAGGCAGACGCACATCAATGTCGTGCACAACATTCCAAATTCCCTTTGACACGAGCACTTTTGTCATCATGTAAGCCCATAATGGGTAGTTATCCCTATCTAATTTATCCTTAGCAGTGAACATATTGAAAACATTTGTGTTGTGGTGAGTGTCTACACATGATGTAAAGACCGGTTGGAAAGAGAAAAATGAAGCAGGACTAGCACGTGTTGTATAGTACAATCCAAAGAGGACTCTAAGGGATCTATTTTGCAAGAAAGTACACTAACAAAAATTCACAGAAAAGGAAAAAATTACCTCCATAGTAGTGGGAGCCCACGAGTGGTTGGTACTATCGTTTGGCCTCATGAATGGTGTGGCCACCTTCTCTTCTGGCATGGATGTCGATTTCCAAGACATGCTAGATGAATACTTGATCATATATTTGGATGACCTATTGATCTACATCAAAACGTATGAAGATCAATAGGTCATCCAGAAATATGGTCAAGTATTCATCCAGCATGTCTCCAAAATCAACATCCATGCTAGAAGAGAAGGTAGCCACACCATTAGTGACACCAAACGGCAATACCAACCACTCGTGGGCTCCCTTACTCCCTATAGTGGAAATGGAGGCCAAAATGAGCCCGCAGTATTTGTCAACATGTTGACGCTCACCAAAGCTCACCCAAATTGGAGAAAGTGAGCAAGAAAGTGTTGGAAACACTTGCGAGTATGCTCGGGAGGATGCAACCTGTTCCGGTACCAATTGTTGGAATCAGGGTTTGAGGGATGCACACATATTTTGGAGAAGATAAAGAATCTCAAGGCACGCAACAAAGAGTATATTTCTTAATGTACAATAGAAAGTTGAGTTATCCCTAGAATGATGGGTGTATATACAATGCACGGGGGGGGGGGGGAACAAGGAAAAAATGCCCCAACAATCCTGAGTGTGTTCACACACATCACTACCACATATACGGTAACAACAACGATCATCTTCCCACCATTAATATCATCAAAAAAATATTGTAACAAAGATCCTTTTATGAACTTGGGACTTTGATACCTACAATTTTCCCCTATTGTATGAAGTCTTGAACAAGCCAACCCAAAAAGTTAGAAGCATTGGGAAATAAGAGAGGATCAAGCGAGCATCCTTGTTTGATAGATCTTGTGAAAGGGATGATGCTGGATACTTGAACATTGATGAAAACTTTAGTAGATGCTAATTACCAAACAAAATATGCACATATTCGATGAAATTTTTGCCTAAACCCAAAGCATGCAAAGACTCGAGAGTGAAATTCCACTCCATCCTATCATAGGCTTTTTCAAGATCAATTTTGAAGAAGAGAAAGTTATGTCATGTTTCCTAAGCATACTCCATGCCTTCCCACAAAGGAATAATAGCATCCAAAATAAGCATACCTTTGATGAAACCCGTTTGCTACTTTAAAATAAACTAATCCATAAGAGTACTAATTCTTCTAGCCAAGGCAAGGGAAAAACATTTATACACAAGTTAGACATGTGATGGATCTCAAGCTGGAAAAATACTTGTTAGAGAATAATGCATAGAGCTCTTACCTATGGTTGCAACGCAGCAAAGGGCACTGCAATGTGGCAACCGACAAGGGAGTAGGAAGCATGAGAAGGAGAGAAGAGTCTGTCGTTAGCTCACACTATGTACTACTTATCCAAAACTTTATAATAGCTTACAAAGATTGGCCTTTATACCTTAGCTAAGGTTTCTTTGGTCAAAAACTAATCATCTAGGAGCTCTAACTAAGGATAAATTGATACAATCTGGAAGCTTATAGCTCCAGCTCATCGATTACAATATCCACTAGGAAAATAGGAGTTACAATATTCTCAATTTATCAAAAGAATAAGTGTTTTTACAATAAAGCTCCCAAAAAATGTTGCATGGGTTAGCTTGTTGCTAACATTCCCCCCCCCCCCCCCCCCCCCCCCTCCTTGAATGTGTCGTCCCTTGACACAATTTCATGGACTAAAATAGTCTTCGAGTTGATGGTGGCTGGCGAGGTGGTCTCTAAGTGCTTAAAGAGCTTTCTAATATCTGATGTGGCATTCTTTCTCAGGGACTTGCAAAAATTGAATAGTGACTTTGTTTTTAAGTTCGATGGAAGAATAGCCAACAAACCTTGCTGCCAGATTGCTTATCATTGGCCCAAAAATCTTTGTACACCATGTGAAGAATCCTGTGTAAAAAGCCTCTTCAAATGCCAACATATTGTTTGATGGCAAGAACATACATCTGGCATAGAAGCCATAGAGGATTTCTTCTAAAGGCTGTCCACTCAAATCATAGCATAAGCCTTTGTTAACTTTTAAGAATGACATCCATGGGGCTCCTACTTGCTCAGGCTCATGAAAAACTTGAATGCATGTGAGCAGCATTCTGCAAATTTTATATAGCATTGCACATGAGAGGTTAGGGAGTCTCTTGAAGAAGCTCATGGTCCTCATTAGGGTTTTCACCATGTATTCTTCAGTTGTTGGTCCTTGCTCTGGAGCTGATAGTTTCAGGTAATTGAGCCAGGTTGGCCTTTTCTTCTTTATTGCTTCGTGTGCTTGCCATGTCCTTGCCCTTGGTACAAGAAAGAATGTTGGGTCTTTCTGAATTGCTGCAGGTGCTCTTGTAAACAAAATAAGATACCTAGAGTTTTTGTTGAGCCAATTCTTTCTCCATTTGGGGTGGATAGCATCTGACCCTTCTTCTTGCATATCCTTGTAAAGTCTCTCTTTTACTTGCAGTGGCTCCACCTTTATCAAAGGGTAGTGTAGCGCCTGTTGATGCCATTAAGAGTTGATTTGGTTAGGAGTGAGATGTGTTACATTGACAGAGTGAAGAACTCTCAACTCCCAATCCATTGTTGCTTTCCATTCAGCATGCACTTCATGAACAATATGTTCTTTAAGTGCATCTTCTTCAGCTTTAGAAAGTTTGAACATTGGCACTTGTTCCTGTTCAGTGATTGGTACTTGGAATTTAGAATCTCCTGTCTGCCCTTCTGTTGGTTGTGTTTCCATATCTATAAAGGAGATTGATGGTATGTCCATATTTGGTTGTTCAGAGGTACCTGCCTCCTCTTGAGCTTCCATATTCCCTTCTTGTAGCAGCTGGTTGGCTCTCTTTAATTCCTCTATCTCCTTGAGAATCTGCTCTTCTCTTTGTACCCACATTAGGGAGAGGTCCCTTCTTTGTTTTTGTTCCATCTTGAACTCAGTTTTCAGGTCTTTGTTCCTCTTTTCCAAGGTCTTGTAGACCTTATATGTCCCCTTCAGTGAAGCTACAACTGCGTTTTCCCTGATCTGCTTTAGGGGTCATTGATTCTTTGATCTGAGTATTGAAAAGAGGAATTTGATACATTTAATTGTACTTGGAGCTTTTGTACTGACTGAGTAGTGCTCAAAAATTTGTTGGTTACTTCAGTCAATTGTTGTTCCTTGCTTTTACATGCATTTGATAGCTTTGTGAGAAGCTCCCCTAAATCTTTCATCTCCTTTTTTGCCTTTTCTTGACAATTGGTGTTGATCTACTTCATTTTTTAGATCTTTGATCTGTCCTTGAAGATTCTTTAAGATGTTCATTTTGTCGTCAAGCTCGCCTTGGAGAGCATCAATCACTTGTTACAACTCTTGAGCTTTAGTATTGCGGGCTAAGAGCTATTGTTCGCATCTTTTCTATCCTTAGTTGCATCTGCTTTACATACTCATTAACCTGGATGATAACTCCATCCGTTGTTTCCCATTCTTCAAATTCTACATGAGGTTTCTTAGAAGGTCCAGTAGATTTGGCATGCGGCTCTTTAGAGTGTTCAGCGGATTCTGCTTGAGGCTTTGTAGATGGTTCAACTGAATCTTCTTGAGGCTTGGTAGATGCTTCAGCTGATTTTTCTTGTGTTATTGTAGAAGGTCCAGCTTCATCTTTGTCTGTTTCCTGGGTTTGTTCATAACTGGATTCCTCCCCTTGTTTCTCTCTCCCTTTTGTTTTCTCGCCTTCGTCGAATTTGGTAGTTGGTGAAGGGCTTGGACTACGCATTGGTTGGTCTTCTTGTTCAGTAGCGGGTTAAGGTGGTCTTGGAGATATCTCTCCTTGTTCATGTTGTGGTTCACTTTGTTGTGCAGCTTCTACTTGCCTTTGTTGTGCAGCCAACTCTTCTCTTGC